>NC_091791.1:109033928-109649642 GCF_041296235.1 Equus asinus | reverse complement strand
GTTACACTAGGCTCTTCCATCTAAGTCAATGGGTTTGTGTCTCCAACTAAGGAGA
The DNA here is from genome assembly GCF_041296235.1 of Equus asinus. Lineage (NCBI taxonomy): Eukaryota > Metazoa > Chordata > Mammalia > Perissodactyla > Equidae > Equus > Equus asinus. The sequence goes on along the minus strand of NC_091791.1, from coordinate 109,649,587 downwards.
GAATGTGAACCTTCTTCTTGGAAAGACTTGAAAGATAAGTTACATTTCCTAAGGAAAAGCAAGTTCATTATTTATTTATAACTTAAGATGAACTAGAGCAATTAATATGCTCCTCTGGTCAGAATTGGGAGCAAAAAGAATTAGTTGAGGGGGTAAAAAAAACACCTTTTTCGCACTTAGTGTCTCAGGGAACAAGGTGATCTTTAATAAATTAAGCATTTTGATCTCTAAATATTATTTTCTAACTCAAGCATTTAAAAGCAACTTTTGCACGACAAGCACCAAGGATGTTCTTGATATTTATACCAGATTGGTGAGAAAATGAGGCTCGTTGTAGGGTTTGTATAATTCCTTTTATAAAAGAGCCTGTACAGCACTTGATATACTTAGAATGCTAGATGAATTAAATGGATTAAGATGAAGGTTGCTGCTGAGCATGAGAGCGAATGGGCTTCAATGCAGATTCCTTAATTAATTTAATTTTAAGAGTCAATAGCAGGCCGAGCACACTCTGAATAGGTGCTCTTTACGATAAACTCTCTCAGACCCATCACAGGAAAGTGGAATCATCTTCACGACGATATTTTGAGCTCTGGAAAGGAAAGGCACTGTGAAAATTCAAGGTCAGGTTTTATTATAGTTGTTATTATTGTAAAAACCCAATCAGCCAGAATAGTTTAGCTTAATTGAATTTTCAGTTTCACCAAGAGTCATCCAAAACGCCTTCTTGTTTTAACACCCGTGTTTTAAACCTGCCGTACGTATATTAACCCACTCTCCTGCAACAGACGATGCAGACAAAAAGCAAAGTTTTTAAAATGACTCATCACTTTATAAAAACTTTATTTTTCATTCTCAGTGAAATGGCGTTAAGTAGAGGAAAGGAAATAAGAATTGAAGACAAGTGCTTTTCCCACCTCTGTCACTAGCTTGCTCTGTACCTTGAGCATTTTCCATCTTATGACCCAGTTCTCTTCTCTCTGCAACTGAGAGAGTAACACCTATCCTGCCCACGTTCCAGAGCTGTCAAGAGGTGTGCATATGCAAAGGAATGTGCATCCACTTTGGTTAACATATAGCATTATAGAAATATTAAAAATGCAGTGGGTAGAGAAAGCAGACTGAACTAAATATATCTTAACCCTAGATTCTTCCCCAAGGGGTTTTGTGTTGGATTCATTTTCAGTAGTTCTTTGCTACAACATTAAGTTTTTAATAAGTTGCATCTGTTACTTAAAAAAATAATTTGAAAATTATACCTTCCCATAATCAAGAATCTAACTTAGCTTCCGTTTTTTTGAAAGTTTTTCTTGGCTGCCATGGAGTGAGTCCCTTTATGTCCTAGATATCATGCTACACACATCATCTGTAACCTCACCACCATGGAGGAAATAGTAAGAATCTTGAAAATTATTGAGAATTAATGAAAACATAGTTACTGAGATACAATTGACATATAACACTGAGTAAGTTTAACGTGTATGATGTGTTCACTTGACACACATATATCACAATATGATAACACAGTAGCTTAACTAATACCTCTATCACTTCACATAATTATCATTTCTTTTTTGTGGTGAGAACATTTAAGATCTACTCTCTTAGCAAATTAAAAGTATAAAACACAGTATTCTTCATTATAGTCATTATGCTGTGCATCAGACCCCCAGAACTTCTTCTTCTACTTGAAGTTTGTACCCTTTAACAGCATCTCACCGGTTCCCCCACCTCACCTCCTAGCCCATGGTAATCACCATCTACTGTCTGTTTCTATGAGATCAGCTTTTTCAGATTCCACATATAAGTGACATCATGCAGCATTTATCTTTCTCTGTCTGACTTATCTCACATGACATAATGCCTTCAAGGTCCATCCACGTTGTCGCAACTGGCAAAATTCCCTTCTTTCTCATGGCTGAATAATATTCCATGTATGTACATACCACATCTTCCTTATCCATTCATCTGCTGATGAGCACTTAGGTTTTCCATGTTTTAGTTTTTGTAAATAATGCTGCAATAAACATAATTTCCTGGCTCCTATGAATAACAGAACTTTCTCCTGGTTCTTTGCCTATAAAGGGAGAGCAGTCTGAACCTTTTTAAAGGTTTTATGCACATCCCTTTACCCTTCCAACAACTGTCCTATACTTTTAATTTTGTTATTAGAATAAACAATAAATAAAAATGGAGTTTAATTTAAAAAATAAAATAAACTGTAATTGAGAGTTCTGCTCATGATCAGATACTATGTCAATTGCTGAAGACGAAAACGAACCTCGTATCACTAGCTGACTTTCTCACTAGGGAGAAAGATGACTGAAAAGCTAAACACAATACAATGAAATAACAGCTATGGCAAATTTATGAAAGCTGTACTAGCAGGACATATGTGAGTAAGTGATCAAGTTAGCCTGCAGTAATTGAGAATGTTGTCACAAAGAAGAATATATTTGGAGGATGAAGTAACATTTGGCAGTTGGAGAAAGGAGGAACACAACTATGACCTATTTCAGGCAGATGAAAGTATGAAGATGTGAATGTCTTTTTCATGGGAATGACTGAGTTCTCTGTTACTGGAGTTGTGAGGGTGGGAAGCCATGAATGATGAAAACAAGTTGATGCCATATTGTGAAGGACCTTCTATGCCGTTCTCAGGAGGCTGGCTTAATATGATGAGGGCAATGGGAAAATATCCAAGATTTTAAGTAGGCTAATGATGTCATCTATTTTAGAAATTTACGTAGTACTATGGAATTGATGGTAAAGGTAGAGAGATTGGGAAAAAGAGTCTATTTTGATACAAAGGAAAGGAACGTCTAAATTAAAGCAGTTTTGAGATCTTTTAGAGTATAATAAATAGTACATGGTGACCCCTTTGCTCCAGGAGATGAGAGACAGGGAGAAATTCAGGTGCCATATGATAATGGCTTAAGTGAGTGACATAACGACACTAGTGATAATGAAGGCAAATGTGGGGAAGAAAATGTTTCTTTGGGACATAGTGTAATGCCGTAGAACATCAATGTGCAGATGTCCAGGAAGCAACTAGAAAATGGGTCTACAGCTCAGAAGTGATGGATGATGTAGGTTTGTTCATTTCAGCAGAAGAAGGTGATTAAATTAATGAATATATTGAAATAACTTCCAAAACATTTTTCTTTAGCCTATGGAATCAGTGACTTATCTAACATAATAACACCTACTTTCTTTCTCATTCTCTCATAAAAATTTGTATCATGATACTAGAGACTTTCTTTGCAGATATGAACTATTATTAGTATGACAATAAAAATGCAACGTATAAATCAAGTTAGGGATGTTATTAATAACTATTCTAGGGAAATAGATGTAGACTGGAACTCTCGTGGGCACACTGGAACATATGATCACGTTATTACCCATCAATTCTTTATGACGCTTGATCACTTAGGTGATCACATGCATGCTATCATCTTGCATTGCAGACATTCACTTTTGCCCATCTATATACACTGATTTTTTTTACAGAGAAATTTTTCTCTTGTTTCTTTTTCATAGTAAAGATCTCTGGTTTCCATCCAGAAATCTAAGATTTGGATTAGTGCTTTGTAAGTTGTACCCTACATCTTGCAACTGGTAACTGTTCATTAATCTGAATTTGATTTTTATCAAGAAATTGTTCATTAATTAATATTGAAAGTTAATTTATATATTAAAAACATTCATAATATAATATACGAAGTTAATTCAATTTAAGATTATCTTCATATATTAGGATTGTTGAGGACAATTACTACTTTAAAATGAAACTGAATGTTAGAATATGTAGGAAAGGGCTTCTAACTTAAAAACTCATGGCTGGACCTCCACTTTCTAGCTCATGGCATAGAAGGAGCTTAGAAGTTGATGCTCCTTTCAAACAACAAGTAAAAAGCTGAAAAAACTGAAAAATTAACAGTTCATCTTAGGTCCATCAGAGAAGTGAGGTCATAGGACAAACCACTGCCCCACAAATTGTAGAGACAGACAGGCAGATACAGAAAATGATGACTTACCAGAGCAGAAACCCATAAGCAGAACCTCTGTGGCAATGGTGTAAGAAAACCTAAACTGTAATTGATGACTTGTTGGAGGTTCATTGTGGACAAGTCTGAGACTTAAAAACTCCAGGGGACCCAGCCATAGGGAACCCTCACACTTTTATGAATCCTACCTCCAAGAGTTCTAACAGGTTCTCACAGTGAATATCAGAGAAAATTTCCCTTGTGCTTCCAGCAGAGGGAGGAGAAAAGGAACCACTTTGAAATACACCAGAGAATTCTGTTCTTCTTAATAATGGCTGCCCTCAGAAGAAACTATTTTACCAAAGCCCAACCAATATTTGAAACAAGAATGAATTAAAATTTTCCCAAATTAACGTCAAGCACTAAACCACAGACCAAGGAAACTCATAAAACACTAAGTAGATACAAGCCAAAAAAAATTACACTTAAGCATATTATATTTTACCTACACAAAATCAAAGATAAAGAAAAAAGCTTGAAAGAAGCCAGGGGCTGGGGGCTGAAAAAAACATGTTACATATTAAGGAGCAAAGATAAGAACTGCATCCAAATTCCAAACTATATCCACGCAAACAAGAAAAGAGTGGGGAGAAATATTTAAAGTGTTGAGAAGACAAAACCACCAATCTGGAATTCTGTACTCTTCAATATTACCCTTCAAAAGTGAAGGAGAGATAAAGACATTTTCAGATAAACGAAAATTGAGGGATTTTTTTGACAGTAGAATTGTGTTGCAAGAAGTGTTAAAAGAAGTTCCCCAGAGAGAAGGAAAATTATAAAGGGTAGAAACTTGGATCTATATAAAGAAAGGAAGAGTGTTAGGGAATGAATAATAGAAGGTAAAATTAAAACTTTCATTTTTCTTATTTTTAAATGATCTAACAGATAACGCTTTTTTCAAAAAGGAAATAGCAACAATATATTTGATTACATATGCATGCATATATATATACTTACATACAAGTGAAGTGAATGAGAGCAATGACATAAGGGACAGGAGGGAAGAATTAGGAATATTTTGGGGGGCCAGCCCCATGGCTGAGTGGTTAAAGTTCTGCATGCTCTGCTTTGGTTGCCCAGGGTCACAGGTTTGGATCGTAGGCGTGGACCTACTCCACTCATCAGCCAGGCTGTGGAGGAATCCCATGCAAAGTGGAGGAAGACTGAGCACAGATGTTAGCTCAGGGCTAATCTTCCTCAGCAAAAATAATAATAATAATATGTATATATATTTGTGTAAATATGTATATATATATACACACATATATAGTCAACAGCTTAAGAAAGGTTGGAAAATTGAATTGTTTAAAATGCTCTATTAAAAATAAAGATAAAGGCAATAAAAAATAAAAGCAAAAAAAGGTGTGAGAAACAAAAACAGGAATAAAGAACAAGAGCCAAAAAAAATTACACTTAAGCATATTATATTTTACCTACACAAAATCAAAGATAAAGAAAAAAGCTTGAAAGAAGCCAGGGGCTGGGGGCTGAAAAAAACATGTTACATATTAAGGAGCAAAGATAAGAACTGCATCCAAATTCCAAACTATATCCACGCAAACAAGAAAAGAGTGGAGAGAAATATTTAAAGTGTTGAGAAGACAAAACCACCAATCTGGAATTCTGTACTCTTCAATATTACCCTTCAAAAGTGAAGGAGAGATAAAGACATTTTCAGACAAACGAAAATAATAAATTTGGCAGATATTAATCCAACTATATCAATAATCATTTTAAATGGCAATGGTCTAAATACACCAATTAAAAGACATAGATTATCAGAGTGGATCAAAAATCAAAACTCAACTATGTGTTGTCTATAAGAAACCCGCCTTAAATACAGAAATATGTATAGATTAAAAGTATAGAGAAAGAGAAAGATATACCATAGTAACACTAACCAAATAAGGTGGGAGTAGCTATATTAATTTCAGACAGTGTAGAGTTCAGAGCAAATAAAGTTATCAGGGATAAAGAGGTGCATTACAAAATCATAAAGATGTCAATACTTCAAAAAAAACTTAATAACCCTTAATGTGTTTGTGCCTAACAACAGAACATATGTGGAAATATGTGAGGCAAAAACTGCAAGGGGAAATAGATGAATTCTCTTTCATGGTTGGGGATTTTAACACCCCTCTATCAGAAATGGACAGATCCACCAGGCAGGAAATCAACAAAGACATAGTTGAATTCAATAGTATCATCAATAAATTGGCTATAATTGACATCAATAGACTATCTCATCCAACAGCAGGAGACTATATATTCTTTTTAAGCTTACATGGAACATTCACCAAGATAGACCACATTCTGGGCCATAAAACATAAAAGAATAGAGATCATAGAATGTCTGCTCTCAACCACAAAGGAATTAAACTAGAGTCAATAACAGAAAGATAGTTGGAAAAGTCCAAAATATTTGGAGAGTAAACAACACACTTCTAAATAACACATAGATCAAAAAGAAATCATGAGATAAATTTAAAATATTTTGGACAAAATGAAAATGAAAATACAACTTATTGAAATTTCTGGGATGCTTTGAAAGCAGTGCTTAGAGTGAAATTTATAGCATTGAATACATTCATTAGAAAAGAAGAATGATGTAAGAGCAATAATCAAAGCTTCCACCTTAGGAAACTGAAAACAAAGAGTAAATTAAATCCAAAGTAAGCAGAAAAAAGAAATAATGATAATTAGAATAGAGATCAAGATAATTGAAAAGATGAAATTAATTGAGAAAACCAACAAAACCAAAATCTGATTCTTTGAAATAGTAACATCAATAGGCCTCTAGCCAGACTAAGAAAAAAAGAGATGTGCCACAAATTACTAATATTAGAAATAAAACAGGAGTCATCAATACAGTTCCATGAACATTAAGAACATAACAGAGGAGTACTATGAACACAAATTTGATAACCTAGATGAAATGGACCAACTCCTTGAAAGGCATAATCTACCAAAACTCACTGAAGGAGAAACAGATAGTCCGAATAGGCTTCTATCTATTAAATAAATTGAATCAATAATTAATAACCTTCCAAAAGAAAAAGCACTAGACCCAGATGTGTTCACTAGTAAATTCTACCAAACATTTAAGGAAGAAGTTATACCAATTGTCTACAATCTCTTCCAGAAGACAAATGCAGAGGGACTTCTCTCTTCACTCGTTCTATAAGGACATTATGATCTTAATACCAAAATCACACAAAGACGTGATAAGAAAAGAAAATGATAGACAATATCCTTCATGAACATAGATGTTAAAGTCCTCAACAACATTTTGCAAATCAAATCCAACAATGTGTAAAAAGAAGTAAACTCCACAACCAAGTGGGATTTATCCAAGTTATGCAAAATCGGTCCAATATTCAAAAATCAATTAATGTAAACCATCTTATCGACAGGCTAAAGAACAAAAATTACATGAACATAACAATAGACACCAAAAAAAAAGGGACAAAATCCAACACCCGTTCATTATAAAAACTCTCAGCAAGCTAAGAATAGACAAAAGCTTCCTTAACTTGGTAAAAAACATGTACAAAAAACCTGTAGTTAATATCACACTTAGTTGTAAGAAACTTGAACATTTCCTGTTAAGATTAGGAAAAACACAAGGGTGTCCCCTCCCATCACTGCTTTTAAACATCCTACTGGAAGTCCTATCTAATGCAATAAGACAAGAAAAGTAAATAAAATGTACACAGTTTGGAAAGGAAGAAATAAAACTGTCTTTGTTAGCAAATGACATGATTGTGTAGATAAATTCAAAGAATCAACAAAAAAATGCCTGGAGCTAATAAGTGATTATAGCATGGTTGCAGGATTCAAAGTTATTACACAAATTAAATTGCCTTTTTATATATCCGCAATGAACAAGTAGAATTTAAAATGAAAACACAATACCATTTACATTAGCATCCCCCAAAATGAAACACTTAGGTATGGATCAAACAAAATATGTACAAGATCTGTCTAAGAAAAACCACACAACTTTGATGAACAAAGTCAAAGAACTAAACAAATGGAGAGAGAGTCCATGTTTCTGGATAATAAGATTCAATATTGTCAACATCAGTTCTTTCCAATTTGATCTACAGATTCAATATCAATGTGACCCTAATCAAAATCCCAGCAAATATTTTTGTGGATATTGACAAACTGATTCTAAAGTTTATATGGCGAGATGAAAGATCCAGAATAGCCATATCAATATTGAAGGAAAAGAAAAAAGTTGGAGGACTGACAGAGCCCAACTTTAAGACTTACTACAAAACTATGGTGATCAAAACAGTGTGGTAGTGGCAAACAAATAGACAAATAGATCAATGGAATAGAATAGAGAGCCTAGAAATAGACCCATGTATAGTCAACAGATCATTGACAAAGGAACAAAGAAATACAACGAAGTATAAATAATTTTTCAATAAATGATGCCAGAACGACTGGATATCCACTTGTAAAAAAGTGACACAGCTCTTACTCTTTCACAAAAATTAACTCAAAATGGATCATAGACCTAAAGATATTTAGAAGATAACATAGGAGAAGATTTAGGTGACTTGGGGTATTGCAATGACATCTTAGATACAACGCCAAAAGCATGAGCTACGAAAGAAAGAATTCGTTAGCTAAAGTTCATTAAAATTAAAAACTTCTCTCCTATAAATGTCTTTCCTATCGTGCTCAACATCGTAGACCTTAAAAATTCTCATCACAAGAAAAAAACCTAAAACTTTGCAACTATGTATGATGACAGATATTAACTAGACTTATCGTGGTGATCATTTTGCAATATACTCAAACATTGAATCATTATGTTGTACACCTTAAACTAGTAATAATGTCATATGTCAATTATACCTAAATAAAAAAGAAAAGAAAAAAATTAATAAAATATTGTACAACGAAATGAGAAAAAAAAAAGGAAATCTGAGTCTGCCTAAAAATAATTTAACTAATTACATCATGTAAATACAAGTTTCAAAGGAGTATTCTCTTTTCAAAAAAACGCTTCTGCTGTACAAAAGACAATGTCAAGAGAATGAGAAGATGATAGTCAACAAAAAATATTTGCAAAAAACACATCTGATAAAGGACTATTATCCAAAATATTCAAAGAACTTTTAAAAAAAACTCACCCATAAGAAAATGAACAACCAATTAAAGAATAAACAAAAGACCTGAACAGACACCTCACCAAAGAAGATATACAGATGGCATATAAGCATACACAAAAATGTTTAACATCACATGTCGTTAGGAAATTAAAAATTAAAACAACAATGAGCTACTACTACGTACATATTATAATGACCAAAATCCATAATACTGACAACTTCAAGTACTGGCAAGTGTGTGGAGCACAGGAACTCTCATTCATTGTTGGTGGGCATGCAAAATAGTCTAGCTACTTCGGAAGACAGTTTGGTAGTTTCTTACAAAACTAAAAATATTCTTACCATGCACATGTGATACCAGCAATCACAATCTTTGGTATGTACCCAAATAAACTGAAAACTTATGTACACACAAAAACCTGCACTTGGAATTGCATTCGTAATTGCCAAAACTTGGAAGCAACCAGGATGCCCTTCCAGAGGTGAATAGATAAATAATCTGAGGTACACCCAGACAATTGAATGTTATTCAGTACTAAAAAAAATGAGTTGCTGAGTTATGAAAAGACATAGAGGAAACTCAAATGCATATTAGTGAATGAAAGGAGCCAAGTTGAAGAGACTACATACTGTATGATCCCACTATATAACATTCTAGAAAACGTGAAGCTATTGAGATAGTAAAAAGATTACTAGTTGCTAGAGGTTACGGATGGGGGGATGAATAAGCAGGGCACAGAGAGTTTTTAGGGCAGTGAAACTATTCTGTATGATGCTACATGGTGAGTACATTGGTCAAAACCCACAGAATGTATAACACCAAGAGTGAAGCATGATGTAAACTATGGACTTTGGTTGATGTGTCAAAGTAGATTAATCTATTGTAAAAAATGTACCACTGGATTTTGGGATGTCAATAGTGGGGGACACTGTGTCTGTAGGGGGACAGGGGATATATGGGAATTCTGTACCTTCCTCTCAGTTTTACTTTGAACATAATAATTCTCTACAAAATAAAGTTTGTTAATTAAAAAAGAACAAAGGAAAAATTTCACAACTGCTGCATTGTCTATGTTATCATAAGTATCATTTTACTTTAGCAAATGCCAATAACAAAGTTCAAATACAGAGAAAGAACCTTTATGCACAGCTTCTAACATCTTGCCTCTGAGCTAAGACCCTACTAGGAATGACACTGAAAAAAACGGATTGATACCTAGGCATTTCCAAATTCTTCAACTTAGCACCTTTCTCCAATTATAGGCCTCCAAGACCATCTTCCCAAAGAAAGAGTATAAATAGTCAACATGAGTTCAACAGACTATAACATGTGTGTCCCAAATTGCTGGATTTAGGTCATTATATTTTTCCAGGCAGCTAATTTTCCTCTTTGAAGTGCTCACAGAAGGTCACAAGCAGTTTAAGCATCAAAGCTTTATGAATTAAACAGTTTCATCCTGAACAGAGGAAGTCAGCTTGCCTGCAGAAAGACTATTGTGAAGATGCCTGGCTAACCTTCAACTAAGACACATTTCACAATAGGGAGATCAATAGCCCACAGTCACCCAGCACAGACTGCAAGACTGAATGCAACTGACCCTTTCCAAACAAAATGCTCACATCTCTAACTCAGTAATTCTGACAATTCTATTTCTTTTCTGCTAACTGATTAATTGGCAGGAAAACATGGTGGTGGAGGAGATCAAGATAAATGTGCTTCATAAGCCTTGGGCAATTTTCTCAAATGACTAAACAGATACACTGTAAAATGTTATCAAATCTGTTACATGTATTCTTTTCCACAGAATTGGTTGACCACAGCACATTCTCTTCCTCCTGGGTAATAAATATGGATCCTCACAGGGCAGAATGCCTCCAATGTGAGCCGTATTTTTGCTTGTTCTTGGGTCTAGAGTATCTTGCAGTCTTCATTAAACACAGGTGGTTATGCCCATACTATGAAAAATACAGACTGAGATCCAATGTTTTCAGTATTTTAATTGGTTAAATGTCTATATCTTCTGCCAACTAGAGATATTTAATGAAGGAGGAAAATTAAAACTATTTAAAGTGGATTAAGTATCCTTACATGAATATTAATCTCCTTGTGTTCTACACTTAACTTGGAGTCCACCATAAAGCCATTTCCTAGTGTCTTGCTGGTCCTAGCATCTGAGGATCTCCTCCAGCTCTTCAGACTGTCACTCTGTCATTTATTTTTCCATAAAATTCTTTCTTCTTGAATCAACATTTCTTCTTAGTCATGTCTTGGAGACTTATCCCAGAAGACATGCTAGTGGATGAAAACGCCATGGGTTTTGGATAGAGATGGAAATGGTTTCTGTCTGGGCTGCGTACTTTCTTGGTAATCAGTCTCAGGTAAGTCTCTGGCACTCAAGAATCTCCGTTTTCTTGTCTAATTGTGGTATTGTGGGCATTAAATTATGTGAAGAACATGAAATTGCTTAATAAATGTTCTTTATCATTGTCTGCTTTAGCCCCTGTCAGATGCTTTAATCCACTTCTCAAAATCTCTAGCAAATGTTCCTGCAATTACAACTCGATTACCTCCACTTCTGAGTCAGTCCTAAAGACAAGTTATTAAAAATTATCTTCTTTTACAGAACTAAAATGTGCCTCCTTTCAGCTTCTGCCACTTATTTCCACATTTTTCTCTTTGAAGGTACACAAGGGAAAAAAATCTAATAAATATTTTTTCCATTAGTGGTATTTCATAAGTTTTTAAAAAATACTTCAGTATTTTTTTAAATTTTATAATGGTTTTAAATTTATAGAAAAGTTGCAGTGATTCCATATACCCCACACTCAGTTTCTCCTATTGCAGACATCTATTGCTGACATCTTATATTACTATGTTACATTTGTCACAACTAATGAAATAGTATTGATACATTATTATTAACTAAAGCCCATACTTTATTCAGATTATGTTAGTTTTTTCCTAATGATCTTTTTCTATTCCAGTATCCCATCCAGAATACTATATTACATTTAGACCTCGTGACTTCTGAGCCTCTGGGTTGTGACAGTTTCTAAAACATTCCTTGTTTTGGATGACTTTAATAGTTTTGAGGAGTACTGATCAAGTATTTTGCAGAAACCTCCCCAACTGGGGTTTGTCTGATGATTTTCTCATGGTTAGAGTCGGGGTAGGTGTTTTGGGGAGGAGGACTACAGAGGCAGAGATATTTTCATCACACCATATCAAGAGTACCTGTTATCACCATGACTTTGACTGTTGATGTTCACCTTGGTCACCCGTCTGAGTTTTGCCAGGTTTCTCACTGTAAACTTACTTTATTCTCTCTTTCCATACTTTGTTCTTTGGAAGGAAGTCAGTATGCACAGCCCACAGTTAAGGGATGGGGAGTTATACCCAACCTCCTTGAGGAGAGAAAAATCTACATAAATTATTTGCAATTTTTGCATGGGACGTTTGTCTCTTCTCCTCCATTTACGTATTTATTTGATCATATAAATGGCCGTGTCTCCCCTTGTTTTGATTCTGACCTCAATATATTTGGCAGCTATTTCTCTTACTCTGTGACTCCTGGGAACTCTTTCCTAGTTTCATTGACCATGAATAATTCTATGTTTTTGTTCTTTTTAGTTGGGTTCAGAGAAGAATGTGAAATATAAACACTTTTACTTCAACATTCTTAATCATATACCCCTTCAAATAATTATATTTTAATTCATTGTATGGACATCTCTTAATTTAAAAAATCTCTTATTGATGAGCTCTTTAGTTAGATTCCAGGATTTTTCTACTATAAACCTGAAAAGAATGTCTTTGTGATCTCCTTTTATGAAGATAAATTCCTAGATGTGGACGAGTATACATATTTTAAAATTTGGTTGTTCAAAATAGAATCGTACTAATTTATCTACCCACCATCAGTGAGGGAAAATGTCAATTACTTCACACTTCACCCACTACAGTGTGAAAGTATTATAGGAATTATTATAGACTATATTATATGATACTCTTTTCATTAGCATTTGTATTATTATTGTTAATAATAATGTTGGCATTCTTTTTGCATGTCTGTTTGCTGTTTGTATTTTTTCTCATGTGATCTATCTGTTCAGGTCCTTTACTCATTTTGCTGTTGGATTATTTGTCCTTCTGTATACATTTACAGGAGATATTTATAAATTATTACCTATCGTAATAAATATTCCAAAATTTTGGTCTATGTGATAGCACTTTGTGATTTTTCATTACAAAAGTATTTTTATTTTTTATGGTCAAACTTTACAACAGAACTTGTGAGTTTCACCATAGTTAGGAAGTCTTTCCTCATGTTAGGATAGAACAATATTTTACAAATTTATTTCATAAATTTATTTCATAAATTTAAGTATTTACCTTATCTGGGATTTATTTTGGTACAATCTACGGTGATTTTTCTATTTATTCTTTCACTTCCCACTAGTAATGGCCTCATTTCTTCAGTATTTTCTAGTATAAATTCCAAGCTGAGAGATTTGTCTGAAAATTTCTTTTTGTCATCGATCACTAAGTAACCTTGCCTTTCACAGAATGGAACCACATTTATAAATCAAGACATGCAAGAGAACTTTAGAATAACAGAAAATACAATTCACACTGAAAATAGGTCATGAATTTTTTTGCATTAAAATATTATATCACCATATTTTATCATAAAAACAATAGCAAAATAAATATTAAGAATCTTAGTAGAGACTTATCTTTAAGCAAATCAGTAAAAGAAAAACCATTGTCTACCTTTATGAAATGTGGTTCCTTAGTCAAGCAACAGAAACTAGTGTTAGTTATTTCAGGCAGATAAAGCAAGGAAAAATTTTGAAAGGAAATTGAACAGTCACAGAATTAAAGGCAAACGAATATGGTTTAGGAAGAACAGAATAGAAAGCAGCAAGAGTGGTCTCTAACAGGAGTCGACGAAGGCTGCCAGGGGTTGGCTCTGCCTCAGCCACATCCTGGACATGGCACATTTCACATTTTGGCAAGATACTTCAGTTGATCCAGCTTGGGTCACATGCCCACTCCTACACAAATCTCTACCAGGAAAGATACTTTTCTGTGATTGATCCAGTCTATCTAGATTAAGTGTCCACCGCTCTGATTAGAATGCTTACTTGAGTACCTGATCATCACCTCCAGGCCCACTTTGGAAAGGAAGAGTCTAAGGTTTGAAAAGAAAAGTGGTTCTGTCACCAGAAGGGGAAAGGATATCAGACAAAGGAGAGTGATATATGCTTTTTAAATTCCACTTCCTTTTGTGCCTAGCACATGCACAGGCATGCACATATACACATACTTTGTATCATTCAGAATGGGTTTAAATTGTGTCACAATAGTAAATAAATTGAAAATTGTAATGGCCTAAAATAACAATGAGTTATTTCTCACTCATACCATGAGTACATCACATGTTTACATGTTGGTTGGGGCATTACTTCACGTTATCCTCATCAGGAAATTGCTTGATGTAGCAACCACCATTCGGAGCATAGCCAATAGTCATGATGGAAGGAGAGAGCACAAAATTACTCACCAGCTATTTAAATTTTACCCAGAAGTGACACATCTCACTTTTGCTAACATTTCTATGGCCAAAGTAAGTCACATGACCATAGCAAGTTTCAAGAGGGTTGGAAGTACAATCCTATAAGTCATGCAGGAGCACAGAGGATTTTTATGACATTGAAACTATTCTGTATGATACTCTCTTGGTGGATACAAGTAATCATACATTTGTCAAACTCACAGAATGCTCAACACCAAGAGTGACCCCTAAAATAAACAATGGACTTTGAGTGATAATGACGTGTCCATGTAAGCTCATTGAATACAACAAATATACCACCATGGTTGGTGGGAGATGCTGATAGCAGAGGAGGTTGTGGAGTGGAGGAGGACGTTTATGGGAACTCTTTGTAATTTCTGCTCAATTTTTCTGTGAGCCTAAAACTGCTCTGAAAAATAAATTCAGCTGAAAAGGACAAACCAATGTAAGAACACAGCCTCAGGATCAGTCAGGCAATAACAATGATCTAAAATCAGTGTCAAAAATCCCAGAAGGAGAGGGGAAGGAGTACAGAGCTAAAAAATATTAGAGGGAGTAACAGCTTCTAAAAGTTGATGAAAGACAAAAATGTACCAACTCAAGAAGCCAAGTGAAACCCAAGCACAATAAATCTGAAGAAATATATGCCAATACAGATTCTAATTAAATTTCTGAAACTTAAAAATAAATATACACCTAAAAGAAGTATACTTAAAAACAAGCAAAGAAATATCCTTAAAAGTAAATAGAGAAAAATAAACGTTATCTATAAGAGAACAAAGATTCAAATGACAGCAGATTTCTCATCCGAAGATGGAGAGACAAGAATAACGTAGCACAACATTTTTTAAGTTTAAAATGAACAGGATTAGCAATTCAAAATTCCATATCTAGAAATAATGCTTTTCAGGAACAAAGCTGAGATAAAGACATTCACAGATTGAAGATGAAGGAAAATGAAGCAAATTTGTCACCAGCAGATTTGTTCTGAAAGAATAATTTTTATGGCAGAAACAAAATGATAACAGAGGGAACATCAGAAATTAAGAAAGATCAATGCAAAGATCACTATATATATAAAGAAAGATTAAGGATATATACATATCCTTTCCATTCATCTTTCTTAATATATATATTCTTCATACATAAAGGATACAATCTAAAGTTATAGATTATTCATCTTCTCTTGAATATCTTTAATTTTGTTTGAGGGTTGAAACAAAAGCATTAACATTGTCTACTGTGTTTTTAAAATATATGTAGTAGTCAAATTTAAGATGCCTAGATAGTGAAGGAATCGAAAGTTTTCTATATTCCCTCTGAACTGTTGAAATGCTCTTAGAAGTCAACTGTGATAAGTTAAGTAGTATATTGTAATCCCTAGAGTACATATATAAATATAAAATAATAAGTAATAAGTAATACATATATTATAAAGTACAGAGAAATCAAAATGGAACACTAAAATATGTTCAAGAAACACACAGGAAGTGTAAGAAGGAAGAATAGAGAAAGGAAAACAGAGGTAAAGAAATAGAAAACAAATAATAAAATGACAGATTTAAATCCTAACATAATAATGACTATGTTAAATGTAAATAATCTTTTTATATCAATTGAAAGACAGAAATAGAACTCTTCAAAAAATCGTCCAAATATATGGAGTCTACAATGAATTCACTTCCAATATAAATGAAAAGTAAGTTAAAAGTAAAAAAATGGAGGGCAGCTGCCCCATGGTATAGTTGTTAAGTCCAGTGTACTCCGCTCTGGCAGCTAAGGTTTGTGGGTTCGGATCTTCGGCGTGGACCTACATCACTTGTCAAGCAATGCTGTGATGCCACATACAAAATAGAGCAAGGCTAGAAACAGATGTTAGCTCAGAACAAATATTTCTCACCAGAGAAAAAAAGGGAAAAAGATGGACAAAGATATACCATACAAACTCTAATTTAGAAAGGCCAGGAATAGCAATATTAATATCAGATAAAGTACAGTTTATATCAAAGAAAACCACAAGGAAAAGAGGATTATTACATAATGATAAAAGGGTCAATTTACCAAGAAGAAGCAATAATTCTAAATATGTAATTATCAAAAAGCAGTGCTTCCACATACATGAAGCAACCAGTGACCGAACTAAAGGAATAATAGACAAATCTACTAGACAGAAAAACAGCAAGGAGCTAGAGGAACTGAATAACATCATATATCAAAAAATCTAATTGATACTTTTAGTATACTACTCTCAACAACAGCTGAATACATGTTATTTTCATGTCTATATGAAATATTCATCAAGACAGACCATATCTGGCCCATAAAAAAACCTTATTATATTAAAAAGAACTAAAACCATACAAAGTGTGTTTTCTAACTATAATGGAATTAAACTAAAAATTAACTAAAGAAAACGAAAATCAGAAAATCGCCAAACTCATGGTAATTAACACACTTCTAAGTAATCCATGGGCTAAAGAGAAAGTCTTGAGGATAATTATGAAAAAAGAAATTAAACATACATGGGAGCAAATTGCATAGAAATACACAGACACTTACACAAATGAGTGTATGTAAATACTCTGAAAATAGAATACGGTCTGTAGTCTAGTCAACAACATTGTACTGACATAAATTTCCCACATTGATATTGTGCCAGGAGTACATGTTGCAGAAGATATCACCAATGATGGAGACAGTGTTCAGGGGTCTCTATGCATTATTTTTGCAATTTACTGTGAGCCTATAATTATTTCATATAAAAAGTTAAAAGTATACACATACACACACAGAGGATGTAAATGAAATACTGCATACCAAAATCCATGGGATGCAGTGAAAGCTGTGCTCTGAGGGAAATTTTTAGTAGAAACTGCTTGTGTTATAACAAAAGAAATTCTCATGCCAAAAATTTAAGCTTCCACCTCAAGCAGCTAAAAAAGGATAAAAATAAATCTGAAGCAAGTAGAAAGAAAGAAAGAAACTTGTTGCAGAAATCAATGGAATTGAAAATAGGAAAACAATAGAGAAAATAAATCAAATCAAAAGCTGAAACTTTATAAATATCAATAAAATATCTATATTGTTGTACCAATAATGACCAAGGAGAATTAGAGAGAATACATGAATCACAAATATCAGGAATGATAGATGGGTTATCATTACAAACCTGACATTAGCAGGCTAATAAGAGAATATAACAAACACTTTTATGCACATAAATGCATAAACACAATAACTTACATAAAATGGGCAGATTCCTGGAAGACTACAAATTATTAAATTCACTCAAAATGAGAGAGAGAAGCTAAATACGCCTACGACTAATAAAGAAATTGAATTTGCTATTAGAAACCTTCCAAGTAAGAAATTTTCTGGTCTAGATGATTTCACTTGTAAATGTATGCAAATATTTAAAGAAATTAACAGGAATTCTACACAACGTCTTCCAGAAAGAAGAGACAATTCATTTTATGGGGCCAGCATTGCCTTGATATGTAATCCAGACAAAGACAGTACTAAATAAATGAATAAACAAACACACAAACTAATATCCCATGTGACTATAGATACAAAATCCAAAAGAAAATCTAGACAAATTGAATCTAATAATATATAAAAACAATAACATATGGCAACCAAGAAGTCTTTGTTTCAGGAGCACAAGGCTGTTCAGCATTTGAAAATCAATCAATGTGTTTGACCATATTAACAATTTAAAGAAGACCAATCATACAATCATCTTAATTGATGACAGAAAGCATTGGATAAAAATCAACCACCATACCTGATAAAAAGACTCACATATTATGAATAGAGGGGAAACGTCCTCAACTTCACAAAGAGATCTAAAAAATCTACAGTTCATATTGTACTTGGTGAAAAATTGATTGCTCTCCCCCAAAGATCAAAAACAAGGCAAGGATGTCCACTCTCACTACTCCCATTCAACATGGTACTGGGAATCCTAGCAAGTGCAATAAGGCAAGAAAGGAATAAAAAGGAACAAAATCAGAGACATACAGATTAGAATGGAAGAAATACAACTGGTCTTTTCTTACAGGTGAAATGATTTTCCTGTAGAAAGTCACAAGGAATCTACCAAAAAAAACCCATCTAGAATCAATAAGTAAGTTCAGCAAGGTTATAGGATACAAGATCAAACACAATAATCAATTTTATTTCTATATGCTAACAATGAATATGTAGACACAAAAATAGAAAAACAGCATACCATTTACAATAGTTCCAAAAATAATGAAATCCTTGATATAAATCTAACAAAACATAAATAGCATCTATAGGCTGAAAGCTACAAATGCTGATGACAGAAATAGAGGGAAATCTAAATAAATTGAGAGACATATTGTATTCACAGTTTTGAAGATTCAATATAGTATAATATCAATTCTCCTCAAATCGGTTTATTGCAATTCCTATCTACATTACAGCATGAATTTTTTTGTAGATAGTATGAAGCTGATTCTAAAATATATATGAAAGAGAATGGAATTAGATAAAAGAACTTTGAAATAAAAGGGATACCTATGTTTAAGGCTTTCTATATAGTGACAGTAATCAAGAAAGCGTATTAGTGGAAGGAGAGACACATAGATCAATGAATGGAAAATAATAGAGAGCTAGAAATAGGTCCACATAAACACAGCCTTCTGTTTTGTTTTTAAAGTTGCCAAAACAATTCAGTGTGGAAAATATAGTGTTTTCAACATATGGTGTTGGAGAAAATGGACATCTATTGGCAAAAAAATTAACCTTGACCTATACTTCACATCATATACAACAACATATTCAAAATGTATCATAGATCTAAATTTAAAACTATAAAACTTTTAGAAGAAAACATAAAAGAAAATCTTTGTGACTTAGGGGCAGGTGACAGATTCTTAGGCATGACGTCAAAAACAGAATCCTTAAAAGTAGGAAATTCTTAGATGGGACTGCACTGAAATTAAAAAATTTTCTTGTACAAAAGACATTCTTAAGGGAATGAGAAGATAAGCCATATACTGGGAGACAATATTTGCAATACCTGACAAACCACTTGTTTCCAGAATAAACAACTCTCTGAGCTCAGTAGCGAGAAATCACTTCAATTATAAAATGAGTAAAAAGGCTTAAACAGATACTTCACCACCCAGATGTAAGGATGACAAATAAGCACATGATGTCAATATTAATAGTTATTAGGGAAATGCAAATTAAAGCCATGATAAGGTGCCACAACACATATATTGGAATGGTTAAAATAACATACCGACAATGCTATGTGCTGACAAGGATGCAGAGCAAACAGATCTCTCATGCATTGCTAGTGGGAAGTTAGAATGGTACAGCCACTGTGGAAAACTGTTTGATAGTTTCTTATAAAGTTAAACATACACTTACCACATGACCCAGCAATTGCCTGGGTATTTACTCTGAAGAACTGAAAATATATTCACACAAAAATATTCACATGAGTGTTCCTAGCAGCTTTATTTGTAATAGCTCCCAACTGGAAATGACTCAGATGTCCTTCACTGGGAATAGTAGACTGAATAATGAGCACTAAAGATATCAGGTACTAATCTCTGGAACTTGTAAATGTTATTTTATTTGGAAAACTGGGTCTCATGTGTAAGTGATTAAGGATCTTAACATGGGAAATTTTACTGGATTATCCAGGTGGGTCCTAAATGCATTCACATGTACCCTTATAAGAAGGAGCTAGAGGCAGGTCTGACACACAGATGGAAGAAGAAAGGGTGATATGAAGACAAAGGAGAAGACTGAAGTGATGTGGCCACAAGTCAACAATGCCAGCAGCCACCAGAAGCTAGAAGGGGCAAAAACCAGAGATCCCCTTGGAGTATCAAGAGGAAGTGTGGCCCTGTCACACTCTGCCCAGTGATACTGATTTTGCACTTCCAGACTCTTGAACTATAAGATAATAAATTTCTGTTGCTTAAGCCTCCAAGTTTGTGGTAATCTGTTATAGGAGGAAACCAATACACTGAGTGAATTAATAAACAAAGAGTGCTGCATCTATTCAGTGGAATATTACTTGGCAATAAAAAGGAACAAGCAGTTGAACTGTGCAGTAAATTGGATAGACCTTGAGGGCGTTATGCTAGTGAAAGACATTAATCTCAGAAGTCTACACACTGTATGATTCCATTTCTTTGACTTTGTGTAAATGATAAAATCATAGCGATAGAAAAGACAACAGTTGTTGCCAGGGCTATAAGGTTGTGTAAAGTGTGTCAATACGAAGTTTTAGTATGAGGGATTTTTTTGGCAGGTTATGTAACAGTTCTTTACCCTGATTTTAGTGGTGGTTACACAAACCTACACATATGACAGAATTTCCTAGGGATATACATTAAGAAAAATACATTAAAAACTGATGAAAAGAAATAACTGATAAGCTAGACTTCATTAAAATTGAAAACTTCTGCTCTGGGAAAGACAATGTCAAGAGAATGAGAAGACAAGTCATAGACTGGGAGAAAAGTTTACAAAAGATGCAGCTGATAAAAGACTCTTCTCCAAAATATACAAAGAACTCTTAAAACTCAACAATAAGACAACAAACAATTGTATTAAAAAAAATTGGCCAAACGCCTTAACAGATAACTCATCAAAGCAGATACATAGATGGGAAACATGTATATGAAAAGACGCTCCACATCATATGTCATTAGGGAAATGCGAATTAAAATGAGATACCAGTAGACTCTTATTAGAATGGTCAAAATCTTTAACACTGACACCAAATGCTAGTGAAGACATGAAGCAACAGGCACTCTCATTCGCTTTTGGTGGAAATGCAAAATAGTACAGCCACTCTGGAAGACAGTTTGGAGGTTCCTTACAAAACTGAACATAGTCTTATGGTATGATCCAGCGATAGTACTCCTTGGTGTTTACCCAAAGGAGTTGGAAACGTGTCCACACAAAAGCTTGCACACAGATGTTTACAGCAACTTTATTTATAATTGCCAAAACTTGGAAACAACCAAGATGTTCTTCAGTAGATTAATGGATAAATAAATTGTGTGTCTGGCCGCACGCCCAGTTGTGTGAGCAGTGCATGATAGGTTGCAGAGAGGCCGAAGAAAACACCCAGAGACAATGTATGAGACATAAAAGTTTACTGGGTCTTACTTACAGGGAATGTCCAGGAGTGGCCGGAAGGATGGAGGTGTGCGCCTGCGCCTGCTACCATGAACAGGGAGGGGGTTGCTTATAAATGCAGGGAACAGAGGCTATATGCTTGCCAAAAGGGACTGTCCTTGCATGGCCAGCATTGCAAGGATCAGTAGCTCACGTGGAAGGGCTCCATGTTCCCTCAGAATGTGATGTTATTTTAAAGAAACAGTTACAATACCAGACGGTTGGTGTCCTGCCAGAAAGGGCCAGGAGGACACATGGTTAAGATAGGGCACGTAGGCTAGTGTCCCTACATTTGGTATCTCCAGACAATGGAATAGTATTCAGTGCTAAAAAGAAACGAACTACCAAGCCATGAAAAGACATGGGGGAACCTTAAACGCATATTACTAAGTGAAAGAAGCCACTCTGAAAGGGCTACATACTGTATGATTCCAACTATATAACATTCTGGAAAAGCCAGAACTATGGAGATAGTAAAAAGATGAGGTTGTCAGGAGTTAAGACAGGGGAAAGATGAATAGGATGGGCACAGGACTTTTAGGGCTGTGTAAATACTCTGTATGATACTATTAAGATGGAGACGTGTCACAAACCCATAGAATATACACCACCAAGAGTGAACCCTAACATAAGCTATGGACTTTGAGTGATTGTGATGTTTCAATGGACGTTTAACAATTGTAAAGAATGTACTACCCTGGTGGGGATGTTGATAGTAGGGGAGGCTATGCACGTGTGCAGGTATGGAGTATGTGGGAAATCTCTGTACCTTCCCCACAATTTTGCTGTGAATCTAAACTGCTCTAAAAAAATAAAGTCTTAATTGCAAAAAAACCTGATGAAATCCAAATAAGTTATTTAGTTAATTTCTGCTTTTGATAATTGTGCTGTTGTGTAGGATGCTATCTCTGAGGGAAGCTGAGTGATGGATACATGGGAATCCTCTGTACTATTTTTGCATCTGCAATGTGAGACTAAAATTATCTAAAAACAAAAAGTTAAAAAACAAACCAACAATTATAGTTCATCTTTATGAGGGTTTTCTATATGCAGACATTATGCTAAGTCTATTAGCTCACTTAATCTTTACAACCTAAAGAGATAAAACTATTGTCTTTCCCATTTTGAGTCGATTGAGGCACAGCGGTTAAGTAACATTCTCATAGTTACAGATTTGGAGGTGGTAGAAGCTAGTCTGAAACTCAGGCAGTCTGCTTCAGAGCCCAAGCTCATACTCACCACTCCATAATGCCCCTTGGCTAGGACAGTCATTGTGGCCACATCTGCAATGGCAAAAGCAACAGCAGCCACTAGAAACAATCTGTGTGTCCATCAATCAGAGACAAATAAATTAGCAAACACGTGAAATAAAATACTACCTAGTTAAAAAACAAACAAGACCATAAGATATGGAAGGTATTCCAAGAAATATTATGAAGTGAAATAAAGCAAGAGGTACAACAGTCTTTATAATATGCAGTGATTTGCATGGAGGAAAAGACAGAAAAGAGAAAGAAACAACAGAAAACATCCATATATATGGATGGATGGGGTGTGTGTGTGCATGCGCATGGCACGCTTGCACGTAGAAGTGTTTTGTATATAAGAAATTGTTGATGCTGGTTAAAAATGGGAATTTCTGAGGAATAGAACAGAGCATGTGGAGTGAGAAGGACTTAGAACAGACTTTGCTAATTAGGACATGGTATCCATTTCCCTTCATTCCTTTTACTTAGAAAACCCTAGATTCTATCCGGGCACATAGTTACTCACCTAAAGCACCATTTGAAGCTAGAAGTGGCCATATGAAAAGGTCGGGGCAATGAGAGGTGAGTGGAAGTGATTTTTGAGGCTCTGGGTCATTTCCTTGAAGATGCACTGTTTCCCAGGACTTCTCCATTTCCCATAGGCTGGAGAGTGGATGTGGCAGGCCCGCAAGCTTCGACCTTGACCACCAGGACAGCCCTGGAGAGGAGATGCAGAGAAATAAGACAGATCTTTTGAACTAGAGCAGCTACCCCTTCACCCATGCACTGCTGACCCAGAGACTATCTGGAGAGAGAAAAATAAACTTCTATCTCATTTAAGCCAGTCTATAGTTGGATCTTTTTGAGTAATGGCTTAGCCTGCACCGCAATTAGTATAGAGATCATTTTTTTTTAATTCTCTGTGTTTACTCATTCACCATATGTATTAACAGAGTTTAGATTTCAGTAACAAAGACATTAAATAAAATAAATATAAAATTGCAACTTTGTCGAGAGCTCTGAAAAGATGAACAGGGTACAAGGAGAGTCAATAATAGTTTTAACCAGTCTTAGCAGTCAGGGAAGGTTGCACAGAGAAAGCGTTGGTTAATCTGATATTTGAGGAATGGGAAGGAACTTCCTGGACAAAAGAAAGAAGGAGGAGTATTCCAGGCAGTACAGCATGTACAAAGGTCCTGGGGCCAAGAAAGCCAGTGTAAATGGGGAAACTAGTTGATGTTGGAGAAGGAGAAAGGTAAATAGAGGAAGACCATGCAGGGTCTTAGAAATCATGTTAAGAAATTTTACTTTTATCCAAGAGAGGCTCTTGAAGGGTTTTAAATGATCAGATTTGCATTTTAAAAATATCTTGTTTGCATTGTGGAAAATGGATTGGCAGCAGCAAAAGTAAGTGCAGAGAGAGAAAAGAGAGATATTTGCATGACTAGCCAAGTATAAATGGGCCACAGTCTCTGGTGAAGATGGAAAAAACAGTGTGGATTTGGAGTGGCCTCAGCGATCCACCAGAAGTGGGAAATCAGGGAAACAATAGTATCGATCATGGCTCCTAATTGTGTGGCTTGGGCGACCCATTGGGGGACACAAGAGAGAAGTAGTTTCAGCAGGGACTTGATGGCGAAGATCAGAAATTTAATTTTCAACATATTAATTTTAAGTTCCTTTGAGCCTTGTTTAGTACTGATTGGACTTTGTGATAGTTCTTATGTTATATTCAGATAATGAAGACTCGAGTCACAGTAACTGTCTTGTCCTCTCAACGTTGCACAGTGCAAACCTGCTCTCCTATTCTGCATTGAAATGCCTCGAAGGCATAAATATTCCAGAATTCTTTAAGTATTTTCAAATTATTTAATTGACAAAATGATACCTAAACCTGAAAAGATACTGTAAACATATTTGGTATTTGATTAAACAAGAATTTAAATAAATAATTTGGTATTTGATTAAATTTGAATAATGTTATTGGATAGAGGGAGTAGGAGAGAGTACCACAGATAAGAGTTTGAGTCTGTTTTCCAGCCTCCAAAGGAGTTTAAACATGAGGAAATGAGGAGGGGTAAATAAATACTTAAATAATACAAGAAAATCAACAAGAAGCTGGCTAGTGGAGTCAGGCGGAGCAGCCCGAAGGCGTGGGATCGAAATGGATAGGCTCAGAAATCGGGGCACTGGTGCTAGGGGCAGTGCTGGTTCAAAACCCTGTCCAAGATGGACCAACTCAAGATAGGAACATTCACACCAACGCTCAGATCCAAGTTCGTCGTAGAAGACTGTCTAATTAATCAATTTATCTGCAAAGCACAGAGGGCTAGGAATGTTTTGCACATAACTGGCAACACATAAATGTATGTAAAATTAATTAATTAGTATTTTCCTAGTTAAGAATACATAAACATGTATGTATGCACTATGGACATGTTGATATTGTCAAGAGCAGCATCTTCAAAAGCAAATTATGTGTATTTGAAATAGTCACCAAAATAATACGCTTTAAATTTGTCTATCAATCCATCTATCTTTTACTTCTTGTTCTTTAATTTATTTGGTTATATATGAAACATCAATTTGTTTTATTCTCCAATTTTGTGGCACAGGAATTAATGTAAAGAAACCCCAACATATTCTTTAAAACACATAGGAAAAAACACAGCCAAGCACACACTGCTGCACCTAGCTTTTTATCTGATGTGAGTAATAGCTTTAGAGGGTTGCAGCCCTCACTCTGTGCCTCCCTGAATTTGTAGCCTTGCTGGCTAAACACTGCTTTAAACTCCCTCTATACTGACCTTCTGGATGAGGGTTCCTTCTGGAAGGTGACGATCGGAAATCCTACTGTGATAATGTCACTCCTCAGGTTGTTGAAAATCACCATAAAATGTGCTTGTAGTAAGACATCGTAACAGCAAGACACATGCCCTGGAGTGGCCCACAAGCCTAAATGGTAGATTCTGGAAAGCATCCCACGTGGAGTGTGTGAGGAGCAGAATGTTTGCAGTTTGCACTTACGTACAGCGACGCATGGCTTCCTATGCGATGAGTTTCTGTTCTTTCAAATACTATAGCACTGAATGTGTTATTCCCTAAGTATTCTCACACTTGTATGCACAGAAAGTGCTAGAAAGGTTAAAAAAAGCAAAACAAAGGAAGTCATACATTATTGTTGAACATCTCTGTAACATACAGTGAAACAAGAGTATTTTTTTCAAGTAAATCCTATGAACTAAAGCACAAATTTATGAAATAGAATCAATGAGGGATCAAGGGAGGCAGATAAGCATTCTAAATATTTTCATGGATAAAAGGCTACAATTGACCCCAAATAGAAAAATAAGAGTCAGTTAAGTGATATAAGTAAAAGACTCTATGGGTCTATCTTATTTGGGTATTTGTTTTGTAATAGAGAAAGACGCAAAGATCATACCATTTCAATCACCTTCTTATGCTGATGTAGGGAATATAAAACTCTATTCATTAGTACCATAAATGCTAAAACATGGCGTGTGTGTGTACACATCTCTGACTCTTCTTTGTTGTTTTCACCTTATCCTCTTGCATTATTTATATATATATATATATATATATATATATATATGTATATATTCCCAAAGTGGTAAATGCCATAAGGGATGCCTAGCCATGTGAACTCGAGGAGTTATAAATTATTGTTGACAGGGAAGGAGTCAAGGAAGACATTTGACCTGAGCCGTGACAGACAGGTGGGATTTGCTCACATGGAGACCAAGGAAAGGGCACATCAGCCAAGAGCACAAGGGGGAAGCCCAGGATGTTCACAGGAAACAGAGGAATGCAATTTGGCTGGAGCACAGGGCCTGGAAGGAGCAGCGAGCTGGGGCTGGAAGTTCACATCACGATTACTGCATTCACTACCAAAAAGGTTTTGAAATTTCAGAAGCCTCAGCATGGCCCAGTCAGAGCAGTTTTCCAGGACAATGACTCTATTAGTATATTAAAGGGATTAAAGAGAGCAGAGAGCCCAGACAAACGATAAGAATATTATTAGAACCATCATGGTGAATGGAAAAGAGATTTTTGAATTTAGTGGTTGCTGTGTGAAGGAGTTTCTCACCCTCCGTAATCCATGAAGGAGAAGTTTAGAGCGGCACGTAACTCAAATGGCTACAAAGTCAGGGAAGTTGGTCATGACAAAATGTATGTAAACTTTACAGAGTCTTATTTGCAAGTATTTTGTTCACTTGACTTTCATAACCATAGGCTTAAGTTACATTGCAATTAAATAGAAGCTTCATGAGGGAGGTATTTGATTGGCTTTCCTCTTCTCTGTGTTTCTAGCAAGGTGAATAGCACTGAATCATAGAGTGAATATTTCTTTTGCTTGACACGGGATTGCTGTATCGGAAAGTTTAATATTTGGAACCTGAAATCGATAAGTGGTTCTTGACAATGTCAAAACAATGACCCACGAAAAGTTACTGAAACAGTCTGTGTATTCTGTAGCCAATGGGAACTTAATTGCTCACATGTGCCTTATTCCTGCTGCTTATAACTGTGAATGATTTTATTTTATGTTTAAGGAATTAATAAGCCAAAGTAAAATAAGATGAAAATGAGTACTTATACCAAAATGTCTGTTATTTAAATGATTCTATCTGCTCCTGATCAATTCAATATTTCAATAATTTCTAACACCCCTTCAGGTTTAATGTGCTATAAACATATAAAATGAATAGCAACACCAACACAAATGACTACTGTGTATTAAGTACTACCATAACAATAATAATTACGGTTTATTAAACACTTGGAAAGTGACAGGCCCTTCTCTGAGTACCGAATAAATATCATGTCTTTTAATCCTCACGATAACCCTATGGCATACATATGGAGATATTTATAATTTAGGAATGAGAAAATTGACATTTGAAGGGGATAAAGAAGTTTCTCAAAGAAATGGTCAATGCTGGAACTGGGATTCTGTCACAAAATCCATGCCGGAGAAGAATCTGCCATTGACTCAGTTTAGCTGACCAGAAAAGGACGTAATCCATGTTGCCTGTTAGCTTTTAAGGAGACTTGAAGCTGCTGTGATCTGGCGTACTAGTTTGCCATGACCAGGCAACCTCAAAGTTCTGAGTCACGCAATGCATCCTGGGAGATTTCTAGACGTTACCAAATCTTGTTACCAAGACCTTGCTGCCCTTTTTCATGCTGATGCCTAGGCCCCTAGATGATCGTAAGGAAGCCCAGTGATTCTGGAGGACTCTGGATATTGCAGAAGCAGATTAAGTAGCCACACTTGCTCCCACTATTCCTTTGTAAGCCATGGAGCACACACGCCTCCAGCCTCTTGGTTAACCTCCATCTCTCCACCTGGCTTCTGAGAGGTCCCTTCTTTCTCTCCCAGGCATCTCTTCTCTGTTTTGAATTTTCAGTTCCCTCCCCTCCCTGCTGGAGATTGCCCTGATCGAGGTATTTCACCCATGTTCTCATGGAAGCTGCAGTCTTGTCAATGTTTGGAGGTACTAGAAAAAGTTGGTAAAATCTAATTCCCTTTGCTGAAGGATAGGAAGGTCTTTGGGTGAAATAAAATTAGAAATTTTAATTCCCCCTCAAAGATTTATACATGAGTAAGATACAAATTGTGAGAAATCTTCCAGTAAAGTGATCTGTTTAATTTTGTTTCAGAGTCCTCTGACCAGGGAATGCCTTGTCCAAGAAACACTTAGGAATCTCCTACCAAGGACACACCTTGGAAATGCTGGAGAACTGATGTCTACTGTGCATTCTGCATCTGGGGGACCCTGGATCTACTGAAAACAACAGCAATGTGCCTTCACCATTTGCTCATGCAGGTTGACAGTCATTAGTTGAGAGGAATTGATGAAATTTTATCTTTTTCCAGGACTAGTGGGAAAGCGACATTAGAAAATACAGATAAATGATTTATATTGATGCCAAATTAAAATTTTGGAAGAATTAACAGAAGACATCTGAAAGGCAGCAAAAGGGTAGGTTAATAGTATCAATTCAACCCTGCCTGATTCATGTATTTTGTTGGAGGTCCCAGCTTACTGAACTTGCTGTAGGTATATCAGTAATATATGTTTCTACCTCCTAAATTTCCATTTATCAACATTTATCAAAGAATGTGAATAAAAGATTTACTCCTCTGATTTCTCTTAAGCCACATCTCCGCCTCTTGATGCTTTCTCCATTGTTTTTAATATAAGGTAAATTTTTTTAGGTTTTCCAATTTTTAAATTAGTACATGTGCACTATATAGTACAAGGAAAGTTTTTAAATTGAAGAAGTAAAACAACCAATCAAAACCTATACCCAGAAATAAAGTCTTTTGATATTTTGGTATATTTCCTAATAACGTTCTACAATTTTCTTTAATTGAACAATAACTTATTTCCAGGTACATCTTATCTTAAGTATTTGAATCGATGATAATATAAATTTTCTAATGCCATCAAAAATTCTTTATAAACTTTTTAATTGATGATGTCAATATAAATTTTCTAATGCCATCAAAAATTCTTTATAAACTTTTTAAGAACTACATAATATTCAATTTTATGTTTTGTGTATGGTATGCATAATTAACCTTCTAAAGGTAGAGATATAACTGTTGCTACTTTTTCCCATCATAAATAATGCTTTAATACACATGTTTATGCCAGAAAGTTGTTCTCATTTTAGATTGTTCATCTTTTTTTTTTTTGTCAGGCTCCTAGACTTGCCAAAATATGACAGACTATGTCAAACTATATTAAGCATTTTAGTGAACTGTAGGACATTTACTCATTAAAAGTTACATGGCAAGATTGATATACACATAAAATGTAGTACTTTTTAAATAATTGAACTTTCTTAATAAACCTAGATCCAATGAGAAGAGTCAAAAAATAACAAATTTTAGTTCAAGCCAGCAAATGGAAGCCAATGTAAATATTTAAATAATCTGTTCATGTGTGCAGCTATTTAAGTAAAATGTCTAGTTTCTTAGATTTTTTCCTTTCACCTTCAGTTTTCAAATTGTGTTTAGGAGACTCGGGCTTATGTAGGGAGAGTGAAGGTCAGACTGAGCCCTCTGGATTCTCACTGGGCCTCTGCATGGATAGTCTGGCCCACAGCTCAGGCTGGCCACCATGAGGACATTCATCCCACTTGCACTGCCACATGCTGATGGCTACAACCTCAGCCATTTGGCTTTTGTTGCAAAGTCCCATATGCTGTGAACTCTTTCCTCAAATCCAAGGCCTCTTCTGGGACATCTGCAAGTTTGGCCCTTTCTCATGCTCTTGCTGGGTCATGAAGTCATCTCTGGGTGCTATGAGCCCCAAGAACAGGCCGTGACGGGATGGGAGCATTCCCCTAACCTCAGCTGTCTACCTGCTTTCTCTCATCACCTCCTGCGAGCATCTCTGCATCACGTAGGAAGTGCCTGCACATGAGGAGTCTCCTAAGAAACAGGAGTGCAGCCTTGGGGCTGGCCCCGTGGCCGAGTGGTTAAGTTCGCACACTCTGCTGCAGGCGGTCCAGTGTTTCGTCAGTTCGTAATCCTGGGCAAGGACACGGCACTGCTCATCAAACCACGCTGAGGCGGCGTCCCACATGCCACAACTAGAAGGATCCACAACTAATAATATACAACTATGTACCGGGGGACTTTGGGGAGAAAAAGGAAAAAAATAAATTCTTTAAGAGTGCAGCCTTCCTTTATAGGGCTCCTATACACACGTGCCTCATATGTACATTTTGAATTCACAGTACCATCCTTCCTCTCTCTAGGCAATAAGATTTAGGAGGGAAATAAGAGCCAGTATTCTCATTTCCTTACTTTCCATTTTTCCCCTCTTTTGCCCACAGTCCTCTGGCTCAAACTGGGTTAAGGACTTTCCTTTCCTCTGACATTTCCTTTAATTCTTCTACTCTGAACACCCTGTAGAACTCCAAGACCAAGTGTCAGGCTGCCCTTTGCTCAACGTGGAGAAAATGGAACATCATTTTTTCCCCGTTGGACAAAGTCAGGATTTCAAGTACATTGTCCTGTTATGGAGACAATAATCCCCTTTTGGGTGTCAAAGAATAAATATGAACTCTTTTTCTTCTCATTCCCGCTCTAACAATTCTAATTCTCTTTCGCTACCATGCTGGCAGATAGATTAAACTGATTAGGGAAAAGGTAAGGTACACAAAACTATATGAGAGAAAATCCCATTATCATGTTGAAAAATATTACCATCATTATAGTCAACCCCTCAAATGCTCTCTAACAATGCTCATGGCTCCCTAAGCTTCCTGGCTGACCTTGCCATTCCATGTTCCAGAAGCCATGCCTCTTGTGCAGACAGATGATGCTTCCTGCCTCTGAGTGTTGGCTCACACCAGTCTGCCTTCCTCCTGTCTTCAGCAGCACCTCTTCCTGTCCACTTGGTGTTTCTCCCAAGAGTTCTTTTCAGGAGTCAGTAGTTGCACTGGCCATTTATGCTGCTTGCTTAGCCTCACTTAGTACTACAATGCAGTACTTAATTGCATTTATTTTTGATGAATGGTTCTTCTTATAAAAATCCTTTCATATTAGAGGCCATCTCGTATTCATCTGTGTATCCCCAGTGACACAGGACCCTGCACTTAAGTGTTCACTAAATATTTGTTAAATGAATGAATAAAACAAGTACAGATTGTGGCGGAAGAGGAATCCTAAATGGTCGATGTTTGTAGCATCTTTCTGTGTTGTAAGCAGCCCCCAAATGATAACAACAATAGAAAAAAAGGCAACAAAGGGTGTGCATGCTGCCAAATACCCACATGCAAACAATCCCTCAGGCCAACCATGCTCATGGCTGGGGTGCGTGAACTTGCCTGAACCGTTTCAGCCCATCTCTAATGGAAATCTAATGGAAATCATAAATTACCGAAACAGGTCCACAGGTGCTGAAATTTACTACTGTGTTGACTGCTGGCAAGGTCTGAAACTGAAGAACAATGCACGATGTGCTACAAAAATGAAATATTTATTACATTCATATTCTCCCTCAAGCTTTTTTTTTTTAAGCCTTTTTCTTGGTGGCAAAATAACAAAGCACCAGAATTTCAAGACAAACCAATTTGCACTGGCATTTTTAGAAATTTTGTTAAATAATTCTCTTTAATGGTTCAAAGCTTTTTAGTAAAGACACAACTTCATGAATTCTAAATAAACTGTAAAGCCAAAGGGAAAAGGTGGAAGTGCTCTATCTCACGAATTAATCTGCACTTTACTCATCACCAGCTACTGTGTACAACTGCTTCAGCCTCACCAGTTCCTAACCTCTCGGAGCCAAATTAGCCACCAAGGAATTGAGTATACTTGGTTATAGGGTCACCTTAAAGAACATATGAGGAGCCAGCATCTTGAACTTGTTCATAAGGAAAGGAATATCATTTGATTTGGAACAAGGTCATGGAGAGGGCTCTAAATAAAAACAGTGAAAGAAAAGAAGACATTGGAATCTGTGATTGGAGAGTATAGGGTGGGGAGGAAGTTCATGGCACAGAAGCTTCATTTCTAGAAGCCTCTCTTCCCTCCAGGACTCCCGGCGTTGACACCAGCTGAAGCCAGTATTGCCTTCTGGGGCTGAAATTGAATTAACATAGTGTTTTACAAAATGTAGGAAGCAGATACTGCAGCTACAGAAAGGGATTAGAAATGGTACTTCAACACAATCTTAAATAAATGACAAATCACTAGGTAAAAAGCAATTCTCCTTTCGAAGATGTTTGCGTCTTTCTGGCCATCTCAAGAAGGAAGTGTTTGTTTGATGTTCGTCTTTTAAACACTTGATTATTTCTTTCCTTTTTTAACAAATGGAGAGCTCAGGCTCAGAGCTTTGGTCTGCCAAAATTTATACAGCCCAAATGTAGAAACTTTGCTTTGATTTCATTGTATTTTTTTATGGCTACCTACTTTCCAGTTAAGATAATAGTAGTTGTTTTCCATTTCATTAGTCACACCAAATTGTATTTAATACATTTAAATATTTTAAAAAGTGACTCAATATCACACATGCAAACTGTGAAGTAAATAAGAATGTAGATGGTACTTGCTATGGCAAAATCATGATCAAACTTTGGGGAAAACTGGTTTAATGGATACATCTGTGTCTACTCCCATGTAAAGGATAGCAAGCTGGGTGAGAAAGAGCCAGGTAACAGCCTCCAACCTACAAACTGGGAAACACAGCTGGTCAGGTTCTAATTTCCTGAACTGGGCCAGGACTGGAGACGTAATCAGATCCAAGACTTACACCTTAGACCCAAACGCTTGGTTGAGGGTCAGGCTCTTCTAAAGAGCTCAGTTAGCCCTACTGTGAACTGGACCTCAGTGAAATTTTTCACAAGCAACAGATGGAAAACACATGGGAAGAGAAAGAATAATAAAATCGGGTGTAGGGATGCTGATGGCCCTTTCTACCCCATTAGCTCATCTATACCCCTTTGTTAGGATTTTCGTAAATATTCTTACA
Organism: Equus asinus; assembly: GCF_041296235.1. Lineage (NCBI taxonomy): Eukaryota > Metazoa > Chordata > Mammalia > Perissodactyla > Equidae > Equus > Equus asinus. The sequence continues at coordinate 109,615,893 of NC_091791.1, read as the reverse complement.
CTATTATTATTATTAATTTCATTTACTTTGTCTTCAACACTGGTGCATATATATTGGTGAGACAAAGCAATTAAACCAAGAAAAAACGTCTAGGTAACAGTTTTTTCCTGATAGGACATAAAAGGAAGACAAGAATGATTCTGTCTAATAGGAAACACTAGTGAGAACTTTAAAAAAAAAAGTGGCATGCAGGAAATAAAGTCATGTAACCAAGTATTTAAAATATAAACGTTAAAGCAATTCAATCGCTTAATACCTAAAAGAGGGGCAGGGAATAAAAGTAATATTGCCCATCTTCTGGAAGGTTCTTCTAACTTTAGAAAATCAACATACCTCTCACACCTTGATGAACCTCCAATTTGTGGAGGAGGAAGCCCTGGTGGAAGGTTGGGTATTTGCCCATTTGAAAACTAGTATTTGAGGGAAAACTCAAAAGTATAGAATGGAATTTTACATTTTTTCTACATGGTATCTCACAACTGAACATGGCTGTGGAAGTGCTTTTTGAGAGCAACGATCAGATTAAAAATTACATTGACCTCTGGAAAAAAATCAAGATTCAAATGAAAATGAGGATCATGCCAACACTTTGAAATTATACATTGTCTAAGCATTAGCTATTTCATGATAGGAGAGATCTTCAGAGAAAACTAATAGTCTGACCATTTGAAATAAATAAAATACTTCCTTGATACACATACATATGTAAATAGACCTTATAAAGATAATCTTCAATGGGATGATAAAGTCTCCTATGTACAGAAGACAATTTAAATGACTCGCTGTAGCAAAAACGAACAGACGAAACTTCCAGTAATATTTTCATTCTGTTTCAATTTGCCCATGGTATTGACTTGTGGGTATCAGTGAAGGAAACTCGAGAGGATTGGGACAACTTTCTAGATTTCAAGGATGAGGTTGTGATCGTACACTAGAGAAATCAACAAGCCACTCCAGGCACCTTTGTTATATTGCAATAATGACACCCCTCTGATTTCCCATCTTCTTTGATGACACCACAGAGGGGAACTCTGAAAGCCTTTCCATTAAATGCAACCTCCTCAACAATGCCTCTCTGTCTCACCTCCTTTTGTAGTGCCTTCCTGCACTGCCTCTGCACTTGGCTATGTTCTGTGCTAATGGGACAGTGGCAAACTTCACGTGAACAGCAGCTTCAAGAATACTTCTGCATCTCTACTCCTTCTCTTGATCTTCTGCAGTGCTGTCTTGAGGACATGATCAGACTACCTGGGTGAAAGAATGGGAGAGACAAGTGGAGAACATTGGAATTATTGCTCTTGAGGCCAATGCAGACTAGCTAGCCCCACCTGACTCCAGCTGATCATGGACACATGAGTAAGCCAAACTGTGATCAAACGAGCCCAACTCACATGAGCAGAACTACCCAGCTGACCTGCAGACTCATGAGCAGTAATAAATGGTTGTTTTTTTAAGCCACTAAGTTTTTGGGTAGTTTGTTATACAATATGATTGTGGCAATAAACAGCAAATACAAATACAGCATTATTTTCCTCATGATGATCTTGAATACACTTATGTAAATTATAGAGATACTAGTGTCGACAAAAATAATCCATAACCAATCTATAAATGAAAATTTGGGAGAGTTTATTCTGAGCTAAAATCTGAGGACCATGGCCTGGGGCCTTTCTTCCCGAAGGAAGAAAGGGCATCTAAGAAGTGAGGTATATAGAGTGGTTATATACCTCCAACAGGATATTTCACATATGGTTGAAGTGTCCCTCCCACAATAGTCACAAGATTGCTCTGTCAGCACAGCACTTGATGGACACAGCAGGTAGTGGGTCTGCTATCTCGGCGGGCGTAGCAGGAAGCAAGTCTATTGTCTCAAGCTTGGTGGTCACAGGTGAGGGCAGCAATCAGTTCCTCGCCTAAGGAAAGATGCTTAATCCTTAAGGAAATGCCAATGTCGGGGGGGGGGGGGGGAGTTGCACCTTTATCTCAAGGGCCTTTGTTCTTGCCATAGGGAATGTCTACAGCAGATATACAGTGCATGCTCAACGGCCTCCGTCAGGCCCTTTTGGAGGTCAGGCCCTTTTGGCAAAACAAGGTCAGGCCAAATTAGGTTTACACTAAATGGCTTCCTCATATACTCCAATATATCCTATTGCTTGCCATTTTTATTTGTCACTGGAACAATGAAAATTTGCAACACAGGTTTTTGCAACATATGATCTCAATATTAAAGTGATTTCTTTACCATGTCCAACCCCACAAACCATGATTCCATTTTTATGGATAGCATTATCCTTTTCCTAGTCATCAGACTTTGAAAAAGAACTGTTCCTGAGAACTTCAAAGTCGTCGAGTCCTATTGATTTTCATTTCAGTGTCTTTGGTTGTTCAGTTACTTTGCACAAACCATTTTTAAAAGCTAAATATTTCATCTCTGGACTTCTTAAAGAATCTGGAAACTGTAATTAACTTTTGTTCCCTTGAAACCCATCCTACATTTACAGAATAGTTTTGCTAAAACAACTGTATGATCATGGTAATTCTCCACCCAGAAATCATTCATGATCCCCCATTTTCTACAGGATAAAGACCATCACACATGTTGTAACAACCTGCATTTCCAGCATTCTTTTATCAAAAGCTACACCAGAATCCAGAATTTTGATGTAATTAAGTCCCCACTAAATAAAGCAAAATTATATAAAAGCCATGATCATTTAGTTTCATCTATCTGTCTGTACTCTCCATCCAAACGATCTTTGACCTACATGTTACCCGCAAGCTGCCATACCTCCTCCACCCTTGTGTTCTCATTAGCATTCATCTCAGCCATTCAGGACCCTAGTGGATCCAACAGTTATAATCCCCCACCAAATTCCATCTAAAATATTTAGAGCTTCAGAGCCATGATGCGTACCAACGCAAAGGGCATCATTCACAGTACAGTCTACGGAAATAGTGTGCCCTGAGGTGGGGCAAAGACAGTGGTGCTGAAATTTCCATTATCATAAAGAAGTTGGCTTGCGTTCTTCTTCATAGAACTGTCTCTCATGTACACATTGTAGCCTATTTTTCTTCATATTGATGACATCACTTCTTCACATAGCCTCTCTGACAGTCATTTCTTGGCACTCCTCTGGTACCTCATTGTTTCATTCAGGCCACGACTCTTCCACCACCCTTGCTCAAAGCACTTTCAAATTATTGAAAATGCAATCGTATATTATAGTATTATAGTACCTATTTCCAAGAAGAGAAAACTGAGGCTGCAAAGAGTAAGTGACTTGGAAAATTTTTTATTCATTTCTATTTCTTTAATGTATTTATTTATTGAGACATTATTTTAAAAATAACTGTAGTATTTTTAAATGAGATTTGTCCTCAGAGAATATTTAGTGTGACCTAAAGTGCTCCTCAAGAAGTGGGGTTTTGGTTGTCTTCACTAAATTTGAAGCATAAACATATGCATATTCTCTGTATTTACAGGGCTTACTTGGTTTATATTCAAACTACGTTCACCAAAACAGAATATAATACGAATTTCTGTAAATAAAAAAATGTATAGTCGTTTTTAAAGTTTCTATTTACGGAGTCTAGTTATAAGTCCACTTATAAAGTGAATTTTTTTCTAAAAAACATTTAAAAATATTTGTATATAAATTTTAGCTTAAACAACCATTTTCTAGTTTAGCTTAAAGAAAAAAAAGAAAGAGCATGTATTTATAAATATATCTCTGTGTGTGTGTGTGCACATGTGTGTGTGTCTAGAGAGAGGGAGAGTTTGGGTAAAATAAGGTATGTACCCGTATCTTGTCAGATATGGGGAACTTGTTCGCAAAAAGAAAAAAAGGAAGAAAGGAATGAAGGGAAGCAGGAAGGAAGGAAGGAAAATAAATTAAGGCCACACATGTAAATGTTAGTTCCACAACCCTTCTCCTTCATCAGTCTTGTGGAATTGCAAGGGCATTCTCGCACACCAAAAATGAGTTCCTTTACAGTTAACTTGAGTGTATAAAAGGAGTTTTGGTTTTTTCAAATGAAACTAAATTTAATGCTTTGAAAAGCTTGGAGGATATAGTTTAGGTTAAAAATGCTCATGAATTAAATAGAGGTAATACAAATTAAAAAAAAATTGAGTAAAACAACATATAAAAATCTAGAGGGGGTTCGCTGGTTCAGATCCGGGGTGCCGACGTGGCACAGCACGGCAAAAAGCCATGCTCTGGTAGGCATCCCACGTATAAAGTAGAGGAAAATAGGCATGGACGTTAGCTCAGGGCCAGGCTTCCTCAGCAAAAAGAGGAGGATTGGCAGTAGTTAGCTCAGGGCTAATCTTCCTCAAAAAAAAAAAATCTAGAAAAAGTCATTCCTTTGTTTTGTTTGCAAGTGTCTAAGTTCTTCCATTTTAAAATACCGAAACTAGAAATTATAGACAAAGCAATACAGGTGTAGTTTATGGAAGAAATATAGTGAGGAATTTGTTAAAAGTCCTACTGAAGGCTCACTTATCATTAATGAATATGTTTTAGAAAAGAATGGAGAGGGCTGCTTCAACTGGGGGATCAGCTCATTGGAGGATGTGTACGTACAACCGGCATGAACAGGTTTGGGAACATACACAACTGACTTGCCGAGCAAAAAATTCAAGTAGGAAATGAAAACCAGACAATCTAACTAAAAAAACAGAAGATGAGTGATCGTCAAAAATGAGTGAGAAAATCAACATTTATGCACTTTCAGATAAAACAGATGTTCTAAAGCATATGTACATTTTTATTCTTCTCCACACTATCCAGTCATATCCAGTCCTGATCACAGAAGAAGGCTTCCACACCATCATCTCAACTAGGTATCATGGCTACTGAGAAAGTCTCGAATCTGATTTTCTTCCTCAGAAGCATTATTCCCTTTAAGCTTTCCCTTCCCATGTCTCATTTTTTGTGTTACTTTCTGACTTACCCTCATAGAGCATCTGCAGCCCACTCAGCCCCAGAGCGAAGAAGTACCATCCAGCCCCTGAATCTAACATGCCATCTTTCCAGACGTGTTGAATATGCTAGATTAGCCCTCAGTATTCGTTACCAGCTCTTTCTACTGTGTCTTCCTGAACTACAAGGGCTAGAACACTAAACCCTGCATGTCTTACCTTCCCAGATACTTATTTCCCAGATACAAATCAGGCCCAACCAAGCTGAAGTTATCAGGTTAGCAGATGGAGGCCAACTCCGGATGCTTTTTGGCTCTTTCTGCCAAAGCAAGGCTGTGGGGACGTGAGGGTCGTTGATGTTTTTCCTGCCACCACAGTCCAGCCTTCGGTGTTCAGCTTCTGCATTGTCCAGTGGCAGTGATAGCAGTGGTAGTTGCCATAGCAGGGGTGGCCTCTTTGCGATTCCTAGGTCACTGTGTGTTACTGGCCACATCCAATATTCCAGCGGCAACACGCGGAATTCCCATCTGATTCCTACGGGGATCGGTAGCTGCCCTGGCACATCAAGCTTGCAGGGTGCTTGGAATCATCCTCAAGGCCCAGTCGAGAGCTTCTTCCTTAAAAGTACCTAATCCGCTATCTTAAATCTCTTTCTGCTTAAAACTCTGAAAAGTCTCTTTTTCCTGCCTGGAAATCTCATACATTGATATTCTTTTTAACACCAAATGGACACTGTCATTTGAAAATTTGAACAGTGTAATATTCTCATTGAGTTAGTATATACATCTTTGTGTAGATAACAGATTACAACTGTTGTCAAGTGTATGTATAGGTTGAACATAATTGTCTTTTCTGAGATGATATTTTATAATATCAGTCAAACCTAAGCACACATTGTATTTACCTCCTTTACTCTCAAACATTTACAACGAATTATGATCATCATCTAACAATTGCATAGATGTTTCCAAATATTGTTCTAAGGCACAGGAATTTTATACTTGTTATATAAATATGTTTTATATTAGCACTATTAATAGACATTTCATATTAAAAATCTTCCAGAGACAAGTTTCAAAATGCAGCATCTACAGCCCCTTTTACAGAATCTCCAGGATCACTAACAAAAGACTCGGAGAAGTTCTGCAGTAAAGGAAGGTCTTTACTGGTATTCAACAGCTTTCCAAACACAGCTAAAAGTAAAAAGTTGGCGGAGAAGAAAAATCCATTTATATTTCACTTAGCGATAGTGTTTTATTGGGAAATAACGACTTGTGGCTGTATCCTCACTAGGTAGGGAAATCAGAATCTAAGAATCACATATCAATATTTCCAGTGATTGGAGAAAATGTTGTCAAGGACAAAAAGAGCATCAGAGAACTCATTATAAATTGTTTAAATATGTAATTCAAAAAAGAAACTACACATCGTACTTACTTATAAGCCATTTCTTTTTGTAGCTGAGTTCATAAAAAATACTTAATTGATTTCTTCAAAGAAAGATGACAACCTAAGAAATCATTTGGGTGTAAGAATCTTTCATTTTGATTGTGGTGTTTCCAACTCTCAATTTTTAAAGTAGTCGACTAGTATATTATTATGTATAACCCACCATTCTTGCACATCTATTTTCTTCCAATTGCCTTGATCAATACCGGAAAAAAATGCTATAAATAGGGCGGCTGAGCTTCATTAGTGTTTGACTTTCAGGAAAAACACTTATATATGATTTTTGTTTGTTTGGAACTTTTTTTGAAAGAAGAAAATGACAAAGAGCAATTTTAAAGGTCATAATGAGTTTTTTGGATACATAGTATATACGCCAGCTTATGCAAGGTAAATACAGCTCACAAAAGCATGGGATGTAAGAGTAATAAATATTTTTCCCCATTTTCTTTTAATTGGAGGAAAACATAAAAAGACCAAATACAAGATCTGATCTATGATTTTCATCTGTAGTTTACTTAACATAGCAAATGTCCAGAGGATACAGTGAAATAGAATAAGTGGTTACGACAACCTGAGTCAGACCCCAGTTGATATTGTAGACCTGCCTCTTACTGACCATGTGAGCTTGGACAGAGACGTTCTCCCTCTGTGCTCAGTTTTCCTACATATCTAAAGCATTTAACAAGTCTGCCTGTCCTATAGAATAGTTGCAAGAATTAAATGAGATAAACAATGTAAATGGTTTACTACAGTGCCTGGTGTATAGTTAAATCTGTTAGCTATTATTATTGTTATATTACTGAATGGGAAGGGACGGGGAACCACATCCTTAGTCAGAATGTGGCTGAGCAGAGGACTAGTTAAAGGCAAGGGATCTGGTCAGACTGCATGAGTTCAACACGCGTTAACACAATCCAATCCTAACTGAGCCCAACTCTAACCCTCACTGATCTGTTTGTAAGATCTCTGCAAGCTACTTGCCCTCTCTCTGATGGAGTTTTCTAATTAGTGCAACAAGGACAATGATAGCATTTGTTCTGAGGTTGTTACGAGACTTAAAGGTGCAACTGCTTCCATCGAGAAGTTTTACTATGGTTCAGCGTTTGACACCATCATTAGGATAAGAACCTGTGCTGTATTTCTAACACTCACGGCAGCTTTTAGAATTCTGCATGAAAATGGGCAATGTTTAGAAAATTATCTTCTGGGGAGAAGTCTGGACCCTTCAGAACTGTAAGTATTAAATAAGGGCAGCGAATGTCTGCGCGTCGCTCAGGGCAGCCCTGGTTTTCCGTTGGGCTCACATTTTCTGCTTCCTTCTTCTCCTGAGATGCCATATGTGCTCAAAAACCTTTGAGAGGCTTTGCTTTGTGATCTCCACCAGCTTCTTTTCTTTGCTTTGCTATCCTTAATACTCTGCAAGATTAAAATATCAACCGAGTACGCCATAAAACCTGTAACGCGAGTGTTATTTCCAACCACAGCATTTGGACTAATTCCAGTAGATCAGCACCACAAAAGCACATGCTTGCTTACCATGTAAACCAAGAAGGAAGCGTAGAGTATTTGTTTTGACAAGTTTGGCCCCACGGTGTTTGAGAATATGCTACTCTTGCTGTCTCAGCCTTGGAGATTGGAACGATCACTAACATAATCGTAGAATCAGTTCCCCAGGCAAAGACCCTCGGTAGCTTTTCATTGCCTACAGGATAAAGTCTGTCTTAACCAAGTCTTTCAGAATTCCTGTCCGTTAGCTCAAATTACCCTCCTCCCTGCAGCAACATTTTCCACAAAATGTCTATAACCTTTTCCTGGCAGAGGGACTACAAAAAAAATAAACATTTGATGACAGATTAGTTTCAGAAATACATATTCTAAGTGTCTCTGTTATTTATATTGCACGTTAAGGTGTTAAAGGCCCTGAAAAGTCCTGCATTAAAGAAACCTGCCTGATTTTATTTAGCTCAAACTTTCCAGACCTTTCAAACCACAACCAATTGGAGGGACACTGTCTTAAAAGAAAAATGTATTCGATGAGGCTGGTTTATACTCTGTCCCTCCTTTGTATCTGTGTATACATGTGTGTGCTTGTGTGTATGTGTGTTTTCTGAAGTGACCACCTCCCCTCCAGGAATGCTCTTCTCTAGCATCTTGACCCAACAAAAATCATGGCTTTCCATCTCCTCGCGGAGACTCCCCTGTCATGTCTAAGCTGACAATGACTCTCTCTCTGGTCAAGATGTCTTCAGCCTCTGCTTATACACATCACCTGCCATTTATGTGTGACACCATATTGTTTATCATCTTTTATGAATCCAAATTGAGAGCCTAAGTTTCTTGAAATCAGCAATTACTGTTCAGTGAAATAAAATGTACTTATCGACTTTATCATCACACAGATGGACGAGGCCTCACAGGCCAGTTCTGTCCTTCTTAGTGGCAGAGTTTTGGACAAGCCTTTCCCCCCAGAGCCTCGGTGTCACCCTCAGAACACTGCCCGTGGATTCAATACCAGGACAAAGTGAGGTACTTTCTGGGCAGTATCTGGCATAGACAGAACACTCAACAAACATCATTAGTATTGTTTTTCTCCCCCTCCCATGATGCCCAGCATTGGGTCTTTTATAGTCACAGAACAATTTTAGTCATTGGTTTAATTAATGTAATGATACTGTTTGCTCGCTGAAAAGTTCTTCAGCTTCTGTCGCCCCATCTGTAATGCATCAAGCAACAGGCATGGGCGATGGAGTGGGGATCAGAATGCGCAAAGCCCGTTGCAGGACAAGACAGGAGCGGTGTGGGGATAGGGCCTGGGGGCCGGGGGGGGGTCAGCCTGCACAGGGCTGTGCACGCCAGTGCCTGCCTCACTTCACAGGGCACTCGCTGTCCCCCTACCCAAGTGTCATGAAGATGGGCTGCAAACACCCTCTCATCTTTCACAATGTTTCCTCTTCTTGATCTGAAATGCCTGAAGAACATGCCGATTCGACATTACACCCATCAGCCAAGGGAATGATGATGTTCCTAACAGGAATAGCATGCCTTATCATTTTAATAGCGCAAATACCTCTTTCTCCCAATGCAGAATTTTCGTGAGAAAACAGTGGCCCTCGTTAATGCCTTGCATACAGACTCCTTATTGTTTTTACTTTTGCTGTTTCTTTGCACTTGGATATAGAAGCAATAAATTTCCAGGGAAATGAAACTCACTTATCAGATTTCCCAGCATCAAGTTTCATATTAGAAATGAAAAAATCAGTCTAACTGGACTCAACATAGCTGTAAACCAATATACGTAAGCCGTATCAGAGATTAAGCCTTTGTCGTCGTGTTTACAACCTTCCCATTTCGGTCTGGAAGGAATAACAATTTTTCTAGCTGTTATTTAATGATACAAAATATTCCTTAAAGTAATAAATTGGATCAATTCAGGAAACATTCAAAAGATCAAATATTCTCTCTGAAAGAAAAGCATGAACCAAACGAGCACATTTTCCCTTGAAAAATATCCGTTAATTTCCTGAGTTTTAAAGACAATGATTTTTTATTCTCTTGGTGATGCTATCAGAATTACTAAAAACCAGCTTGTGAGGCAATTTAAAGTTTCTCATTTAGCAAAAAAGTTCTTACTCCAATGTCTTTTTTTAAAATTTGAGAACAAGTCCTAACAATTATAATTTTCACATTACTTCAATTTACTATAGAGTACTTCCACTTTTTCAACAAAATATTCAGAGTTTCCCATTAATTTTGAAAATGTAACTAAAGAGTTATTCTTAAAAGCAGCAGCAGTAACCACAAATAATGAATTTATATTTAACATTGCTGTGCTGGTTTGGAGAATGGAACATGAGTGAGATACAGGTAATTATCGGTATCCTATTTTATGTTGGGTTTTTATAAACATGCGCATAGAAACACAAACGCACACAATAAATGTATGTACAAGTTATTGCATATACTATGTATGCTTAAAATTCTAATTAAAGCAGTTAGCTGTGACTCTCATTTACCAGCACGTAAAATGAGTAATTATGCTTGTTGAAAGAAGCTAGCAAACAACTGTGAAAGAGCAACGCAGGCATCTGCAGCCTTCCAACCAAGGGGAAGCTGATGGCGAGAGAAACCAGAAAGTGAAAACCGAATCCGGCTCCTTACGGTTGTCCCTCTCCAAGTGGGCTGGGAGGTATTGTTTGTAAGCAACGCTTTTAATTTTTAGCGCAAGAGGTCCAACCTCCTTCCTGTGAAATGCACATGCCTGCAGACTTATTTTAACCAAAATTTTTTTAGATGCAAAATGTGATAGCCATTATGAACATCTTCAGTCCAAAGCATCTGTACAGTGTCTAACTTGAACATTTGGACAGACTTCAATTTTAAACTCCTGTGTAAGGGAGAACTTTGTTTAAGAAACGCTCAAGAACTGCATAATTGCACAGAAAGATACTGTTTATATGCATTCATGCACTCGTAGCTTAGAGGAATATTTTTAACCCATATAAAAATAAAAGGAGCTTGTAAAATGCAAAAAAAGAAAGGAAAAAATAAAATGGGGGGGTGCAAAAATAAGCCCCTTACTGTGGCATAAGAGAAAATAGCGCATTGAAGGAGAAAGAGCTAATTCACTGAGGCCTTGCAGCTCACCTTTGTTGAACAATTTGCTTCAAGAACTTCAGTCAGTTACATTTTACGTGACAAGTTCGTTTTTTCGGAAGCCTCCATTTTAGACGGTGAGACAAGGCTTAAATAGTGCGTTGACTTATATTTCAATGAAAAAACACTTCACTAAATCACTTTTCCTCAATCTGTAAGTGCTTTTTAAGTTTTCTTTTCTCTTTAAAAATTGTCAACGCAGCTCCAAAGCTGCCCAGATCTCCAGATTAACCTGAAAAGCGCATGAAAGTCTGCAATTTCCATTACGGCCCTTGCTGATCTCCGCCACTAGGAGGCACTGCAGCCTGCTTTATGAGGGGGATGAAAACGGGCGAAGGGAATATTCCACACAAATATGGCTCTGGTGTCATTCCCTATTTAATGGCTGTCAGTGAGGGGGAAAGACAACGTGGCGGGTAATTAAAACCAAATTGCAGGCAGGAGATGACTGCACAAGAATGATATTGTCATTAATACTGATTTAACATGCACCTGGGTAAGGTGAGGGAGAGCAGCAAGGGAATTCACACAGACGCCAGGGTTGCCTGATTTAAAGATGTAGTGTTTCCAGCTGAAGCATGTTTAAAAACTGAATAAAACCATCATATTATGACAGCAGAAATAAAACGGAAACAAATGTTCTACATATGTCTGCGAAAAAAAAAAAAAAAGGAAAAGAAAGAAAAAAAAATTTCCCATCTCTTCCAGCTCTGTGGACGGAGCATGTGTCTCCTCTGAAGTTCAAAAGTATTTTTGCAGAAGCCTTTTTCCCCCTGTTGTTGGCTTCTCCTGTATGAGTTTGTAATCTGTTCATGTAGTTTTCTGTTTTCACAAGGCTGTGGAGATGGAACATTTGATTGAAGCAAACACCGTTGGTTTACAAAAATCACATGCCATGGGGGAAAGATTTCAATTCCAGAAACATTTTAGGAGACGTATTTACCTCTTGGGATTCAGGGATTTTCCATTCATGAGGAACACCTTCCCAAACAATGGAAATCTCTGACTGGGAGTGGAAGCCATGGACAATAACGCCTGTGGTATGAGGCCCTTGGCTCCCTGGGGCGAACCCCAAATGAAGACAAGGATCTCTCATTTTAGTGCCCCTAAAATTATGGAGCTCTTTCATTTTGAATGATAAGTGCCAAAACCCAGAAAACAGACACTAATCAGAGTTCAGATTAAGTAGTCTATTTTGTTTAAGATATGTGAAATAATCTGATGGATGTTTCGACCTTAAATATTTCCATATTACGACTAAGATTAAAACTTACATCTGTTTCTCAATGGAAGAAAAGTACAGTGGTTTAGATTATGTACAAATTAAAAATAATCTCTTATTTAAAGGATCATGGGTCGTTTAAGGCAGAAAGTGCACCAAAATTAAATGCGTTTATGGAGAGGGGAAAATGGTTACAGTGACAGAGTTCAGCCTGTGCCCACAAACCCTGTGCTGATTGATAAATCTCCTTCTGGTTTCACCTTAAATGAAATGTGTGCATTATAGAAATGGTTATCCTTCTGCCCAGTGCCAAAAGAGACGAATCATTAGGGATGTCATGAAGATTTATAATCACACCATAAAGAAAGTAAATTCAAAGAGCATTCCTTGGGCAATAAAGAACATATTATAGAGAAAGAGCTCACTAAACAAGGTCAGGTAGGAAAAAATGATCAAATGTCATGGTTGCTGGATCCAGACAATGGGAGTTGTTTTAACACTCAAATCGTGAATTACAGGACGGAGATCAGACCTTCTGAAGTTTTTCCACAGTGCTTTACTATTGACATTTTTAATGAGTTTTACATTTACAGATCTTTTCTGTATTTTGTTTGTTGCTTTGTGCCTTCACTGTTAGGGATGGTAACTGGATTCCAGAGCAGGTAGACACACAAAAGGTGCAAGTAAGTCTAATGACGTTGAAATAATGGATAAAAGTTGGGACTTTTGCCTACACAAATCCTGTTGTACCTTGGACCGACTATTGGCCGCCGAGATTTTAGAGGATAGCGTGGGAGATGCAACAGAAAAGAACTTTATTTCACTTGCCCTTTATAAAATGCCAAAGACATTCTTCTCTGAGAAGGACCCTTTTTGAGACCGTGACACTTATTGGATGACCAACCTGCCCAGTTCAGGCCGGGTGTTCTACGATCACATCGACCCCTGGATACACCCCGACTTCAGGGAGGAAAAGCTGTCCTCTGGATGCCGGGCAGAATCACGATTTCGCATTCTCTTCTCACATTTGAGCTGAGAAAGTCAGTGAAGCTCATCCCCACTCAAGTCTGAGGATTATCTGGGATCAGTGGCTTTTATGAGGGGAGAAAAAAGATCCCCGTGGTCTCAAAGGAGAAATAACTTTTAAGACGATGAGTATCCTCACATTTCAGGCCAAACGAAAAGAGCAGAGCATCTGAAAGCCCAATTGTTAAGGAAACTTGCTGACATGAGTGAAAGGGACAATTATTTCGAAGGATGGGGCTTGGTTATAATTAATATTGACTTAGGAACAGCTACGTGTGGCAAGGCTTCTTGTTCTGACTGGTCTGTACCAGGGCACATGTGTTGGGGACACACACGGCCACTGAAGGATCAGCATGCAAGCTCTCTTTCTGATTGTCACCCCATTTAGTTTGGGATGGAACCTGGCACTCATAATCTCTTGAACTGTTCCCCCAGGTTGCTGGTGTAACAAATATAATTTTTCAGCAAGATGGCTGCTGCCAGAAGCAGGCTCAGAAATGTCCGTTTTAATTAAACATTTTACTTTCAATTACATTTCACAGTTTGCACATGGTGACACGTGCTTTCATTGCAGGGACTTTCAGATTGCTATGTTAGGACTGTTTTCCTATGCAGGGAAATTTGTGTTGGTGAAAATGACTCACATATGAAAAACTTAGTATTTTGTTGACTTGATCGATGGGAAATTATTTTCGAAAGAAAATAGTAGCAGCGTTTCTGGACTTCAGGCTAGATTTCAAGATGTGCAATAGCAGGGAGGCCCCAGTTTGATAAAAGAGCAATCATATGATGACTTTTATGGCAGAAGTAGCCTGTATTTTGTTATATATGCGCGTTATTGGGGTAAGAGAAAAATATGTCTGTACAACTTTACTGATGTTTCTCTGCCAAGATAAGCTTTAGAAAATTATGATATTCACAAAAAGCTGCCCCAAATGTATAATGTACCTTAAAAAGCAAATTAAACCGACTTGATTCCTATCCTCCAGCAGCTTATAAGACATACATTCGCACAGATACTCATTTTGTTTCAAAATGGTACATAAACACATATTTCAAGAGCCTTTTTAGATGTCTCCAGATTAGGAAAGTATCTTTACTGCAACCAGATAGGAAACTCATTTGTGGCCCTCTCTGGAGCATGCCACTCGAATTATTTATCATTCCAAGAAGGCAGGGAAGAACTATTTGTCGTTGTGCAGATGCACAGTGTTTCATTTTAAGCAAATAAAATTGGAGAATAATGCTAGTCAGGCACTATCTTTTTGAATGCGCATCTGAGAGGGGATTTCTGAAGGAGAAACAGTTTGCAGGAGACCATATCATGTCGTCTAAAGAGAAACATCTGCGGGTTATCATCCCCTCAACTCGGACTTCAGACGAGAAATTAAGCAGGAGCTGAAATTCCCCTGGACCAAGTTGTCTCTCCGTCGATTCCTCCGCGAGCAGCCTCTGTGGCAATTGCTCGGGTTAAGTCAGTCTGACAGGAACTATGTAAAGATAGGGAGAGGATTCATCTGGTTCGTTCAGTTTCACTTTTCAACAGTGCTTTTTCTTTTTTTTTTTTATCGTTATCATATAATTATCAAATGTACTCTCTTTGCCTTTCATCCTTCCTTCTTTTCCTTCCTTCCTTTCTTCTTTGCTGCTTTTCTGAGAGAATAGGCTCATGTAATACAATTTGATATTGTCTAGTTATTTGTTCCTTCCTGTTCATATGAAATTTAGAAGAATCTTCTAAGAATTGAGAGGCCAGATTTCATATCACATGAGATGAGAGATGTCACATGTTTGTCACACAGGGACACACAGGCATGTATTTCATTCTTAAAGGAACACATTGAGAAAATACCTTCACAGAATTTAGGTTCAATCATTCTAAAGGCAGGAAAGTATTTTAAAAAGTGCCAGTGTAACTGTGAATGACACTGGGGCTAAGATTCAAGATTAGCACTCTGTGTGGAACAGACAGTTTTACCAAGTTTACAATCACTTTAAAAAAAAATAATTGCTTGTGTGAGCTAAAACTCATGACAGCCACATGAGACAGGAGATTATTGCTTCTCAAATGAAGAAACTGAAGCACTTGGGTGAAGTCACACGTTTGGACAGCCGGTGTAGAGATAGTGTTTTACCTGACAGGCTGATCCGGTGAACCCCACGCCTCCCACAGAGTTGTGTGTGGAATGAAGAGCCAAGCAATGCATCCCATTTAAGGCAATGAAGTGTGCTCCTGCGCTAAGCTCCGGAAAGACAAAGCCTTAAAAGATCAGCTGGACAAAAACTCCCTAAAAAAGAGCCTGTGGGCCACCCACAGGAAAGCAGGCAGGATGGGGCTTGCATACAGGACATTTCAGAAAATTGATTCCCCATGGAACCCATGAAAAGTATCTGTGTACACCCATGAGCATTTAAGCACAGATACATACATATGTGTATATGCACGCACTCCACGTGTGTCTATGCCTAAGGAATGGGAAAAAGTCTTTGAAAATGTTATCCAATTTTGAAATTAATCCATCCATCAAAACAGGAAATCTTGGCAAATTTCTACTAACTAGCTCTTCTCATTATTATTATTAATGCTATTATTGCTGTTGCTATTATTTCACCATTCTGCTAGTTTAATAGCAAGCCCAGACTTCATCTTGCGTATGTGCAGAACATGGTCATGGATGGGCAGGGTGAACATTTGCCACAGTTAGCATGAGATAGTCCTGTGCAATCCTGTTCTTGCTCCATAATTATAACAACATCCCCTTTCACTTTCAAAAGTGTCCCAGTTTGAACAATAAATTATATGGACACCATGGATGAAAGACATGGAAAATCACACACCCATCCAAATTGGGACATATTGTTACCTGTGCCTAAGGCATCAGATGGTTTCACATGGAGCAAGCCCTGAAGAGTATTTTATCGATCATTTAGCAGCTATGCCGTCTTGCTCAGGGCTTGGGCCAGAGTGGGGATGTGGTGGGCCTGTGGGTGAACAGCTAGTGTGTGGCAGAGTCAGAACAGCAGCTTCAGGATTGCTCCCTTTGTACTCTCATGACTTTGGCCTTGTACCACAGCGGCATTCGTGGAGATGAGTCCACTGATAGAAATAAACAGAGAAAAATATTTCTTCTTGGTGTGCCTCCATTTTCATATCAGCAAAAGCGTAACAATACCATGTGGCTCTAAGGAGTAATTTAATACGAACGTCTACACAGCTTGATGAGGAGAGTACAGATCTTTATCTGCTACTTCAAAAAGATCTTATGTATTATCTATTCTTTGATAATTAGAAAGTAGATGCTTACATCATTGCATTAATGAGATATTTTAGGGATATTGTTGACAAATTATAAAAATGTCTGGTTTTAAAGAATTAGTTTGAAAGCTAAAAGCTTTAAGATGTCCAAATATCTTGCTTCAGAATAGTATTAGCCAATAGCTGTGCATAGTTTTAAAGCAAAAAGAACTGAAGGACGAAAAAAGTGAAAGAAGAGAAGAAAGGAAGGAGGAAGAAGGAAAGAAGGAAAGAAAGAAGTAGGGGGCTGGGGGAGGAAGAATAAAATAAAGGAGGAAGGAAAGAAATAGAAAAGGGATTTTTTTCCCTCAAATTTCCATAAATCTGGCTATTTTTATTCTTTTCAGGGTCAATCATTCTTCAAATGTAAGGAAATCACAAATAACTGGGCTATTTTTTAATTGCTGAATTTCTACCCGGTGAAAATGATTATCGAAAACACTTAAATTTGGCTAATCCCTTTCTTCAACACCATTTTTTAACCTATTTGTAAATTCTCAAGAATATGTTAGTGCGCAGTGTATGTTCATACGCTAGTTTAAATTGCTACAATTATTTTTGCTTTCAGAGAGAAATACTGATCATTGGACTCGTAGCTCTGAAAATACATTCAAATTACTACAGTCACTGAATGCATTATGGAATGTTTACCTTTTGATACTGAAGATACAAGAGCCCACTAATAAAAGCTCTTGTAGCACTCTGTAACAGAAATATGAGATAAGCCCACGAATGTACGCCGTAAATGTAATTTTAAATTTTGTAGTACGAAAAAAGTAGAAAGAGGTGAAAGCAATCAATTTTAATAATATATTCATTTAATCAGATATATCCTATATACATAATTTTAAGCAGTAACCTATATAAAATGTTATCATTGAGATATTCTAAATTTCATTTTTTATTCTAAGTCTTCAAAATCTTAAGTAGTTTACATTTGTAGCACATCTCAATTTGTACTAGCTGCATTTCAAGTACTCAGTAGTCACATTTGACTCGGGGCTTCTATATTGGAGACACCCAGGTCTAGTTTATAAAGTAGTAAAGCAAATGCATGAACTGAGTAACTGATATCCCAGTAAAGGTACGTTCTAATGGCCGGCGGGTAATGGCAATATACCGCCACTATCCGAGCTCTTCCTCCATCATTTATCCTGGAGTGACACTGGGCAGCTAACTTGCTTCTCTATAGGCCTCTTTTTATCTCCTTTGCAACATGCCAATAATAATAACAGCTAGCTTATCTAGGCTTACAAGAATTAAGTGAATGATTGTATATAAAATACTCAACCCAGGTCACACAACAAATGGTTAACACTCCATAAAATTTACCTAATTCTTCTTATGACGCCTAAGCAGATACAGCATTTCATGTGCTAAGGCTATGCAGATATTATAGGCCAGGTTATTTATGAGTTTATTAAACCAGTCCTAAGTAGCGAGTACTGAGCTTGGCACCTGCAAAGTGCTCAACAAATGATTTTGAATTAATTAAATATTTTCCTTGATCCTGTTATAAAATGCTAACCTTACTATCCAGTCTAAGGATTGCAATCAATATGCATTCCCCAAACACGCTTCTTCTTTTCATCTCACTCTATCTTTTAAAAAGTCTTGTAGAATGTCTTCTCAATTTATTGGCTGTTTTGATTATGCTGCTATAAATATTTGCATGTGCATCATCGTGTGGATATATTCGCTCATTTCTCTTGGGTAGAGATCTATGAGCTGAATTTTTCGGTTATATGGTTAGTTTATGTTTAACTTTGTAAAAAACCACCAAACAGTTTTCGAAAGTGGCTATGCCATGTTCCCATCAGCAACGTATAAGGGTTTCAGTTTCTCCACATTCTCACCGTCGTTTGTCATTGTCTGACTTTTTTTGATTATAATATTTCTAGTGGGTATGTAGTGGTATCTTTTTGTGGTTTAAACTTGTATTTCCCCAATTACTAATGATATTGAGTATCTATTCATAGGTTTACTAGGCCTCCAGTGAAACTTTTATTGAAACTTTGCTCATTTTTAAAATTAGAGCTTATCTTATTATTCAGTTGTAAAAGTTCTTTACATATTTTGGATCCAAGTTTTCTTTTGTTAGATGTATTATCTAAAAATGTTTCTTTCTTGGGCCAGCCCAGTGGCGCAGTGCTTACATTCACAGGTTCCGCTTTGATGGCCTGGGGTTCGCCAGTTTGGATCCCGGGTGCGGACATGGCAACACACTTGTCAAGCCATGCTGTGGTAGGCATCCCATATATAAAGTAGAGGAATATGGGCACAGATGTCAGCTGAGGGCCAGTCTTCCTCAGCAAAAAGAGAAGGATTGGCAGAAGATGTTAGCTCGGGGCTAATCTTCCTAAAAAAAACAAACTTCTTTCCAGGCTATGACTTCTCTTTTTCATTATCTCAACAGTATCTATTGAAGCAGAACTTTGAATTTTGATGAAGTTTAATTTATCTTGTTATTCTTCTATGTCTCGGGGTTTTGGAGTGATATCTAAGAACTTTTCATGTAATTGATGATAGAGAGTATACTTTCAAGTAAGTTTTAATTTTAGAAGTTTTATTATTTAACTCTTACGTTTAAACCTATGATTCATTTTAAGTTAGTTCTCATGTACCGTGTAAAGTACAAGTCAAGTGCTTTCTTTGCATGCAGTATCTACTTGTCCTAGCACCATTTCTTGAAAAGATTATCCCTTTCTGCTTGAAATACCTTGGCACCTCTGTCAAAAAAATAACTTAGCATAGATGTAAAGGTTTATTTATGGAATTTCAAATCTTTTGCACTAATCTAAATGTTTAGGATTGCATAATCAGAGCACTGTCTCAATTATTCTGCTCTGATACTAACCTCTCTGTAAGGTAATGTGGTAGACAGAATCCTCAAATGGCCTCCAAGATTTCTTGCCCTAATCCCTGAGACTGTGAATATGATAAAATATCACACCTTGATTTTGTTATATTGCATGACAAAGGTGACTCTGCATGTGTAATTAAGGTTAGTAATCAGTTAACATTGAGTTAATAGAAAGGAAGCTCACCTGGCTGAGCCTAATCTAATCACTTAGTGTTTTAAGAACACAGAATTTCCTCTAACAAATAGCAGAAGAGAACATCTGAGAGAGATTTCACATATGGGAATGACGTGGCACACTATCGCTTCCTAATTATGGAGGAGGCTGGGAGATAGGAAATGCAGGTGGGTTCTAGAAGCACCAATTGGCTCCTGACTGACTGCCAAAACAGTGACAGGCACTTCAGTTCTATAGTGAGGAGAAGGTGAATTTTTCCAAGAACAGCAGTGAGCTTTGAAGAAGAGATCCAGTTGAGCAGAGCTGGAAGAACTCTGAGATCCACTTGCATACAAAGCTGGCCAAAACCTCCATTTCCGCCCTATGAGAACCCAGCCATGCTGAAGTTCTGATGCATAAAGCTGTGAGATACTAAATGCCTTTTGTTTTAAGCAGGTACGTTTTTGATAATTTGTTATATGGCAAAAGAACACTAATGAAGATAGTGTAACTCCAACTTTTTTCAAAATTGTTTTGGATGTTCTAAGTACCTTTCATTTCCATATAAATTTTAGAATTGGCTTGTCCATGTATTTTGAGGCTCTTTTATAATTGGTTTGTTTTCCTGATGCATTGAACTTTTATCAAAATAAAATATTCTCTTTTGTCTGTAGTAATGTTTCCTATGTCAATGTCATTTTTTTTCTGAGGAAGTTTTGCACTGAGCTAATATCTGTGCCGATCTTCCTCTATTTTATATGTGGTCACTGACACAGCATGGCCACCAATGAGTGGTTTGGGCCTGCACCCAGGAAGTCAACCTGGACACTAGAGCAGAGTGCATGGAATTTAACCATAGGCCATGGCGCTGGCCCTCAATGTCATTTTCTTTAACTTTACTGTGGTCACTCCAGTTTTCTTATGGTTACTGTTACTTTCGTTCATTTACTTATTTATTTGTTTAGTAACTTTCTTCGGCTAAACATGTGAAATCTCTCTCCTGTATAGTGTGCAGTTTCTGATATTTCTGCTCGTTTTTACTCTTGTTATACCTAGCTGTTGCCCCTTTGTTGGCATAGCTTAGTGATCAGCCATTGCCAATGAATTTACGTGTGGTAAAGGAGCATATTCAAACTTTAAACCACTTTCATGTCTGGCTCCCCTTATATTTTATGCTCTCTTTCAGTTCTTCTTTGTGCCTGTGCACAACCCAAGAAGTGGTTAAAATTGTGTGGATTGTAGACACTCTTATCTCCATGACTGATGCATGTAGTGTCAGCCTATGATGTACTTACACAGCCACAATCTTGAACTGGTAAAACCATTGGTCCCTCCTGCTCACCCACCACTGAGATTGTTGCTGCCACTGACGGTGGTCCTGAGTGTGCTTCGAGTGGTTAAAATGGAGTGAGCCCATTTCAACTAGGACAGAAGACCTGCCAGTGCTCACAGTCTGTCCTATTCTGGCAGAACCTTTGCACCAAATTGATTGGGATGGGAATAGCTCCAGATAGGAAACCCAGGGACTCACACTGTTCTTAAGTAAAGTTCAGCAGTTTTGCAAGCATAGATGCTTCTTAGATTGTTGCATACTGTCAGTTGATTTTGAAGCGCTGAAATGATTGGTGGTTTGTTTGTTTGTTTTGTCAACTTTGTCCACCATTATATTTGATATTTTGGGAGAGGACTGGATGACTTTCTTATTTGGCCATAGCCAGAAGTCTTTCTAGTAAATAAGAATTTATAGGAGCTTTTATAACTATACTTAATGAGGTCATGAAAAATATGCATGAATGAATTAAAAAATATGAAATATCAAAAGAGAATTAAGAAATATTAAAAAAACAAATGAAAATTACAGAACTAAAAAGCACGGTAATTGAAGCAAGAATATCCTGTGATACACTTAACAGCACCTTAGAAATACTGGAGGAGTCAGTGGATTTGAAAATAGATCAATAGAAATAAATCAATCTTAAAGTCAGAGAGATTGCCCTGGAGAAACCTCCTCTCAAAAAAGATGTATAGCTAATAAGTCAATAGAGAAGATAAAATGGAATAACAAAAAATCTCAATTAACCCAAAAGAAGGGATGGAAAGAAGAAAAAAGCAACAAAGAATAAATGGTACAAACAAATAGCAAGAACAGAGGCTTAATCCCACATAAATTAAAAATTACATTAAATGTAAATTGTCTAAACACTCCAATTAAAATGCAGAGAATGTCAGATTATAGAGAAGCAGAAGAATCTATGTGCTGCCTGTAAAAAATGCAACGTAGATACACATAGGTAGTTTAAAAGTAAATCTTTTTTCCCAGAACACTAGAAAGATAAGCTGAAAGTACAGTAAGAAAACAGTTAAAGAATTTAAAAGAATATTATAGATATCAAAATAAAATATTAATTCTGCAAAGAAAAGTTCTGGTAAGCTGTTCAAAACAAAACCAAATAAACAAACAAAAAGAAATCATGCTTTTTACAGAACTCACACAGGAGACAAAATTAAAACAAGAAACGAAAAATATGGCAGAGATTTTATAGGGAAATTCGAACAAAAAATAAGGAGAGCCATATGATTATCACAAATAAGTCAAAAATTGTGAATTTTTGATTGATTTTGTATGGGCAATTTTCTTGGACCCTTCTTTGATTGCCACTCCTCCCCCAAACCAGTATATTCAAGATAATCATTTTATGCTAAGTTTGTCTCTGATTACTTTTAAGCTTCACAATCATGTTCTTCAATTTATGGTTTTCTAAATACAAAAGTTAAAAATATGTTCTTCTGCAAGGCCAGCCCAGTGGCATAGTGATTAAGTTCGATATGCTCCTCTTCAATGGTTGGGGTTTGTGGGTTCAGATCCCAGGCACCAACCTACACTACTCATCAAGCCATGCTGTGGTGGCAACCCACATACAAAATAGAGGAAAGATTGGCATGGATGCTAGGACAGGGCCAATCATCCTCACTAATATATATATATATATAGAGAGAGAGAGAGAGAGAGAGAGAGAGAGAGAACATATATATATATATATATGCTCTAATGAAAGTGAGAAGTTTGATACACAGTTTTCCCCCCCACCAATACTCTACCTTCTTTTATTTTTTTCTTCAAAATTTGCCTTTAGATCCATTTTGTGTTACTCAATTACTTTATATCTCATATGCTTTTGAAAAGTATAATCTCTGATGTTAGAATTCAATATTACAATCAATTTTACATTGCTTCAAGAATTAATTATATTTCCACGAATTCAGTCTTGTTTTATTGTGAATTTTAAAAATAGACCAAAAAAAGACATGGATGTATAGAAAACATTAGAAATATAATAAAGTTCATTTAATATATATATTTATTGTTCTTGCTACCCTATAAAAATAAAGGCTAAGATTGTCTGAAGACTTACTCAATCAGTGTTCAGATGGGTTATCCAAAGTGGTGCTCATAACTATTTGAGAGTGTTACTTCCATATGTTTGAGAAATGGAAAAGAAACAAAAACAAAAATTGAACCTGGAGAATTCAGTTATTTTCCCCAGATAAGGTAACTAACAATTGCTATAGTGATATTCAAACTCAGGTCTATTCCAGAAGTTAGCCTTAACCAAATGATTTCAGGCACAAATTATACAAGAAAATTTGTATGAACACATTATAAAAAAAGAAAACTAGAAACTGATAACTCATTTCTAAACCAATATAACCTTTCAGAATTTCCTAAATGTCTAACTACTGAAGAAGATATTAACCTAGATCTGCAGACTTAAAATGAGAAAAAGCAGGACTAAAATGATCAAAAGTACATTGGAACCAAAACTATACACAAAGTGTAAATCTATAATATTGGATGTATTAATTAAAAAGAAATATTTTACAAGGATGAATTAAATATTTAGTTAAAGAACTAAGAAAATAACTACAAGAGAAACATAAGAATAACAGATAGATTTCAATTAAGGAAATAAAGGAAAAAAATAACTTTAAATTACTCTGTAAAATAGAACGTGTTCATAAAAAAGGCAAGCCTTTACAAACCTTATCATTTCAATAAAATTGCAATTAAAATCTTGGTTGAAAATTTGGTAACATTGACAAAATAAATGTAAAGGTCTTTCTGATGCATACATAATAGGAAATATGCAGCAATATGTTGAAAAAGAATCATAAGCATGATAAACTAGCCCTAATAGATTTTAAAGCACACTAAAATGTCATCAAATCATCATACCTCAGTATTAGTTTGGGAGTAGACATTTTGCTCAGCAAAATGAGACAAGGCTGAAGTAAAACAACCTTTTATGGCAATCTAATGCATAAGAAAAGTGGCATATAAAATGTCTGAGGAAATTTGGATTAGTTAATAAATGTGATTTTTTATACTCTAAGGTAATTTTGTTTACAACATTTTTACTGGTTCAAGTAATTGGTATTAAAATTTAAGAAAAACAAAGTTTGAAAATAAAGTTTATATATGATAGCATTAGAGCCATCCATTCTAATTTATAAATTTTATTGATCAGTCAATAAATAACAAACTTTCCCACAAGAGAAAAAAATATGAGTAAAGGACATAAGCACAACATAAGAAATAAAATATAGAAATGACTAATTGATTTAAAAAAGAATTTTAATGTTACTAGTATTTATTTTTTTGGATGAGAAAAGATTGGCTAATATCTGTTGCCAATCTTCCTCTTTTTGCTTGAGGACGATTGCCCTAAGCTAACATCTATGCCAATCTTCTTCTATTTTGTATGTGGGATGCTGTCTCAGCAAGGCTTGATGAGCAGTGTGTAGGTCCACACCCAGGATCCGAATCTGTGAATCCCAGGCCACTGAAGCAGAGCACGTGAACTTAACCACTACGCCACTGGGTCAGCCCCATTAGTAATTTTTAAATGCAAATTAAAATATTAACACCTTATGCTTCAGTTAAGGGCTAGAAAGACTGTTGCCATGCAAGTGGAAATGTGCATTCTAATGACCACTGTAAGAGGGTAAATTGCTACAGTGAGTATGGAGATCCATTTGTAATATTTATCCCAACTAAAACTATGCACTCTTTTGATGCAGCAATTGCAATTATACAAATTTATTCTGAGAAAGAAATAATACTAGTCTTTCACAAAATCTTCCAAAGAGTAGAAATGAGAAAATATTCTCTAACTTATCTAATGAGACTACAATAACCTTGATTCCAAACGTGACAAAGACATTCAAAACGGGAAAATTCCTAGCGTCATCATAAAAATAGATTGACAGAGCCAAGACAAAATATTGGGACCCAGCAATACACAGAGGTAAATATGCAAGACCAACTTGAGTTTATTTCTGGAATGCACGGTTGGTTTAACCTTGTAAAACTGTTCAGTATAGCTGACCCAAACAGGAAGATAAAAGAAATAAATTTTACCATCTGGCCACCCCCCAAAATGCAGTAAAAACCTTTGAAAAAGTTAGGATCCATTCATTATAAAAATCATTTGCAATCTAGGAATAGAAAGGCATTTTCTAAACCTGATTAATGTTATCTGCAAAACCTATGGCAAATGTACTAAATGGTAAAATGTTAATAACTTCCCTCTGGAATCAGAGGAAAGAATAAGGATGCCTATGATCTCTATATCTTCTGAACACCATCCTGGAAGTTCTACCGGGTGCTGAGTTAAACTATAGAAGAGAAAAAAAAATTACTATTTGCAGTTGACACAATTATGGATATAGATAATCCAAAATTAGATATATTATTATATAATATACATATATTCCAAGATAATTTAAAATATGGATATTTTACTAGTCATACTAATAAGCACATTAGCAAGCTTTCTGTAAATAAGCTCAATATGCAAACATAAAATGTGAGTTCATATTCCACTATGTTACAAAAGGAAATTTTTTAAAGATACCATTTACAATAGCATCAAAACATTAAATTGCTAGAATGATTCTAATAAGTCAAGTGCAAGTCATCTACAAAGAAAACCGTAAAATATACATAAAAGATGGGACTTGAATGTGTAATGTAACATATTCATGTATTGGAAGTCTCATTATTGTAAATATGTCACTGTTACCAAATTCTTCTATACATTCAATTAAATCATATCAAATGTGTGTGTGTACAGAACTTTGTCCATAAATGGATTCAAATATTTATATTGAAAAGATAAAAGATCAAAAGAGACATGATAAGAAGGAACAAATACATTAAAGTGTTCTACCACAAAGCAAAAAATTATAAACCTATAGTAATAAGATAGTATAGTATCAGAAATAAATTAATATTGAGTGAAACAAGTCAGACAGGAAAGAATACTTGCTATGATTCCATTTATATCAATTTCAGAAAATAGGCAAAACTCAAGTATTGTTTATATTTATAAAATAGTTTTCTACTAAAACAAATTCTCTTATAAAGTTAGGGGACAATATCTAGCTTCTAGTTTTTCATGTTTCCCAAATGTTGGCTATTCTAGTAATATGCACAATTGTCACACCTTCCTGCCAAAGATAGGCTTAAGGAAACGATATAAACTCTGCAACTCACACACAATACTGGGTATAAGAAAGGTGAGCGCCTCCAACACTCCAAGTCTAGGCTACTAAAAAGGCTGCCTCATTCAGAGATGAGGTGGATAACAGAATTTGTTAAACCTGATAGATCAGATGTAGGGAAAATAGATGTCTTTTTCTTTGCACATCATCCCTCTTCATAAATGTCTTCTCAAGATGTGAAGGCTAAAGGAAGGCATAACCACAGCAATAATTTCACTACTTTTAATTGTATGTGCCTATAACTGTGCTAGGTGCTATAAATGCTTGATTGGCTACTCATGACAACAAATGTGATAGCCACTATCTTATCCCCAGTTGAGGGAACATGACACGGAATGGTGTCATCCCAGTTTTGCCCACTTCTCCAACAGCCATTATGTTGATTGGTGTAGCTGAGCGAAAGCTCCTCATCCAGGCTGAAACCGATTATTCCACTTCCCTTTGAGGAGCTGATAGATCTACTAGGTGGGGAGTGGGAACTTTCCCAATACATTATTCCTACTCTGATTATAGGATTTAACTATGAGTTAGATTACTCACCCAAAACAAACTTTAAATTCCTTTCTATGCATGAAAAAAAACCACTAATATTTGAAATAAAAATAACTCAATGTGAAATTTTTCTCTTTAACTATAGTCTCTTAAAAGTTCTCTTTGGGCCCTAAGAAATGAGGGTTTCAGTACCAAAAGGGAAAGTACATATATTTTTGGAGCCCCTTGATGAAAAGGAGATATTGAAACTGTCTCTATGTTTGCTATAGTGTGGGTTGCATCAAGGCTCCCACTGCCTTATTTGTAGATATGATTGTGAGGGATATCATCAGCTTAATTATAATGAAAAGGTTGCTCACATCAAAATGAGTAATCCATCAGGAGCTTTCATAAAAATAAAAGATAGTTCAACTTTATAAGACTATTTCAATCTTACAACAAATCTTCTCTTTCCAAAGATTTTATCTTTGTGCATGTAAACTCAAATTTGGCCATAGTCTATTATTTACATTTTTCTCTTGTTCTCTAATTTTTGCCATCAGCTACTCAAGCGTTATAAAATTAAACAGCTTGACATTAGCATTCAAGCTTTTAGTCAGAAAAGCTTTATTCTCAAATACCATATTATAGTTTAGCTATTTATCCATAATCAAATTTATAGTAATTAGATAAAATGCATAAGGGTTTTAAATCCATCTTTTAAGTAATCTAATTTATATTTATAACTTCATAATTATATTATATGCCGATGATTATTAGAATTTTACATATTGAGAGTGAATAATAGGTTACAGACAGACTTTTATCTTTTCTTTGGTTATTCAGTCCCACTATTTATCCATTTAATAATGATCAATAATAAGTTAATGTACATAATTATTTTATTAAATCTAAATCATAGTTAAACGCTTATTTAATAATCTAAGTTACTGTGGCACTTTAATATCTCTCAGTAAATTAGATTCCATTCACCCATCTAAAATTTTAAGAGTTTTTAATTCTCTCTTGTTCTGCTCTCTGCCTCTTTGTCTTGAATTTAGAGGAAAACAATGTATTTATTCCACCAAAACAAAATCATGAAGAATCAAATTTTAGACTTCAAATGATTGAGTCTATTTGGTTTCTTTGAGTACTGGAGTGTCTAAGAAAGAAGATTAATGCTTTTTTAAATGCAGTGGTATAGTAGTAATTTGAAGAACAGCAGACAAATTTAGCCAGGCCCTATTCAAGCTCTTGATATCACCATCTCATTTAATCTTCAAACAACCCTGAAAGGTAGGTCCTATTATTATTCCCTTTAAGAAAAGAGGAAACTGAGGCACAGAGAAGTTAGTTAAATTTTCTCAAGGTCAAACAGATAGTGATTGCGAGAACCAGGCATCTGGACCCTCAAGCTTACACTCTTCACCACTATTCTTTTCCCATGACAGTCTCTGTCCTCAGCTTCAACTTAGGAGCTTAAAGTCTGAGAGATGCAGACATAACTACATAAGTTATTTATGTCCTCCATGCAATATTTTCCTATTGAAAAACTACAATTGTATTTCTTGTTAATAACAAATGTTTCTAGGTTAAGACGTGTTGGGGGGAATTTCCCATTTATTAAACAGTATGCGATTCTTAAATTCTATTTACACTTTTCACTATAAGCTCATCAGATTTATGTTTCTTCTCATTTCAAACCAATTGAGAAGACCATTCTAAATGATCGAAGCAGATATCTAAAGTAAGAATGAATAAGGGCAAAAATAAACCCAAGAAAGTGGATCAACAAAAGTGAGGAAGAATTTTAAATGTTTGGATATGTGTGTGCACCCACACTTTGGAAGAAAAATGGAAAGTGCTCCTTTAAGCTTTGACAGTAACACATGTACACACAATTTTTATAGTCATTGAGTAAAATACATTAATAATAAAAATAATTTTACAAAGCTGGAGAAGGAAGCCAAAATTGTTGGGTGCTTCTTATTGCCAAATACTATACAAAGCACTTTGCATGGGTTCTTAACCAATTTTCCTAAAGGGAAGCAAGTATTATACCATTTTAAAGATGAGGGATCTGAGACTTAGAAAGTTTCGAAGAAGAGAATACAAAAGTAGCATGCACTTAATGGAAACTTGATTTTAACTAATGCCAAAATCTGTCTTTTTCTACTTTCTCTTTTAGGAATCTAATAGCCTCAAAGTAATTTAAATATTAGAATGTTCACAGAGTGTCACCTCCCTGTGCTTGACTGTCCTTATACTAAATATGACATATTTAGATACTGAATAACACATCCAAGTGACTATACATTTACTGTACAACATCTGCTCATTCAAAGAGAATAGTTACAAATCTGCTAACATAATCTCATATTTGAACACTACTGATTACTAAAACCAAACTTTCATGTGTGAGCTAAAATAGTGGTCTCTAAAACTGGTCTTGTCTTAAATAATTTTTGCAACGATGTCCTAATTTTTAATTAAATATCTAATGTTTTATAATATGGGCATACAAAATCTGAATGTTATAAACAGTTTTCATCAGATTTTACCTTTTTGAATTGGCCTCAGAGTCAAGCTCGTTGATTATAGTTTAGTTAAGCCCACGAAATAAACTTTCACCCTCAAATATCATGCATTTTAAAATTTTTTAAATTGTAATTAATTACACTTCCTAAAAGCACAAAAACTGTAAACGTCATTTGAATCATTTCATAGAAGTGGCCACATTTGACAGAATTGTTCACATTCACTACAGGGGAAAGTATTTTTACGCTAAACAAGCTTAGATTTATGATATCAGCTCCCTTCAAGGCAATGCCTTCCAGAAGGTCTCCAGCCTTGACAGAAGATGAATTCAGTTCACTGCATCAGGCCAGGTGACCTGGTCCCCAATGAAATACATTGACTCATTTTGCTTCCTTGCTTAATATCTTCTCTAGGTGGCAGACTGGAGAGATGGTATCTGGAAGGTGATTTGGTGAAAATGGTGGTAATTTAGCAGCAATCTTTGTGGCTACTATACCCCAGTGGGAGTCATTTTGTTCCCTAGTAAGTAAGAGTTTTGATCAAATGTTCAAATAGGGAGACTTATGCGCTCAACATGGAGTTAAGTTGAAGAAATGGGTAAAACACACAGAGCTTATTCCAACCTGGCAGGCAGCGCTCTACACAAGATGTGATGTGGGTGTACACTGAGATGTGGAACTGCAGTGAGGGTTTAGATTAAATCACATCTGCTGCTGCCATCAGTATTCCTTCTCTTTGCTGTTTCCCTATTTGGGCGAGAGCTTATAAACAGACATGAGTACAGAATGATGAGTGAAACAAGTGATACACAAAGACAGGGAAAATGAAACCAAGCTCTCTCTTGCCTTTTCTCATTGTTCTTAGTCAAAAAGCAGAAACACGTTGACATCCAGAGCCTTATGGTTGGATATTCACATTTTCATTTGTGATTCTAATAACTTTTTAAAAATTATTTCAGAGAGTAAATGGGAAAAACATTTTTCTTACCCTATCTTAAGAGCATATAGAGAAAAAATAGAAAACTTACTGAATGTAAAATCATAATAAACAGAGTTTGATTGTATGAAAACTACATAATGTACCATCATTCACTTATTAATTAATTTCATTATTTAATAAACAGAATTTAACGAACATATACTGCGTGCTGTCTTAGTTTCCCTAATTAGATTGAAAACTCATTGGCAAAAAGATAAAACAAGCAGAGGTGGATTTATTGTGGAGCTAAAGAAAAATTTCAGAGTAAATTGTTGGTGTGGTCATTTCTTTTAGTAAAATTTGCGAAAGAAATTTAAATTATAACTGGCTATCACTTTCTAGTGCATCCTCCCTCTACTACATTTCCCCATAGCTCTTGAAACACTGCAGTGACCCTGGGCATTTTGGAGATCTGATAAAAGGAAAGTTGACTCATGGGTTCATTTAAACTGGGTCTAATGGGATATATACTCCTCTTCGTCTAGGTATTGATGTCCAGTTGTCTAGGCGTAAGTGTCCTCTTATAGAAATGGTTTTCAAGGATACTTCTATATCCCATTTCGTCAACTCATCCAGCTTTGTGATGCAAAGGTCAGTCCAGAGAACCTATGTTGGTATGAACATGTCTTATGGCATCTAAAATATGTGGCTAGGGCAAGGGCACAAGGTTTGAAGTCTACAAAGCTAGAAATTAGTCTCTGGCAATTTTTTCCAATTACTAAACATTAAAAATGTAAGCAAAGGGTTTTTTTCTTATCAATGTATAATCAGAACAAAACTGCTATTCTGTCCATTATATAATCCAGAAAACAATGTATATATTTGTAAATCCGATGAAGATTTTTTCTTTTTTTAATGAGAGTTTCAAAAAATGAAATGTACCAGAATCCCTGTGTTTGCAGGACATAGATCTGTAGTAGTACTATAGGGGCACATCTGTGACAACACTTACATGAAATGAACTTGGTAGAGTTTCTCCCATTTTGACAACAATCCTAAAAATTATATACATAACCAAGAACAGTATGTAAATCTGAAAGGAATTCTCTAAGCCATGAAAAAATTGTTGATCAAACATGCCAAAGCAAAGTATGAATGCTCTATTTTCTTTGCAGAAAATAATATTACAAAATTGTTTGCCATATGAAGAAACTATTAAAGAAAATGCAACCAAAAATGGAGGAAAAGCATATTATATGGGTATGTCAGAAGATCAGTTAATAAAAATGTTCTGTTATTGGCTTCATTTTTTCTCTGTGGTATTTCTCACCTTTCTCAAATTCATAGTGTGTTATGAGTTTTTTTAATGTGAAATAAATATTAATTTTTGCACCTATTTTTCCATTCATAATTTTAGATTTTTTTCTTAAAGAGTTTTCCAAATCTTATAAGCCTAAGGCTACATAAAACCCGGGTAAACTCCTGGAAGTAAAAATTATATCATTCCCAATCCTGTATCACTGATACTCCCAAAGGAATATGCCCAAATTCACCACTTCTACAAGGCACGCGCTCTTAAAGGCTCATTCTTTCATATTGCAAATTCTATTATCAGGGTCTCTAATAATAACCAGTGCTCACATCCTACTAGTCCCCAGATTTCTCTAAGGCCTTTCCTAGTCAGATTTCTTGAACCCATAAAGATTAAGTCATAACTCAATGCCCAGCCAAGATAACAGACAGGAAGACCAAAATGGTAATTGACATGTTTCAAATAATGTATATTTCTGAGAAAAAATTACATTTTAAAGATTGTACTATTTTTACTCATAATTACTTGGGTGAAATTTAATAAATATATAAGTATCTATTTGGAAAATCTCAACACTGTTCCTGTGTTAAGCCAGGAGAATTAAAAACAAACAAATGTATAAATAAGGACAAAAGTCTCCCTTCACAGGAGGGCAGGAAATCATGCAAAAGATTCCTCACTGCAATATGATGAGTGTTTTAATGGTCAAAAGCAGGTGCAAATATGAAATAGAAGTATTTCAGATCATGTATATGATAGGATCATCTGGAGAAGTAAATTGGGGTAACAACATGACGAATACTGCCTACCAATGCAATTAATTAAGATTGTATTCTTTACATAGCAGAGAAGCATTGCAGATACTTACAAAAGGGCAAGATATTATATGGTCTGTGTTTTGAAATAGTTATTTTAGTGACAATGAGGAAGGCTGCAGTGGGATAAGGAGTGAATATGTTCTAAAGAGTTAAGTGGCCGTCCTGGATCAGTGGCCCCCAACTCTCTGCAGAAAG
The DNA here is from genome assembly GCF_041296235.1 of Equus asinus. Taxonomy (NCBI): domain Eukaryota; kingdom Metazoa; phylum Chordata; class Mammalia; order Perissodactyla; family Equidae; genus Equus; species Equus asinus. Next base: position 109,583,491 of record NC_091791.1, on the reverse strand, counting down.
CATCAACAGCAAAGCAGCTCCAAAAGTTTCAGAATAGCACATTTCAGGATTCTTTTTTTCAACTATGAGATGCTAAATTGCACAATTTTTACTAATTTTTTAAAAGTCTATCTGACTAGCTCTACTGTTTAGTGTAACAGAATTCAAAGTCTTCCATAACTTATGGAAATTACACAGCTTATAATATTAAGAGGGTTTTTTAAACTGAAGAAATGTCATGGATGTGGGAAGACTTTTCTATTCCCAATGTAAGCTACCTTTTTCCCCTCCAGTTCTCACATCAGATGGATAGTTTTCCCTTCTCTGTTTATCACATGAACAGAGGTATGCAATTAGAGTTGAGACAAACAGGGCATAGAAAATGTGAAATATAATGATATACACTATTGCAGAATAATTTGGGGTGCCAATGGGCACAGATTATACTCTCCAGTTCATTAATTTATTTAATAATAAATTTATTAAATAATTCACTTATTTATCCATTGTTTCAGTTATTCCTCAATTCATCAAACATCTATTGCCTGTATCTGTACCCAAAATACAAACTTTAAGAAGATACAGATATTTTTGCTGCTGATATGGTTGAGTGTCCCCAACAGATAACAATAAGTTCTGGTGAAAATATAACAAACAACTACATGTAGGCACTAATGAGTGAATAGAAGAAGGCAGAAATGTGAAGAGAGTTGATACTTGGAAAAAAGGAACAAAAGAGTATGATATTCTTATTTTTATGACTTTTCATCCAAGAGAAGTCGGCTGTCTACACTGCATGAGGCAGCCAAAACTCCATTGGGAAATTCCCAGTCCTACTAGTTTGACAAACCACAGGACAGAGACTGGGGTAATGGCAAACACTGGGAATGAATGGCAATGATAAATATTAGAGAATCTTGGATAAGCACCAAATTTTCTCTATAAACTCTGTTCAAATCTTTTGCTGACCTGTGGATGAATCGTACTTGTACAGGGTACAATGCAAGCACTCCACCTAAGTCTAAAAAGCCGAATCGGAGATTTGACTTCCAATTTCCTCAGGAAAAACAGAGATTATAGCTTGAGCTTAGTAAAATCAACTGATTGCTTACACTAAAAAAAAATGTTGTCTTCTTCAAAAGAATATAAGAGAATACAGAGCTTCTACAAAATATTCTTCACAATATCCAGTTTGGGCTATAAACCTATAGGATACAAGAAACAGAAAAATTAAAAATAATTAATTTATTCCAAAGAGAAAAGACAATCAGTAGAGACAAACCCTGAGACTAACCAGATATTTGAATTAGCAGAAAGGATTTTAAAGCAGCTGTTATGATGATATTCAATGAAGTAAAACAAAATACACTCATAGTAAAGGAAAAGATAAGACATTTCAACAGAAAAATATAATCTTGAGAAACAACTAAATGGAAATTCTAGAATTGTAAATTAATATATCTCTATATTTATATATCTACATATTTTTATGTATTTATCCATCTATACACTGGATGATCTTAACAGCAGAATGGAGATGTCAAGACAAAGTAAAAAAAAATCAATGAACTTGCCATTAGAGCAATAGAAATTATTCAAATGAAAGAATAGAGAAGAAAAAGAGATAGAAAAATATTTAATAAAGTAATAGCAACCTATGGGACAACATTGAAAGGTCAAACATATTGAAGTATCACAGCAGAAAAAACGGTAAATGGAAACTTCTAGAAATCAAAGAACTGTTGACGAAAAATTTCCAAATTTTGATTAAATACAAAATTACAGATTCAAGGAACACAGTAAAGCCAACCATGTTAAATGCAAAGAAAAACATGCTAAGCGTATTATCATCAAACTACTTCAAAAGGCAACAGCCAGAGAAACAGCAAAATGTATGTAAGAGAACAATGATTCTCTTTACCACGGCCTTCTATCAGAAACAACAGAACACAGGTCAAAGTAGAACACAGAAAAAAAGGAAAAAAATACCCATCCAATCCAAAATCACATATCCAGCAAAAATATCCTTCAAGAATGAAGAGAAAATTGCTATTTTGTGTTAAATCAAACTATGAGAAGTCATTGCTAGCAGGATGTTCTTCAGAATGAAGGAAATTAGGACCAATTGGAAACTCAGATCTTCTGTACAATGAAGGAATTTTTGAAATGGTAAATTATTGGGTAAAGATAAAAAACAGTATTTCCTCTGAATTTCTTTAGAAGCATGTGGCTGTTCAAAGCAAATATTCTCATAGTGTCTTCTGGAACTTATAACGTATGTAAGTCAAAACTATAGCATAAAGGATAGAAAGAGTGGTAAAGGGAACTACGTCATTGCAAGGATTCCACACTTTCCATGATGTGACATAACGTCAAATCTTAAAGTTAAGGATGTAGCAGTTAATCCATAGAAAATTCACTAAAAATTAATGCCAAGATGTATACCTAGGAATCCAAGACATATATTAAAATGGTATTTTTAGAAATATGGAATCAATCTAAAATAAAGCAGGGAAAGAAGAATAGAAGAATAATAATTTTTTAAAAAATGTAAAACAAATGGAAAAATATCAAATATTTCATAAAATGATAAAGGATTAAACAATCTAATTAAAATGGATAGAAAATGATTGTAGATGTTTTCTACAATAATATATTATAAATATAAACACATAGATAGATTGAAAGTTAGTGATGGGAAAACATCTAATCTGAACAACAAGCATAAGGATGTTAGAATGACTACATATAATATCGTATAAAGTAGATTTCAAGACAAAGTGGGTCATCAGAGATAGAGTGGTACCTTTCATACTGAGACAATAGTCAATTTATCAGAAAGTTATCATCATCAAAAATGTATATGCTTTTAGCAAGAAAGTTTCAAAATACTGAACTAAAAATTAACAGAATTAATGGCAGAAGCAGAAAATTCCACAATCCTTGTTAGATTTAACAATTTCTTTTCAGTAGAACAAATAGACTACAATATAGTAAATAAAAGGTCTGAAAAATACTATCGACTACCTTGATATATTTAGTATTTAAGAATACTACAGTCAAAACTGTAAAATACATGCATACATATATATTTAAAATATGCCAGAAATATTCATCAAGATAGACTATATTCTAGGCCACAAGACAAGTCTTAGAACATTTAAACAAATTCAATTCATAGAAAATGTGCTCTGTAACAGTAATGGTATTAAATTAGACATCAATTAGCTATCTAGGAAAAGGCTTAGTATTGACAACTAAAAAAAGAAACAAAAGAACAAAATAAAACATCTAAAACCCATAAGTAAAAAAAAAATTTACAAAGGAAATTGTAAAATATTTTGAACTTAATTTTAATAAAAATATACAAGTCAAAATTTGTGGGATGCAACAAAAGCAGTGCTTAGAGAGAAACTTATAGACAAAAATAGTTATATTAGAAAAGAAGACAAACCTAAAATCAAGGACCTCAGGTTCCACCTTAAAAGGGTAAGTAAAGTGAAACCAAAGTAAAAAATGGAAATAATGAAGAATAGAACAGAAATCAATGAAAGAGAAAATGGACTTTAAGTAATAGAAAATAAACAATGGAAACAATAGAACATATTTAAAAAAATTAGAAAATATTTAAAAATGAAATTTTTTTGTTCAAAAATATGAATAAAATTGAAAAATCCCTAGCTAGATTGATCACAGAAAAATATGAAAGGTACAAATAATCAGTGGATGAAGGGTTATCACTACAGATCCCACAGACATTAAAAATAATCTAGTAGCATAAGACATAACAGTATAGTGGTAAAATGATATAACATTTTACCATAAAATTCAACAAATGTACAAATTTCTTGAACAATGTAAATTTCATACTGACGAAAGATTACATAAAAATATAAACAGCCCTAAATGTATTTAAAAATTAATTTGTTATCAAAATCCTTTCCAAAAACCACAACATGAAGAAATACCCAGGCTCAGATTGTTTCATTGGTGAAGTCTATGTCATATTTAAGAAAGAAAAAACATCAGTCTTATGGAAACTCTTACAGAAAATAGACATGGAAAGAATACTTCCTTACTTGTTTTATGAAGCCTACATAACTGTAATTCCAAAACTATACAAAGATATTCCAAAAAAAATACAGCCAACATATCTCATATATATTGATGTAAAAATTAACAGTATTAGCAAATCAAATTCAGCAGCATGAAAAGATAATGCATTATGACCACTTGATTGAGTAGAGTTATACAAAGAGGAGAAGTTTAGTTTAAGGTTGAGTAATCAATCAACAAAATTTAACATATTAATATAATAAATGTGAAATAACAAATTACAATTTCAATGAAATATTTTCAATGGAAGGAGAAACACATTTAACAAAATTCAACATCCCTTTAAGATAAAAACTCTCATCAAATTAAGAATAGAGAAAATGTTCTCAGTATTACAAAAGACTCAATCTACAAAAACACCCTATAGCTAACATCATTTATAATGATGTAATATTAGATGCTTTCCCCCTAATTCTGGAATGAGGCAAGAATACCCACTTATGTTTCTATCTAGTTATTTTTTTCTATGAAGTTTATTGAGATAATTTACGTATGATAAAATTCACTCTTTTTTGTTATGGAATTCAGAGTATTTTGTGTATTCACAGAGTTGTGCAACCATCACCTCGACCCAATTTTAGAACATTCTTATCATTCCATAAAGAGACTTCATATTAGTTTACTAGGTCTTCCAGAACAAAATAGGACAGATAAGTCGGCTTAACAACAGAAATTTATTTTCCAATAGTTCTGGGAGCTAGAAGTCTGAGAGCAAGGTGTCAGCAGGTTTGACTTCTTCTGATGCTTCTCTCCTTGGTTTACAGGTAGCTGCCTTCTCACTGTGTCTTCACATGGTCTTTTCTCTGTGTGCAAGCACCCCTCATTCCTCTCTGTATGCACAGACTCCCTCTTATAAGAACACAGGCAGATTGGATTAGGGCCCTCCTAACAGCCTTGTTTTAACTTCATCAACTCTTAAAGACCCTGTCTCCAAAAACAGTCATATTCTGAGGTCCTGGAGGTTGGGATATCAACATATGAATTTTGAGGGGAAATAATTCAGCCCATAACAAACCCTCATGACTAATTGGTAGTCATTCCTGATTCTAACCTTTCCCCAGGCCCTGGCAACTACAAATTTATATTCTATCTCTATATATTTGTCAAATCTGGACATTTCATATAAGTTAAATCATGGAACGTATAGTTTTTTGTGTGTAGTTTCTTTCACTTAGCATAGTGTTTTCAAGGCTCAGCCCTGGAGTAGCACATTTTATTCCTTTTTATGCCTCAACAACCCTTTATATGGATATACTACCATCTATTAATCCATTCATCAGTTGGCGAATATTTGAGTTGTTTCTATCTTTTGGCTATTATGAATAATGTTCCCATGAACATTCACATTTTTTGTATGGATGTAGTTTTTTTATTCTCTTCATATGTCAGTTTTTAGGAGTGAAATTGCTGGGCTGTATGTTAACTCTACGTTTAATATTTTGAGGATATGCCAAAGTGTATTCCAAAGCAATTGTACAACTTACATTCTCACCAGCAATTCAGGAGAGTTCCAATTACTCCATATCTTTACCAACACTTGCTGTTGTCTGTCTTTTTTGTCTACAGCCATCCTATTGGGTGTGAGGTGGTATCTCCTTGTGGTTTTGATTTGCGCTTCCCTAATGACTAATGATGTTGGACATCTTTTCATGAATTATTGGCAATTTATTTATCTTCTTCAGGGGAAATGTCTTTCAAATATTTTGCACATTTTAAAGTTGGGATAACTTCTTATGTTTGAGTTGTAGGAGTTCTTCCAGTCTGGATGGAAGTCCCTTATGAGATATATGGTTTCCAAATATTTTCTCCCATTCTACTGGGTTGTCTTTTCACTTTCTGTATAACATCGTTTAAGGCAGAAAAGCTTGCAGTTTTGATGAAGTCCAATTTGTTTATTTTTTCTTTTGTCACTTGTGCTAAGAAACCAGTGCTTAACCAAAGGCCGCAAAGATTTACTCTTTTGTTTTCTTCTATGAATTTCGTAAGTCTTGCTCTTACATTTAAGTCTATGATCTATTTTGAGTTGTTTTTTTAATATGATGTGAGGTAGATGTTTGTCTTCAGTCTTTTTCATGTGGATATCCAGCTGTCCTAGCACCACTTGTTGAAAAGACTTCTCTTCAATTGTGTTGTCACTCATTGAAAAAAATCAATGTAAGGGTTTATTTGAGACCCTAGTTTCACTCTATTGATCTGTATGTGTCTCCTATGTCAGTATCATATTGCCCTGATTACCACAGCTTTCTTGTAAGCTTTGAATACAGGAAGTGTGATTACTCAAGCTTTTTTATTTTTCAAAATTATTTAGGATATTTCTTGGTGCTTTTCATTTCCATATGAATTTTAGGAACAACTTGTCAGTTTATGCCAAAAGTATAGCTAGAGTAATAGTGACCTCGTATAATGAGTTTGGAAGTGATTCATCATCTTCTATTTTTCGGAAGAGTTTGTGAAGGATTTGCATTACAGGCATACCTCAGAGATATCGTGGGTTCAGTTCCAGACCACCACAATAAAGCAAATATTGCAACAAAGTGAGTCACACAAATTTTTTGGTTTCCCAGTGCATATAGAAGTTATGTTTACACTACACTGTAGTCTATTAAGTGTTCAATAGCATTATGCATAAAAAACAATGTACATACCTTAATTGAAAAATCCTTATTGCAAACAAATGCTAACCATCATCTGAGCCTTCAGCAAATGGAAGAGTCTTTTTGCTGGTGGAGGGTCTTATAAAAAGCACAATATCTGTGAAGTGCAATAAAGTGAAGCACAATAAAACAAGGCATGCTCATAACTCTTCCTTAAATGTTAGGTAAAATCCACCAGTGAAGCCATTTGTGCCTGGGATTTTCTTCATCGGAAGTTTTTTGACTACTAATTCAATATATTTACTTTTTAAAGGTCAACTCACATTTTCTAGTCCTTAATCAGACAATTTTGGTAGTTGTGTCTTTCTAGGAACTTGTCCATTTCATCTAGCTATCTAATTTGTTGATACACAATTTTCACAGTATTCCCTTATAATTACATTTATTTCTATAAGGTTGGTAGTGATGTCCCACTTTTATATCTGATTTAGCAATTTAAGATGGCTTTATATTTTCTTGATAAATTTAGTTAGTTTTGTCAATTCTGCTGATCTTTTCAAAAAACTACCTTTTGATTTGATTTTCCTCTCTTGTTTTTCTATTCTTTCTTATTCATTTCAATTTCAATCTTTATTATTTCCTTCCTTCTGCTTGCTTTGCATTTAGTTTGCTCTTATTTTTCTAATTTTTTAAGGTGGAAAGTTAAGTTAATGATTTGAGATCTTCCTTCTTTTTAAATTTAGTCATTTACAGGTACAAATCCACCTCTAAACACCACTTTAGCTGAATCCCATAAATTTTGGTATGCTGTGTTTTTCTTTTCATTCATCGCAAAATGTTTTCTAATTTCTCTTGTGGTTTCTTCTTTGACCCATGTGTTACTGAGGATACTGTTGTTTAATTTCCACATATTTAAGAATTTTTCAGATTTCCTTGTCATTGCTTCCTAATTTTATTCCACTGTAATCAAAGAACAAACTTTGTATGATTTCAATCTTTTTAAATTTATTGAGATGTTTTGTGCCTAACATATGGCCTACTCTGGAGAATCTTTCTTGTGTACCTGAGAATAGTCATTTTTTGATGTGTGGAATGTGCTGTAGATGTCTGCTGGGTCTAGTTGATTTATAGTATTGCTTAAGTCTTCTATTTTATGTTTCATCTGTTGCATAATTGTTCTATACATCATTAAAAGTGCGGTATTTTAGTCTCCAACTACTACTGTTGAATTGTCTATCTCTCCCTTCAATTCTGTTGGTTTTGCTTCATATATTTTGGGTCTCATTTGTTAGGTACATATAGGTTTGTAATTGCTATATCTTTCTGATAAAATGACACTTTTATCATTATAAAATGTCATCTTCTTCTATTAACAATTTTTATCTTAAAGTTCCTTTTGTTTGTTAGTATAGACAATCCAGACTATCTCTGTAACTTGGGAGCAGGTAAATTTTCTTAGACAGAACACGGAAAGTAACAGATAGGAAAGAAAAAAATAATTTTGATTTCACCATAGCTAAAAAGTTCTGCTCCTCAAAAGACATCATTAAGAACATGAATCAGAAGTAAAAACTTGAAGAAAATATTTACAAAACATATATCTGATCAATAAAACATCTTTGGGATATATATTTTTGTTATAAGTCAACAAGAAGAAAGCAAACATTCAAATAAAAATAGGCAAAAATATTAAGAGATAACTCAACAAAGGAAGATACATGAGTCAAGTAGCAAGAAAACAAAAGGGTACTCAACATCACTAGTCATCGGGAAATTTAAAATTAAAACTATAAAAAGATTCCAGTACACACCCACCATATTGCCAAAATTTAAAAACCAGTCACAACAGCAGATTATGTTGTTGTGAAACCAGAACTCTCACATATTATTGTTAGGAGTAAAAGGATAGAACCACTTTCAAAAACTTCTAGCAGTTTCTTCTAAAGCTAAACCTTCATCTGCCCTATGCCAAGCAATCCCATGTCTAGTTATTTATCCAAGAGAAAAAATATATAACGATGAAAACAATTTTTTAAGAAGAATCAAATCAACTTTATGGGCAATAACCAAAACCAGTTCAGGTGTCTATCAACACGATAATGCAAAAAGAAGTGGTACATACATGCAATGTTTTATTACTCAACCTTCCTCTCCAAAAAGGAAAAATCCTTTTGCAACATGCAACAACGTGAATATATCTCAAAAACAGGGAATGAAAAAAGAGAGACACTGAAGAGTTCATGTCAGGTTAAGTCCTGGAACTGAACAAAAAAACTATTAGGGGAGGAGAAAAAAGCAAAACAGTGGGTTCTCTCTAAAGATGGTGGGAAGTAGTATGAGGAAATTTCTCTGGGGATAATATTTTGTATCAGACCTGTTTGGTTTGCACAGGTGAATGTATTAGTCAAAACTCATCAAATGGTATACTTAAGATTTGCTGTTTTTAATATATGTAATTTTTACCTCAAAGAACCTTAGACAAATATGGAACTCTATTTTCACGCGTGGTGAATTGTACAAGATGAAGTCTGCTTATCTGAAAGTTACTTTGAAATGCATAAAAATAATCAGGTAGATTGATGGACACAAGGAAGGATGAATAGACGCATATGTAAGTGGCAAAAAAGTACAATAAAATGTTAAATAGAGAATCAGATTAGGGTATACAGGTATTTACCGTAAAATTCTTAAACTTTTCTGTATGTTTAAATTTTTCATAATAATATTTTGGGGGATAAAAAAATACAGACCAGGATTCAAGATGCTCACAGTCTAGAAGATAAACTTCCAAAGAAATACCTATAGTAGAGTGATAAGTGCAGAAATAAAAGTGTGTTCACTGCACAGTGGTGGCACACAGGGGAAAGTTACTATGGTAATAAGACTCCAGGTCTGGTTAGAGACAAGTTGAGGTCAGAGAGGTTGCTAAAGAATTCAGTCTCTCCTCTGGTAAGGCAGAGCGATCGAAGGGCAAGAAAGCATTCTCAGAATTCTCTCTCCTACCTGAATCAGGCTTATCTGGAGGGACTGGGATGTGACTGTGATGGCAGGCTTACTTCTATGGGCATCAGTATATCTGTCTTGAAATAGGCTTTGCTCACTGGATTATTTGGGGTGTCTGGAAAGGACAAGGTAACTGCCCCAAGGCACAAGCTAGGACATGATTCCCCCGAGAGAGGCTGGACCAGCACTGCAAGGGCATCCTGTTGCCTTTCAGCTGGACACTGATCTAGTCTCCCCTGTTGCACATGGAGGAGGGCAGTGGACATCCCTTCAGCATTGTGATTTTCTTTGATTTCCTAAAAATTTTCACTTTTTCCTAAAAAAATTTCCAGGATGGCTTACTAGTTACTTTTTGAAAAGTGTAGGGCAAATGACATTGAAGGAGTGCTAACGTTTTCAAATAGAGCACTCAAATTCTTGCAATAAAGCCAAACGCCACAATGAATTATCTAAGATCATTTTACATCCACCTGGATGAAGGACTGAATTAGGAACACATATCAAGGTATGGCTTTACACTGTGAGTCCATTTAAAAGGAAACAATTTTTTTTTACCATGTTACTAAAAGTACAATAAGTACAAATATATTTCATAAGAACAATGCATGGCTAATCATATATCATTAGTTGAAATGTGAGTTATTCAGATTCTAATGATATGTAAACATCCAAATGTGAATTAGAGCTAGAGTTAAGTACTTCCTCCAATTTTTCAAAAGTTAAGGAAAAGTTAAAGAAACAACGGTGTTTGGCGTTCCTACCCTTTAAGGAACAATAATGGAGGCATAGAAAAGTATGTAATGTGACAGTGATACCGAGAATTAATTCTGAGGTGACAAAATAAAGTGACCCAGTAACATATGCAGGAAGCACCTTGCTATGAAATACAACTTTTAGGCAATTCCAGACAACATACCCATATTACAATGGAACAATTTAAACTATCTATGATCCAAAGCCTTCAGCACTATTTGCAATCAATTTGGAAACTCTCTCATATACCTAATGTATTCACCAGAGTAACTGTGAATCTAACCTGGATTTTCAGTGTCCTTTCTCATTTCCAAATAGATTCATTACAATAACAAATATAAAACAAACAAATATAAAATACAAATTATCATTCTATTGTTTAGTAAATTTATCTAGCTCTGAAACAGATACGTGTGTTTCTTTAAAATATATGGAACTTGACTATTTCAACAACAGCGTAGGAGGAACTGAAGTGACCACAGCCCTTGCATATCTGAGTATGCACTTGACCGATGGGAACATTGTAAACCATATGAGCCATCTCCTTGGAAATGCATCTTCCCTTAGGGGCTGATTCCTACATCCATGGGAGGAGTTAATCATTTGCCATTGGCAAGAAACAAATGCAGCATTTTCACACTGACATATAGTGTCTATGGCTCTATAGATTTTTTCAAAGGAATAGATTCACGCTCTATCAGACAGAAGGCTTAGAAAATAATAATCACAGATTCTTCTCTTTAAAGCCATTTGTCCTCTTGCTCCTGATTTTCATCAATTCTCTGTAATTTTCACCCACTCTGTCATGGGATCATGAGTTATCATTGGTTGCCACTGGAACACTCCAGAGCAATTTGTCTTATTGAAACACGGGTTGGCCTCATGGCTGTAAATAATCATTCTTCTCTAATATATCATATATTCTCTAAAATTCTCTCCCTTCCTAAGGACAACAGAATGTTATCCTGGAGCTGATGAGGCCAGAATTAAATAGTTTTTGGTGGTTTGAAAAGTGCTCTAATCATTTTAACATGTTCATTTCTAAAATTTGCACCAGATTAAAGGCATTTCCTGAAAACTAAATAAAGAATGTTCTGTGTGTGAATAAGAATCACTCTGGTGCAGAGAGGAGCCAAGCACAGATCTAGAAGGAGCACTGGAGTAGGCAAAGCTCCGCAAGGGGGCATGCCTATTTTTGCTCTTTTTTTTTTTTTTTTGGCTAGATTTAGTTTTGCTGAGAAAGAGTTGATTTGAACGACTGTAGCTTTGTTGATTTTATAAAGGTACAGTGTGCTTTCCGTTCTGCTAACAATTTTACACTTAGACAATGATATACCAGAGGTTTTAGTATGCTTTAAATGGCATTCCTTTATTTCAATACATGGCAGCGATGCCAACTGCAATAGTAATAACACTGATTGATAATGGGGGGAGACACTGGCCAAGTCTGCGGTTCATTGTGGAGTTTTGATCGTGCAAAACGCATCTACAACATACAGTGTTTTCTTCTGATTCATTGACTTTTCTTGAAAGATAGCATTTTAAAAGGCAAAACACTTGTAAAATTATTTTTAAAAGCCTTTTGGACATCAATATAATTTCTTTAAGGCAACAGTTTGGTGAGCTAAATGCACACACGTCAGAAACATATGGATTGAATATTTCTTAAAGTACACATGGGCTCAAGAATTAAGAGAGCTAGTGTTTGGCAAAACCAGCCTTCGGTTTTGCCAAACACAAAATATTTCAAAAGTAGTTTGATATATTTTCAGCAACATTAATTACTAGGCAACAATGGCAATGCCCATTTTGACTATGAAACATACTACCAAACTGACAGTAGGGAAATTCCTTTCCACCACGCAGTCTTCATGGGCATTATATTTATTAGAATTGATTGCTGAACTCATATACATAAATCTCCTGGCCACTAATAAGAACCACCAATAGGATTGTAGGCCCACAGTAATCATTGTAATCTGCATTGGGAGGAGGCAGCTAACAATTCCTATGACTTGCAGATCCCCATAGGAAGCCCCCCTTCACACTGCGGGCTATCGAGGAGCCAGGAGCTGTGCACAACTGCAGTGACTACTTTCTGATGGAGTAAACGAGCAGGAAGATGGACATAAGTGCTTCTATAAAGAGCATATACAATGTCATATAGGATTGTCTTATTTAAATGTTACTCTATAACTTTTTACCGTCACTGTGAAATACGTAAAACCAGATTTGTTTCTGGAACAAAGTCAAGACCTGCATCCTCTGCTTTCCAGCCCTGTGCCCCTGTGCAAGTTACTTAACTTCTATGAGTTCCAGTGTTTTTCTATCAAATAAGGTAAATAATCCATATAGACCACCGTTTTGCAAGATTTAGCAATGACATGGGCTGTGCCTAGCACAGTGCCAGGGCACATCAGAAGGTACTCAGGCAATTGCCGCTCATGTCATTAGATGAGTTAAGTTTCTAGATGTTTAAAATGAGTAAAGGCATTTTAACTTATTTAAATTTAAGTTATTTAAATTATCAATAATTAATAATTACTTAATAGTGATTATCAATAAAATATTAGCGATGATTATTTATATTGTGAATATTAAAATATTGTTATTTAGACTATTTAAATTATTAAAATTGCATAAAAAATTGCTGCAATGATTGTCCAATGAGAACTTTTTTAGGATTTACCACTTTAATAGTGTTCTATTTTTCAGCCCCATAAATGAAAATGGGTAAATATGCCAAATCAGGTATTTATCACTAGGGCTGAAAAAGAGGCACGGGTTTATAATGTTTGCAAATATTAATTTGGATATCATTATAGATTTTCCCTGGATCCTTCACATTGTTTTTATATTGAGATAAAGTTATATGTTATATATCTCAGCTTGTAGGCAAACATGAATTCTAATAGCCCTCAGTCTCTAGTCTCTACAGTGCAATATAGGCACAATACACACTTTCTCTCTCTCTCTCTCTCACTCTTACACACACACACACACACACAGAACTTCATTTCCTCTGTTTAGTTTTCATTCACAACCAATTAACAGTTGTTACAATGATTTAAAATATAAATGAAATGAGCTAAAGAAAATACTTATTCTTCCAACCAACATTCACATGACTGCTGTATTACCAATCTTTGTTCCTGAGAAATAGCTGAAAAATTATCTGCAGAGAATGTTTCACACTCAGAGAGTTTTATGTGTGAATTATACTGGGGTTGTAATTTGCTTATTGTAGTACTCTTTTCCCATCTGAAATCTCTGATTTCTAAATCTCTGATTGATCCATGGTGGCTAATTTATATTTTTTAAAAGAGCGGAAAATAAGAGGGTGAAAATGGCAGCTTAGAATTTTTTGCATTCACTCAATTGGGTACCAGTTGATTGAGATGCAACTGAACTGAATACACAAATGAACTAAGCCTAACATGGCTTATAGGAGTGCATTTAAAGAAATGTGTCTCAGGGTATTGAAAACCTTTTAGTGCAAGGTAGGGGGTTCTCAGCCTTTTCAAACCATGACCCTACATTCAGGCACACACAAGCAGCCCTCTTTAGATGTGCCGAAGAATCTTTTATTCTCCCTGCTCTTGGAAAGACCTGCTCACAGAATCATACAGGGAGACACAGAAGATGTCATGGGAATTAGCACAAAGGTTATGGGGTGCTCCTGGCTCATGAAGAGGTACTCGCTGCAAGTGACAGAACAAGTCCACTTCAAAAGAAGGGAGATCAGTGCCAGGCAATGGGCTTCAGCCCAGTGACTCCCCCTATCTGATAAATTGGAGCCCAAGGACCCTGAGATTGAGAAGCTCCATGTCAGTGGCACAAATTCTCTGGCTCCGGCCCTTGTGATGGTCCCACAGCATGTGCTTATTTGCTGTTCAAGAAACACTCTGCAGCTGGCAACTCGTAGAGACTCAAATGATCCCCCATTCTCGAGTGTTAACGGTCTTCCAGTTCTGAACAGAAGTGGTCTTGGACCACCTGTAAGTAAGGCCCCTACATGTAAATTTCCATCAGATAGGGGCAGCCCGAGCCTGGGCATGTGTTTTGACTTCCTGCCTTCTTTCATTTATTTATTCATATTCATTTTCTTTTCTAAATAAGATTTCTCCTGCGAGTTAAGTCTGGCATCTGCAGTAACTCAGTGTTTCAACACAATGCATGGGAGTGATCAAGGCTCAGGCTGTGGGAGTGAGAGGTCAACTCCGAATGGTTCTCCTGGAGATTTGACCGCACATAAGGTCACCCCAGGTTGCATCTCCATGGCCCTTCTCTCTAACCCAATCATTTGCTTTCCCTGATATTAGCAGTATTTATCAAGGTGTTAAAAGCATGTCTTCATGTAAACCAGGACTGGTAAGACAGAAAGCCAGTCTAAGATTCTTTCTGTTTATATATTAAAAAGCAAGCCATTACTTAGTGGCTAAAACAATTTCATTTCCTGTATTTTTATTATTACACTCAAGGTTTTCATTTCACCTTTTTTTCTTATACTAGAAGTGTATCTTTTATCTCCTCTAAGAGTTGGGGCTTAAAATTCCTTATAGTTGGGATGTGGCTGGAAAGAAACTTTTTTAAAAACTCGAAAATTTTGCATTAAGATTGTGACATCATAGAGCAGTCTGAGAAAGGAGGCCAGGAGCACAGGAGGAACATTCTTGCTCCTCATTTAGGAACGCACGAAAAAAGCTTTAAAAATCCATGTCATGCACATTTACATACTAATACCCAGACTGCTCTTATCTTCTGATTCTTGGCTATTTCCTAGCAAAGTTGGATGTTGGTGTTTCTCTGTAGTCAGGAATCTCCTTTCTGCATCTTTCTCTAAATTTAACGGGTAATTCAGAATTCAAATTTAGTACATTATTGTACAACCACATAGACAAGAAAGATTTCACCGAAACTGGTAATGAAATTATACATCAATGTATTTATACAGTTGTTATTAGGCCTAAAAATTTCAGTCTAAGGTCACCAAGTGAATCGCCAGTTCTCATGACAACTACTATTCTCCACTAAGTAGTTCCACAAATATTTTTATTAGTAATAAGGATTTTCCTACAATTTATCTTAAAAAGAAGTCTTAAAATATAAAACCAGGGGCCAGCCTGGTGGCACAGCAGTTAAGTGCGCACATTCCACTTTAGCGGCCCGGGTTTGCCGGTTTGGATCCCAGGTGCGGACATTGCACCACGTGGCAAGCCATGCTGTGGTAGTCATCTCATATATAAAGTAGAGGAAGATGAGCATGGATGTTAGCTCAGGGCCAGTCTTCCTCAGCAAAAAGAGGAGGATTGACAGTAGATGTTAGCATAGGGCTAATCTTCCTCAAAAAATAAATATATATATATATAAAACCACAGAAACGTAGCCATTAGTAACTAAGCCATTTGCTCAAAGCTACTGTTTTGAAGAGTCACCCCTTGTCTCTCTTTCTGCTTTCCTGGATACCCTAATAGACAATGTGGGTCTTGTTCAGGAGCCCCCATAGTTTTATAAATTTGACTACATTCTGAAATCTTAGATACATATTATCTCTTTCTTCCTGGTGATAAGTACGTTAAGAATGGCAATATTAAATGCGCTCTTAATGACACAGATGGTCTGAGCAAAGTTCTCTCCTCGAAGCATGACACTTGGGGAGAGGAGAAATCCCCAGGAATTGCTTGTCATGTGAATATCCACTCTGTTATCAGTAGAAGTAAAATAGTCTGTGGACCACCTGGAAACATGCTTACCTAGACAAGACAGAGGAATGCTCCAGTGAGGGACAGTGTGATTAAGAGATTACGGTTGTGCAGCCAACATTCTGAATCTGGAAGCAAAGAAAGAATCGCTTGAGGACAGTTTCATGTTTTGCAGTTTGCCTTTTGTCTTGACATTGTGACTGCACTCATATCTTAGAAAACCAAAAACAATTTTGGTAGTCCTCTTTTATTTTAACAAATAATAAACATTGAAAATAAATGTAGTTATATTCAGTTATTCAGCCACTGGATTTAAAGAAGACTTAGCTTAGAGTCTGTGCACATTGGCCCTACAGCAGTGGGGATGGGAGGGGAGTCTTTTTAAGGTCTCTGTTTGCTAATAGGTACATATAGAAAGTAATAGTCTTCACGCACATTGAGGCTCCCGTATTTATGGTGTATGTTCAAATCATTCTACATTCTTTTCATAAAATCTAGTATCCAAATTCAAGCCCTTGGGATTTTAACTGAGAAGTGGGCCTTTGCGAAAATGTGAAATGAATCATATCAAGTTGTGAAGAGGTATACAAATAGAATCATTATCATCACCACTATCACTGCTATTATTTATTTATCCTCAATTATAAAGACCTTTCCTATTAACATTTTTTCCCTTAGTAATTATTTACTTGATAAAATGATTGTGGGACCAGTGTTTACAGTTAAGACAGAGAAGTCAAACCAGACTGATCCTCTCACTGTGAACAACCAAAAATAAATAAATACAAATTGCTTGAAAAAATGGTTTTCAAGACACTGGACACCAGACAACAAAGGATATTTATCCCTGAGAATTGATAAACAAAGGAGGTGAAGCCTATGATTGCCCAACATTACTGACTGGAGAGTTTCCAGGCCATGGAACAGAGAGGTGGATTCCCTGAGTGAAGGAGAAGAACCTGAGAGTTAAGGGAGGCCAATGTGGCTAGAATTTTCAGGACAAAGTCCTAGAAAAAGTTCCCTTGAATATCCTGCAGAGTGCTGATCTGCCCATGAAACCAGCAGAAGACTCATCCAAAGCAAGTCAGAGGAACAGTGCCTGGTGCCCACACAGGGCTGGGAATAGTGCCTCTGTCCATCAGTCAGCCTGAGCATTGGGTAGAGTATTCAGAAAGGTCTTTACTCACCAATGGGAAATAATTAGGCAAAAACGAACAAAACTTCAATCCCATCTAACCAATGCTAAAAGAAAGATCAAAAGGATCAGCTTGTTTCCAAATTATTTAAACGCATCTCAGAGCAAAGCTGAAGAGTTTTACAGGAAGACAAAATTATCAGGCACCAAAGAAGGTAAAGTTTGCAATGCCTGGCATTCAAACAAGGTTTACCAGTCATACAAAGAAGCAGGAAAATATGACTATAATAAAGAGAAAAATCAATCATCTGAAACCAACCAAGAATTGATACAGATGTTAGAATTAGCATACAAGATCATAAAACAGCTATTAAAGCTGTATCCCATATGCTCAGAAGGTTAAGTAGAAACATGAAAATATAAAAAGACTCAAATCAAAGTTCTAGAGGTAAAACCTAGAAATGAGATTAAAAATATGCTGGATGGTACTAACAATAGATAAGACATTGCAGAAGAAAAGAATAATGAATTTGAAAACATAGTAATAGAACTATCCAAAAGGAAATACAGAGAGAAATATAATGAACTTCAAGAAGCATAATATACATGTAATTTGAGACTCCTAAGGGAGGACCCAAAGGGATATCCAAAGAAACAACAGCAGAACTTTTTCTAAATATGATGAAAACTATAAACCTGTAGATTCAAGAAGCTCAGTGAACAGCAAGCACAGGAAACCTGAAGAAATTTACACAAACTCATATCACATTCAAATTGCTGAAAATCAGTAAAGAAAGAAAATCTGAAAGTATCCAGAGGAAAAATCACTTTAACTTCATAAGAATATAGAAAAGAATTACACCGGCCATAACCAGAAGGACCCAAAACTAAGATATACAACTATGTATGGGGGGATTTGGGGAGATAAAGCAGAAAAAAAAAAAAAAAAAAAAAGAACATTGGCAACAGTTGTTAGCTGAGGTGCCAATATTTAAGAAAAAAAGAACTACACCAGATTTCTCCCCAGAAACAATGCAAGCACATATACAGTGAAGAATCAAAGTACTGAAAGAGAAAACAAATGCAAAATAAAGATCATTTCAGATGCTTTCAGAGGTATAGACAATACACCAATAGAGAAGATAAAATTGAATCATAAAAATATACAATTTATACATAAGAAAGCAATAAAAGAAGAGAAAGGAACAGAAGAGACCGATAGAAAAGAAACATTGAGACAATAGACTTAATCCAAACATATCAATAATCATATAAGTGTAAACGGTCTACAAACTCCATTAAAAGGAAGAGAGTGAGTGAATGGATCAAAAAGAAAGACAACTATACGCTGACTATAAATATATGCTTTAAATACAAAGACAAAAATAGGTTAAAATTAAAAGAATGAAAAAAGACATACTATGCCAATGCTAATAAAAAGAAACTTAGGGGGCTGGCCCCATGGCCGAGTGGTTAAGTTCACGCGCTCCGCTGCAGGCAGCCCAGTGTTTCGTTGGTTCGAATCCTGGGCGCGGACATGGCACTGCTCATCTAACCACGCTGAGGCAGCGGCCCATATGCCACAACTAGAAAGACCCACAACGAAGAATATACAACTACGTACCGGGGGGCTTTGGGGAGAAAAAGGAAAAAAATAAAATCTTAAAAAGAAACTTTGATCATATTAATATTAGCTTAAATAGATTTCAGAGAAAAGAATATAACCAGGGAAAAAGAAAGTCTTTCCATAATGATACAGTGGTCAATTTTTCAGGAAAACACTACAATCTTAAATGTCTGTGAACCCAACAAGAACATTTCAAAATAAGCAAAGCAAAAACTTACAAAACTTAAAGGAGAAATAGAAAAATCCAGCATAATAGCTGGAGACCTCAATACTCCTTTCTCAATCACTAATAGAACAAGCAGAGAGAAACCAGTAAGGATAGAAACAAAATAAAACTATCTACTCACTTGTAGTAACTGATATTTTAATAAGAGAAAACACATTATTTTCAAAGACGTGGAACATTTATCAAGACAGACTATATTTTGAGCCTTCCAAAAATATAAATAAATTTAAAATAATTCAAGGCTAACAAAAATATTTGACTGCCATGGAATTAAATTAGAAATAAATAACAGAAACATCTCTGGAAAATTCCCCACATTTTGGAAACTAAATAACATCCTTCTAAACAACTCATGGTTAAAAAGAAATCAAAGGGAAAACTAGAAAGTATTTTCAATTAAATGAAAACAAAAACATAACATAACAATTTTTGTAGATTTTGCTAAATCAGTACTTATGGGGAAATTTGTATCACTAAACATCTAGTGTGGAAAAGAAGAAAGGCCTCACATCAGTGACTGTGGCTTTCACCTCATGAAACTAGGAAAAGAGGAAATTAAATCCAAAGGAAGCAAAAGAAATGAGAAACAATGAAATAGAAAACAGAAAAACACTAGAGTAAAGCAATGAAACTAAAAGCTGATTATGTGGAAATAATAAAATTGTTAAACCTTTAACCATACTAATCAGGAGAGACCAATTATTCACATCAAGAATGAGAAAATTACATCACTATATATTCTATAGATAGTACAAGATTATTAAGAGAATATTATGAGCGGTTTTTCTGCGAATAACTTTGGCAAGAAATGAAATAGAAAAATTCCTTGAAAGACACAAACTGCCAAAACTCATTCAAGAAGAAATAGATAATGCGAATAGTCCCACATCTATGAAGAAGTTTTAGTGAATCAAATCCAACAATAGATATAAAGGATAATACATCATGACCAAAGGAGATTTATTTCAGGGATGCAGTATTGGTTTAGCACTTAAAAAACAATCAATAGGGGCCAGCCTGGTGGCGTAGTGGTCAAGTTCAGCTTGCTCTGCTTTGGTGGCCTGGGTTTGGTTCCTGGGTGTAGATCTGTTTGTCAGTGGCCGTGTTGTGGTGGAAGTTAACATACAAAAAGAGGAAGAACTGGCAGTGGGTGTTAGCTCAGCCTGAAGCTTCCTCAGCAAAAAAATAAAATAAAATAAATATCTCCTCCACAAGACTTAAAAAAAAAAAGGAAAACTAGCAGCAAATAAGAAATAGATGGGAATTTCTTAAACCCGATAAAGGGCATCTATGAAAATCCTAAAACTAATATTTTACTTAACAGTGAAAGACTAAATGCTTTCTGCTAAGACTGGGAACAAATAAAAATTTTCATTCTTACCACTTCTACTCAACATTGTACTAGAGGTTCTTGCCAGTGCAGTATCGTAAGAAAAGTAAATAAAAGACATCCAGATTGAAAAGGAAGAAATAAAACTGGATTTATGAAGAGACTAGATGATCAGCTCTGTAGAAAATTTGATGGTATCTACAAAATAAGCTACTAAAACTAATAACTGTTTAGCAAAGTTGCAAGATACAAAATCTATATATAAAGATCCATTTTATTTCTACATGCTATTTATTTTTAAAGCTGAATTTTTTAAAAAAATACCATTTACTATAGTGTCACTGAATGTGAAATACTTAGAGATAAAATGTGACAGATGTGCAAGACCTGTAGCCTGAAAACTACAAAACTTTGCTGAGAAATTAAAAAATAAATGGAGAATCAAGTTGTACACCTCAAACATATATTAAAAAAAATAAAAGGAGAGACATAAACTTGTTCATGGGTCTGAGGACTCAATATTATTAAGATGTCAATTCTCCCCAAATTGATCTTTAAATTGAAAACCATCTCAATAAAAATTCCAGCAGCCTTTTTTTGTAGACATTGGCAAAGTGGTTCCAAAATTTATATGGAAATTTAGAAGAACCAGAACATCCAAAATAACTTGGGAAGAGAAAAAAGAACTAAGTTGGAGGGTTAACACTATCTAGTTAAGACTTATTATCATGCAACAGTAGTCACAACAGTGTGGTACTGGTGTAAAGATAAACAAATACACCAATGGAATAGAACGCACTCCAGAGATAGACCACACATACATATGGAGAACTGATTTTAACAAAGATGCAAAGGTAATTCAGTGGAGAAAAGATATCCTTTTAAAAAATAATTCTGGAGCAACTGGATATCCATGTGCAAAAAACAAGCAACTTTGATCTATATTTTGCACCAGATACAAAAATAAATTCAGTAAGGTTCATAGATGATGTGAAACTTAAAATACAATACTTCTGAACAAAAACATAGGATGAAGGATGTAGTGGGGAGAGTTGTGAGATGGGAATTACAAGGGGCATGAGGAAATTATGAAGTAATGGATAAATTCACTTTCTTAATCATGACGGTTCCATGTGAGTGTGTCAAAGTAACAAATTGCAATGTTTAATTTTGGGCAGTTGATTGTATGTCAATTATACCTCAATAAAGCTGTTAAAACATATTTTGTTTTCAGCCGAACATGGCAGGAGTCACAGAGACAGGGAGGAAGTAACAATTATTAAGCACCATTGGATGCTGTCAACTGATACAGCTCTTTCATTACCATCTTATTTACCTACAAATAACACTGTGAGACTTTTAAATTGACGGCTCTTTGATGAATTCAACTTTTACCCTAATGAGCTGGGGTAAAAAAAAGCATCATGGTCATGACTTAGAAAGCCCCAGGTTCTAATCTGAGTTCTCCACTTGCCTGCTTTGTAAACTTGATCAATTACTCAGAAACTGAGATTCCTTTGCTTGACTAAAAATGAAAACAGTGGTATCCATTTCATACAATTTCTCTGAGAATTATATTAAATAAGGTGCACAGAATTACAATAATGTAGAGAGTTGCCTTAGCAAAACACCACAGATTGAGTGGTTTAAACAACAGAAATTTACTTCTCACTGTTCGGAAGGCTGGAAGTCCAAGATCAACGCAGCAGCAGGTGTGGTTTCTCCTGAGGCCTCTTGCCTTAACCTGCAGGTGGCTGCCTTCTCGCTGTGTCTTAACATGACCTTGTCTCTGTGAGTACGTACCCCCGGTGTCTCTTCCTCTTATAATAAAGGCACCAGTCATGTTGGATTGGGTCTCACCCTTATGATCTCATTTAACCTTAATTGCCTCTTTAAGGCTCTATCTTCAAACACTGCCACATTGATGTTTAGGGCTTCAGTGAGTGAATTTTGAGGAGACAAAAGCAATGTGCGAGGCTGGAAATTGGTACAGAGTACCTCCTGTCTTTCTACTTTCCTTTTTCCCAGAAGACCATTATTTACTCCTACTTCTATTCTCACATCCCCTATGGGCCAATTCGAATTGTTATTAAAGCTGTTACCATCTGCAGCCAACTTAGAGAGTGGATTCTGAACTCTTGCAGACTAAAGTCAATTCTAGCTTACCAAGGCGGTGGGCAGAACAAGTGAAACAGTGTAGATTTGCAATTACTTAATTTATTGGTATTAGTTCCAGAAAACAGAAAGAAAGGAACTGATGAAACGTACTCAGAGTCCCCCTCAGGTTTCAGCCAGATGGAGCCTGTGTTTCACTATCCAAATTACTATTTCTTCATTTGCAGCAATGTATTTTTTCTTGTCCGTTTTCCCATCTTTTCTTTGAGTTTTATCATTTTATCATGTGGAGGCCATGTTGAGCAAGGAAAATTCGGGCAGCTCAAAGTGTCTTGGTCAAACTCAACTTGATTTGGGTTCACCTGGTTTTGTGCTTACAAAAATGAACACCGTTTTGGAATTCTGCATTCTACAGTTCTGATATATCCATTTTTCCAAGGTCTTGTCTCTTGGGCACTGTTTCCAAAGATTTCAACATTAACATATCTTACTTCTAAATAAAGCTGATGCCTATCTCTTCTCTATTACAATATGTTCCTCTTTCTTATCCCTGTAGTTCCTTCAAATTACCGTAGTGGATATTGGTGGCAAGAAGCTGTCATCTGTAAGAACTGAATATTCTGATTTACTCTCCAGTTCCTGGATGTTTGAACTGTTGAGTTCATAGTAACAGGAAAGGGTTCAAAGTACTTGTGAGAGGAACATTTCAGATATAAGCTCTCAACCTGTATAGAATATGTGTGCAAAACCCCATGGACTGTAAGTCACTGCAGAATTACTTGTTACCAGCATTTCCCAGTGAGATGTCTCATACAAGGACAGATATTTTCAGCCTTTTTGGAAACCAATTGGAGAATTGAGTCAAAGCGTTAATAAGCACACTATTGTCTATTATTTATAATTTTAAACTTTTAAACCCAGACCTAATTGGTGACTCCTTAACTGACTTAAATGCATGTGGCTGTTATTGAGTGTGGGAAGATTCAGAACGTCACAATTTCTCCTACGTTTACAATGTCAGGATTCGAAAATCAATGTTAATATGGCACATGGTGCTCATACTTCATTTAGATTTTTAAAAGCGTTTCTTTATGATTAGTTTCTAATTTTACTTAGTTTTAGTCAGTATAGATTTATGCAATTACAAGCCAGAGATTACAGTATGTTGATCCTTCCAAATATATTGACACAGTCTTGGTAGTAAAAATTCCAGGAAAAGCAAAGTGTGTTAGAATCTTTTATGACTTTCTTTGTATAGCAGTGAAGTTTGTTGTTATTTAAACCTTTCTTTTTCTTTTTTCTTTCTTTCTTGCAATTCAGTATTGAATATGTTTCTGTAAAAATGGTTCTCCGTGTTAGAGGTAGAAAATTTCTATGATATACTGGAAAACCAGCAAGTTTGGTGTTCCCTATCGTTCAGGACTAACGTGGAATTAAAACAACGAGAACAAACCTTGCATAAGCCATCCTTCCTTCTCTCTATCTATGTGTGTATCAAACTAAAACGCCCAGTTTGGGATTTGAGGAGCTCTGGACCAATCCTAAGGATTCTCCAAGCTGCTTACTCTAGGGAGACCTGAAATGTCAAAATCTTGTGTCATCTCAATTGTCACAGCACGTCTTGCTACAAACCACAAAACCTATGAGAACTACTCCTATGAAAACCCATAAATGCTCCTTCTCTATGAATAGCATCTCTCCAATTAAAGTCATCTTTACTAAGCCTGATCATTTTCAGACAGAAATATCAATTAATTCGCCTATAGTCAGTGCATAGAAATGTCTCTAATGAGAATTATAATGACCTCTGAACTCTGCTCTTTAACCTGTAATATTCTCTCTCAATTTTTGGTTAAGTGGCCCAGAGGCATATCACCAGAGAAAGAAAGACACTCTAGCTCTTTATTGTTGACATGGGAATGCACAGAAGACGTGCTCAAAGCCTCGTTTTAATGGGGATGGATGTGGGAGTGGTGAGTAAAAACGTCACTTCTACAGAAGGCTTTCTGCTTGTTTGACAGGGTCCTGCTAATCGACTGAGCATTATTGGGGGACACTTGTCCATCAAATAGTACAGCCACTGAGGAGAAATACTATTAAGAAACCACAGACTGAACTTTCAGACTGTTATTTAAGCTTCATAATTCTGTATGACAATGATATGTTATTTACCGTATCCCCCAAAATAACTTGTAGGTGCCAGATATCTCTAGATTACTGTTCAGAAACTAGATGCCATGCCATTAAATTAGCAGTGAATTCACACACTAGACAATTAAGTTAGTATATCACTCCACTGCATCTTTCTCTCATTTCACCTATTTCAAATTTTATCACCATTTGATCCATAAGACTTTGCTGACACAGGTTGCTATGATGGCAGTTCACCAAAGAGATTAAAAAATTTGTTTAGAGAGTGTATACACTTCTTCAAAGATAAATGCACACCAGAGAAAATCCTAACAGCTTTTAATTTCCATGCTTTTCAGTTTTATTGTTGTAAATGCAACTGTTTATAGGACTAATGACACAGGCTGGCTCTGTTGAGTCAATTACACCAGTAGGCAGTTGGATCAGATTCTTTACTCATGTTCCATTTACACTATGTGGATGTCTGATATTTGACTAAATTGAATTGCACCAGAGCGCTTTGGTGCTTTCCATACTCTGCATCTCTGAGTACTTTATAGAACAACGAAATAAACAATAATATGCTAAATGCAGGGCGGTGACTGTGCACAAGCATGTGTGGCCAGAGCTGCATAGTGAGTAATAGTCAATCAACAGCTCGATTTGTTATATTAGAAGCCTCAAATATGGCAGTGTTCCATGGGAGGAAACTTATCAGATGTGTGTTTGTGTGTATGCTTTGGTTTTGAGTTTATTGTTGCTTTATTTATTTTTATAGGATTAGGGGAAGTGGGGGCAGTAAACAGGGAAAAAGGGGAGATCTGTGATGTCAAGTGTTCGTGTTAGTGATCGTAAAACAGGAGCATCTGGACTCTGGTAATGTGCAGGCAGATGCTGAGCAGGCTCCCGACACACTCCTAAATGCCAGCGCACTTCTCTGCTGACCCACAACTAAGCATGCAATTCTGGTAATGGGCCGCCCAGTGCGCAGAGATCTTGATGGTCCCAATTTATGCCACATGGTGGGAAGATGCATGGTGCAGGGAGGGGTTTTCTAGGAGCCTGCCTGTGGTTTGCTCAGTTACTTCCTTCATGACATTTACCGGGATCTTATCACCATCCACTGAGTTCTGAATGTGAATCAGACATATTACATGTATTATCTCATTTGATCCCAGCAGCAAACCCCAAGCAAACAGTAATATTGACCAAAATACGTAAAGAGCTGGAGATTCAGGGATGTTCATTTATTTGTTGTAGGGCACCTGGCATTAGAATTTGAACCTAGATCTGTCTAAATCAAATCATATTCTTTTACCACTCTGTCACACAGCTTTTCCAACAAGCATAACATTATTTAAAACTTGGTTGATTTTTAGGGCCTGGGCCCTTAGAAAACTTGCAACATCATTTTTGAGCAAATATTCATTACATTCATAATATTAATTTTTAAAGATTACAGCACCTTTGCCCCAAAGTATAGTTTAAAAATAACCTGTTAAACCATGGTAAAATGTATCCTAGCTATTCACATATTTTGAAAAGAATTAAGTTACCTCGCATCGCTGGGGAAGATCCCATTTGAGAATTGAATTTCAGTGATAAATTTGGAATTAATACAAATGATTAGAAGAAATCACTCATTAAGTTTGCAAGTTTATAATCCTAAGTAGGTAGCTAGGTTTTCAGGGTCAATGGACAAATGATAGAGATGCTAATTCTGTGTCTCTTCATCAATTAATCTTGGGGTATAATTTATCTATTAATTTGAACTAAACTCAGAACAACACAATTATTTTAACAACAATAAAGAGAAGAAAACCAAAACTATTTTTTCACTCTATCTCATAAAGAAACAAGAGGTGTGACCCTGCTCCTTTTCCATTTCCATTTCCACTCGCGGCTTTGCTCACTTTCTTTCTCAGGTACATTTTCATCATCCATGTGGATCCATATTTTGGGACAAGAGTACCAGAGATGAAGCGCCAAAAAGAGAAAGCAGTTGGATGAGAACTACAAGGCCCAGGATGACCTCTTGTCAGCTGACACTTTTAGTAGAGCCTCTCTCATCACCTGAAAAATAAGCTGAGTCTGGGGGACCTAAGATCTCACTTCACACAGAACACATTTCCTCTTTGTTAACCTGTCAGTTGAAGCTTTACACGAACACAATTTGATGGGGAGGGGTTGCTGTGCTAACAGCTGCACGTCTCTGGTGGGCCCTCACAAGGAACAACATGTTGGTAATCATTTCAAACAACTCATGAGGAAGTTTAGCTAAGAGCTATAATTTCTGCACCAGTCAAGAGCTTGGTGGAAAGCGTGCTATAAATAAACACAAGAGTTATCACCGTTAAATTCCCAAAGGCATGGAATGATGTAATTTGACATGGGTTGGTATATTTTAATAACTACCTTCGCTAGTTTCTGGTTAAATTGAGTAATAGACAAAAACATATAAAATATGTCTGAATTTTAATCTTCTGCAGTAACCTACTGGATGAATTTGTGTTCGCAGCTTTATCTGTTTGCTTTAATGCATCTGTCTCCTAGACTTACAGTTCTTGGAAGTTTCATGATAAGAAAAAAAAAAAAAACCTCTAGGAAGAATGCCAGGAAAATTTTTAAATAGTAAAGCAATGTCTCAAATATATTGTGTTTTATGCTCAAAACTTGATGCTTCTTTATAATTTCCTTGGAAATTAAAACAAATGGGAAAAAATCAAAAATGCTTTTATAAAGGCATTGTGATGGTGGTGAACATCAAGAATTTTAACCATATTTTTTTGAGTTCACAAAACAAAGAAAAGAAACTAACATGACACCTGAATGAAGCTGAGCAAATTGTCCTGAATCCGTGGAAGCCAAAGCATTCAATAGCAACAACAAAATCAATGACAAAAGAGTCACCATTAATATATTGAGAACTGGCTTGAAGCTGAGGCGCATGTCGCAGAAACTGGGTTTAGAGAGGCAGGGCACCTTCCCCAAGGTCACTGACTAGTAAGTTTAGGAGACAGAGTTTGCCTTGCTCATTCCATGTTATCTTTTCATTAATCCTATCCTCAAAACATGCATCCTCTCTACCTAAAAACTAATCAGATAATATTTCTTTGAAAAAGCACATAAATGAAACTTATGATCCAGACATCGCCTCTAGTTAATCTTACTGATGTCTCCCCGGTTCCTGAGAGTAAGAGCACAGTGTGTCACTGCTTTTACCAATATATTGAGGGGACAGGGCTGACTAATGTTTAGGCATGTAGGCCTCAGGTTCAGATTGCTTGAATTCAAGTGTTCGTTCTTTCACTTACTAGCTGTGTCATGTTGGGCAACTTACTTAACCTCTGTGTTTGGTTTGCCATATCTGTATGGTAATGGGGCTCATAATAGTTATTACCCTATAGGATTATTATGCAGATTGGATGAGTTGAACTCATACAAACACAGTAAGTACTCAATACATGTCAGTTAGAATTATCAAGAATAATAAAAGTTGAAGAAACAGGGATAGAAATGCCGGCAAGGGGGCTGGCCCAGCAGCATAGAAGTTAAGTTAGCGCGCTTTGCTTTGGTGGCCCAGGGTTCGTGGGTTCAGATCCAGGGCTCAGACCTGTGCACCACTCATCAAGCCATGCTGTGGTGGCATCCCACATACAAAATAGAGGAAGATTGGCACAGATGCTAGCACAGGACCAGGCCAGGAAGTTCTCATCTCAATGTTTTCACCTTATTCACTACTTTCCAAGTACTCAGGCTTTCTACAAATATACCTCCTTTGAATTTTTTCTTTCTTGATGCATCATCCTGGTGATTTTTCCAAATCAGTGGAAACAGTTTATTGGAACAGTTTTGACTATTATCAACAGGCCACGTGAGAAGGGAGAGCCAATTGCCCTTTGAGGGCACCTAGGTATTGTCTGACGGATCGTCCTAACCAGGGCACTTGACAGCACCTCAGGGCCCCAGTACAGTCATTGCTATCACCAGGTGAGCTGATTATTGGAGGGAATTTCACCCACCTGATCTCCCATTAGCACTGCTTCACAAAACAAAGCATGTGTTATTTCTAGTGAAATCACGACCCTGCTCCAGAATGCAGGCACATTAAGGACGCCTAATTATGTGTGATGGTCTTGTTCAGTTGATAAGGGAGCGAGACATGATAGGAATTTGTGAAGTTAAATTACTAAATAGCAGGATACTTTTTTTTGTCCAGGTAACTCGTGATTTAAGTCTAAGTGGCAATGAAAATTTAAACAATCATTGAAGAAATCATTTTATGAAGGAACTAGGATTTCACACACATTTGGCACATTCTCAGCTAAATTGACCTAAAACATTTCCAGGAACATGTCAATTAAAAATGTGCCCTTTGGAGGAGAGGGAGGGAGTATAGATTCCAAGATAATAAATACTGGAGGAGAATCAGAATATTGGTTTCCAGCTGGCATGGCAGAGGAGGTTATAATTGAGAAAAATAAAAAGTGGGATTAGGCAGCCATTCAGTATAATCAAGCTGCTACTGGGATAGCCCAGGACCAGTATGCCTCAAAGTTCAACTTTCATCAGTTTGTAACAACTGCAGCCCCAAACTGCTATAAAAAATCCTTGCTTCCATCTCTGTATTTTCTTTATGGATGTTAGTTGCCTTTCTGGACTTCGGTAAACATCACTCCTTTTTGTCTAGAATTTTGAAAGTTATTTTATGTGCCTCTTTACTAAAAATCTGAGTTTATCCAGACCACAAAGTGGAAGAGGCAAGAAGCAAAAACTGGTCCAACTGCATTCATGCTCAGTGCTTGCTACGTTGTGCACGCTCCTTGATTCTACGACAATCTGAGCAAAGGAGACAGGACTTGAAGTAGGTAATGATCAAGGAAAATCTTTCAAACACAGACATCGTTTTGGTTTTTAGACTGAGACTGACCTTTTTGGGGACAAGGGCTCTGCGTGTGGGCATCCCTGTTTAACCTTACTGTCTGTCCGCAGGGTGTTAAGGAGAGTATTTGGGATCTTTATTTGTCTACTTACACGTTAATGCCTTTACATTTCTTTTAGGGACAAGAATAAAAGTTAAATTTTATCTTAGCCTGTACTACTTGGAAATCAAACATCTGGCTGGCTGCAAAAGGCTCCAGTACTGTTTTGTTTTATAACTTAGAAGGTGCTGAACTCCATTAAGAAGGAATTAAATTCTCATGGTGTATTTTGCTGGTGCTGTCTTTCTTGAAAACCATCAGCCTTAGCACCCTGCCTCATTTTCCACCAGAATCGCTCTTCACCAAATGCAGTCAGGGGAACTCAAAAAGCAATGTGATGGAAACAAAGACTCCAGGCTGAGGAGGGGACCATAATCTCATAGTGTCAGTCAGAACCTCTGAATTGGATCAGCTTGCATTTTCCTCTATAGTTTGTAAGCACATCTGCAGCTCTGTCTGTCTCAACGTACTTGGACCATTCAAACACGGTGTGTCCTGTTGTTCCTTCATCTCTTCCTCTTTTCTCTTCCTGTCTTTCTTTCCCTGTTTTATTTCTTTTTCTTTTCTTTCTTGTGTCTTTCCACCTACTGGCAGCTGTTTCCCCTGACTTCTTACATCTAAAATAGCTGGGGTGTATGGTTTCAGCATACCTCATGGAGCTCCTGTAGACAGTGTCTTGTGTACCATCTCAAAGAAACACTGGTTTGTCACTAGATCACACATAATGATGGTGATGATGCTAGAAGCTTCCATATACTGACTATCTTGACTTCAAGGATGGAATGCACCTGAGAAGGCAGTTTTTCCCCTATAATGACAAATTATATAATTTCTATTCACATCTCAACTACTTGCACTTTACTTCCAGAAACATCATGCTCCATTTTGAAACTTGGTTCATTAATGTGTTGGGGATAGAGTCAGCTTTTGTAAAGGAAACTGTTTGCGTTTATGGGTCCTGCTGAAAGTTTTGATAGTCTCCTTGTTGCTGTCTCCTTTTAAAATTGGAGGCTTTGGGGGCTGGTCTGGTGGTGTAGTGATCAAGATCACATGCTCCACTTTGGTGGCCTATGGTTTGTGGGTTCAGATTCCAGGCACGGACCTACACACTGCTCATCAAGCCATGCTGTGGCGGCATCCCACATACAAAGTAGAGGAAGATTGGCACCGATGTCAGCTCAGGGACAGTCTTCCTCAAGCAAAATGAGGAAGATTGGCAACAGATGTTAGCTCAGGGTCTATCTTCCTCACCAAAAAAAATTAAAAAATAGAAAATTGGAGGCTTTTGAAAGCAATAGAATTCCCCAGAACTCTATGTTTTTAAGACACGATTTTCTCACCTTCCAGGGCTGAACAGAGTGACCCTCAAACTGCCTGACAGGGCTGAGCTGTGGCTGCTTCTCCAGAGGAAACAGGACACTATTTTCACTGTAACAAGATAAGGCAGCCAAGCTGTATCTCCTAAAATACGCTTTATTTTTGTTGCTGCCGCCCTCTTCTCTCCCCTAGCCTCCCCCGGGTCTGCCCTGCACGCCCTCCTGGGAAGCATGAGCGCTTTGTGGCTGCACTCCCTTTGTGAATTGGAGCTGCCCCAATGCCTCAGCCACAGGACAGCCAGTGATGGCCATCAGAGCAGCAAGGCCATTTCCTGCACCAGTTAGTCTGCTAGGCGACCTGATGGGAGAGGCATTTGATTACATTCCAACCAATGTCATCCTCCAGAAAGGGAGACATTCTGTTAATGTTACTGAAGGCAAATATTGATTTTCTTAATATAGCCCTGATTTTTTTTGATACTGTAATTTTATTTTACCATGAAAGCCCTAACTGAAACCATTCGCTGAAGCCGCAATATTAAACATAATACAGCAGATGTACATTTGTACGTACACTTGATTTTTAACTGATTCCTAAGTGCAGACCTTTATCAGTCTTCATCCTCAACTAGCATCAATTTAGTCTTTTAAAAATTGAGAAAGTTTCCTTAGTTATTACTTTTTATGGTTAAGCAAGGTAAGCAGGATATGAATTTTTCAAGCAGACATAGAATCTATTAAAATATTGTATTTGCATTAAAATATAATCAGGGTTGGAGGTGAGAAACCATAAGTTACTGTTTTCTACATTCTCCTCTGTTTCTTTAACAGAGGAGGGAAGGAGCAAAGAATTTTCAACTCCTTTTTTTCCTTTTCCAGAATTCACATTTCTCTTGATTATTTTTTTAATGCAGCAGCTTGCTCATTCATCACGAGAATAGATCAGTTACTATCTAGTTTTAATATCAGATATCCAAAATTGTGTAGCAAGCTAAGCCGTTTGTTTGCAATTCCGCCAGGAGAGGATGCAATTCTTTTAGGTGGTTGTGGACGAGAATAAGCCACATCCAAACAAACACCCAATCCTAAATCTTGGCATTCCCCAGCTCTGCCGTAAAACTCTATTACCACTTCCTCAAAGGGTTAATGCGCCACTATCCAGGGGACAATTCATTCTCCTGCTAAACGCGATGACAAATAACCATTATACTTTCCAACTGCACTGATAATCGGGACAGCTTAAACATTTTCGCCAGTATAAGTGAAACCATTAATCCTCTTGGATTTCATGATAAGTGGTGACTGTGAAATAATGACTGTGTCATTGAAGGCAAGAAAAAATGTTAACAATTAAAACAAGTTAGCCATTATCGTACTGGGTACTGAATCGCTTTCACATTTCATTAGCAATATTGTAAATGATATGTACCTTATTAAAAAGCTCTTATTATCCAAGAAACCTAATTAGTCAAAAATTCTCAGTCACCACTATGATTTTCTAACGATATAAATGCTACAGTGGGTATTGCGATGTGGGGAATGTTTCTGTTTATCCATGAAAGATCCACAATACGTAATCGTTTCCCCAGAAATATCATAGGGCAGAGGTATAACTCAGTTGTTTTCAGATGAAATGATGTTTTAAGTGATCCACCTGGCTGTTATTGAACAAAATGCAAAATCTCTCCTTAGCTAGCAGTGTATTTAAGCCAAACATTAAGCTTTCTGCCAAAAGATCATAAAAATCCAAGAAAATAACAATCACAATTTTATAGTGTGCTTTGGAGATTATTTTTTCTCTCCTCACACCCAACCCTTAAGTCTCTGATACATGAAATTGATAGACTGACCCCTGAGAATTGGTACACCTACATACTTGAAAGGCGGGATCCCACATTTCCCAAAAGACATGTCCACGATCAAGTTCAGATCCAACAGCTTTATTCTCTAGACCTATAAAATGATGAAAATAATACCAGCAGTTCTGTGGGAAAGAGAGTGACTACAGATATGAGTATCTGAATATTATCTACATGTTTATTACAATGAATTAAGCTTCTCCGTCAAGACAATTCTACATTCAAACATGACTATAAATGTTCTCTTTGAAAGTCAAATTAGAAAGAGGGGAAAGTGTGCAATACATGGATTCATGATGGTATTTGCACAACACACTAACAGATCTAATACTAATTGAAATGATTCATGTCAAGCGCTTAGTAGAATTCCTGACATTTATAAGTGTTCAATAAATGGTAGCTATTTTATAATCATCAATATATCAGATTACTCCAGTAATATCTAAAAGAACACGTGTGCATATATACGGACACATAACAAACATAAATGGACTCTCCAACATAATATGTGTCGTAATAGAAATGACAGAAGTCAGAGGCCTTCTTTCTGGAGTCAAATTCTGTGATTGTGAGTATTAGCTATCACTTTACAGAATTTTTAAATCTTGCCTTACTTCCTCTCTCAGTTTAAACTGCTTACTTACTTAGTCGCTACTTTACACCCAGCTCTGTGCTTGGCACAAGAGGGAGGAGAGAACAAAATGGAGCCTCATACACGACCCTCAGCCTCAATAAATCTTTCATCTATCTGATGGAGTTTCCCCTGCGCATCTTGCTTTGTAAACGTTTATAAAATTTGCTGCAAATATTTAAAAAATTATGTAGTTTTTGTATATTTATATATATTTCTTTTTACCTGTATAAAACAGATAGAAACATTTAAAGAAACAGTGGAAAGACTGGAGAAGCTGAATGGAGAATGAATGTAAGTGGAAAGGGGAGGAAAGAAGGGCAAGAAAGAGGGAGGAAGGGAAGGAGGGAGGGAGGGAGAGAAAGAAGGAAAGCATTTGAACACTAGGCTTTGCACTGGGTGTTTGTGCGTATACTGTCTAGTTTGGTCCTTAAAATCTGAAGACAGTACTATTACCCCCATTTTACAGATGAAAGTAAATGCCTGCATTGTTTGGTAGATAGTTGAGATGTGTTAAAATGAGTCAATAACTTGACCTTATTACATCAGTTCCCAGTGAAGCAATGCTAAGGCAATGTCAAGGATCAGGTTCAAATTCATCAGAGGGCCTCCAATGACCCTACAGAAGCCTGTTGAGTATGTGATGCTTCTGAAGCCCAGGGGTTGAGAAGTGGAATGCCCCGAGGCAGCTGCTCTCCTCTGTCTCCAAAGAAGCAGCTGACCATTTGGTGAGTTCCAATGTGTTCTGTCTTTTGGTCTTAACAATAAATGTAATGGAGGAAAGTCTCTGCTGTCCTGCCTCCCCTTCTTTTCTCTCCTGTTTCATTTAGAGCATGCTGGTGATGGGTCTTGCAGGAGTTAAAAGGCCATTGTAACTAAAGTAAACATCATACATCATACATGTTTCAGAAAACAAAGTGGTCTCACGACCCTGGACATTTTGCCATAGGAATAGGGTGGGAAAAGAGGACTGTATGGATTGAATTGTGCCTCCCACAACTCATATGTTAAAGCTCTAATCCCCAATATGACTTGGTATTTGGAGACAGGGCCTTTAAAAAGGTAATTAAAGTTAAAGGAAGTCATAAGAGTGAGAATCTAATCCAATATGACTCAGTTCATGGATGAAGTTCACCTGATGAAGAAGAGAGCATGAGAACCAGCATCTGGAAGGAAGAGACACCAGGGATGCAGAAGCACAGAGGAAAGACCATATGAGGACACAGGGAGAAGGAGACCATCTACAAGCCAAAGAGAGAAGGTCCAAGGAGAAACCATCCCTGACGGCAACTTGATCTTGGACTTCCAGCAACCAGAACTGTGAGGAAATAAATTTCTGTTATTTAAGCCACCCAGTCTATGGCATTTTGTTACAGCAGCCTTAGCAACTAATACAAGACCTCTTGGATAAAAAGCAAAAAGAAGCTGTAGTGGTGGTGGATGCTGGAAAGAAGCAGTGATGGCATGAGTCAGTGTTTCCTAAAGTATGTTCCTCAGACTCTCTTTCCCCAGGATGTTAACAAGTATATAGAAAAAGTGGCATCAAAGGAGTTTGAGAAACAGTTTGAGAAACAGCTTCACATAATTCACCAGACTTCCTTGCTAAAGTAATTTTCTAAAATTTTAAACACACTAACATGTATTGGAGTTCCAAGTAGGAGGAGACCATGTTCAGGGTTTTCCAAATTGTAAATGAAATCCAGTTTGGGGAACCATCTTAGGGCACTAGCTTGTCTTGTAATACAATTTGGCAATGTTAGTGTGCCATGAGAAAGCAAGATTTGAGAAAGCAAGAGCAATTGGTGGGGACAGTCACTTTGTCTTCACCATTGTGGACACCTGATCTGGGGATGTCTCTAAGAGAAGTGAGACAAAGAAAACAAAATGGAAGTGGGTTAGGTTCCAGGTAATTATGCAGGGAGAGAACTGAAGGAAGGGGTTGAGAACCTGGCTTGAGGATCAGCCATAGATTTGACTGACTGCACTTTTTTTCTGTGTAATCATTCAATTCTGTGTAATTGAGCAAGTGATCGAACCTTGATTTCTTATTTATAAAATGTGAATGACAATGCCTTGCTCATATTAAGTGCTCAACAAATGGGGGAGATCATTAAGAAGAAGGGGAGAGCAGACAAGGAAAAATGGGCATGTGGGGATGACAGGGCAGCCCAACTGGGCCAGCTATTCCTGGTGATCATTCTCCACACATACCTTAGCCATTTTAAAGTCATGGGCTACTACAGTTTGTGCGTTCTTAAATCAGGAATTTAAGTCAGTTCTTGTAAAAGAATGTGTATCCCCATTGGTGTCAGCATTTCTGGTGAACTGACCAGCGGGCATACACACAAGGTGTTTGTTACACACTTTCTCCTGCCTCTATAACCTTCCACTTGCTGTTTTCTCTTCCTGATACTGCCTTCTCCATGTGCCTTCCACATCTGACAACTGCCTACTTTGTCTACTCCACACATCTCCTTCACTCAAGCACTGTCTCTTCTCTGAGGCATTGCCCAGCAAAGCCAGGTAAGGTCTGAAGCTGGTTCTCTTGCTCCCTGCTTCATCAGGTGCCCTCCATGAGCACGTCATCTGAATGTAGCTACTTGCCCTCGTGTCTCCCCAGCCCTAGATGTACACAGGGTGGACACAAGAAGAATGCCACCTGCTGCGTGTTCTCAAGGTTCTCAGGGCATTCAATAGATATTTGATGAATGGACAGAACAAAGTGATCATTATTTTAACACCTCGAACTGGACCACCTGATTTATTTATAAACCCATTTATCTGTATAGAATGTCCTCCAAAGTGATGCATATTAAACAAGTTCTAGTTACGTATTTAATGAAAGTCCTTCGTTGAAAAGAATGAATTGCACAAAATCAGACCTGTCTTGGCTTCAGGTAGCCATTGGTACAATACGTGCCTACATCACTCTGTCGTATATAAGACAACCTAGTTCTGATCTTACCAGGCTTACACCACACCCTCCTGCTGTCTGGAAGCCCTCGATGGAGTGCTGCCACGGATGAAAGCAGACCACGTCAAGGGCTCTAAAGGAAACAGGCTTGCCCGTGTTAGTAGCTATGGACTATTTCCCTGATATTCACAATCACCATGAAACCTTTTTTCCTTAGATATACGTTATAATTTAAGGGGTCTGAGATCATGCGGGAGCCCAGACATAAATCCTACTAATGGCTTCATCCCTGGAGAATCCCTCCAGTGTTCCACTGAGAATGCCTCCTCTTTTCTTCTCACAAGAAGCCTGGAAGTGACTCCTTACTGGAGCCATAACTTTCAGGCTCACCTGGCCACTGCAGGGCCTGCCAGTTATCTCCTCTAGTTCCAACAGCCTTGGCTGCCCTGGGAACAAAGAGTAAGTCCCATTAGACCACATGGTGGCTGTAGTTCCCACTAACATTAATTACATGTGCATGTTGCCCTGTACTTGCCACAGTGGCATTTCCTCACACACTGGTGGCTGGTCACCCTGTCTGTCGCACTGAGCAGAACCACGTCTGAGAAGTGTCTTATATTTCAAATCATCACAGTTCTCTCTTGATCTTTTTTAATTCATTTTCAGAAGAAATTTCTACTGTTTTGCCCTCTTAAGTTTTGATAACATAACACTTTCAGGAAATTTATAATTTCTTATGTCAGTACATTGATTTAGAAATAACGAAGTGTTCCCATATACCAGGCCTCATGTAACAGTCATGACGGAATGTGAGGAAGAAGTCCATTGATGAGGCACTGAAGCTTCAGACAGTAGGGGGTGAAACTTTAATTCAAACTCAGCATCTTTGATTCCAATTCTGGTGTTATTATTACTGAACCCTTTTTTCTACTTTTCAGAAGGCATTCAAGGGCAAAACTACAAAAGAACACTTGAAGGAGACTCTTATTGGAGGATGTTTCCACCGAATCATTTGTTTTGGAAATACCTGCCATGATTTTTTAATAAGTCTGTGAAATGAAGATTACAATTGGTTTTTTTTGCTTATGTGATGACTCGCTTACTGGAACTATCAATTAGTCTAGGCGGCCGAAATCTTCAGACACTGGCACATAAGTAGGCATCAACTATAATATTTTCCTGCCAAGTCTGTGTCAGATGCTGAGCCCAAATGAGAAGCTATGGCATACTCACAAATGTATACAGCATTGCTGTTCAACTAGTAATATGCATGGGGAGAAGTCAACTGACAGACAAGTGTATAGAAAGGGCTTCACTCTAGACACCTTAACCTCCAACCATCTGGGAAATGCAGTGGGAAATTCTGCAATATTTGTGCAGAAATGCCCAAAGGAACGATTTGCTGGGTTTTTCCTACCTGCCCCCTGCCAGGCCTGAATTATGTTCAACTGAATTTGCTTTGGCCTTTCCTAAGAGCAAGAAATACATACGCATAATTTTTTCCTTGAGTGTGGACTCCTTAAAGAACAAGCAGCAATTCATATAAAAGCGACCCCAATGAAAGCAAATCCTTCAGGAAAGAAGACGTACCTACAGGCCCAGTGCTAGGAATTGTAAACCAACGTGCTGCTTCCGGATGGGTCAAATGGAGTAGAGTCAGATGCTGGCTTTGCCTTTGAGTCACAAGTTTATCAGAGCCTGCCTGAGGTCATTACTCCTGAGGTGACCGTCTTGTAACTAAGGAGATGCTACAGGCAAGCGGGGCCTGTCGTGTTCCATCTACTCTCCAGGCCTCAGCCTGCGTCTGCAGGTGTTTCTCTGTATTGAATATCCCTGGGGAATCCTTTGGTTCACAGCAAAAGCCGGCTGAAGTGAAAGTGATTTGATTTGGATCCTATTACAGGCACTTTACCTCTTCTATTTCTGTGATAATAGCAGATTGGAGTCGATTATTGTACTGGGAGGGGAGTTAATGTGATGTCGAGAAACATTGGGGAAACGGGCACAGGGAGAGAGGGCTAGATAAAAAGTTTAGCACAGATTGAGATCTGCCACCCACACCAGTGCAGCCACCAGTTAAATGTCCACCTCGAATCAGCATGGTGTTTTGCAAAGGGTTGGGGTCATGTCCCTTGTTGGCATTGGTTAAGGGATGGTGAGCGCTTTGGCTACTCAGCTAAATTGAACCAACGTCTCATGCCCCACTAATCTTTTGCCCCTTCCTCTGCTGCTCTTCCCTGGTCACACTACCTGTCTGTAGGTCCAGAGGCTGCAGGAACCCAGCCCTGTCCTTTTACCTGTAGGGCAGTGTTGGCCTTGGCCTTAAGCAACTCACCTCTGACGCTCACACAAGCCAAAAAGAGATCTCTGGGCTTATTTTAAAAGAACTGCTTTATGTTCATTCACAAAAGAGAGGGAAGACATTGAAAAAAAACTCTAAGCACTCCTGCTAGGTAACCAGGCAGCATCCACAGGGATGCCCGTCAGCCCTCCTTCCCTGTGGTCCCCAAACTATGTGTCCAGTGTTAGAAGGAAGCAATCTTGGGTTAGAAAAACCTGATGCAGCAGATAAGACACCCTTAGTTAGAATAGAAGAACAACACTGGGCCAGCTGAAATCTGAATTTGTCAAAAAGTAAGTAAATTTCACAGTATAATTTATCCCTTGCAATATAATGATCTACCACTATCATGATAATGATCTTTTTAACACTATCAAATGTATTGCCTTTGACTTGCTTTTTCACTTCTAAAAAGTGCCCACCTGTAAGCCTGCTTTCTGAATATACCATGTTAATAAGACGCATTACGTATTTGAAACCAGGTCCTGGTTTCTCTGCGGTTATGTAAAACGGAGAAGCAGAATGCTCTTTCAAAGGGTGATAGAGCAAGGTGAGCAAAGAGAACCTTTTTCACTTCAGCTTTTTTCTTGTTTAACTTTGAAAGTGTGCTATGCATATAGAAGAGCACATATTTCACATGTGTATAAACTTAACATAGTCAGATCAAGAAACAGAAGTATACAAGCATTCCAGAAGCCACCTTCCTGCTCCCTGCCTCCACCACCAAAGTCAGTCTCTATCTTGACGTCAAACAGCACAGGTTAGTTAGGTCTGATTTTGAACATCAGTGAAATCATACGTTACGTGTCCCTTTATGTCTGGCTTCCTGCACACATCATTATGGGTATGAGATTAATACATACAGTCACGTGTTGCCTTAATGATGGAGGACGTATTCTGAGAACGGTGCCATTCAGCAATTTCTTTGTTGTGTGAACATTATAGAGTGCACTTACACAAAGCTAGATGGTGTAGCCTATTACACACCTAGGTTATATGGTACTAGACTTATGGGACCACTGTTGTATGTGCGATCCATCATTGACCGAAACATCGCTTTGTGGCACATGACTGCCTTGTTGCGTATATCTTTGGGTGGTTTGCTCTCCTTGCTTACAGTGTCCACTGTGTGAATATGCCACAATTTATTTATCTATTGTAATGTTTTGGGCATTTGTATAGTATCCAATTTCTGGCTACTACAAATAGTACTGTCTTTGGGCAAACATACGTAAGCATTCTTATCGAGTATTTTCTTAGAAGTATAATTGCTCTATCACACTGGGCAGGTGTACGTCCACCTTTAATAGCTACTGCTAAACAGTTTTCTAAAGTAGTTGTACTAGTTTCAAGTCCCACCAGCAATGTATAGTAGACAGCCTTGGTTGTTCCACATCCTCACCAACATTTGATATTTTCTGTCTTTAAAAGTTTTGCCTTTTAGATTTGGTGTGTAGCGTGTCTCATGTGGAATTAATTTCCATTTCCCTGAGGACTAAAAGTTTGTGTAATTTTTTTACATATTTATTAGCCATTTGGGTGTCCTCCTTTGTTAAATATATGTTCAACTAATTTGCCAATCTTTCATATTGAGTTCTCTGTCTTATCGATTTGTAGGAGTTCTGAATATATTCTGGTATGAGTTTTTTGTGGAATACATAGATTACAAATATATTCTTCTGCTCTGTGGGGTTCATTTTATTCACTCAGTGTGGCCTTTGATAGATATTCCTGATTTTAATATAATCCAGTTTATCATGCTTTTCCTTTATGGTTACACTTTGTGTTTGGTTTAAGAAAGTTTTGCCTCTTCCAGAGATCACATCTAAACAAACAATCTTGTAGCAATGAATAGGGTGAACTTTTCTTGATTCTGTCCTATTTTTGGCTGTTAACTACAGTGCAAATCAGTTTCATCAGACAAGCATGAAATTTCATAGATTTACTGCACAGTATCGTGTACTCATTTTACTCATCTTGAAAGGGACTATATCATAGAACAGCAACAATTTTTACTAGACTGAAAAAAGACAGGAGTGAAAAGAGGGGCTGTTGTATTGAATCTCACACCAGCTTCGCTCCACATCACATATATTTAAGTTTGCGGGCATATATGACACTCAATAAACTTCAACATTCTCACCTCTAAAAGAGGAATAATAATAGCAAATACCCCATTGAGCCATTGTAGGAATTAAATGAGAAAATACATAACACTTTGCACAGCATCTGGTTTAAGTAAACTCAATAACGTTCTGGACTAATAATAATATATGTTAACTAATGCCTTATAATTTGCAAAGTAAAAACTAATTTAATCGGAAACTCAGAACAATCCTACAAGTGGTAGGCAGTTATTTTGCTTTGTTTAGCCTCTCTGGCGTTACATGGGATATATTAAACCAGTTGAAATTCTACAACATGTCAGGCACTGTTCTAAGCATTGAGAATACAGCAGACAAAAGACAGATAAAAGTCTCTGTTCAAGTGGAATTTTTCTTCTCGTGGCAAAAGACAGAATTAATAAAATAAATAAGAAAAGTGTTGCATGTTACAAGTGTTTATTTAGAAGAAAAATAAAGCAGAGGATGAAGATACAGAATGATAGAGGGGTTGCAATATTAAAACAGACAAGGTTACCTCAATGTGACTTAAGGAGGAGCAGGAACAAGTGAGGGTGAAGGAATGGCAAAGAATGAAGAAGATAGAAGAAAGGAAGAAAGAGATAAGGTCCAAGAGGTCAAAAGGGAGCAGATTAGGTATGCATGGGAGGCCACCGTATGGGCTTTTGGCTTTTACTTTGAGGAGCGTTTTGGAAAGGAGAAATGTTTTGGAAGGATAATTCTGACTGATATGTTGAGAAATGACTGTAGAGTCAAGTGTCTACCCTAAGAGACCAATTATGAGTCCATTGCAATAGTCTAGGTGAGAGTTAATGAGGGTAGCATTGGAGGTGGTGAGACACGGTCAGACACTAGATATACTTTGAAGGTACTAACAACAGGATTTACTGAGGCATTGCATGTGAGATGTGAGAGAGGAAGAGTTACTCAGAGATAACTGAAGAATTTGTGCCTGAGTTACCAGAAGGTTAGAATTTCCACTAACTGAGATGCAGAAGATGGTAGAAGAATGGGTTTAGGAGGAAAGGCCAAGAGTCCAGCCTTCTGATATTGCTAGTACTCTAATCTCCCTGAAGTTGGTTTGAGTCTTTACTTCCCTAGCATCAGTCTCTACAAGTTTTCTTCTGCCCTCTGTCAGGTGTTTTTGGTCTCCAATTCCAAAACCAGCATTGTCTCTTGCACGCAAAAACCACACCCCAAATACAAGGTGACTATTTCTCTTGAGGTTGCCAGAATTGATGAGTTCCTTTGTTATTCATCTGTAAATGTGAGATAAGGGAAATACAATCTGATATATAGGAAGAATGGCAGATTAGAGAGGTGAGACTTTATGAAAATATCGCTAATACTTGTAAAATAGACTATTAAATAACATGCCTCAAAATGACAAACTCCAAGTTGATTATAATGCTCTTTAACTGTAACAGCTTTCCCTCTATCTAATTATAGAGGCAAAATGTAAAAGGAAAGCTGTTCCATTTATTGAAAATACTATGAATCAGTTTTTGTAGAGCTAGACGGCTTTGTCTCCTTCTGTGAATGCATAGTTGATGTCATATTTCCTAGTTCAATAATTTCTACGAAATGTGTCAAGGTGGTATAAAGATGTTTCTCTGGTGTAATCAGCTTTCAAATCTTTTCTATAACTAGAGTTGAATAAAGAATGATGTATTACCACACAACATGTGCATATGTATGTATTTTTGACTGTAGTATCACTCTAAATCACTTTCTTTGCTGGGTGGGATATACTTGAAGGTATAAAATGTGGCAGAGGCTATCTAGATGCTCACTAATCCTCATTCTCCTAGGGTATATGGAAGACTACATTTTTCAGCCTCCCTTGCAGCTAGGTTGGGTCATATGGCAGGGTTCGGGCTAGCGGAATTGGAAAGAAGTGATGAAGTGATGTGCACCACTTCTTCCTTCCAGTCAAGTCACTACTATAACATAGATTTAACCATTATTTTTAAGCCAGACCCTATAAATAGATAGGTAGATATACTAGTCCCCATCCTTGAGGAGCTTCAACTCCCATGCAGACAGACACAACTCATAACTATTGACAGAACGCATTGTTCAGGGCTATAATGATCATGTGTATCAAGACCTGCAGGATTCTGA
Organism: Equus asinus; assembly: GCF_041296235.1. Taxonomy (NCBI): domain Eukaryota; kingdom Metazoa; phylum Chordata; class Mammalia; order Perissodactyla; family Equidae; genus Equus; species Equus asinus. The sequence goes on along the minus strand of NC_091791.1, from coordinate 109,540,491 downwards.
GAGAAAAATGATTTCTTGTCCTTTCTAATCTAAGAACTTGAGAAGTAAAGAAAATTTACAGAAATAAAGTCACTTCTTAAGAAGAATTCAGCAGGTGGAAAATAATTCAGGAGAGGAAGGACATTTCAGGTAGAGAAATGGATGTGTGAAAAATTTAAAGTAATGGTGGGTAGTTTGAGGTGAAGAAAACCTATGGAGCTTGGAGTGCTAATGAATAAGCTATTTTCTCTTAGTTTCAAATTCACCTCCCTATATTCTACCCTTTGATGATGAAGCAGTCAGTTGATTTCTCCTTTGGCAACCAACTTCCTGTTAGGTTTTGATAACGGGACACCAGAGGGAGACTAGGAAGCAGGAAAAGCAGAGAAGGAATTTCCTCCTTCCAGTTCTTGTCTTCTTGTCAGGGTTGCCCCAACGATGACCCTTCACCAGGACAGCACCATTTGATTCAAGCTACTTTCTGCACGCCCAGAACCAGCCATTCTTCAGGGACATCAGCAACAAAGAGGAGGGCCCTTTTCTCAGAAGTCTGAGTTCTAGTTCTGTGGTGTCTCCTTTGTCGCTAGGTTATGACAGTTCAATCTTTTTCCCTTTCTTCCCCAGCCCCATGGATGGTAGCAGTTAGTAACTCTATGTTATCTCATGCTTTCTTTATGCTGTTTCAGTCCCCCAACACCTATATAACCAGTATTAAATTCTGTCTGTTGAAATATCTAGTGTGGTTTTTGTTTTCCTGACTGGATCTTGAGTGACAGAATGATGTGCCTGAAGTGTCTGAAATGCCAGCCATGTTATGAAGGAGAGGCAAAGGCTGAGGGGAGAGAAATCGTGAGGTAAGAATGGAAGGGGGTATGGTCAAGCCAAGGACATGATTGGGAAAGAAAATAGTGGGACTAGAGGTTCTATTTGGGGTTTATTATTTCAGAGCAAAATCAGCTGGATTCAGTTCCACACGTACAGCTACAAACATAAAATGAAGGAAAGAAAAGCAGAGTGTGGTGTAGACCAACTTGATACAGTTGGAACTGTGCGCAGAAGGAATGTCTGGTTTTAGGTGGTGGAGGTAATCATTAAGTCTGTCTTTGTTTCTGCTGTGATGCTGTAGCTTCCAATAAGGTCCCTAGAGTAGGGAACAATGGCCAACAGGAGAAAAGGGAGTCAGTGAAGGGACAGGGAGAGAGCACAGAATCACTCAAGGCCAATTCATCATTAGGAGACGATTAAAAGGACAAGTTGGCAAATGCCTATATAGGGCTCTGCTACAAGCCTAGGATAATAAATGGCTGAGGATGACTCCAAGGGACTTCTTAAATTTAATTCAGCTGTCAGGGAAGAGGCAGGATGATGTAAGCTGTAGGAGTGAGGTAATTTATGAGATTTTGGAGTGTTTTTAGCTTGATTTTTCAGTAATATCTGTAAGAAGGTCAAGGACAAAAACTCTATACATGTAATTTTTAAAATTAAATGGTTTCTTAAAAAGGCAGTTGGGTATGGTTGCTATAAATCAGCTGAATAACATATTGGCAGGATAAGGGGCATTGTTCAAGACATATAAATAAATTTATTGAAATCCATGCTTCAATTCTGACTGGATTCTATAGCATGTGAATGTATTATAGTTAAAACACTGTTCAGCAAGAAGCCTTTTTAAGCTTCTATCTTTGACTTTTTGTCCCATTTTACAGAGTGGCTGCACACCTTTAATTCATAAGATATTATGATTACTTTATGGACATCTATTAGGAACAGAAGGAAATCACTGGCCAAGTTGATATACTTTTAAGCATTAAGAAGAGTAAATGTTATAAACAGCAAAGTCAAAAGGCATAAGACAGACCTAGGAAAATAGTTTCAATATGAGAAATTGTTAGCAGTGGTTAATTCTTGGAATCAGGGAGTGAGTTGAAGGGACAAAAAGAGACGTCTATTCTACAGTTCATCGCGCTGTATTGCTTACATTTTCAATATGAACCTCTTTTACTTTTCTAATTTAAAAATATTAATAAGAAGTTTGAAAGAAATTGTAAAAAAAAAAATGTATGTGAAAGAACAAACCGTGATTTCCAAGGTGGACTTATTGTTTTTTGCTTTGAGAACCAGGAGTACTTTGATAGAATAGACAGGATTTAATCTGTGTTTTGCAAAATGGATAAAGTTAGATAGTCAAGTCTATGGCAAATAAAAGTCTGCAGAAAGTGGGAACATTGGGATCAGCGACACTCATGAGACAGATAGGTGCACGGCATTTAGAAGAAATGGGTTGTGAGTGGTATAAGTAGCTTAGCTGGGACTAGAAGACCTGATTATAGAATCCAGACTGTGTAGGTCATGACTTCCAGAGGACACCAGTTAGAAGACAATTGTAGTGGTCCATGAGAGAGCTGATGATGGTGTGGACAGGGGTGTAACAGTAGATACGTTTCGAAGAATTCAGGGTGTATATTTGCTCATAGGCTGGACATGGGCTGTGGAGGAAGAAAGGAGACAAGAATGACTCTAAATTATTTTGTTAGAAAAAATTGGATAAAGGTTGATGCTATTTATTGAGAAGAGGATTGCTGAGGCTGCAGCATATTACCTGAGTGAAATCAAAGGGCCAATACTCAAAATGTGAAGTTTGAAATGACTATTATATAATCGAGTGAAGGTGTTGTATAGACGTTTGGATTCAGGCTTGAATTCAAACAAGTTCAGGACTGGAGAAAGAAGTTAAAAATCAGTAGCTCATACATGTTATTGAAGACTTGTGAATGGACAGATTCATCTAGGGAGAGAGAATTGGTGGTTGGTGAGGCTCTGTGGCCACGTGAAGAACTGGAAATTATGGCCCCTTATTGACATATAGGCGACCTCACAAAAAATCAGTTTGGGGAAGAATATTTTAAAAAAGGCAAAAACATCACAAGCCAATAACAATTAAAATAACCTAGTAGTGTATATGGCACTGATGAGGAAGGGGAGTACGTAAAGGATTAAATAACTTGACTTACAACCAGGCTTCAAAGCCAAATCTTTCTGACTCCAAATCTTAAACCTTTTTCACTATAGGCAGTAGACTGATGGAAACTTTCCTGCAGATATAAGAAGACATCAGGGGACCAGCCTGGTGGTTCAGCAATTAAGTTCGCACATTCCACTTGGGTGGCCCAGGGTTTGCCAGTTCAGATCACAGGTGTGGACCCATGCACCACTTGTCAAGTAATGCTGTAGCCGGCATCTCACATATAAAGTAGAGGAAGATGGCCATAGATGTTAGCTTAGGGCCCGTCTTTCGCAGCAAAATAGGAAGATTGGCAGCAGATGTTAGCTTAGGGCTAATATTCCTCAAAAATAAATAAATAAATAAAGCAATCAGACAAGGATGGGATCTAAGAAAAGATGAATATAAAAGCAAGACTAGGATTGAAATTTAACCGAAACTCATGGCTCCAATGGCCTAAAGCAAAAGAGTCATTAATAAATCCCTTAGTGAAATGGGGCTGGAGATTAAAGGGGAGGATACTTGAAACACCACGTACATGTCTAATGGACCTTATTTAGAAAGCCTCTTTTCGTATTGCTGCAAATTGTAATGAGTAGTATTCATGAATTCTTTGTTTTCAAAATCTCAAGACTCTCCTTTGGTGCACCATACTAAAAGTGAAACTACTCAATTGCCAAGGGAAAGAGGCAATTTCAAACTCCTTATCTTTCCTTATGACACATATGAGAATAGATATGAGAGAACAAGAGTATAAATAAAAATAAGTGATCTGAAATTAGTTGCACATGCAAGAATTGGCCCCAGATGAATTAAACATTTAAATGCCCCAAACAGAGAGTTCTAACTTCAGCTAGGATAGGTAGAGAGCTAAAAAACAGAAACTGTTATCCTTGCAACAAGAAAAACCCTATAGGGAGCAAATTAACAACTTTTCAAGAATCCTCCTGATAACTGAGGGCGCCTCAATGGTCAACAAATGGCCATCCCAAAACCTGGAAAGATGAAGACACCTACAAGGAGACACAGGTGCCAAGCAGAGCAATAGCAGCTCTTAAAATGAAACACAGAGAAAAAAAAGACTGAAATAATCTAAGGGGGGATTTTGATAAAGAGTGAGATTATTGAATATTGTTTAAAACTCTCCTCCCAAGTCACTTTATAATAGCAAAGGAAGAAAACTATACAATGCAGAAGTCAGATAACACCTGGACTGGATGATGGATATTATCTGTATCCACATGTGATGTGCTTGAGAACACAGCATCTCCTCTGTAATATTCTCAATCGAAATGCACAACCTGAATCTGGCCATGAGGAAACAGCATAGAAACCCCAAATGGAAATGTTCTTGTCTCCAACAATGCCAATGTCATATTAGACTAAGAAGAATTAAAACATAAACCTTCTGATAGCCCGGTGACACAGCGTTTAAGTTCGTATGTTCTGTTTTGGCGGCCTGGCGTTCGCCAGTTCAGATCCCAGGTGTGGACCTATGCACCGCTTGGCAAGGCACGCTGTGGCAGGTGTCCCACATATAAAGTAGAGGAAAATGGTCACAGATGTTAGCTCAGGGCCAGTCTTCCTCAGCAAAAAGAGGAGGATTGGCAGTATATGTTAGCTCAGGGCTAACCTTCCTCAAAAAAAAAAAAAAAGAAAAAGAAAAGAAACAAGAAAAAAAAACCTTCTAATTGTATTAAGTATAATTTTGCCCTCCTGTACAGATAGGATAAAGTTAAATTTAATTCAATCACTGCTCGCATTAGGGGAAAGAATATAGATTTATAAAGTCCAAATTCTTAAATTTTTATTATATGAAAAATTTCATGATATTATGTTGTAGCATAACAAATCAAACCAACTTAAACATGCTAAAGGAAAAAAAATAAATCAAGACCTTCCTATTTAGTAGAACCCCTTTAGTTCCATCTTGTGTGTTGGTCAGTTAACAATAGCATCCCCCCCCCCATTATATTGTTTATTTTTTCAAATCCAGGATGGGTGCAGTTGGGAAAGCAGGGGTTAAAAATCACATGGTAAATTCTCATTTCAACTAGCAGAAGAAAAGAAGATGGATATGGCACAAATCACTATGTACAATTTATGGAAGAGGTAAAGGTAATTTAATATTATTATGAAAAATACCTGTATAATGGAATCATTTGGGCTATTACAGCAGGTCTAGAAATATAAAATAATGGGAAGAGAAAGTGATCTATTGTTGCAAACTTACATTACAGAGAGATTACTGTGACCCAGCCAATCGCTTTTGGTCTAGCTATATTTTAATAATGAGTTACAGACAATATATTCATTAATCACAATAGATCGTGACAAAATTATTTAATTTTAGATTGTAACAAAAATTATTTAAAAAATAAAGAGCAACTACAAAGTGGATTTATTAAAAACGAGATATTTCTATGCATTTCCATGTAATTCAATGGCTTCCTGTCTGAATTTCTAACTTTATTCTGAATATGTTCGCTTTAGGGTCCATACAGTCGCGTTATGTATCTAAGATACAGTTATAAAGAAGCTAATTTCCCTAAATTCTATTGCTATTAATTTTTTTCGTAAAGCAATATTCTTTAAAACTTTAGAGAGAGAATCTTTTATAAGGAATGTACATATATTTAAGTATGTATGCAAATACTTTCATGCACATATATTTATACAATATATTTGAAATGTACATAGTAGTTATCAGCATCAGTGTTTAAAAATGCCATGAGATAAACATCTATTTTCCAGACTATGAGACTATTTTACAATAGTTCCTTCTTTTAGTCATTAGTTGGTGGGTTTAAAAACATAGCCTTGCCATTTGAGATGCTGCATAACTGACAGCAACCTTGGAGAAGAGTAGATTTGCCCGTGGTGTCCAGAGATTGGCCACTTCCAGACACAAGTGTATGTCAACAAGGGAGCCTGGGTAAGATTGCTGAAATTCTCCTCCCTACCTTCAAAGCAAAGAAGATTCCAGAGCTCTGCAGGAGGTCCTGTAGAGGTCTGGCTTCCCATGTTGTTATGGGAACTGTTTCTCACAAAGGAAACCCAGAAGCGAGAGCTGTTGAATTCAAAGAAAAGAAGATATGCTGTTTGCCAGCCAGGTATAGAAATTTGCTTACTGCCTTACTTGCAATTGGAAGATGTTTGCAAAGGTGAGAAGTACTCATTTCCTTTGAAGAAAAGTGGGAGTTGGAAGAGTGGCAGTTGAAAGTCAAATGGTGCCATTTCTTTTCTACCTACACAGAAGTGTAAATGAATTATTTATTGCAATGGCATGGGGGTAAGTAATGTACCATGTATTGCTAAAAGGGTATAATGGACTTGGAGAAATTCAATAGAAAATCACCAGTTTCTCACCCACTCTAGCCTTTCAGGTTGACTTTCTTGAGTCTCTTGAATACCTTTGCTGACTGACTCCCTTCTCTACTTTTTCCCAGGCTTCTCTTCACCTGTAGAAAATCTTGCACAACTCATTCATTTTGTTGACTTCCTTTCTTTCTTCACTCTTGTCCTCAAAACCCAACTCTTTTCTTTCCAGTTTTATTGAGATATATTGACATACAGCACTGTGTAGTTTAAGGTGTACAACATAATGATTTGATGTACATATATCATGAAATGATTACCACAATAAGCTTAGTTAATATCCACAATCTCACATAGATTAAAAAAAAAAAGAAAAAGAAAAAAATATTTTTTTCCTGTGATGAGAACTCTTAAGATTCACTCTTTTAACAGCTTTCATATATACCATACAGCAGTGATAACTATAGTCATTATATTGTACATTGCATCCCTATTAATCTTATAACCAGAAGTCTGTACCTTTTGCCCACTTTCATCCAATTTCCCCTCCCTATACCCTCCACCTCTGGTAACTACAAACCTGATATCTTTTTCTATGACTTTGAAAACTCAACTCTTTCACAGAGCTTTTGACAGCAAAAAGCAAGTAAGCCATTTTCTTTTTCTTTTTTTACTGTATACCGGCTCAAATGATGACCTGCTCCTCTGTGACTCTCTCCTAATCAACTTCTTTATCTTATTTGGATGAAAATTTTCCTGACATGACTAATTTTGCTTTCTGCAGAGCACCTAATGATTTTGTTTCTATCCAAACCTATTAAATAATAACGTTTATAGTTTTGAAAAGGATGGATTTGCTTTGTCAGGTCAAACAATAACGTTTAGTTCAGGGAATGTATGGAGAGAGATAGAATTCATTAATAAGCAAAGACTACCTCTGAAACAATAGAAATTTACAATAGACTTCAAATAGTAGTAGCGAATCAGCAGGCTGTTTATATTTATCTGATGCTGTCCACTCATACTTTTTCTACAGTAAAAGTGAAAATTAGAATTCATACCATAAAACACCCAAATCTGACATTTTTCATCTGAGTCCAAATGAAGAAATATTTTTCATCTACCACACTTTCTGTGTCTACCACCTCACTTCTTATCTGCTGCCAAAAACCTATGACCCTTCTTTATAGTTAGAATTATTGAAGGGTTCCAAAGGCAGGCCTAGGCCCATCTTATTTCCAGTGCTAATATTAACTCCCATATTTATTTATTCAAAACTTGTTTAATGAGCCCCTACTATATGCCAGACACTGTATAAGGCACTCAAAATATAGCAGTCAACATCTGTCTCTCATGGAGCTTGCCTTCTGAAGGAAGAGACATCAAATAAACAAGGGAAAAAAATGTTTATATAAACGTTCCCAGAAGTGACCAGTGCATGTGCTGTGAAGGAAATAAAACAGGCAATGTGAGAGACAAGGAGAGTGGGGGTCGCTACTTTAGATGTGGAAGTTAGGAAAAGACTCTATAGATCGCTTTGGTTTCCATGTGGGAAATTATAAATGAGAACGGCCAGAAGCAGGACTAGCAGAGCTACTGTAATATTCCAAACGAGAGATCTTGGAAGCATGATCAGGGTAGCAGAGGGGCAAGGAGAAGTAGTCAGGAACTGGACATACATCTATTGAAGAATGAAGAGGATTTTTTGACTGGTTAGATGTGGAAGAGAAAGAAGTCAAAGAAAATTTCAAGATTTTTTTCTGCCAAAGAAACTTTGGTAGAATAGGATGAAGAAGACGACGAGAGGAGGACATTGGGAGGTTGGTGATATAAGCCAAAAGTTCCTATCTGGACATGCAAATTTGATGTGCCCATTAGAGAAGTGGATAAATTTGAGATATACATATAAGAGTTGGTAATTACTGAAATGCCTGGACTGAGAATGAGGGGGAAGTGAAGACAATACCCAGGTTTCTGCCTTAGTGAGCTGAATGAAGAAAAGCGCCATTCACTGAACCAAAGACCACAGCTGGAAGAGGAGGTTTGGGCCAAGGGCAAATAGGACAAGCTCCACTTGGAATATGATGGGGTTGAAATATGTGCGATTTTCAGAAGAAGTTCAAAGGTCATATAGGTGTGAATCTGAAACGCTGGAGGATGTCAAGGCCGAAAATAACACATTTGGGTACCAGTAACATGTAGATGTTATCTATAATCAAGAGAGTGAATGAGAGCCACCAGTCCACTATCTTATATTCCTTCTTGCATTTATTGCCAAATTCCCTGAAAATGTTGTACACACTCATAGTTTCTGTTTCCTCACCTTCCACTTTCTCCTTAATCCACCATATGAATGGGGGCATGAATAATATCCCTTCACTTGGCAAATCAGATCTTCAGCACAACGACCACAGTGTTGCTAAATACAGTGGAAGATTTTCAGTCCCCATGTTGACTTCTCAGAGCATTGTATACTCAATCATAACCCCCTTTTCCTTTGCTTTTCATGACACATTGTTCTTCTGATTCTCCTACTTCTCTTGCTTCACCTTCACGATCTCTTTTGCAGGCTCACCCACTTCTACCCAGTCTTTAATGTTTGGAGTCTCTCATCTTGTGCTTATTTTCATCTCACTCTATTCTTTGTCCCTAAAGGATCTTATCTAAGTCCATAGCTTCAATTATTAGGGCTTCAAATGCAAATGACTCACAGTATTATATGTGCATCTAGAGATCTCCTCATATCTTTAAATCCAAATATCCAACTCTCCTCTCTTCATGCCTACTTGAATGACTCTATGTCATTCAAACTTGACATATTCAAATTTCAACTTTTTTCAGTATTACCTAGCTCAATGAGTAACACCACCATGCATCCAGTTATACAAGTGTAGGATTTCTCCTGAATTCTCCTCCCCTTACCTCCAGAACAGCCAATCCACTGCCCAATCCTTTCACTTTCACCTGCAAAGTATTTCTTGAGCCCGTTTATTTTTTCCTTATCTCTACTACCTTTTTCAAGCTGCCATGTTCTCTTTCCTACAACCCTTGTCTCCCACAGCGCTTTATTCCTACAGCAGCATAAATATCTTTTTCAAAGGATAAATATAATTCTGTTACCTCCCAGCTTAACACTACTGAAAAGTTTCCCACCACTCTTAGGGAAAGACCAAAATCTTCAAGGTAACACTGTACGGTCTGGTCGCTGTTTATCTTTCCAGCTGCATCCTGCACCTTCCTCCTCTTCATTCTCATTCCTCCAGCGCCAGACTCTCTTTCTGGACCTCTAATAAGCTACCCTGCTTCCTTCCATCAGGATTTTACGCACACTCATCCTTCTTTCTCTAATCTTCCCTCTCATCCCATCTAGTTTTCTCCTGCCTACCCTTTAGATCTTAAGCAGCTCAAGCTACATGTGCTTCCGAATGTCATCTTAGAATTCCCCCTACCTCCAATTTAGCTTATATTTCTTCATCATCTGTTCCCGTCGAGCCATTTTCCTATCTGTTTTGGTACTTATTTCATTTTGTCTCTCGATTTCTTTAGATGTTCATTACCATGTTTGTTTGATAAACACTGTCTGCCCCTCTGGAGTGTAGGCTCTACTAGAACAAAGTTGTATGCTCACTAATGAATCCCAAGTATCTATCCCAATGCTTAGTACATAGGATGTACTCATTAAATATCTGCTGAATAAGTGAAGGATCTCTGAAATAAATGTTTTGAAAAATAAAGTGGAATATTTTTTTCAACATGAGTACGTGTTTTCTGGACTTCTGTATTATTCTGCAAAATAGTCAATATGAGAGGAAATTAAGTTTTGAGAACAAGATGTTAATACTCATTGTCAAAAGTCATATGGCACCTTCTAGCTTCCCTAGTATGCAAACTGCCACACGTTCCATGAGATCCGTAAAAGCCAGCTGAAACAGCAGCAAAGCATTCAGCCAAATCGGACCCAACAATTTCTTTCCTGATATATGTCATATCCACTTGGCCTAATTGTCTTTCTAATCCTTCATGTAGGATCTTCTCATAATATTCTGGCTACCACCTTTTAGGGCTTAAAAGGCTATGTCCTTGGCCTCAGTGTCTCATCCAAGTGACCAAAGGGGCTTCAGGAGTGGGAGATCCTAGAAAGATCCTGTTGTTTTATAATATTTGAGGGGAGCTTCTGCATAGGCCTTCTCCTGTCTAACTATGGGAATAAATGTAGCAATGGAGTGTACTAGAATGACAATTATGAAATCTCCTACTTTGGGTCTTGACATTCAAAAGGTGCTCAATGAATGTTTATTGAATCAAGATCTAACGAATCATGGGATGACTATATGGGCAAACAAAGAATGAAGCACTTTATCATATAAAGAACCTGTGTAAACCTCTAAAACAGTGGAATCTGCTATTTATTGACAGCATACTATAGTCTAAGCATTTTTTCTGCATTACTTTTGTCTTCAAGAAATTCCAGGGCAGGCCCCGTGGCTGAGAGGTTAAGTTCATGCACTCCGCTTCCATGGCCCAGGGTTTCACTGGTTCGGATCCTGGGCGCGGACATGGCACCACTCATCAGGCCACATTGAGGCAGCATCCGACAGGCCACAACTAGAAGGACCTGCAACTAAAATATACAACTATGTGCTGGAGGGATTTGGGGAGGGAAAAAAAAAAGCAGAAAAAAAAGAAAGAAATTCCCATTAGGAAGATATTGTTATCATTTTTACACATGGAAACCGAAGTTTAAAGAGATTACATATCTTACCCAAGTTTACAGAGTTAGGAAGTGGAAGTTGAACCCGATGCTCCTAACCACTGTAATGTAATGTCACTTGAGAGAAAGAAAATGGAGAGAAGGAGCAGGCAGACTCCTTGTAACCATGACTTTATTTCCAGAAAAGGCAGAGTAATATAATTAAATGCCACTGAATTTGGAGTCAGAAAAAAATGGGTTTCGGTCTTCACTCTAACCCTCATTAGCTTTGAATTAATCACTTTAGCTCGGAAGGTGCCTTTCCTCAAATGCAAAGTGGGACTAATACTGTCCTTGTTTCAAGATTGTAGTGTGGATTACCACACAACCTAATAACATCACATAACATCTGTGACATCACCACACCATGCACTTGTTACTTTGTGAACCACAAAAGCATGATTTAAGGAGATAATGCTATTAAATATTATACAAGTCTATGTACCTACATATGTACATATGTACCAACATACGCATATAACATATACATATATATATTTAAAGAAGAAAGTGCTACATTAAATTCCTACATTATTATTAGTTATGGCACAGTTCTCTCCTCGCCCAAAGAGAGTAAATTTCCCAGCCATTTGACCATCTGTGAAATTTTAAAGCTTCTGCAGCACACTTCACAAGTCCAATCTTTTTGTCCCCAAAGCCCACTCTCTCTGCCTGAAGTGGGCAGGCAGGCTGCACACACAGCCCTGCAGAACGGAGGGTTCAGTGTGGCCACGGGAAAGCAGGCTGAAAAACACTTGGTGAAAAAGCATTACGTCCAAGCTCAAAAATTAATGTTAACTTTAGATGTTCAGATTTGAGTGGGGAAGGTCCTGGTCTATTTCAGACAGGACCCAGTTATCTCACTTAATAACACAGTTGTAGATCTGAATAAAGTTAAAAAGAGATCAAACCCTGTAGACAAATGCTTTGGCTAAATGCCCTCTCTTGTGAGCTGAATACCAACTACTGTGTTGTATAGTCATTTATAAAGGGACTTGGAGGTAGGCAATAGTCGGGGGAAGGGGTCATTAATTTCAGCCCACCCAGAAAGGTGTTAACTATGCCCCATCCTTCTGGCTAGATGATAATTAAGCCACCTCTTTTGTGCCTCCCCCGAGGAGGCATATATACTGTATTACTCTACAACACAGTTAGCACAGTGCAATTGCAGTGAATCAAATCTTGTTTATCCTAAGGATGGGGCGGGCTTGCCCAGCTAGGGGTTTTATTTTTAATTGGGGTTCACAACAAAGTGAACACCCTCTTAGCTGAAAATTCTGGATGGCTCTGGGCACATTTGGTTAACTCTCTCCCTGCCAATGCCACCACCCCTCTCAGGGATTGCGGAATATCATCCATTAAACATGTCCTCTCTCAAAGGTCTAGCACAATTCTCATGTGACAGACATTCTCTCAAGTCTTTCCGAAGAGCCTATAATAGCCACAGGAGACTGATTAGTCTTCAGGTATTACTTTTATACTTTCGGACCATAAATCAGTTATTAGAATCTAATTCCGTGTTAAGTATTTTCACATTCATTTTGCACACTATGATCCTGAAGCCTAGAGGTGTTTCAACGACTTGTCCAGCGAAAGAGACCAGTTAACTTGAGAGCAAATCCCACACACACGGGCTGGGAGAACATGAACTCTGCCCTGGTGACCTCCGAGTGGTGGACTTTGGGTGAAAAGGGAAACCGTACCTTGGAATTTATTTAATTTTGACTGAAGCCACAGTCTGGCCTTTTCGTAGTTGCGAGGTGAGTATAGTTTGGAGCTGATGGGTGCTGTTTACTTTGATCCTAAGAACAATGAAATGCAGGAGCAAGACCTGAGTGGAACTGTGGTCAGGGAGTCCTCTGCTTTTTAGTAATCTAGGGTGTCACCTGGTACATCAAGGGCCTGGATACTCCTTCATTGAGTGGCTCATAGGTGGTGCATCGGAGTGGGAAGAGCATAGGCTTTGAAATCAGGTCTGAATCAATTAAACTCTCTGAAACTCAGTTTCATCATAGGATTAAAACCAAAGTAAAATATAAATTTTACCAGCTTACAATGATGACTCAAATAATAATGAATGGGAAATGCCTGGCGCTTACAAGGCTCTTAATTCATGTCATTATTTTTTTATAGTCTTCTTTTCCATACGTGAACATATACATCTTACCCCTTACTAGTCTGCAAGTATCTTAAAGGCAAGGCTGTGAGAGATTCATGTCTGATGGCCCCCAGTGAGGAATTCACTGAGTGTTTATTGAATTAATGCTAGTATTTTAAGTGATGTCTAACTAACACTTCAATGGGAACAAGAAATGGCCAGAATGCATCATATACTTTGAGTAATAGTCCAAACCCAAGACAGGGGTGGCCATTCATTATCAAAGTAGGGTATAATGAATCTATCAGAGTTTAGAGGGCTAAGCGACCAGTTGAAAGAGGAATGTGGATTATTTATCATGATGGAAACAATAATGGGCTGGGAATCCAAGGATTTGGGTGGGGCCAAAACGGATGAGTGGTTGTCCTCTGGAGGCAAAATGTAGAGAAAAATTTTGGAGGCTAAGGCAAAATAATATGATGCTCACATGAACCATGGAGGAAAATGTGTGTATTACATGTAGTGTCGTGTTGTATATTTCAAGGAGAAGATGAATGTGAGCTGCCCAAAGAAGAGCGAATTGACTGGCAAGAAACTCAATCCATCAACATTTCAAACCAGGTTCAGTGAGAGTGTCCTCATAAATAGCTCAGGCATACCTTACGGGGGCAGGCAGCAAGAACCCTCACTCCCCACACTCCTAGGCCCGTCCCCTTCGATCAGACCAACACTTCTCATCTTGCCCCCTTCAAAATTGGCGTTCTATGTCAGTTCTCGTTAGGAAAACAAAATTACAAAAAACAGGTCATCAAAATGACTGGAAATGAATAAAGAATTTAAACCTCTGTGGCAAAGACGCTGAGGCTGAAATTCACAGCTTGGCAGTTTTTAAAATGAAATTCTTGAATGTACCTGGCAGATTTCAAAATATGTACATTTGAGCAAAACATCAACAACCACAAAACCTCTTAGGAGAGAGGAGTGAGAAAGCTAATTCAAATCTCTGGGCCGGTGCTTCTTTGGGTAATGTGCTACCTGACACTGGGCATTAATATTTCAAAGGCTGGAGAGGAACTCGTGTGTCACACAGCGAGACAGCAACCCGATGTCTAGGAGCACTGTGCTTGGAGAAAGGGCACGCCAGGAAGAGGGGAGAGGAAGAGCCTGCCCTAAGGCCAGCTCAACATTTAATTGGCACTGAACAAAAGGAAGAATATATGTAGATCAAAGCAGAATTTAGAAGAAATTAAGAGAGAGAAATATAAAGGAAATTTACATATTGTTTTCAGAAATAACATGCAATCAGCATGCCTTTCTGAGAGAAGATACTTCTACATCTCAACAACGTTGCCACTTATTTCCTTTAAAATTTACATGAGAACAACTTCTTCAGTTGTAATAAAGTGAAGCGACAACAAAGCACAAAGACAGTGAAAACTCAGAGTAAGAATTAGAATAAATTTAAAGACACTGAAATCTCTCTACTTTATTCAGTGTTAACAGTCTCTACAAGTCTAAATACAATGAAAACTGAGTCTAATACTCAACTTGGATATGCAGAAAAAAAGAAAAATGTGTGTTCATCCTCCCTAACCTAGAGAGCGAACGTCGTTTTGCTCAGCTCAGATACAACCTATGTCTGCAGGACAAGCCTGGGCTAAATCTGGACCACAGAGAAAACAATGCCTCTATTTTGTTTAGTTTTTTTGTCTTTTTTCTTAATTATAAAAGTAGGTCTTATATTCAGCTCCATATCTCTGGAACTAGTACAGTGCACAGAATAATGTAGTTTTTCAAATTACTTTTTTAAATAATGATAAAATATACATACTAGAAAAGTGACCATTTTAAGTGTACAATTCAGCGGCATTTAGTGCATTTACAATATTGTGCAACCATTATCACCATCCATCTCCAGAACTCTTTTCATCTTGCAAAACCAAATCTCTGTACCCATTAAATACCAACTCCCCATTCCCCCTGCCCTCAGCACCCTGCAACCGCCATTCTACTTTCTGTCTCCATGAATTTGACAACTCTAGGACCTCATATAAGTGGAACCATACAGTATTTGTTCTTCTGTGTCTGGCTTATTTCATTTAGCATAATGTCCTTAAGGTCCAGCCATGTTGTAGTATGTGTCCAAATTGCCTTCCTTTTTAAGGTTGAATAATATCTGTTGTATATATATATATCTCACATTTTGATTATCCATGCACTGGCCGATGGACATTTGGGTTGTCAGACATTTTTTGAATGAATGGAGGAGTAAAGGGATGGATGAATGAGTGAAGTGGAAAGAACTTATACTTTGGAGGAAACAGAACCAGGTCAAAGGCCTGGTCTAGCATTACCAATTACCAACTCTGCATGCTCAGTAAAGAACAGCACCTCCCTGACTCTCATTTCTTCATCTGTAAGTAAGGGAGGGGATTCAATTAGAAAGCTAATCAACACACAATTGGCCCTGGGAAAACGTTAGTCGCCCTCCCTCTGCCAGGCACCAGGGCCAGCAGAGGTGGTCATCCTTCCCTCAGCCACTGGCATTGAGATGAAGGCAGAGCTGGGCATGTTGATCTCATTCTCTGCAGCAGAGAACAAAACAACCATAGGTACCAGCGTACATTCTGCCCCTTTTAAACCTCTTTAATCCACCTGAGAAGACAAGTAACCTGTGAGCATTCTGGATAAAAATAAAATTTCACTTATCAAAAACTATGCACACCAGTATTTATTTGTTACTTGACAACGTAGTGTTTGCAGAAGGACCTCAGGTGAATATACCCCAAACTCCTGGACTTATACTTCCGTGACAATCCTTGCAACTGTGCAAACTCCTTTCTTACTCTAAAAAAGTCAAGGAGATCACTCAAAGCATGTATAGCGAAGCTACCTTACTCACAAAGTCCTCTAACCCCATTCTCTATGCTGAGGATGAGCGTTTGTCTAGACCTCGAGGATATTATTTGTCAGGGAAGATGTTCTCTGAGAAGCCTAAGTCTGTGCCTATTTGAATAACCACACCCAATTGTCTTTCCCTCTTGGCCCCCAAGAGCATGCTAGCAACTGAGAGCAGGCCAAAGTAGGCGCCATTTTCCTGTGAATCAAAATGGGCCCCGTCTCCCAAAAGGGGCAGACAAGTCAAGTGCTTTGGGTTTGGTTTCCAGTCACCCTGGGTGCCTCTGGGAAAGGCAAAAGAGCGAGCTACCTCAGTTTACAAATATGTCAAACAAAGTATTGGCCTTTTGTGCAACAAGTGCCCCACGGTACGTAGATGAAAGATGCTCTGAGAGCGGCCATATTTCTTTTTATGATTACTTCGCATCAACATCACCAAAGCCCTTGAGTGCTTGATGTGGTTGCCTGGAAGCAGCCGTTCTCAGTCCCTGCTTGAAAGAGGTCGACAGTATGTAAGTAGTTAACCCTCGCCCTGCTGAGCAGCCCGATGTGATCACCCACATATAAACATTTTCTCCGTGCGGGGGGAGCAAAGAGGAGCAGCTTTTTTTGCTCACGGGTGATGTGCAAGAGGTCAGTTCCCCCTAAAAATCAAAGCCTATCAGGTATTATAGGTGAAAACTCTGTGGAGAAAGTAAAACTGGAGCTACAAAGCTGATCTCAGTCCACAGACGGTTTTAAAAACAGGCCCCATCTTTCAAAAGGCCAGTTAATGATGCTCTTTTGCAAATTACCACTCATTTGAGTAGTGACCAAACGGATCGCGATCATTTTGACCCCGTTACACCAGAGAAGTAGAGGACCTGAAATTCAGCATCATTCATTCTTGCTGCACCCGCTGGAGTCCCAGCGCTTTAATTTTCTTTCGGTTTCACAACGTCCAGCTGTCCCTAAGGACGAATAGCTCATAGGCTCCTCTCTCTTTTTTTAAATCTAGGTGGTGCTCAAAATACAAAAATTACTGACCACCCCCCACACCCCATACTAGATTATTGCATCCAGCTCCCTTCGAATTAGCTAGCATTGACTAAGTTGCCAATAAATTTTATTTTCTCAATCCATTCAAAATTAAATAAATAAGGAGAAACTGAGAAGTATATAAGAGATGTGCAAGAATGATCCAACCGGAAAGAGAATTTGCTCTGCTTAAGCCAGATGACAACTTGAGCGTTATAGATTTCAGAGTGGAAGATACATACACATATATATATATGTGTGTGTATATATATATATATATATATATATTTTCTTTTTGGATTTTGCAGCCTAATGTTAAAAAGGAAATATTCAGTTATTTGGGAGTGGATGATTTTCAGCAAAAGAGTTTATAATTTAGTAATTGGGGAAATAAAAGATGCCTTTCCAGCATGGCATTAAAACTCTCTAATAAAATAGGGAAAATGAAGGTCTAAGATGACAGTCTTTATCAAAGTGTTTATAGAGACATTATATGTTCCCGTAATTGTTTAGGCCAGTGAATTAATGAATCCTCTCTGTAAGTCTCCATTTGAAATGATTTCGATGGTGTCTGCTGCTCGGCTGCTTTGGAAAAGCCTGTTGTCTGCAGCTCGGGAGAAGGGCCTTGAACCCTGCCATTCAATTCCTTTCAGCCCATCAGCTGAGTCTAATTGCCAGAAAGCACACGAGACCCCTGAGTCTGATTGCTCCCCCACCTCCTTTGAGCTTTGGAGGCATGAAAAGCAAAAAGGAAAAAAAAGCTCCCTTTTGATCTTCTGTTTCTTTCTCTCTCCCTCTCCCTCTCTCTTCCTTTTTTTGTCTGCCCACTCCTACTCTGAGAATGACACATTTCTTTATAAGGCTTCTTCTCCTTCTTATAAGGACAATAATTAATAAGGCCTTTATAAAATGAGGCTTGAATTGGTGTCACCTCGGGGGTGGTCTGGGGCTCTGAAGTGAACCCTCGGTGGGCCCCGGCCTTGTCTGGCCTCTGCACAGGTCAGTTTTAAATACCCTGACCCCAATTTTCAGTCTCTTTCCCTAATGAGGCGATTCGCACAAGGATACAAAATTATACGCGGAGGGAAAGAAGACAAAAGGGCCAAGGTGTAGTTGACACCACACTAGCCACATTTTATTATTATCTTTGTGCCTGTGACATCACAGCTGTGTATGTCCTTCAAGCAAAGAGCTGCTCTCCCTCGGTTCCCATGGTGAGCTCGATGGAATGACTTCACAGACCCCGTGAGCTGCCTGCCGCTTGACAAGCTCCGAAAGGAATGGCCTGCTGGAGCTAGTGACCAGTTGCCCGTGCCTTCTGGGGCTACACGAGTATTATCAGACGGGCTTTCTGAATTTCTGCACCACCGGTTTCTGTCAATTGCTCGGATAAAACTGCATTATTTGTATCCATATAATTTTACAGGCTTATCATGTTGACATCGAGAGCTTAAAACGTTCTCCTGTGCACATTATCTGTCCCAAATCTGGCTAAAAGCAAGCTGGCTTTGAAGGCAGCAGGATGGGGATACAACCTCTTGCCGAAATGTCTAAGAGGCTTTTAAAATAACTGAGTATCCTTAGTAAATTGTGTGCGTACTTTGTCTCAGGGTTGCCGATAATAGGGGAGATGACCCATGTGAACTATGTCTTTTTGGCTCATAACATTTTTTCACTAATAAAATGATGTGATTGAGGGAAAACAAGAGACATAGTAAATTGAGAGTTGTAGTAGGAAGTATCAAGATAAGTCCTTTTCTCCTTATGACTTACTGCATCTGATATATTTCAATTTGGCAATGTTCTCTATCCAGAAAAATAAGTAAATAGAAAGGAACCTACATTAAGAGAATCTGATGGAAAATGTACAGCCAGTTTCCAGATGCTGAAAGGCTGCTGAATCCAGAAAAAAAGTGTTGCAAAATAAATGCCATAAATCCAGTTATGAAAAATGAAATGAAATGAGATGTTTTCGTTTTAAAATGTTTTCTTTTTTGTTAGAGGTAGATCTCTTTCATTTCTGCTCATAAAGAATGACTTCAGATACTTTCACATGTATTACAGGAAAATAATCACCATCCCAAAAAAATCACTACACATTGACTTTTTACAAATATGGATAATTAAATAAGACCACTGTCTCCGAATAATGAAGGAAAGAAAATGTATCATAATAGTAGATTTTATGATGACATGGCTGATCTTTAATAGCCTTTTTCTAATAAGAAGTATGGGTTATCATTGTACTCTGGTTAAAGTGCTTTCATCTCAGAATTTTGTTCACTGTGCCACAATGGTCTAGGAATTTGTTTTGAGGTTCAGGCAAAAAGAAATGTCACCGAACTTACAGAAAACAATTATTTGAGTGAAATGAATATAAAATGGTAAAAGAGAGAGGTGAAAAGGAGAGACAGAGATCTCGGCCTCCCAGGCCCAAGGTAGGAGTGAAACTCTTTGTCCCCTTCTGAAGAGGTGACCATGTGACCACGTGAAAAGTTCTGGCCAATGAGCTGTAAGCAAAGTGATGTGTGTAAATTCTGCATCCAGCATTTCACTGCCAGGGCAAGACCCTCCAGAGAGCTTTTCCCTCTGGGGTGATAACGACCATGGTTAGGGTGGTGATGCTCAGTCAGTTTGGGTCTCCGAAAAGGAGAGCATCTGTGTCACGCCATGGGGACCTCAGACAAGGAATCGACTTTAGCTGTTTCAAGCCATTGAGGTTTAAGGACTGTGTGTTACTGAAGCATAACCTGTTATGTCCTGGTTGATATAGGAGAAATCCCACCCAACTGAGCTGAGACAGAGCACACTGTCTCCTCTTGAGGGGGGACAACAAAAGGATGTGAATCATGCAGTATGTAGGGTAGCTTTCCTGCAGTTTGAAATTGTTGATCACCATTAAAAGCTATTTAATTATGTGTCAAGAAACCAAACTAACCAAATTCTCCTTAAGCTACATAAAGGCTACATGATTACATGAGAATCTGGAGAAATACTGAAGAGTAGGAAATGAAAAAATAGAGAATCATAGCATTTTTGAGGAATCATTCTGTTCTTTTTCTTTGTTTTGTTTTGCTTGTAGGAAATGTTACACGTGAAGTTGTAAAGATGAACATATCTGATAAACAACATACTGCTTTGGTTGGTAAAATATAAATAAGTAGTTATAAATTTAAAGGCCTGGTGAGATAAATCAGGTGACATACATTTATGAATTATGAGTCAGGAAAGTATGAAACAGGAAAGGTAATGTCTGCGGCAGCCGGAAAGACCCGCCATGCCTGAAGGTATTCAAAATGAAAATAATAACAATAATAATAATAATGGAGTTAAACAATGGACAGACCAAATCCGTGGTCTAAACTCAGCCCTTCTGACGCCAGTTTTTACCCCTAGGAGATGATGTTTTTGAACTAAATGCGCTTTTAAGACTCTCTCAAGAGCTTCAAATATACATCACAGAATCCTTCATTAAAATAACTTTTTACTATGAA
This sequence comes from Equus asinus, assembly GCF_041296235.1. Lineage (NCBI taxonomy): Eukaryota > Metazoa > Chordata > Mammalia > Perissodactyla > Equidae > Equus > Equus asinus. The sequence continues at coordinate 109,519,936 of NC_091791.1, read as the reverse complement.
ATTCTTTTATAGGAGAAGGATTTTCGTGATTTGAGATTAGTTCTGGCTGATGAGTGAGGCCTGAAATGATAATTTCAAACAAATTGTTGTCAAAGAGACCCAGGCTTTGATTTCGGCTCTACCACTTAGACTGATGTGATTTAAAGCTTAACTAAACCTTTCTCAGTCCCATTTTTCTCCTGTGTAATAGTGGGGAGCTTGGACGCACCAAGACTCGGCAGAGTATTAACATCCACACAGTTGGAGAGTGGATGTAGATAGAATGAGGGTCAGTGGTTCAAGTGTTAGACCAGAGTCCCTGGGTTCATGGTTACAGGTTGCCTGGATAGGATGCACAGATGCAAGTGAGAGAGAAATGCCAAAACACTAGAGTCAGTGTCATCGTCAATGCAACCAGGCTACCAGAGTCTTCTGCAGCTGGGCTGCTGAGGACAGCACTTCCGTGCTGCTCCTGGGCCTTACAGATTGGAGAAGCTTATCTTCTGATTGAAAACCCAAGTCTTCAGGATCACAATAAGTTTGTGTCCCCCTCCTTAGATGGTCTGGAGAAGGAGTAATTTCCAAGGTTCAAGCCTCTTGTTCTGTGCTTTTTCATCATGCACACGGAGCTGCAACTGGAAGGGAGCTGACCTTTGGCCTTATTAGCCAGGCACCAACCCAATGAGCTACCAGCTGCACTCCAAGAGTCCACGGACAATCGTACCACCCATGTGCCTCATCGTTATGCCCAATCATTCATCGATGTTGCAGCATCAGTTGTTATTTTAGGCTACAATAGGGTCATTGAAACAATTAGGAGTATTGTAAATAAATCATGTTTAGAAGAGCTCTACCCTGAGTGTCTTTGTAAGTCTTATTTACTTTTATAATTTTTTGTCGAAATTTCAATTTAACTGATTGCTTCCTAATTTGAGAAGTGGTTTCTTAAGTCTTAAGTCACTACACATATCCTACACTTTGATTTTTTCACCAAGATCTATAGTGGAGAAGACAGATCACTGGATTCTCACTTAACTTCTCGCACTATAATGTGCGTATACGAATCACTCGGGGATATCATTAGAATGCAGATTCTGATTCTGCGATTCTGTGATTCTGCATTTCTATCAAGTGCCTGGGTGATGGTGATGTCACTGGTCCCCAGACCATACTTTGAGCAGTAAGGGCTTAGACAAGTTTCTCAATGATTATGAGCTTTATTTACCAAATCTTTATCCATCTTATAAGCTTTGGGGGTATATTAGTCCAAGTGAAAATGTGGCTCATTTACAATGGATATCAAATAGATAAAATATAAAACCAAAGATTATCTGATTTAGGAGTACTTTCGCCATGATAATCTAGGAAAGTACTGTGTAAAAACTTTTTATTTTTGAGGAAGATTAGCCCTGAGCTAACTGCTGCCAATCCTCCTCTTTTTGCTGAGGAAGCCTGGCCCTGAGCTAACGTCCATGCCCATCTTCCTCTCCTTTCAATTTGGGACGCCTACCACAGCATGGTGTGCCAAATGGTGCCATGTCTGCATCCGGGATCCGAACTGGCAAACCCTGGGCCACTGAGAAGCAGAACGTGCGAACTTAACCACTGTGCCACCGGGACAGCCCCTAAAAACTTTTGAACAATAAAAGAGACTTTGGGGCAGTAGTGCTTACTACCAAAAGACAGGGCTCACTATGTGTCCCTTTAATCTTTCTCTTAATGAAAGAATAATGGGAAGACAGCAAACCATTCTAAGAAAAGGAGGCTGTGTCTTCTGCAAAACCCAAAGTGAAGGACTTGCCCTCCTCCCCAGCCACCATCTCAGAGGCCAGTGAAAGCGGAAATAAGCACCTACCACTGAATGAAGATCTGTGAAGACTGAATTCACAAAGATGACAGAGGGATTGAAAACCTAGAGGTGACTGTCAACATTGGGTCAAAATGTGTTAGTTCAGCATGGATCACTCGAGAAAGATCCGGTTTGGGAAAGAAACTGGAAGGGCAAATAAATGACTAAAGGAATTTCTGATATGCAGGTCCACATCATTTATCTGAAACTCAGAGCCAGACGTGTTTCAGAATTCAGAGTTTTCAGATTTTGGAAAGGTATATTACCTGATAGCCTCTGTGTGGTCTAGCATGGCCCCCTTTTCCCTACCCTTATCTTCTGATGAAATATATGACTAGTCACACTAGGTAGAAGAAATAGAGACTGCGGCAGCCTTATGGTAGTGCACATCAAGGTCTGTCCTCAAATAAATCATTGAGAAACAGAACTTTTGGTTTTGGAGCATTTTAGAGTTGAGAATTACGGATGGAGTATTGTAAATCTCCACTTACTGAGGTGGGCTTGATAGTGGACCAAGCTGTAATCAGACCCAAACTATAAGCAGACCCACACTATAATCAGGTGTGTTCCTTACTCACCGTTGGCCTCTCTCTCTCTCTACCACCCATCCATCTCGGTACACTAACACTTTAGTAACCTGTTCATACATTTCATAGAGGAGTTTTGTCATTCTTTCCCCAAATCCCTTTGTTAATGTTTAAGCCCTGATTTCCACATCCTTGTATCTTACTAAGATGCGTGTCTTGACCATAACCAGAGAGATGCCATAATAGTAAGGAAATGATTGCCATGGTGAAAGGGCCACACGAGCATTAGCCTGAAAGGATCACCCCCTAAACCATCCCTACTGCCCCTCTGAGAACCTCACATACCCCGTGTAGACTATGGAATGCCCTGTGCCTGGGAGCAGGGCCTGCAAACAGTGGTGCCCTTCTGCCCTCTACCACAGAGCGTGTATTCCCCAATCTACTGCTAGGAGAGAGTTTCATTTTTATATATACATAGCTATACCAAGGCATATTTTACACCTCATACAAGGGGGAGTGATAGTTTTTCAAAGATCATTTATCTTCACTACTGCAAACTCCCTCATGTCTTGAACGCATCATTTCAATCTCTTGTGCTTGAATGGGATCCACTAATCTTATCTGAAAATTCCAAAAACTCTTCTGAAGCATTTTATAGCTTTTTCTCATTTGTTGTTTTAAAATAACATCCTTTTGGGACCAGCCTGCTGGCATAGTGGTTAAGTTCATACATTGTGCTTTAGCGGCCCCAGGCTCACTGGTTTGGATCCTGGGTGCAGACCTACACACCACTCATCAAACCGTGCTGTGGCCGCATCCCACATAGAAGAACTAGAAGGCCTTAAAACTAGGATATACAACTGTGTGCTGGGGCTTTGGGGAGCAAAGAAAAGATGAAGATTGGCAAAAGATGTTAGCTCAGGGCCAATCTTCCTCACACACACACAAAAAATAACACCAACATCCTTTTATTTAGTTTATTGGATGGTACATGTTGTTTTCCAATTTTGAGGACATTTTGAGACATATGCCAGTTAAGATTTGGGCTCTCTCCTTTTGGTACATTGCTCTTTGCGTCTGTGTATGTCTGTGTGTGTGTGTCTGTGTGTGTGTAGCATTTCAAATATTTTCTTTTGATGCCAAAAGTCAGGGAAAGGATTGCAAAGAGAATATGTGCAAAAGATCAGAGAGGTGTGAAGAACTAAGATTTTAAACAAACTTCTCTTGGTTCTATGTAAATTAATTCTCTAATGTAAGGTTATAAATTTTATATATTTTTTTAACAAAAAGAAATATCCCTGGTGTCCAAGTACTAACTTTATAATTCTCTTTTCACCCTCGCCAACTCCCAGCAATGGTGTCAAACTTAATTAACTTGTGGCTTAACCACATTTGCAGTGTTCCTGAGCCAGTTTCTATTAAGCCAGTGACTCAAAGCGAAGGTCAAGGCTATTTTTTCCCCCAAGTGAGTCACAAAAAATACTTTGCTATGTAGGTGGACATAAAATCAGTGAAAATATGCAAAGTCACTGACTTTGTAATGGATTCTCTTTTTTAAAAAAGGGTTTTAAAATGAGTTTTCTCTTTTTAATTTCCCAAATGAGAATAGGGGAAATGGCGATACAGTCATAGATTGGAAGAAAGTCCAACATTTTGGTGCTTCTTTTTCTCCTCTGACTGTTACCAACACAACAGAGGTAATGGTGAACTCCAGTTCATGGTTCCAGTCTAGTTTGAAGTGCTTACATGAACAGTGCCCTTTAATGAAAAGCGTTTCATTATTTCATTCAGTATGAAATTTCATAAAAACAACAAATGTTTAATTGTGTAGCATTTACTTTTGGCTAAGAAATTGATATGATGACCCTTAAGGCAAGATTCAGGGCTATTGCAAATGTATAAATAGTGGGAGAGATTCAATTTTCACACAAAAAAGAAAATTTCCACCCTTATGGTCCACTTCATAGAAATCAAACTGCTTATGGCAAAGAAAAGTAAGTCAACTTCTCAATTTCCACCATTTAATACAGCATATATTTAACATTTTTATTAAAGTACAGAACAATGCTGTTGGATTTCCCTTCGTGTGACCTAAATTATGGCAGAAGTTATACCTGAAACATCCAGAGCTTAAAGCACACAAGCTTTTACACAAGTGTTTTTAAGAAGTGAAATTGCAGTAACGAACAAAAAAAACCCTCATTTGATGTTTTCCACAAATGAAATTTTTTCTCGAATGAAATTCACAGCTTGAAAAATTCTGTGCTATTGGCACAACAGTTTTACCCAGTGAAGTGGTTAACTGAAAGCCAGAATAAGCTGATTCTCCGGACTGGAAATAAAAATGCCATATATGGGAACACCTTATGATTGTTCTCATGATATGAAAACTGCATGTTGAAAAGATGTTTAGCGGAAATGTGCTCGTGATCTGCGTATGAACAGTGGTTCATTTTGAAAGTGTGTATCTGGAAGCCCGCAGGCTCACCCCTGGAGTAAACACAGGCCTAAGAATCCGGGAAAACGTAATACCATGTCCCTCCTTGTGAGGTCACCCACCGCTAATGAGCACTGTAATGAGCTCAGAGATTCTCACAGATTAGGCATCAGCCTGCTAATGCTCACCCGCTAGGGTCCCCTCGAGGGAAGCTACTTAGACTAGAGCCTAATAAAGACATCTGTGCTTGTCTCCACTCAGATGCAGCTCCTAAAGAAACAGTCATTTATAGGGATTCTTTCTTACATGCCATAATGTTCTTGCACATTAAAAAAAAAAGTCAAAATGTTTGTAGGTTAAAATATTCGGATATTATATTCTCTGGATGAGCCATTATTCCTTTGATGGTACGATTCTTCATTTAATTCTCCCATAGGCTCTCTTTATAGAATATGAAATGCACGCTTCTCCCCACTAAATGGTATTTGAGCAGAGAGTAATGTTCCTAGCCCCTGATTATACCCACAAATAGAAAACAAAATGGAACCTTGGTACCGTTGAAATAGCCAGCCTTCAAAATAATGGCCACAATGTCAAATTCACCTTCGGACACTCAGGAAGCTTTGCTTTAATCGTTGCACAGAATCAAAGACCTAATTTCTCATGCTCTGAGGTCCTGGAAAATTCAAAGAATGCAGTTGTAGTTCTATTTAATAAGAGGACTATCTAGGAGTTTCCTCCTGAAACATATATTTGTAAAATTTTGATATGTGCAAATACTTAAAGACAGAATTTACTCCAGTGGCATTCACGTGCTTATTTTATTGGGATTAATATATTCCAGATACTTTTTCTTTCGGCTAAGACCATCCCTTTACAAAATGAAGAAGTCGGTGCACTTCAGTTTAGATTCAACAGTGAGCCATCAAGTTGCATCTGTCATTGTGCTAGATGCAAGGAGCAGGGGAGAGGGAGGGCAAATGTCCTTAAAATTCACCAGTTTTGATCCCTGCTCTGTGGGGAAAGTAGGCATGCAAATAAATAAACAAATAGGAAATTTGAGCGAAACAGGTCCCACTTCCTCCTTAAGACTCTGCTGAGCACTGTGATAGGTACAAAATAAGCATTATGTTTGACTCCAAAAACCTTGATGAAGAATATCGATTTTTACTAAAAGTTTTCCTAAGGGCATAATATTGGAAAAGGGCTCATTCAAATGTACATTGTAACACTTCCTAAAAATTCTCTTTACCCATCCCTCTCTCCAAAGTTACTCTTTGTGACTCTTCTTAAGTCTCTCTCTCTCTTCAAAAACCCCATCCACTTCTAGTGCTTGGCCTCCTTGTCTTTCATCTCTCCCCTTTCCTATCCCTTGCTTCCTTTTCATCCTTTTCTCTCTTTCTGCAATGCCTCTCATGCTCCGTGGTGGGAGTGGGGGCAACTTTCCCTGCTGTCTTCTTCAGTTACACATCCCTGCCAATGATGGTGAGGAACTCAATAAAGACCAAAAGCAGAGCACCGGGGAAAATTTGCAAACTGTGCTAAAGTCAGGCTCATTGAGGTATAATTTACACACAGGAAGATTCATCCTTTTGAGATGTAGAGTTTGATGAGTTTTGACAGATATGGTGGTGCCACCACTACCATCAATCAGTAAATGTTCGTTATCCAGCTGAGCTCCTTCATGCTTCTGGAAGTAAATTCCCTCATTCCCATCATCCCTGGAAACCATTCATCTGATTTTTGTTCCTGTAGTTTTGTCTTTTCCAGAAGTCATCTGTATTAATTCCCTAGGGCTACTGTAACAAAGTATCACAAACTGGGTGACTTAAACATCAGAAAGGCTCACAGTCCTGGGGGTTCAAAGTCTGAGATCAAAGTATCGGCAGGTTTGGTTCCTTCTGAGGGCCCGAGGGAAGGATCTGGTCCAGGCCTCTCTCCTTGGCTTGTAGATGGCTGTCTTCTACCTGTGTCTTCACATCATCTTCCCTGTGTGCACGCCTGTCTGTCCCCAGATTTCCCCTTTTAATAAGGACACCAGTCATATTGCTTTAGGACCCACCCTAATGACCTCATTTAACTTGATTACCTTTGTAAATACCCTTATCTCCAAATAAGGTCACATTGGGAGATACTGGGAGTTAGGATTTCAACACATGACTTTTTCGGGACACCAACTCATACATCATGTAAGTGAAATAATGCAGTATATAGCCTTTCCTTCTACCTTTTCTCACCTAGCAATTACTTTTGAGATTTACCTATTTCGTTGCATATAGCACAACTTTGTTTCTTCTTATTGCTAAGTACTATTTCATTTTCTGGATATAACACAAGTTTTATATTTGTTCACTAGTTGTTGGATAGTTCAATTATACTTCGTTCTGGGTTATTATTAATAAAGCTGCTATAAACATTTGCATATAGATCTTTGTGTGTACATGTACCTTCACAGGCAATATCTAAGAGTGGAATTTCTGGGTCATAGAAATGAGTGTTTAATTTATAAGAAACTTTCAAACTCTTTTCCAAAGTGTCTGCACTATCTTGCATTCTTATCAGGAATTGAAGGGGTTCCAGCCCCTCCACATCTTCACCAGCACTTTGTAGTGTTCATTTTCCTTAATCTCATCATTTTAGCAGATGTATTGTGATATCTCATTGTGGCTTTAACTTTCCTGAAACCTTTGGATGCACTTACTCTTTTATGCTGTCTTTATTGGATTGTTGTCCCTTTTATTGAGTTGTGAGGGTTCTTTATACAATTACCATACAAGACCTTTATAGATGTAAGCTTTGCAAATACTTACTTTGTCTTTTCATTTTTCTTAATAATGTCTTTCAAGCAATTCGACTTTGATATTTTGCTCTTGTAACAGAAACAACTAGAAGAGAGACTGAAGCTTTGAATGGATGGTCACAAAAAAAAAGTTTACTAACTCTGTATATTGAATGAAAGTTTAATGAGTAAATGGGAATTCTGATGTGACAGCTCCTTCTTCATCCCTGGAATTCCCCTAAGTCCTTGAAAATTTCACCCCCAGCTCATTGTCTGTTGCGTGGTTACTAATATCATATTTCTGGGTGATTTCAGCACCCATGTAGTTGATTACAGATTTGGCATAGTTTGCCTCTCCCTTTTTCTGCTCTCCTCCTAGTCCATGGACTTCACCTTCTCAAAACTCTTCTCAAAATCTTCCTCATCTCCTTGACTCCTAAACTGAAAGATCCCCAGGGTCAGCTTTGGCCTCTTTTCTTTCTATTCTACACTCATTTCCCAGGGACAATCAGTCACTCATATGGATGATTCAATACTATCTATAAAAAACAGGACTCCCAAATCTCCTCCTCATTATTTATATAATTTTCAGGCAGCAAAATCTGTTAAACTCTTCAGGTAGAGTTTGGCCATTCCATGTGTTGCAGAAGTCCAGAATGCAATGAAGGACTCATGTAGTAGGCTGCATAGCCGTCCCTGAAGACGTCAGGTTCTAATCCCTATAATGTTATTTTAAAAGGCAAAGACTAAGCAGATGTGATTAAGTTGAGACCTTGAGATGGAAGATTATCCTGGATTATCTGGTTGGCCTAAATGCAATCACAAGTGTCTTTATGAGACAGAGGTAGGGGGAGATTTGAACACACACAAAGGATAATGCAATGTGAAGACACAGGCAGGGATTGGAGTGATGTGGCCACAAACCAAAGAATACCAGAAACCACCAGGGGCTGGAAGATACAAAGATTGTCCCCTAGAACCTCGAGAAGGAGTGCAGCCATGCCAATACCCTGATTTCAGTTTAGTGATACTGATTTCAGACTTCTGGATTCCAAAACTGTGGGAGAATAAATCTCTGTTGTCTTAAGCCACCCAGTCTATGGTAAGTTATTACAGCAGTCACAGAAAACTAATACAATTTACCCTGGATCCGTGTTGGCACAGCGATCAGCGGTAGGCACAGATCTGAGTGACCTGGTGGACTGAAGGTCTGTTATTCCCTGATTGACAATGATGATCCTGATAAACATTAGGATGACACTAGAATATCAGGGTGAGAAACATTCAATTTGCAGGTTAGTATTCATTTCAGTGGGGGAGGTGGGTGTGTAATAATGTTCTAGATATATCTTTCAACAGCACATCTTGTGTCTAAAGATAAGACCAACACACATGACTATACACAGATGATAACATTAATGTCTATTCAATTTTACAATAGCAATATAGTAACTCTCAGAGTTGCTTTCATGTTCTTATGTAAGAACAATACAATACATTTTAGGTTTGTTTTCCCTGAGTGGTAGTAGGTATATAGGATTTCGGTAGCATTTACTAAGCAGCCTGGTCATTTCAGAAAGCATATGAACTATATCCACCAAGATAACATAAATTCTGTGAGACAACCTAAAACAGAACTGCAAAGTACTGTGAAATTAATAAATGCAATGAACATAGAAATTTCAGCAGAAAAGATCCAAAATAATTTACCACAAGAAAAGTATGAAATGAGGCAATGTGAGTTCACAACAAGTGACCTAAAGTAGGCATCAAGAAACCTGAGATTCTCTTTTGATTTTCTGACACTTGCTGTGTCACTTTGGACTTGTCACTCAACAACTCTGAACTCTGGGACATATCTCACTCACCTGGAAAACTCAATCCGACCTATAAATGTTCCAAAATCTAACAATCTACAATTCCATCTAAATATTTTTAAAATTGCTTGTGCTTATTACTTTCAAGGTGTAATTTCTTCATCAACAATCTTTGTCTCAGCATCACACAATCGGGGGCTCCTGTCACTGCTTGCATGCTGGCTTTTGTACATTTGGCCAAAGCTAAGCTGCCCTCAGGAGTCTGCCCTGCAGAGGAGGCAAAATCCCATTGGATTCTCTTGTTCCTGACCCCAGGGTCTGAGTAACATCCCCATCTGGTTCTACTTTTCACGTGAATTTCAAATGAACAAGATTCTTTTCTGGTTTTTAGTTGCTATAGAACTCTCATAATGAATTTTCCCATCACCTCGTGACAGAATTTGGATAGTTCCCAGAGAGTTAATTACGTCTGCAAGAGTTAATTTGGTAGGTTAACTACATTCTCTTTCTGTTAAAGTCGGCATTGAGCCTTAAGCCATCCTAACTCTGCTATCTGATACTTCTGTAGTTTTTATATCATTTTCAAAACTCTCTCTCTCTCATGCTTTCACACACAAAGTGTGGGCATGCGCACACACACACACACACTCCTGAGCACTCTCAGTCAAAACAATTTCCATAATAAAATCTTTAAAGATGAATTCTCTCAAAACTGAAATGGTGTATTCACATTCATATCGGAAATGTCCCCAGTCTACCTTCACTGATATTTTTGTTTTCTGACTTTGTCAGAAGTACCAGTTATTTCTTCATCTTCCACAGGAACCCAGTTTTCCTTTGAAGGTTCCATTTAACTTCCCAGTTCTCTTACAAGAAGGAAACAGATTCTCGACAGATAATGACTTAAACATGCCTTTTCCATACATATTAACAGATGGAACAAAATAAAATATATACAATTGATTAATAGTTCAGAAGAATCATGACGTATACCCACCATATCCACACAAGGGCAATAATATCTTAGGATCTTTTAGACAGCAGAAGACACAGAGCAAAGATATGGGTTAGATGTATTGGTTTTTGTACTATTGGCTGCTATTGAAGGGGTAAAGTGTGAGGAGGAAGTTGATTACCCAACAGTGGAGATTACAGAGATCAATGACACTCATAATTGATGGAAACACTAGTCCTAAGCATTGCTATATTTAGCACGAGGCAGACAGATGGGTATGAGTCCTACTTATGTAATAATTTACGTTCAGAATAGAGTTTTATGAGGCAGAACAAAGATGTTGGAGGAAGAAGTTCTTAATGTTTTGCCTTCACACAGCAAACGCTCCATAAACACCGTGGCTAATGACAGCAGTAGCAGCAATAGCTGTTGTCATGCACCGAGTGGGGGTCTGGAGTGAGGTGTTGTACAGCAGTGGGAGGGGGGAGTAGGAGAGTAAACCCACAAGGATTAGTGTAAAGCATGCCAATGGGAGAGTAATGAAACTTAGACTTCGTGAAGAAGGCCATTTTGTTTTGAGGTGACTCTAATTTTTCAGATCTCTATCTTTATAAAAACTGAACTCTATATTACTAAATTTCAAACCTCTGGTTCAAATGCTTCTCTCTGAAACAACCAGGGCCAAATACGCTATTCTAAATTCATCCATGAGCCATAGCAACTTGACAATATCTCTCAAGAGCTCTAAAGAGGTATCATACTATTGCATAGTAATCCCACTTCTAAGATCCTTTCATCAAGAAATATTCAAAGGGCTAGCCCCGTGGCATAGTGGTTAAGTTCAGCACACTGTACTTCGGTGGCCTGGGTCTTTGGACCCAGGTCCCAGACACAGACCTACACTGCCTGTTAGTCGTGTCATGGAAGTGACATATAAAGTGGAGGAAGATTGGCAACAGATGTTAGGTCAGAGCGAATCTTCCTCACCAAAAATCCAAAAAAACAAAAAAAAAACTTACTTCTTTAAAAAAATAGAAATATTCAAGATATAGATGAAGATATATGCAAATTGTTTATCTCAGCACTATTTATAATAGAAAAAAAACTAAAAACAGCCAAAACAGCCCACAATAGAGAAATGATTTAATTAGTTGTAATAGTCATAAGACAAAATATTACATATCTATTTTCTAAATTTTAGACACAAAAAAGAAATACATGCATAGAAATATACAAATTCATGTTAAATCAATCATTGCTCATTTTTGGATTGTATAAACTAGATAATGTCTGTTTTCTTATGTAAATATATATATATCTATATATATAAATAGAGAGAGAGAGAAATATATACATTTGTATTTCCAAAGGTTCTTTTGCTAATATTGCATTTGTTTTATAAATGATAAAAAGTAAGTTATATAAATAAGTTAAAACTGTAGAGTTATGTTTGTTATAAATTATGAAGTGGTCGATTAATGTGTGTTCTGACATTTATTGAGTGCATACCATGTTCAATCCCTGAGAATGCCAAAACATATAAGGCACTCTAAACATCCACAAAGAGCCCAGAGATTAATAAAACTTCACTTAAAACTTTCATTCACTTAGTCACATATGTTTATCAGTGCACATCTGTTTAGTGCCAGTATTCAGGACAAAATCCACACTTCTGACAGAAAGATAAAACATCAGCAACATCAATGATTAAGGCACTGAGGATGAACAAAACAGAGTACACAAAAATTACTTTAAACTTATCTACATAGAGAAAAACAATGACGACTGCTTCAAATGGCAAATATAAATGTTTTTACAAACAATATGGAAAATATTTAAAATGTTTGATAACAATGAAACTAGATTACTAAATGTATTGATGAATTCTCTAAGATGCATTGACATGTATGATCTAGAGTTCATTGTTACGAATATCTTCATTTAAGACACATATTAATTAGATTTTTCTATATTTCTTAGTTATAAAATGCATTTAATCAATACACTTTTGTGATCAAATTAGCAAAACATTCATTTTTATTATGAAGTTTATGCTGTGTATTTTAGATTTTAACCACTATATATCTCTTGTTTCTCGTTTGTAAATCTTATGATTGCTTTGTTTAATATAGTCGACGGTCAAAGTGAAAGAGCCATGAAATTATTCATGCAGAATATGTGCACCACAGAAGAGTTTCATAGAATTAGACTTAGGGTCTGAAGATAATGAGTTGGATTTTTTTCCTTTCCATGGTGCCAATTTTAATAAAATGAAGTAAATATTTTTGGAAAAGTTTCCTCACATTAATAAACTGTTGGGTGTTTTGTTTTTCCGCAGAGTGAAGCTGTATCAGAGAAAAAAGGGAAGACAGGATTCTGAAACATGGTGACATGAACATGGCCTTCTCTTCTTTCACTCCCAACTTCTCTACAACAAACAGCTACTGAGGCCCATACAAAACTGGGCTTAACTGAAGTCTTAGGCTATGTTGGAGGCTCTGAGGAAAGAATCGGTGTAGGAGCCTTCTCTCTCCCACAGGGTCTCCAAGACAGCTTGGGAGACCAATGTTAAAAAGCCCTGGCAGCTGGACTTCTGGTATGGCAGCCTGAGGAATAATGCAGACCAGCCCACAAATGAAACTGTTAAAAATTATAAAATCACGATTTAAAGTCTCCAGAATGGTCCTAAGGACATACAACGAATGAAGAAATATTTAATTGAGAAAACCTATTAAAACTTTGTAAGAGCAATGAGACTGTGGTATTTGAACCATGGCCCACTCCCTCCATCCTTCATGCCAGCTCAATGTGATAAAAACTCCACTCCAGATGGTTGCAACCAAGAACGCAGGAATCCCTCTCCAACAGCTCCCAGTTGAAGAGCTATGATATCATCCTGGGAGAGGCAGGACATCAACATTTCTCATCATACTCCAGTCACCTGTTTCAGAGGCTATGTTCCGGGCAAGTGCAGTCAAAAGGTGAAGGTTCACTTCTGTCCAGTTTCTGCTTGTAGGTTGGAGGCACTACCTTGGGTGAAGCACATTGAGAATACTGGAACCCAGATCACCTTTACTCTAGTTTGTTTCTCCATCTTTGGAAGAAACCAGTGGAGAAGACCAGAGGCTACAACATGGTCTGCAACCCTTCACCCCCAGTTGAATGCCTACTTTATAAGGGGTATCACTCAGAGAAAAGTACACCATTGGCCCCACATCCAACTCCAGAGCCTTGACTTTGGTATTCTGCCCCTGGATAGAGGGTGGAGGCAAGCCATAAAACAGAGAGCTCTGAATCTCTTCCCAAGGAACTGACTTAATTGCAACAGACTGTGTGGAATTAAACCTAGGAGAATTTTCAAAGCAATGGAACCTGTGGTGAAAAGAAAATAAAAGGACACTGCTGTATTCCTTAGAAATATCAGCTAAACCGTTATCTAATTTTCCAGAAAACAAAGAAACAAACAGGGAAACAGATGGCTAAGAAGAGCCCATCTCAGGTCAAAACAATTTCTAACACAGGCTTCAAAAAACTGTCCCTGTAAATAATCCTGAATTTTATTGGATCACTCTGTGGAGCAATTTGTGTCCCAAGTCATTGTTGAAAATGATAGACAAATAAGCCAGAAATTAGTGGAGCTTAACAGCTAAGTGTTATCAAGAAAAGAAACATCAAAGAGAGCCCTGCCAAAGCCATCAGCATGCCAGCATGACAGTGCTCATCCCCAAGTCTTCACCTTCATGGGCAACACCAGAAGCTCACACTGTGGGGGTGAAACAGACTTTGCTAAAATAATCCAGCTGGTCTCTGAAAAAATTGATGAACATATAACAATAGTATGTCCCAGAGGCAGGGAGAGAGGGACAATATCAAGAGTTACTACAATGTATTTTTGGTGACAAGGACTGGACATTTAAAAAATATATTGTAGCAACTGATCACTGTATCAATATTATAGTGTAACAATTGTATCAATATGTTATATATATAAACATATATATATCATGCAAAAGAATACAAAGTTCTGACACATACACAAAAAACAAACTAGGCAACAGAAAAACAGAAACTGCCTATGAGACAAACCAGACGTCAGATTTATTAAACAAAATGTGCAAAGTAGCCATTATAAATACATTCAAAGAACTAAAGAAAACCATGCTGGAAGAAGTAAAAAAGATATGATGATAATATTGCAACAAATAGGGAGTATCAATAAAGAGATAGAAATAATATTTTAAACATAATAGGAATCTCCCAGCTGAAAAATATAAAAACTGAAAGAAAAATCCCCTAGAGGAATTCAACAGTAGATTTGAACTAGGAGAAGGAAGAATTAGTGAACTTGAAGATAAATCAATAGAGATTTGCAATCTGAGTAATAGAAAAAAATAATGAAGTAAAATAAAGATACTCCGAGAAATGTGGAACACTATTAAGCTCACCAATGTATGCATAATAATAATTTCAGAAGGAAAGAAGGGAGGAAAGATGGAGAAAAAAATTTTGAGGAAATAATAGTTGAAAACTACCTGAATCAGAGGAAAAACTTTAATCCACACATCCAAAAAGCTTAAAGAACTCCAAGTAGGATAAACACAAAGAGATCCACAGACACAAGATAGTAAGAATAACAACAAGGGAATAGAAGACTCAAACAACGCTATATAAACCAGATAGACCTAACATACCTCTATGGAACACTCCACCCAAAACACTAGAATGTATACTCATCTTAAGTGTGCAAAGGGCATTCTCCAGGATAGATCATACACTAGGCCATACAACAAACTCCAATACATTTAAAAAGATTGAAAGAATATAAATATTTATGCTCTCTCACCACAGTGGAATGAAGTTAGAAATCAGTAATAGAGAGAAGTTAGGGAAACTAGAAATACACGGAAATTAAAATAGCACACTCCTAAATAACTAAGGGACTAAAAAAGAAATAAGAGAAACTATAAATTACTCTTAACAGAATTAAATGAAGACAAAATATGATAAAAATTATGGGATTCAGTAAAAGTAGTGCTTAAATGAAAATTTATAGCTATAAATGCCTACATTAAAAAAGAAAAACCATTTCAAATCAATGACCTAGCTCTCTTTCTTAAGAAATTAGTAAATAAAAGCAAAAAACAAACCCATGTAATGCAGAAGGAAATAATAAAAATTAGAGTACAAATTTATGAGATAGAAAAATATAAAAGCAATATTGAAAATAAACAAGACCAAAAGTTGGTTCTTTCAAAAGATTACAAAATGACTACTCTTTCATTAGAGGGACCAAGAAAATAAAAGAGAATATTCATTACAAGGAAACAAATGAAAGAGCAGATATTACTACCAACTCTACTAAAATAAACAGGACTATGAAAAATTGTATGCCGATAAATAAGACAACTTAGAAAGAATAGACAAATTCCTGGAAAGGCACAAACTTCAAAATTGAATGAAGGAAAAAGTAGAAAATCTGAATAATCATATAACCAGTGAAGGGTTTTAACTAGTAATGAAAAATTACCAATAAAGAAAACCCCAAGCCTAACTGGCTTCACTGATGAATTTTACCAAACATTTGAAGAATTAGTATTGATTCTTAACAAACTTAAAAAAAAATTAGAAGAGAAAGGGACACTTCCCAATTCATTCTATGAGGACAGCATTACCCTGATACCAAAGCAAAGACATAATAAGAAAAGAAAACTACAGATCAACTATCTGTCATGAATATAGATGCAAAAATGCTCGAGAACAATAGCAAACCAAATTCAACAATATACAATATAGGCAAATCTATAGAGTCAGAAATTGGATTACTGGTTGCCTAGGACCGAAGGTATGAGTGGATGGGAGGGAGGTGATAACTAATGTGTATGAGGTTTATGTTTTGAAGTGATGAATATGTTCTATAAACAACTGTGGTAGTGGTAACACAAACCTATGAATATGATAAAAACAACTTTACACTTTTAGTGGTTATTTAAATTATATATCAAAAAAGATGTGATGAAAAATTATAATGTATAGTATACTAAAAAGGTGATTAATAGTAGAAAAAAATTAGAAAAAAAAAGTCTTAGGGAATTTGCTGGAAACTGTTGAATCCTGGGAAGAGATTTCCATACAGACACTTGCAGCCATCAGGGAGGGTTTTCATCAGCCCTAGTGTAGAGCTGGTATCTTTGATCCTCAAAATGCCAAGACAGAGGTATTCAGACACCACTGCTCCTAAGGGTAAGAAACTATAAGGAAAGGTAGAACAGGAAGATTACTGTGCCTTGCCTTCAGCAGGAGACTGTCAGGCTGCTGGACCTGTAAGTTATAAATAGATGTTGGCATATTTATTGTAGGTGAGACAGTCACCATTTATGATATGCCAACAGTCAGATCATGTTCCTGTGAACCAACCAAAACAACCAAAAAATTCATCTAATATGGCTCAGCAGCCATAAGGAGGAGCAGCTGAAGGAGATGGACAGCAGTAGAGGGGGAAAGAATGGGAGGAACACTTAAGGAGATTCAAATACAAAATGAGAAGTATCTTTTTTGAGCTAAAAATTAAACAAAGTAAAAACCTTCCAAATGAAGGAATGCATTGGATGTATTGAATGAGGAGCTAGTTAGTGTTGAAACCTCCACTATTGACCTGGAAGATCAAATGGAAGAAACCTCTCAATGCACAGAGAAATCATGTAAAAAGATAAAAATCATGAGATAACAGATAAAAGACTTCAAGGACAGATCCATAGATCCAGGATACCTAATACAGAAATAGTAAGATCTCCAGAAAGAGAAAATAGTGGAGGAAGAGTCTTTGCTGTCTGCTTTCTCTAACTTAGTAGTATGCACTTGAGATTCATCCATGTTTTTGCATGAATTTATAGCTCATTTATTTTTATTGATAAGTAGTATTCCATTATATAGATGTACCACAGCTTGCGTATCCATTTATATATTGAAAGACATCTTGGCTGTTTATAGCTTTGGGGGATTGTGAATAAACCTACTATAATTATTAGTATGCAGGTTTTTGTGTAGACATAAATTTTCAACACATTTAGGGAAATACCCGATAGCACAAGTGGGGGAGCACAATGGTATGTTAAGACTGGTTAGGATTGTGAGCATTCATTGAGCTGTATTCCAAAGTAGCTGGGCCCTTTTACATTCCTACTCACAATGAACGAGAGTTCCAAGTGTTATGAATCCTCACCAGCAATTGCGACTGTCAGATTTTTCTATTTTAGTCATTCTGATGAGGTATTATTATTACTTTTTCAAGATTGGCCCTGAGCTAACATCTGTTGCCAATTTTTTTTTCTTTTTCTTCTTCTCCCAAAAACTCCCCAGTACATTGTTGTATATTCGAGTTGTAGGTCCTTCTAGTTGTACTATGTGGGATACCACCTCAGCATGGCTTGATGAGTGGTGCTCAGTCTGGGCCCAGCGTCCAAACCAGTGAAACCGTGGGCCGCCAAAGTGGACCGCATGAACTTAACCACTCAGCCATGGGCCTGGCCCTCTATTTTTGATTCAATCTGCACTTCCCTAATGACAAATGATGTTTGACAACTTTTCGTATGCTTATTTGCCGTCCTATCTTCTTTGGTGAGGTAACCTGTTCAAATCTTTTGCCTGTTTTTAACTGAGTTATTTTCTCTCTAATTATGAAGTTTTAAGAGTACTTTGTATACAAATCGTTCCTCAGATATGTGTTTTGCAAATATTTTTTCCCAATCTGTGAAAGAATGAAAAGCCTTTTAAATTTGTATACAGGGTCTATAGAAGATTTTTTAAATTTTTTCCCAGTTTTACTGAGATATAATTGACATATAGCATCGTATTAGTTTGAGGTGTACAACATAATGATATATACATATCATATACTGTGATTTATCCATAAATCACACAACTATTACCGTAATAAGTTTAGCTAGCATCCATCACCTCACAGTTACATTTTTTATTGTGATGAGAACTTTTAAGATCTACATTTTAGCAAATTACAAATATACAATATAATATTGTTAACTATAGTTAGAATGCTGTACATTACATCCCCAGAATTTATTTATCTTAAAACTGGAAGTTTATACCTTTAGACCACCTCCATCTATTTCCCCCATGCTCCACCCCACCCACCCCCTGGCAACCACCAATCTATTCTGTTCCTATGAGTTTGGTTTTTTTAGATTCCGCATATAAGTGAGATCATACAGTATTTGCCTTTCTCTGTCTGACAGTTCAGATAGCATAATTGTCCTTAAGGTCCATCCATGTTGTCACAAATAGCAGAATTTCCTTCCTTTTTATGGCTGGATAATATTCCATTGTGTATATACAGTATTTGTCACCTTTGCTTTATCCACTCATCTGTCCATGGGCACTTAGGTTGTTTCCATATCTTGGCCATTGTAAATAATACTGCGATGAACACGGGTGTGAAGAAATCTTTTCAAGATAGTGATTTCATTTCTTTCAGATATATACCCAGGAGTGTAATTGCTGGATCATATGGTAATTCTATTTTTCATTTTTTGAGGAACTTCCGTACTGTTTTCCATAGTGGCTACAGCAATTTACATTTCCACCAATAACTCCAAGGGTGCCCTTTTCTCCACATCTTTGCCAACACTTGTTATCTCTTGTCTTTTTGATAATAATTATTTTACTGTGTGTGAGGTGATATCTTATTGTGTTTTTTTTTTTTGCATTTCCCTGATGATTAGTGATGTTGAGCACTTTTTAATGTACCTTTTGGCCATTTGTATGTCTTCTTTGGAAAATGTCTATTCAGTTCCTCTGCACATTTTTAAATTGGATTGTTTGATTTTGGTGCTATTGAGTTGCATGAGTTCTTTAAGTATTTTGGATATTAACCTTTTATCAGATATATGGTTTGCAAATATTTTCTCATTCCATAGGTTGCCGTTTTATTTTGTTGGTTTCCTTTGCAATGCAGAAGCTTTTTGGTTTGATGGAGTCCCACTTGTTTATTTTGCTTTTGTTGTCTTTGCTTTTGGTGTCAAATCTGAAAAATCATTGTCAAGACCCATGTCAAAGTTTACCTGCTATGTTTTCCTCTAGAATTTTCATGGTTTCATGGCATTTTTAAAGTCTTTAATCCACTTTCAGTCAGTTTTTGTGTACAGTGTAGGATAAAGGTCCAATTTTATTCTTTTGCACGTGGCTGTCCAGTTTTTCATTTTTCCAACACCGTTTATTGAAGAGACTATCGTTTCCCCATTTTATATTCTTGGCTTCTTTCTCATAAATTAATTGACCATGTATGTTTTTGTTTATTTCTTGGCTCACTATTCTGTTCCATTGATCTTTGTGTCTGTTTTTATGCTGATATAATTCTATTTTGATTACTATACACTTGTAATATAGTTGAAAATCAGGAAGTGTGATGCCTCCAGGTTTGTCCTTCTTTCTCAAGACTGCTGTGGCTTATTGAGGTCTTTTGCAGTTCTATACAAATTTTAGGATTTTTTTTTTATTTATGTGAAAAATGGCATTGAAATTTTGATAAGCATCACATTGAATCTGTAGATTGTTTTGGGTAGTATGGACATTTTAACAATATAAATTCTTCTGATTTATGAGCATGGAATATCTTTCCATTTATTTGTAACTTCTTCAATTTCTTTCAGCAATGTCTTGCAGTTTTCAGTAAATAGATCTTTCTTCCCCTTGGTTATATTTATTCCTAGGTATTTTATTCTTGTTGTTGCAATTATAAATGGATTTGTTTTCTTAATTTCTCTTTTCAGTAGTTTGTTATTATTGTATAGAAACATAACAGAGCTGGCCCAGTGGCCCAGTGGTTAAGTGTACTCATTCTGCTTTGGCAGCCCAGGGTTCACCAGTTCGGGTCCCAGATGTGGACATGGCACTGCTTGGCAAGCCACGCTGTGGTAAGTATCCCACCTATAAAGTAGAGGAAGTTGGGCACGGATGTTAGCTCAGGGCCAGGCTTCCTCAGCAAAAAGAGGAGGATTTGCAGCAGATGTTAGCTCCGGGCTAATTTTCCTCAAAAAAACTTAAAATTATAAAAAAGAAACATAGATTTTTGTAGATTGATTTTTGTATTCTGCAACTTTACTGAATTTATTTATTCGTTATAACAGGTTTTTTTAGCGGAGTCTTTAGTGTTTTCTGCATGTAATATCATGTTATCTGCAAAGAGTGACAGGTTTACTTCTTCCTTTCTGATTCAGATGCCTCTTACTTCTTTTTCTTGCCTAATTGCTTTGGCTAGGACTTCAAGTACAATGTTGAATAAAAGTAGTGAAAGTGGGCATCCTTGTCTTGTTCCTGATCTTAGGGAAAAATTTTTCAGCTTTTCACCAGTGAGTGTGATGTTAGCTATGGGCTTGTCATATATGACCTTTATAATGTTCAGATAGATTTCTTCTATATCCAGTTAGTTGAGAGTTTCTATCATGAATGAATGTTGAACTTTGTCAAATTCTTTTTATGCAACTATTGAGTTCATCATGTGTTTTTTTTTTTTTAAGATTTTATTTTTTCCTTTTTCTCCCCAAAGCCCCCTGGTACATAGTTGTATATTCTTCATTGTGGGTCCTTCTAGTTGTGGCATGTGGGATGCTGCCTCAGCGTGGTTTGATGAGCAGTGCCATGTCCGCACCCAGGATTCAAACCAACGAAACACTGGGCCGCCTGCAGTGGAGCGCACGAACTTAACCACTCGGCCATGGGGCCAGCCCCATCATCATGTGGATTTTATCCTTCATTTTGTTAATGTGATTATCACACTGACTGATTTGAGTATGTTGAACCATCCTTGCATTCCAGGGATAGATCCCATTGGATCATGGTGTATGATTCTTTTGATATAGTGTTGAATTCAGTGTGGTAATATTTTGTTGAGGATTTTTGCATCTATGTTCTTCAGGAATATTGCCCTGTAATTTTCTTTTCTTTTAGTAGCCTTGTCTAGTTTTAGTATCAGAGAATTTTTAAAATTTTAAAGATGTCCAACTTATCCATTTTTTCTTTCATGGATTATACATTGGTTCTTATCTAAAAACTCATCACCAAATCCAAAACCACTAAGATTTTCTCCTATATTTTCTTCTAAAAATTCTATTATGTTAGCTCTTACATTTAGGTCTTTGATCTATTTTGAGTTCTTTCTTGTATATGCCATTAGATAAGGGCCTATCTTCATCCTCTTGCATATGAAGATCCAATTACCTCAAAATTATTTGTTGAGAAGACTGTGCTTCCCCATTGGACTGCCTTGACATCTCTATCAAAAACCATTTGACAGTACATTTAAGGGTAACTGTCCAGATTCTTGATTCTGTTGCATTGATCTGTATTTGTATACTTACTTCAGAACCACATTATGTTGATTTTTGTAGCTTTATAGTATGTTTTAAAATTAGAAAATATAAGTTCTTCAATTTTGTTCTTTTTCAAAACTGGCTTTGTCTATTCTGGATCATTCACAGTTTTATATAAATTTTTTTAAATACTTGTTAATTTTTACCAAATAAATGGCAGAGTTTTTATAGGGAATATTAATTCTATGGATCAATTTGGAGAAAATTACCATCCCATAACTAAAAATCTTAATAGCTTAACAAAAAAATGTTTATTTCTCTCTCATTTTGCATATTATCTGGGGATAACAGCAGGAAGGTAACATTGTCTCTGCTCTAGAGAGCTCAAATTCTATTGAGGGACATCAAAATTGCAAAGTAAAAATTGCATCTCAATATTTTTTTTCCTGTATTCACTCTTAACAAAGTCATGTTCACACTCTATTTTGACACAAGGGATGGGAGCGATGAACTCTACTGTAGTGGAGAAAGAGAGGGTGACAATCAGAGGAAGTTTGCAGGAGTAATGACAAAGCCAGATACTGAAGGATCATTGGGAGTTTAGGAATAAGTGATGCATGGCAGAGGTGGCAGTTGGTGTTTGGGAGCAGCGTGAAGTTATGATAATAGCTAAATCATGGGGAATTTGTATTCTATGCAAAGGAGTTTGAATATTTACTTATAAAACACAGGGGAGATATTGAAACATGTTGAAGCATGTGATCAGATCTGGAAGAGGTGCAAGAAGACAAATTCAATGTGAAGAGTGAAGAATGGACCAGAGGTAGAGTAGGGTAAAAATGAAGAAGACTAGATAACAGGGTACCAAAAGAACAACCTATCAACTAAATTAAAATTGCTTAACAGGGTTCATTTCTTTGACACTTATGGTCATTGTTTCTCTTTCAATAATTCCTTCCAGAATTTTCCTGAGCAGTGAAACCATACCAACTCCTCTAGACTTTGCAGATCTTCCATCTTCATATTTCTCTTCTCGCACTGTGAATATTATTCACATATTTTATTTTGCACATTGGGATGTTTGCTCATATCTAGCCTTTTAGCTTGCTCCTTACGAAGGCCACCATATATCCAGCTTTCTCAAATTTGATCAACCAGTCCTCTTAGCAGCCTTTATTGTTATTTATCTGTACCAAAGTTTTGAAATTTTAATTTTAGAAAATATTGTTTGAAATCATTGTTTTTGAGGATTTTCTGAAAATTATCTTACAATAATGGGACTTTACTTTTCTTTTACCAATGTTTTGTCTACTTGCTCTGATCTTTCCTCTTAAAAAATGTTTTGTATCTCCTCTTAAAAAAGTAAAAAGAGAAAAAAAGATAAGACCATAAACAGCTTATTAAGGCTGGCCTTATTCAAACAAAGCTCAAATATCCCACCCTTAACCCTAATTAAGTTTGAATAATTGTGTAATTTTTTCAGAAGAAAGGAATCTATTAGAAGAAAAAAATCTCATGACAACTTCTTTGTAATTATTGACCTATTTGTTCTTGGTATACTTTCATGGAGAGTTCAAATGACATTGCCCAAATTGTCATCTATTAGACACAGTAGATATTTGAGCAAGTTTGTCTATGAAGAGTTATGAAAATGGATTTACCTAAATTGAAATGATTTTAATGTCTTAGTAGTCTCAAATTGTTTTCTTGACTCAGATTTTGCTATCAAGGAGGACTGCATGGTATGTCTAAAGGATTTAGGAGGAAAACTACTTTGCGTACTATAAGGAAACAAAGATCCACTTTCTGCTGTATCAAAAAAGTCTAAATATAACCCTTCTCCAACACTCTGATATGTCTGTCTTTGTTCTCCTTAGTTGGGGAGTTCAAGTAGCTTTCTCAGTATAGCCTAGAAATAGCTCCTGTTAGAATATCTTCAGAGAGGGGTTAATGTATTGATAAATACACTTGAATGCAGCTGAAGGAATTTGTGATTGATATAGTCCCAAAAGGAAATAAGGGACCTGGAGACAGGTTCAAGATACCAATATGCCAATCACAGCAAATGGATGCAAAGAGTGGTAAATGTGGGTTGCTCACACAGCAGTGGGCTGTCTCAAGTTACCCAAGTGCCATAACCAGATATAATAATCATACACTTGTCTTAATGTGTCACAATCTTCACGGGAGAAAGCACTGTCCACTTCAAGTGGAGACAGTCTGGCAAACCTGATCAGATTATTGCTGTCATTATTTCAAGCAAAGAAACATGTTAAAAGATGGTTCACCTTGTCTGACACCATTGTGATGTTTGACAGCCTGGGCTTCAAATGAGAAAATACATCAGGATGATTTGCAAAGAGCACACCTGAGATGACTCATTCAGTCCAAGGGTCTCTACTTAGGTGAATTGTTAGCAACGAGAAGCTTCCCTGGGAGCAGCTTAGCAGTTTATGACTAAATATGTTGCCACTTCTTTCAGAAGACCCTGGAGTCGTTGAGTTCTGGGGTCAGGGTTTTGAAAAGGGCAGCCTGACCATTCAAACCCAGGACAGTTACATTTTTATACCAGAGCTTTCTCCCCAGAAGCCATGGCTTCCCAGGCATCACTAGGGAACTCTAAATACATGTACAAGAAAAAAGTTTTGAGTGTCATTTATTAGTATTGTCACAGCATATCTTAAAGGGAAAGCACAGTCAGTGAAAGTTGGGAGGGCAAGAACCCTCCTCAGCGCACAGTCATTTCCTCCATGTCAGAGCACAGTTAACATAGCTCTGCACTGTCCTGGCTCCTTCATTGCCTTTTAACTCTACATAAGCTATGAATTTCCAGAGGATTTGGTGCATGTCTGTGTGTGTATGGGGAGCACTAGTCCCATGCTTTCTGTAACCTTCAGTTATTCCCAGCAGCTCTTTCCTCTCATTCCCACCTCATAACCTTTTATGGCTCAGCTTATATGTTCTGTCATTCAGGATGCACAAAGGAGGAGTGGATGGCCTGAACCCCCTGCATTCTGCTAACTCTGGGGTAGTTGACTTTTCTCTCACATTCTCTGTAAGTGCTAAGGGAGTTCTGCCTTCTCTTTAATGCCTTCTCTCTTAAAACTCCAAACTTCTCTTTAAAAAAAAATCCACATGAACAAATTTTCTTCACTATGCCATTAAAGCTGCTGAGCACTACATGTCTCTAATTCTGGAGCAAAAAAATCGTTATGTGGACGTTCCAAGGAATCACTCAAAATCCTCATCACCTAGGCCTCAGAAAACCTTGAACGAAAAACTTTCTTATTAAAATATTTGGGCTTGGCCTGGTGGCGCAGCGGTTAAGTTTGCACATTCCACTTTGGTGGCCTGGGGTTCGCCAGTTCCAATCCCGGTGGCAGACATGGCATCACTTGGCAAGCCATGCTGTGGTAGGCGTCCCGCATATAAGGTATTGGAAGATTGGCATGGATGTTAGCTCAGGGCCAGTCTTCCTCAGCAAAAAAAAGGAGGATTGGTGGCAGAGCTCAGGGTTAATCTTCCTGAAAAATAAAAACTTGGAGGCTCTCTGTGACCTGTACATTTATCAGGTCACCTGCATTATACATTCCCAGTTGTTGGACATTTGCAAGCAGGACAACATGTTTAAAGGATCACAGGCTTTGAAGGCTTATCCTCATGTGTTTGAAAACTGCCTTGGCAATTTAATTGCTTTGTGACGTTATGTCGTCACATTAGCTGAGTTGACACCTGTATTTGTACCTGTAGCGATCAGGCTTCTGGAGGAAACATATGGTATATTCAGATTAGGTCATTTGAAGACAACTTAATGAAATGACTATTTAAAAGATTTTTTGAGTGATTGTTTTATCACTTGCTACTTCATTAAATTCTCAAATTTACATATGGTAAGTTTGCTTTTAATTCTTTTTAAATGAAGAGAAAAATCGGGCTATAAGCTAATTTTAAGAGCATAGCTAAAACAATGTATTAACCAAAAGAAAGCTGGCATATCAATATTATATGTGTACTTAGCATCATTAAATAATGATTAAAAAAACCAATCTGCTGAAGTGACATAAATGACTTGAGCCTCTGTGCATCTATCAAAATAGCACAAAAATTATTAAAAAAATTGACTGATTTTCAAGGAAAAATGGACAAATAAACAACCATGTTGCAAGATTTTTAATACCTCTCAGAATTTAAAGTCAAGTGGACAAAAATTATTGACAATGTAGAAGAATTGAGAAATAAAATGAGCAAGAGTGGATGCAAAGCAAGTCTCCACATATATTAAAAAATGCTATTATAAGACCATATTTTCAGACTGCAATTAATTGGTCAATTAAGAAACAATGAATAGCATTTAAAACTACATAGAACTAAATGCACAATGAAAATACCTCTTATTAAAATTTTTATCATGCTGCTAAAACTAGTATCTACAGAAGAGTTTTCAGTCTAGAAAGTATATATTAGAAAGCAAGAAAGAATGTGAATTAAACTAAATGTTCAACTCACGAAGTTAGGAACACCATAAAAGACTAGCAGAGTAAAAACTAAAACATTAAAGGAAGGAAATAAAAAGACACGAGCAGAAAATTAATAAGACTTTTAGCAATAATATGCCTTCTAATTTGTGTATATTAATTGTCATTACTAATATATCATTTTTTATTCCATCTGATATTTTTCTTATTTTTTTGCTCTTTTTTTTTTTTTACTTTTATCCTTTTCTTCTCTTCATTAGATTTGTCATGTATTATTTATTTCCATTTTTTGTTTTGGAAATTTCCTGAACTCTTGCTTGGAAACTGAGGATCAATACAACCAGAATTTGATTCTTTGAAAAGACTGAACTCATAGATAAACTCAGGCTGGATTCATCAATAAATAAGACAGAATCCAAAAGGAAAGAATGTTAAAAGTGAAGAAGAGGACATAATCAAAGCTAAGAAAAATTATAAACAAAGCTACACCAGGATATGACTTGGTCCTTCAAAATGATCTTGCACGTTTTAAAACTTGTTAGTTCTGTGGCTTGAAATAGCATAATTGAAGCGGCTTCGTTAGCTAAAATAGACTGTGTACCTTTCGCGTTGTCGCTTACTTATGCTGCTTTTATAGTACTACATTTCTGCTGCTGTCAGACCTGTGTGAAGAGCTATAAAGTGTCTGAGGTGTTTACACTATTTGCATTTAACAAGTTAACCTGCCTCAAGTTTTATAAATGCTGGCAGAAGACACGAGATTCCTAGGTTAGAAACAAAAGACTTTATTACTCACAGTACAGCAGGTGCTATGAGCTTCCCATTCATATTAGTTACATTCCTTCCCCAAATCCCGAGGGGACAATAAGAACATAGATCTAGAGAGATGCTGTATATACAGTGTGGTGCATCATGGCTGAGGAACTCTGAGCTGAGAAAACCTTATTAATTTATAAGAGGATGCTAGAAAATCTGTCCAAATCTTCACCAAGGAAGAGATATTATCTTTATTATACTGGATAGCAAACAAATTTTCCCTCTGCTCTCTGGAGGGAGAAACTACCTCCATCTTCCAAGGCTGTTCTCTATACAAAAATCTTTGAAAAGATAGTTTGGAACAAAACTATCAGTGACTCTAATCACATGAGATGCAGAAACATGAGAACCCAGTGTATAGTTGTCCCCCGAAATTTATTTCTACTCCTGCTGCTGCTACCACTGTCACTCTATTGGAGTTAAAATGTAAACACAATTTCTCCCTGGACCTTTTCTACATCCCGCTGTGATGTCCTGAATATAGGGAATAGTACTCATAAAATTCGCCATTCAAGCAATATCCCTTATTGGGTGAGTGGGGGGAGCAAAACCAAAACAAACAATCAATGAACAAACAAAAGCTCATTGCTCCAAAGAGTTAATCACGAAATTTATGTACCTCGTAAGTTTTCAGCATTTCTTTTATCTGAAATCTCCAAAATGGTTTCAGTCTATACCTTTACATACTCGAATGTTCTTGGCTAACATTTCTGGAGTAGGAAAACAGTGTGGCACACTCACATTTCCATGTGAGGCCTACCTTTGCAAATCATCTTGCAGCTGAGGAGATGTGGAATAAAAAACATTGTTACAAACACATGAAGAATGCAAAATATGTCCCTTAATGACCTAATGTGCTGATATTTAATGGCAGACTTGCAGAAATGTTCCATACCTTCTATAAAACCTAATGTTGGACTTACTTCTTGCTAGCCTCAATACCTGTCTTCTTGAGCAAACATTTTTGGCTACAAACTATCCATTTCTTAACTCTGCAGTTCCCATGTATTTCCTGACATATAAAAGCCAAAGTTAGAAATTAAGGCATGGTGAAATATCATAATTGCTGTGATATTTTTTCTTTAAAAGAGTATTAGAGTCACCTGTCTTTCTAAAAGTGTTACACAGAAGAATCAAGTTAAGGACTTAATTTCTTTTCCATGCACTCATAAACATGATCACATTTTGCACTGGATGGTCTTTTGTTTTTAATTATTTTTTTACTAAAATTAGCACCAATTTCTTACATTTTAAATATTTTGTTCATATAATATTTGCTGATATGCTCCACAATCTCCTGAAATGTCATTCAAAAATGTTGATTCCTTTTAAAATATCTTTTGTGACTGTTCAAATCTCTCATCTTTGAATTGAAATTGAGTAAACTGAAATTTGATAATCAGCGGTTTTAATTCAGGATAATTTTATGCCAAAAGTGATAAAAATCATGACTATGTTTGATATACTTGCTGATGCTACCAGAATAACAAACAATCAAGCTGGTTAATTTTATGGCAAGCTTTATGTGGCAACTGTTTCATTCATGCTATAGACTACCTCTTATACTCACCAGTGATATATTTTTACCAATACTGGCTATAGAGTATGACATTTATATGGAGCATGCTAGAGAACCTGTCCAAAGTTTGCACTAGAAAAAGACATTTTCTTTGTTTTACTTTATAATGTAATTAAAATTTAATCAATTAAATGAGCAATTTTTTTTAGGTAGATTAGCCCTCAGCTAACATCTGCTGCCAATCCTCCTCTTTTTGCTCAGGAAGATAGGCCCTGAGCTATCATCTATGCCCATCTTCCTCTATTTTTTATATGTGGAACGCCTGGCTCAACATGGCTTGATAAGCGGTGCATAGGCCAGCACCTGGGATTCGAACCAGCAAACCCTGGGCCGCCAAAGCAGAGTATGTGAACTTAACCACTGAGCCACCAGGCTGGTCCCAAAGGAACAATATTTTTAAAAAACAAGTTATGAATGATTCTATCCATACATATATATGAATTGTAAGTGTGTGTGGTTTCATTTAACCTTAATTACCTTCTTAAAGGCCCTATTTCCAAATATGGTCACATTAGAGGTTAGAGTTTCAACATACGAATTGGGGGGATACAATTCGGTTCATAGCACAGAGGCAGCTTTGGGATTCTAGGAGGAGTTTCCAATAAGTATACGTGGGGCCTAAGGCAAAGGATGTTTTACATCTATCTACCCTAAGCGTGGCCCCCTAACAGAGTTATAGCCCTTCACAAATCAAATGAAGGACCCACACTCTCATTATGTGAAAAGACATTGACGAAAATATTTCATGTTATTTTCTCTAGAGGTGAGTTTCAGTCTTTTATTTGAAGAATATTATTGGAAAATAGAATTTTTGTGGTGCCTTTGAAGAAATCTAAGTACTCATAATGCCTCCTATGTTTGGCAATAGTTGCAAAGCCCTTGCTGGAACCAGTGCCTCATAGAGTCTATAAAGATGTCCACAATTAACACACTCTCCACTCACCAGGTGCCACCTCAGTGCTCTGCTGCTGTTTGAATAGAAACATTCACTGCCCAGAACATTAACAAAGAACACTAATGAAGAACATTAAGAAAAAACAAAGGTTTTTTTTTGTTTTTTTTTTTCGGACCACTATACACACAAATTTTCTTAAGTAAGATATCAAGACCCACTATCAGTAAGTACCCTACTTTACGCAGAATTGGAAATCTCATGACCCCTTCAGCTAAATGTTGGGAAAACCTTGCCGTGACGTGAAGTATCCTCAGAGCTGGCTCTCCTGTGTGAGCTTGAGCACGTGGAAGTCCCTTAGAAATCCACACTAGATACTGTTTCTGGCATGGCAACATGGCCAGGGGCAGAAATTTGTGTTTTGAAAGAAAACTTTCTGAGGTAAGAAATAGGAAAGAATTGAGTCTGGAAAAACCACTTGAAAGGTAATCTCTGAAGCTTATAGTTGTTCATTCATTACTTCTGACAAAGGAAGAACTATTGGCTGCTTTAGCTTTTCAAGAAATAAATCTCAACCTTCAGAGCTGGACAACCAGGCCAGCTCCCTCCACTGACCAATATATTCAGACAAAATAAATGGCTGCTGAACAACAAATCATGGGCCAGGTGATATGCGCATTAGGCAAGTTGAAACTTCTGACTGAAGAAGAGGATTGCAAAAGTATATAGGTGGAAATGAGGGACTGAGAAGGCAAGTCTCTCACCCTGTTAGCAGGCAGACTACAAGTCTGGATAAGTCTCTACTTATTCAACAGAACAAAACTGCCTAGGGTTCTACAAATATTTTGCAGCAGTGGGAACCACCAAGGGAAGAATATAGTACTCAATATATAGAGAAAGAGCTTAATTTGGAGAAGAAACAGCTAGATTACATGTATACACGCGTATGTATACATGTGTCTTATGTATATATGTGGGTGTGTATATTCAGTGTGTGTTTATAATAAAATACAAGGAAAAAAACTCTTTGATATTTGAGATAATGATATGAAATGACATCTAACTAAAATGAAAAGAGATGATTGAAGGAAGGTGGGTGAAATAAGAAAGATGATGCAAAATAAGAAATACTGATGAGTAGACTCAACATGGCAGAAAGTAGTGATGTAATTAAAAATTTAAAATTTTTCTCAATAAAAGAACACAAAAACTTTATCCCTTAGGACTTTTTCTACACAAGTCACAGAAAAATGTCCTTGATGGGTTTAAAAATAAGAAACATCAGAGGCCAGCCCCATGGCCAAGAGGTTAAGTCCGTGCGCTCCTCTTTGGCGGCCCAGGGTTTCGCCATTTCGGATCCTGGGTGCAGATCTAGCATGACTCATGAGGCCATGCAGCAGCAGCGTCCCACATAGCAGAACTAGAAGGACCTACAACTAGAATATTACTGGGGGGCTTTGGGGAGTAGAAGAGGGGAAAAAGAAAAAGACCGGCAACAGATGTCAGCTCAGGGCCAATCTTTAAAGAAAAAAAGAAAAAAAGAAACATCAGAAGTGGGGCAGTTCCAAGATTATTAAATTTGGTAGTTCAACAATGTCTTCAAAGACCCAGATTCCTTCCACATTTTTGCTCTCTGATCATCAGAGCGTTCTATTATAGTTCATGTGATTCAAAGTATTTATGTAATTCATCACAAAATTTGAATTTTTAGGGTCAATTGAAGAGAGAGAACCATTTTAAACACATTAACCATAAAATGCAACTTTGAAGATTTTTTCCAGAAATTTTAGGAAAAAATTAAAAATAATAAAATGATATAGTAAAACATATTCTTTACAAAAATACTAATGACATAGTATTAGACATAGATATAAGTAAGAAATTCAGTAAAACAAAGGAATAAGTATCAAGAATAATTATTTTGCTTGTGTTATTTAGTG
The DNA here is from genome assembly GCF_041296235.1 of Equus asinus. Lineage (NCBI taxonomy): Eukaryota > Metazoa > Chordata > Mammalia > Perissodactyla > Equidae > Equus > Equus asinus. The sequence continues at coordinate 109,488,570 of NC_091791.1, read as the reverse complement.
TCCTGTTAATCAATAACTATATTCATATAAATTTGTTATTTTCATTTTTTGAGAAATAATTCTATTTTGAAAATAGTTTTTAAAGTCTTTTATATGTCTACTTGTATAATCATACATTTGCATATATCAATAAATAAATACTTCAAAAATTACACAGTTTTAATTACTTTTAGGGCCCTTTTACTCCCAAAAGTGTCTCAGTTTAAACAACATACTATATATTAACCCGATAATTAAAATTTTAAAAGTAAGATGAGAGCATCAATAGTCTATAATCTCTATAGAGAGTCTATACCCTTTGGAGAATGAGTATTCTTGCAAAAAAGTGGAGATCCAAGCAATTAACCTGAAAAGAATTTCAATATTAATAAGTTAAGGAGATGAGAAAGAAATCAACAAAGAAAACTGAGACTACTGAAGATTAAAAAAGAAGAAGAAGAAGAAAACAAAAGCAAACAAATAGGAGACTGTGATGTTTTGGAAGCCAAGTGATGATACTGTTTTAAGGAAAAGAAGCAATTGACTGTGTCAAATGTTGCTCTTAGGTCAAGTAGGCTAAGGACTGAGGGTTCAATATTGGATTTAGCAACACAGAGGTCAGTGGTGACCTCAGAAAGCAGTTTTGGTGGGTGCAGGATGAGGGAAGGGCAAGCCAAATTGGAGGAGAGGATGGAGTCAAATGAATTGGAAATGATCTTTAAAGACAACTCTTTCAAGGTGTCCTGCTGTAAAGGAGAGCAGAACAATGGTAATAGCTGGAGGGAAAGTCAACTCTAGAGAGTTATTAGACTTTATTACCATTATAATAATAATTATTATTTTTTTCAAAAATGAGAAATGTAACTGCACGTTTGGGAATGAACCAGCAGAGATGAAAGAAAACAAGGAAGCAGGGGAGAGAGGAGAAACTGGGAGCAATAGACTTAGTTGGTGAGAAAAGACAGACTTCAGCGCCCAGGTGTAGGTGCTGCTACAGTAGGTCATCCCCAGTAACAAGGGACAAAGCAGAGTATGTGGGCACAGGTGCAGGAAAGTGAATATATATGGTATTTGAAAACTCTGGTTGCTTCTAATGTTTTAGTACAAGAAAGAGCAAGCCTTTAGTTAAATATGAATGGAGGAGGAAATAGAGCTTCCAGGATGGAAAAATTGTATGAAATAGTAGCATCACATCTTTCTATTTGTTGCATGGTCCATGGATCAGCAACAGTAGCAGTGCCTGGAAGCCTTTTCAGAATGCAGAATTTCAGTCCCCTCTCTCAGCCATGCTGAACCAGAAGACGCATTTTAAGTAGATGCCCAGGTGATCCATATGTGCACTAAATTTTGAGAAGCACTGTTTTTGAACTGAGAATGAATGGATTGGGGAAAAAAGTTATGTCACATCTAGCCAGCTTGGTTAAATATTTCTCCAGCTAATAAAAATGTGCAGGTGTGCTTGTGAAATTAAAAGAAAGACGGACTTAACTAATGTGGGTGTTCTGCCATTTAGCAGGTTGAAGCAGGAAAGAGGCAGAGGAATTGAAACATAGAAGAGAGTTATTATAACGATGCACCATGGAATTGAAGGTGCATGGTCTGGGAGGTGAAAGCACGAGGGAGAGGAAAGAGAGAGAAAAGGAAGTAGGTCAATGGATTGTAGTGTCCAGTGTATGGAAGGACATGTGTAGTTGGGGAACTAGGAGTAAACTAAAAAACAAATGCTGATCAGAGAAAGGTTGCTCAAAATTGAGGTAATAGGTAAATTATAAATATTGATAATGGCAAGGTTTAAATTTTGTCCTTGGGAATGAGTGGCTGATGGGGGGTCAGGAATAAGACTTACTGAAGAAGAGGAGGTCAAGGGAAGGAGAGGCCAGGATAGTAGAAGGATCATCTATATGGATAATGAAATCATCAAGAATTATGACAATGCTGTTGGAAAGAAGGACCGTGAGCCAGGAGCTAAAATCTCAAAGGAACAAACAGGAGACCCAGGAGTCTATGGATGACTACAAACCAGAGGGTAGCGCCCGGTATAATCTCATGACATGACATTCATACTGGGTGTGTTTAGGGAGGTAGAGGGAAAAAGCAACGCAGGGCAAGAAGGACATCTGTCTGAACCTGAGACCGAATGATAAAAGGTGTATGGGGGAGAAATTATCTACCCCTTAAGACAGTGGAAATGGGCTCAGAAAAGGTAACCACAATAAGCCAAGATATTGGCATAGATAACTAGCCTTGAATGAGTCAAGGGAGATAACCATGTGAAGCTACAGGATGCTTTTAGGCAGGTGCAAAAGCTTGGGAGCATCTTTTCAGGAGGCCCAGTTCTGGGGACTCTTTTTACTCCTGTCTATGGCACTGTGGGAGCTGAGTAGGGGAATCCTATTCAGACATGCAAAGCTCTGGGGATCCTTCTTTCCCCCTTTTAATTGAACAATAATAAACCAACGGAACCTGGCGTAAGAAGTGTATGAGCTTTCACACATATCAGAAAATGGTGAATTTTCATAAGCTGAGAACACCCATGTAACCAGCAACCCACATCAAAGATCAAAGCATCACCAGTCTCCCTTCAGCTCTCTTTCAGTCATTATCAGCCTCCAAAATCAACCACTATCCTGTTTCTCACACCATAGATGAAGTTTTCTGGGTTCCCTTCAGATATCTATTGATGGAGGCAAGAGGTAAGGCAGAAGGTTGTCTCACCATGAGTAGAAAGTGCTCTGTGGCTTCCTTTTGGCACACTGATTGTTAGCAAAAAGGCCACAAAAGGGGCGGAGTTAGCCATACAGCATGGATCCATTTGGAAAACTGATCATTTCTTTTCTGCATTCTTATAGTATCTTGTGCCCACTTCCATAATAATATGTTTAGTACAACACTATTATTTGTGTTGATCTCCTTGCTGCCTCCAAACATACACACACACACACACATATGTGCACATGCACACAGGCACACACACACACACACACACACACACTTGAATACTTTCAGATAGTAAGTTTTACTACTGTTTTTATTCCCGTAGCTTTGTACCATGCCTCTTACACAGGAGATTTTTTCAAAAGTCTGGTTAGAAATAAGTGTATATCTCTGCCATCAATCCTAAAACCAAGTGAAAATCAAAGAATTTCCCAATAGAACCTTGTGTCAATACCAATCCTTGCTTATGGCTTCATATAACACATTTTACAAAGCTGTAGGTCAATCATCTTGGAAAAGTCTTAAAAATGAGCTGATTCTAAATATGTCTCATCACCAACTAAATTCTATGAATTGATTTCGTGAAGCATATAATTGTTGGGATGATGTTTTACAATGAATTACGATCATCTTTATCTGATCTCTCACCTGAAATAATTTAACAGGTATCACAAAAGTACTCATTGAAGGCCTGCCATGTACAGAAAGCTACTTTATAATGTTCTAGGAATAAAGCTGGAGCTAGAAGACATGATTCCTAAGTCAACATTTTATTTTGGCCACATCCAAGCCAAATAGAAAAGAATGAAATGAAAAGAGAAGCGAGGTAGCTACAGTTCATAACATTTGCAGATGAAAAAAGGAAGGCACAAGAAGGTTAAGCATCCTCCCCATGACAATGTGAATTAAATTCAAAAGCCTGTGCTTCTTGTCCATACGTTATACTGCTTACAGCTTATCAATGCCTGAAACTACACTATCAGTGACTTCTCCCTTTGAGTAAGTTTCTATCCTCTGTGAAAATGAAAATGGCCTACTCTCAAGATTGACAAATACCTCTTGGGTTGAATAAGCTGGTTTTGGGAGAGGTGTGAGGGACAACTCCTGCTGGGAGCACCAGAGGGAGACCCCAGGATACCAGGGCCGTAAATGTGAAGGGTACGTTGTCTTGAAGAAAAAGTCTTCAGGCCACACAGACCTCAAGTAAAAACCTCAAGTAAAGTTGATTCTTCAGTTCTGAAGAAAATTTAATCCATTTATTTCATGATATTAAAAAACAATACATAGATTGGCACTACTGAGGTGGCCAATAATTTGACATCAATTTCCTTTATTCCTAATTCATTTATTTAGCCTATTCAGTTGATTACTGAGGGTCTACTCAGTGCCAGGCACTTGTCTATGTACCAGGGATACTGCAGTGAAGAAAACAGAGTCCTTGCTCTCAAGGAGTTTACGTTCTAATTCAGAAAATCACAGTACTCAGAAAAATACTTAATTTCAGTTACAACCTATAAGTGATAAATTTTACCTCCTTAGTTCTAAGCTAAGTGTCAAATACACCTATATTTCCACTCACCTCAATATGTCCGGGAACAAGCTCATTATCTACCTTTCTGATAGCCCACATTCCCAATGATTACTTCATCCTCCATGCTGTCACTCAAGTTGGAAACCTAGGAATTATTGTTGACCATTCGCCCTGTCCGAGCTCTCTCAGAGATCACCCTGCCAGTCTTAGTGACTCTCTCGCATAATGAATTGTCCCCTCCCTCCACCTCCATAAGCCCTCGTCATTTCCTCCTACTTAGACCACTGTCATATACTCTAGAGAGGTGCCTTGGTTTCTCATCACTCTGCCCTTCAGCCATGGTGTTCACTACTCTTGGAGTGATTATTCAAAACCTCAAATCTCGTTATGACAAGCTTCTGAATAAAACCTTTTAAGACAAAGTTCAAAAGTCACAGACTCAGCCTACCTTTCCAAACCGGTCTTCCCCTACCCAAGCAATGCACCACTCCCACGTTACTTGCCTCTCTGTTTTTCACATACTGACCCTTTGCTCTTGCTTTTTCTGCTTCCAGGCCATTTTTCCATGTCTTTGCAGGACTGTCTCCCTTTCACCCACCAGGCATCCGCTCAAATATCACCTCTACATAGTGGCCTTCTCTGGCTGTGTTATAAAATCATTTTCCTCTGCATACCTCTGCCCCCAACCAGATCACCATCATTATTTTCGGATGTTATCACCGTATGAAATCATCTGAGGAATGTATTTGTTTAGGGTTTATTTTGTCTGTATATCCTCTACAATAAAGAGTAGAGTGTGGTACCCCAGACCCCAAATCAGTGCCTGACACAGAGTAGACACTCAGGGATTACCCGTAAAGGGGGTTCCTTCCTCTGTCCAGAAAGTTGAGATTAACACTCTTAAACCATAAATTGTCCATTTTCGTGTGATCCTGCAACAATTTATATATAGCTATTTCATAATACTCATAATATTTTGTAATTATTGGTGCAGTAGGTAAAAAAATACATGTTTTGTCATTTTCACCACATCCACCTTCTAGGTGTCCTTTCTGATTTGGCAATAGTTGCTGATTTCATAGCCCTGAAAATTAAAAGAGAAAATGTTAGGAGTTGAAGGAAATATGGGTGGGGGAGGAAGCAAGACGATTACAGGTTGTGTTTATCAATGACACAATGTATCGCTTTCCAGGGCAACCTAGGAGTTTAGTAAAATCAACTCTACTTACAAACCCCCAGAGAGACGGAGGGGGGGAGAATGTGCACTTCCTGGGAAGTTTTCGAAATCAATGAAAAGTTTGTACTTTCACAATTATGGAATTCAGGCAATTAGAGATCTCAAGTGTCAGAACAATCATAGATAACACCTGGGCTACCTTGATTCATGTAGTTTCATGCACACAGACACATATGAAATTATCCACGTAATACTGCACACAGTGATAAGAAAGGTAACTGTGAGCTGTAAGGAACATTCCACATGCCTCCTTATCTCTCCAAACAAACTTGTGAATGAGACAAATGTGATTAAGCTCATTTTTTTCAGAAAAGGACAATGGTTCTCAGCAAACTCCATCATGCATCAGCAGATGGGAGCTCTTTCCCGAAGGCTGTCTCAGCACATCTGCTTTTTGGCCTTAAAATAGTCAGTTTCTACCATTATGTCTCTATTTTCTCATTTATAAAATAAAGACATCAGATAAAAATCCTAGCGATTCTTAACACACAGCCCCTCCCCTTTTTTTGCATAAAGATCATGGATTTCTTTGAGAATTAAATTAAATCTATGGACTCTCTTCATAGAATATTTTACACCCACACAAAACTAGATCCTCTAGGGATCAATGGAAGTCATGTTAAGAACCTCTGTGCAGGCTCTAAAATGATTCTATTATGCATATAGAGACCATTTTAAGTTCCTAATTGAATGTTACTAGCAAAAGTTGAACTTCTGGAGAGCTTCTTAAGCTAAGTCATAAAAGTCTTCATGATCACTAGTTTCTTCATTCTCTAATTGCGTAGGATATCTGACTTGCATTGATGCCTTTAACTAATTTTATAGAAGGTGTAGAATTACAGTTTGCTTTTTGAGATGCAATTAGCAACAATCTTTTCCGGGTTGCAAACACCACGTAAATGGGCCAAAGCAATGACGCAGTTCCCTGGAAGAGCCCTAGGCTGGAGAGGCAGAGCTAATTGTAGAGCACGTGTTAGTGTCTTGTCAACAGGGATTAATAGAGTTGCTCTCCCACTTACAAAGCAGGGAGTCCTCAAGCTCTCTGATGCATAAGTGAATGACAGTGACTTTAAAAGACATGTGTCCTTAACTCCAGACCTTCCAGTCTCATTCTATGTTCTGTAACCAGCCACAGCATCATGGACTCTGAATAAGTGTGATCCCCAAAGAACCCACTCCCTGTGTGTAAGTTTGTCATCTGTGGAAGCAGCATTGTCTCTTCCAGTTCTGAAAGGTATCCTGACTCATGGGATCATCCCTAGAGAGAAGCTTACACCATAAAAGAATCCAGCTCAGAATCTTATACGTGAACTTAGTAAAAAAAAATAATAATGAGACAATGTGTTTTCAAAATAGCCAAGAACAGTGGGAAATGTCTAGGAAGAAAATTAAATTAATGTTAACAAGCAGACTTGGGATGTGTCCAGTTGTCCATTTTCTAAATAACAAAAAGAATTCCATTGTGCATAAGCTACAGACTTTCACTTTCAGTCATACATTTGCAGGGATTTGAGAGGGTACTTTATTTGCTGTGAAGACTTCACTCATTCCACAAACATTATTGAGTTCCTACTATGTTCTAAGTACCCAATATATAGCATGGAATAAAATAGACAAAAATACTTGTCTTATTGCTGCTTACTTTCTGGTTGGGGGAATAAGAGTTGTCTAGGAAGTTAGACAGGAAAAAATAATCATCGTAAATAAATAAATCACACGATATGTCAGAAGGGGAGGAGTACTATGAAGAAAGAGAAAATAGAGCTGAGTACAAAAAAGCAGGAGTTCCAAAGCCAGCTATACTGTCAGTTTTTTTTTTAATTTTTATTTTTTTCGGGATGTACATCATATTTCGAATTCTGTATACATTACATCATGTTCACCACCCGAACACTAATTATAGTGCGTCCCCTCTCAAGTGAGCCTAATCACCCCTTTTACCCTCCCCCCTCCCCCCTTTCCCAATGGTAACCACCAGTCCAATCTCCAATGCTATGTGTGGTTTCTTTTTTTGTCGTTTTTATCTTCTACTTATGAGTGAGATCATATGGTATTTGACTTTCTCCCTCTGACTTATTTCACTCAGCATAATACCCTCAAGGTCCATCCATGTTGTCACAAATGGCAGGATTTCGTCATTTCTTATGGCTGAGTAGTAGTCCATCGTGTATAAATACCACATCTTCTTTATCCATTCGGCCCTTGACGGGCACCTAGGTTGCTTCCATGTCTTGGCTATTGTGTATAATGCCGCAATGAACATAGGGGTGCAAGTATCTTTATGCCTTTGTGTTTTCAAGTTATTTGGATAAATACCCAGCAGTGGAATAGCTGGATCATATGGTAGATCTATCCTTAATTTTCTGAGGATACTCCAAACTGCTTTCCATAGTGGCTGCACCAGTTTGCACTGCCACCAGCAGTGAACAAGGGTTCCCTTCTCTCCACACCCTCTCCAACATTTGTTGTTTCCTGTCTTGTTAATTATAGCCATTCTGACAAGTGTGAGGTGATACCTCATTGTAGTTTGGATTTGCATTTCCCTGATAGCTAATGATGTTGAGCATCTTTCATATGCCTGTTGTCCATCTGTATATCTTCTTTGGAGAAATCTATTTTCAGATCTTTTGCCCATTTTCTAATTGGATTGTTGGTTTTTTTGTTGTTGAGCTGTATGAGTTCTTTGTGTATTTTGGATATTAACCCCTTATCTGATATGTGGTTTGCAAATATCTTCCCCAAATTGTTAGGTTGTCTTTTCGTTTTGTTGATGGTTTCCTTTGCTGTGCAGAAGCTTTTTAGTTTGATGTAGTCCCATTTGTTCATTTTTTCTTTTGTTTCCCTTGCCCGGTCAGACATGGGACTTGAAAATATGCTGCTCAGACCAATGTCATAGAGCGTACTGCCTATGTTTTCGTCTAGAAGTCTCATGGTTTCGGGTCTTACATTCAAGTCTTTAATCCATTTTGAGTTGATTTTTGTGCATGGTGTAAGGGAATGGTCTGCTTTCATTCTTTTGCATGTGGCTGTCCAGTTTTCCCAACACTATTTATTGAAGAGACTCTCCTTTCTCCATCCTATGCTCTTGGCTCCCTTGTCGAATATTAGCTGTCCATAAATGTGTGGGTTTACTTCTGGACTCTCAATTTTGTTCTATTGATCTGTGTGTCTGTTTTTGTGCCAGTACCATGCTGTTTTGGTTACTATGTCTTTGTAGTATAATTTGAAATCAGGGAGCGTGATACCTCCAGTTTTGTTCTTTTTTCTCAGGAATTCTTTGGCTATTCGGGGTCTTTTGTTGTTCCATATAAATTTTAGGATTCTTTGTTCTATTTCTGTAAAAAATGTTGTTGGAACTTTGATAGGGATTGCATTGAATCTATAGATTACTTTAGGAAGTATGGACATTTTAACAATGTTAATTCTTCCAATCCAAGAGCACAATCAATGTACAAAAATCGGTTGTGTTTCTATAGACTATCAATGAAGTAGCAGAAAGAGAAATTAAGAATACAATCCCATTTACAATTGCAACAAAAAGAATAAAATAGCTAGGAATAAACTTAACGAAAGAGGTGAAAGATCTGTACACCGAAAACTATAAAACATTGTTGAAAGAAATCGAAGAAGACACAAAGAAATGGAAAGTTATACGGTCAGTTTTTAGAAGAGTCTGAAGAAGTTCCTTTCTACATGGCTTGCCTATCCCTCTCCAAACATCCCTGCTATGGGGTAGGGCACTGTCTCCAGCCAGCATCTATTACAGAGTGGCTGGTTAGAGTGACCAGGCTGGGAAGCAGGGTACATTGCCTTGGGGCTCAGCCTTCTCACTCCTCCCAATCGATCACTTTCTCCCCAGTAGGCACCCAGCATCTTATGTTCACTTCATCCTCTTCCCTGATACCTGCTTTGTGAGTCTTCTTTCAGAGTGGGGAAGGATTTACACTTTAATAAACATGGGCTATCATATCTGCAGAAGAGTGAAATATCTTCCGCGTATATTACTAATCAGGCTAGAGGAGTCCAGATGAGATGTCAGGGCAGAAAACATGATGGTGGAGTTCCAGGTGTTGTCAACCACGTAGTGGGAAGCAGAAGGGACTTGATGTATCAGAAGGTAGTGACAAACTTCACATCCAGCACAGAGCTCCATACACCCCACTGCTGACCTCATGGCACATGGCAGATTTCACCACTCTCCCTCCAAAATCACTTTCTAATGTACACTATAACTTTAAAGCAGACCGGTATGATTTTAAAACCAATTGACTTTAAAGTACGTGCTCAATTTCTCTTTTGACTGGGGGTATGTTTTGGAGTAAAAAGTGACTTAATTTTTTTGTGATTATTTGAACAAAAACTCATTCTCTGGAAGATTACAGTGACAGCCACAAAGCTTTTTTGTTGGTACCTTTTGCTTGTTTGTTTGTTTGAAATCAACCTTGCTGCAACATCCATATTTCAATGAGAAGACTGAAAATTAAAAGCTAAATAAAGGATTCCTATTCCGACTGATTCTAAATCACAGCTTTCTTACTTGTGTGAGATGTAAAACAATATTCCATAAAGAATATCATTTCACATACAGCTGATTGTGATTATTACTGAACATATAAATTCGTATGTGAAAATTTAACAGAATTATAATAACATATCAAATAAAAAAGGAATCCATGACTTTGATACTAAAAATTAAACAAAGAAACAAATACAAATGAGTGAAGGGGAAGCTCTTTTCTATAGTAGAATACTAAGTGACAGATACAGAAGTAAAAATAGAGTTAGGAAATCACCACTTTGCAATTACCCTAGTCATGCTTAACATAGACAAGAATCATTAATGGATACTAAAACTATTGTAGGAAAATTTGTTAAAGAATAGCGTATTGGCATAGTCTCAAAATATTTCCACATAGATTTCTTATAAATTACAAAGGTAAAAAAGAGAGCTTTGCAATTAAAAAAAAAAGGTGTGTAAATAACCGAAATCTAAGATATGTGCTTCCTGATATGTTTCACTAAGAAGGACACAAAAAAACTTATATAGTGTGTCTGCCAGAAAATGCATAACCTGAATCAAATCATGAGGAAGTAATCAGACCACCCTGAACTGGAGAACTTTTTAAATAAAACACCTGGTTTGTATTCTTCCCAACTGTCAATGTCATGTGAGAAAAGAATAAAACTAAGGAATGGTTTCTGTTTAAAGAAAGTAATCAGACATAACTAAGTGAAATGTGTGATTCTAGACTGGAACCTGAATTAAAAATAAAAAAAAGTTGAGACAACTACAGAAAATTGAATTGGGACTATATATTAGACAGTAATATTATATTTGTGTTCAATTTCTCTAGTGTAATAATTGTATTGTAGATGCCATATTCCACTATGAGAATACCCTTGCCCTTATAAAAGATACAAGTAGAAACATTTGGGAATCTGTATCTTGTGTTATATGGTTCAGCAAAATAATAATAGTTCTGTGTTATACAGAATTTTTCTGGCCTTTGTCCCTAGATCCTGGGAGGTATACTCTAAACACTTGGAATTTCCTATCTTTGGGAGTGTCACTTTCCTGTCTTAGGAGTACCTGCCTTTGTTATTCATGGTGGGGCCCTCAGATCACATTTGATATTTTATGCTAACCAGGTGACTCCTGGTGGGCCTCTAGAGAGTTTATGCTAATGAAATTACTCCAGATGGAAGATGGTCATGCCAGAAAGGCCAACCATATGACTAGAGAGGTGGCGTTTTGAGCCACTTGGTACCTGCTCAAACTTTGAGGAGGGAAAAGGGGCTGGATATTGAGTCATATGGCCAATGATTCAGTCAGTCATGCCTACTTAATGAAGCCCCGGTAAGAACTATGGACACTCAAGGGTGGAGGAGCTCCCCTGGTTGGCAATACTCTGCATTGTCACACATGGAAGTACCAGAGGATGACATGTCCCCAGAGACAATGGCAGCTTCACATTTAGGACTCTCCCAGACCTTGCCCTTTGTGTCTCCCCCTTGGGCTCTTTCTGATTTGTCTATTTTGGCTATAATAAAACGATAATCATTAGTAGAGAGCTCTCCTGAGTTCTGAGAGTCAGTCTAGCAGATTATCAAACCTCAGCAGCTCATGGGAACCCTTGAATTTGAGGATAATTGATCAGAAGTGAGGATGGCTTGAGGACCCTTCAACTTATGACTGGTACCAGAAGTGAGAGCACTCTTGTGAAGGACTGTGCCCTTAACTTGTTAATTCTCAGCTAACTCTGGTAGCCACTAGTAGTCATTGTAGATTCATTCTATTATTTTTTACACATTTCTTTGTTTACTTTCAAAACAAAAATTTGGTTAAAAAAAGTGTATGGGTCTTACATAACTTTACGAATTGGGAAAAATAATCTGAAAATAATGCTCAGTAGACTGCCTATGTGTCTCTAGGTCACGTCCTATCAAACACTGAGAGTTGTCTGGTCAGGTGAATAATTAGATTGTTAGATTAATTTTTCTCCAGAAGTTAGGTTTTTTGGATTGAAAAAACCTGTTTTAAGCTTGTTTGATTCTATAGGCTTAAAATGCCAAAAACTAAATATTAAGTGCTAAACCCATGCCGTTACTAAAATGAGAATGAATAAACTTTACCTGGTAGACGCGGAAAAAATGAAAATGAAAAATCTTAAGACCATGCTGAAAACAGTATTCTTCTAAGCAGTGAAGTAGAGTCAATCAACAGAGATATTTAGCCATTCAAAGGCATTTTAAAAATCTGTGCCTAGCACAGAGTGGATGCTCAAAGAATAGTAATAGTAATAGTAATAAATAGCAAGCAAGAAATATGAGGGACTTGAGGAAATGATGATATCAATAATTCCTCCTTTTGGTATATCACTTTTCATTCTTAAAGCAACGAAGTTTATGCAGCATATTCTTAGCAAGCTGGGGTGGGATACTGGGTAGACAGTTCCAGTTATCATTGTGATAGTAAAGAGAAAATTATCATAAAAATGAATAGGTTCCCAAGGTCATAAACTACAAAGTACCAGCCATTTCAGTGCATTTTCCCACCATGTCACATAGGTGCCCAAATTAAGGAGTTTGATAACTCTTCTTATAGAATTCAAAGGAAGGGCAGAGAGAGAGGGAAAGAGAAATGGAGAGTGAAAAAGACAGGGAAGGAGGGCATGAGGAAGGAAAGAAGTTGGGAAGTTAAAAAGGAAATAAGGAAGGAATAGAAGGAAGGGAGAAAAGAGAAAGGAAGAAGGAGAAAGGAAGAAGGAAGGCAGGAAGGAACGGAAGGAAGGAAGGAGAAGAGAGAAAGGAGGGAGGCGGAAGGAAGGCAAGAAGGAAGGAGGAAGGAGCTGAGCTTTTTCCTTATTCAAAATATATTACAGTAACAATTAAAAATGAAACTTCAATTTTAATTTCTTTCAACCTTCTAGACTGCTGTGGTTACACTGTTCATCAGTAACCTGTTTTCTCCTGTATAAATGAGTTTTGTCCTCCTTTACGCTTTCATTATCCACATCAATATCTCAGACAAATGCTTTTAAAATAAATTGCATAAAATCTTGTACACGGTACTTGTAACTTCTATGGTAGTAATGCAATGTACTTGAAAATGCATACTAATTCAGTTGCAATCAACTTGCATGAATGCAGGAGAAATAATTTACTCTGTCTCATTCTCTCTTTCTCTCATTTCTACACATTATATATGTTGCATGTTGTATTTCACAGCATTACATTGTTATGTGGCTGTCATTCTGAGCTGTTTCAGCAAGTAAAACCAATTCTTTTTTTCTCCCTTAAGACAGTCAACTGTCTGACAAGCTGATTTCTTCTATCAGCTATATGTAACAGCTTAAAACATCAGAATATGTCAGCTGGACTTTTTAATTACATATCTTAACAGTCCAGTGGATTCAGCAGCTGTACTGAAATACGCAAACTGAAATGGACTGAGTATTAAATTAAACTACAAACTAAAGCAACTTTGCTTGGTGTGTCTGCTATAAGAAGTGACAATTCATCTAATTAGTTTGCAATACTGGAGATATTCTGAATTATTTGCCTCTGGTATGATTTCTTTCGTAGTCATGGCACATGTATGGTCCTAGTCATGATGTATGTATGGTCCACAGACATGGTTGGTTTCTATTAAAGGAAGATTTCCACCAGCCAATACATTAATGAATATTCGTTTTGTGCCTAATGATATGTATAAAGTATTGTATTGAGTCATGGATGACCCAACAAATAAAAATGATCTATCTGGGTATGTTGTGACAAATCTTAGATATCTAACACCATGCAGCAGTTGGCCATAAGTGACCTATGAGTTCTACAAGACTAGCTTCAAGGAAGGTGCAGTTAAGGGTGTACAGCCCCACCCCTTCCTATCATTCTTAAAAATACATCTATGTGCCAGTGAGAGAATAAGATGATTAAGGATAACCTTGAACTATCATATATCAATTTATCAGTTGATCAATATCAATATTTATCAATTTTAACCCCAATTATCATTTTAGAAAAACAAATCGTTGGTAGACCCTGGAAATCCAAATGTTTGGGGCAGCAAATGGCCTATAATCTGAGGCATAGCTGATCTATGGTAGTGCTCCATTATGACCCACTGGGTCAGACTCATTTCCAAAGGCTCCCTGATGAGCTGAGATTGGCACCAGACCTTGAAGGGTGGGAAGAATCAGAGGAACAAAGAAAGGTGAGAGTTATATGTGTCTGAGGAGAAGGGCAAGGAGAACAGGCTGGGGAAGGGCGAGGGGAGAAGGGTGGGGAAAGGCAAGGGGAAGAAGATGGGGAGGACTCGAAACAACAAAAGAACATAATGGAGTCAGGACCCTGGGCAAGGGTGTGCTGTGAGAGAAGAGGCTGAAGAGATGTGTTTGGAACCAACTGAATGCAGACTAAAGGGCTTGGCTTTTGTTCTTTATGCCAAGTAGTGTGTTTTCATTTAAATTTTCTATTTTTAATGCTATCATGTAATGCATACCTTAAAATCTATTTTAAGTGTTTTGTTTTTTTGGTTTTCTTGGAGGGAGAGGAGAAGTCTGAGGAGACCTGTGCATGGTAAAGACTCAGACCGTATCGATAACGTTGCTTAGCAGGCAAGAACAGCAACAAAAAATAAGAACTGGAAAAATGGAACCTGCTGAGCGTTTGTGTTATTTACCACTTAATGGAATGTTGGCTGAAAACAGTAAAATAAATATTTCATTTTACCCTGCATCACTTAAAAAAGTAGATAAGACACAGAGCTCCCCTAAGACAATTGCCGTGGCAGTATGGGGTGGATATAATGGGCTTCAAGCTGCATAAAGTTTAAGCTCATATTCTTGGGTTTAGGAGTTTATATCTTCCTCTCCCCTGAAACAGCCCCCTATATGATTCCCATAGGTAAAATCATCTCAATGGGCTTTGCAAACCAACGTAAATAAGTACAGGTTTGCATTAAAGCTCCGACTACATATTAAAGCCAAATCAACACCCTTTGCTAATAGAGATGTTGAAAAAAGATAAAACACCTCCAAGGCCAGGCACTGGGTCTGTGCTGCTATTTCATGTCAAGGCAATTACAGTGATGGTATTAGGGAAGATGAGGGCGGGAGCCGTGTTGTCATCCAGGGGGAAGGGAGCGCAGCCTTTAAGCAATCATGTAGAGCATGCAGAACATCTTAGAGCTGGGGAAGGAACAAAGCTCCGCGCTGTCAGAGTATTGATCTGCTCCAGAAGGTGCAGGGAGCTGCACTACGGTGATTGCCTTCCCCGCTGGGTTTAGAGAGGTCTGAAAGAATACAGTATTGATCTGGCCCCATTCCTGAGAAGTAACTTACAGATAAGCCCTGACTGGAGGCCACCAACCTTGAGAACAAACTGTTGCAAAGACACCCCCTTTGCCAGGCAGCCAACAACAGAGCTGATGCTGGAGGAGAGAAGGGGGATGATTAGAACACACTTAAACCTTGGTGGGGGAAGAGCAGACCACGTGTCTTCTTCCTACCTCAGTCACCAGCATCTCCCAATTCTGAAACAGTTAAGACAAGGTCATGGGTGGAGAGGAGGGGAGGGCACAGCTGGAGTCCCATTTGTGAAACTGTATTTTGTCAAGGAAGAAAGATTTGAGTTTCCGAAGATTTGTATGTTTATGTGAATCCACTCAGAGACTCATTTACCTCATCTTTTAAATGGGAATAACATTGTCAATTTCGCAGACTGTGGTCTGGATTCAATGTGATAAATCATGTTTGGGTCGTGTTTGGGAGGAAACGAGAAATCCACTGTCATCTCCTCTCTGCCTTCTCTCCGAAAGACTCTCTCCCAGCCACTAAACTCCAGGAATTAAAAAACAGACCATTTTTCAGGGAAAAGGAAACTCAGAATTCCCACTTCCAGAGCTGTGTGTAGAAGTAGGATGCCACTTTAGTTTTTGTATATTACCAAGCCTCAAGTTCCAACTTGGAAAGAAAAAGAAACCCAACTGAAAATTCTCTATTTGCACACCACTCAGTGTCTCATGGTTTCCTGGTGGAAATTACTGTAACCACAGGGTTTCACGTGGTTTCAGCCTCCAGCCACAAGTCAAAATTGGCCAGATGTTACTGAGAAGTTGGGGAACTAGGTTGTTCCCTGAGGATTTATCCTGGTGTGTAACCAGATACAAATACAAATTTATTTGGATGGGGATTGTAGGGTACAACAACTTTATTTTCGCCCATGTTAAGGATTTTCCATTTGCTGGGGAAGATAGTTCCACGTTTACCACTCTTCTGGGAAAGCTAGCCCATCAATTCTGCCGCAGTACTGTGAATCCTGGAACTCCTCTTCAGCCTGTGAGGGGCAACCTTATCCCCCTGGATTATGTTGTGTTGTGTGTAAAATGGGGTACCCCCTACATCCCGGCTACCAAGGATTTTACGAATCATATATAATCATTTTTTCTTTCTAATTCAGTATCCGTTCAACGTAGCTTTAACGTAATAGTTTCATCAATTCCTGAATTGAGTGTGTTGTATAAACAGCAACTTCTCTCAGACTATCTAAACAAAACAGATTTTGTAATTTCGTCATATTTGAGCTCAGTTCAAAAGATGCACAGAGGTGAGAGACAAGGTCCACCTCTCAGATTACTTTCTCCAGCAGTGAGGGTAAATACGGCAAACTCATCCCAAACATGTCTTAGGGCCTTAAAGATCATAATTGTAACAACAATAACATCATACAATTTTTAAACTGCTTCCTGTGCGTTGTCTATTTTGTATGGTCCTCGAGGCCCCTGGAGGTCAGCGTGCACGTCCATCCCTGCTTCATTTGATCCACCTCTGCTTGACCACCGCCGGACTTTTTCCCAGGCAAAGGAGAACCCCCGGGAGAGTGCACAGACTGGACAAAGGGGCTGCAGAGGTGGTTTGATTTCACCACAATCATTTCATCTCTCTTAGCAGAAATCCCCTGGGCCTGCCCTCCACTCTACAAACTTGCCTTTGTTCACACAGCTCAAATAGAAAGCTTCCCCTTCCACATTGAACTCGTCTTGCTGAAACATTTAAAGGAAATGTGACCTATAATTGTCGAAAGTGAAATGCAAGATTTCAATCCTTTGTCCAAAGGCTAATATTTAATCTTTTAAAGCTCCGAGGAGGTATCTTTGAAGCTCCGATAGAATTTGGAAAGCCAAATAAAAACAGTGCTAAATATATATTTGCTTTATTAAAAACATTAAGTATTCATCTCCATTTTAAGCACACTCTTAGTGAGTCCTACACCTCTTATATATTATCGTACAAAGGGCCTTAAGATCCTTGATTTTCTGAAATTTATCCAACATTGAAACATCAGTTTAGTTGTCCTCCTTTCAGGAGGACACGACTTCCAAAAATAATATGTTTTGTGACCAAGATTCTCGAGCTACAAAAGTAGAAATGTGCAGCAACTTAAAAGTTGCCTGCACATAAAAAGTGCCAAATGTGTTATAAATAGGACCCTCTTGTGCAGCAAGCCGTTGCCTCCCCAAGTCACCCATAGATGTGAGCACAGTAATTACCCACGTGATGGGCGCATCAAGGGCTTTTGTTGTATCTTTCCATCTCCTTTTTTCTTCCTTCCCTAGTTTTGCCGTTCTAAGAGAAGTCAAGGTGAAGGGTTTAAGGCCTCTGAAGCTGGGGCAAGAAAACAATCGCCTTTTCCAGTGGTCAGTAAAGAATACAAGGGAATAGTTAAAACAGAGCCACTGAAGTGAACAACCTTGATGCAACCAATGGGAGAAACAGCCCCTTCAGGTGCTCCCCACAGGGCTCCCTTTTGGTTGCTAGGCCAGGAAGGTCAGCACATCTCTATGGCGCTCCCTTTCAAGTGCACCAGCTGAACGCCAGCAAACAGGTTCCGCATGACTGCTGGTGCACAGGGAAACTCCTCAGAGAGAGACCCCTGACCCACCAGAGGGGCGAGAACCAAAGCAGGGATCAGGCACTTTATTTCAAGGGGGGGTGTGTGTGTGCGTGTGTGTGTGTGCATGTGTGTGTGTGTGTGTATGCACTACAAAGGTAAAGGAAGCCTTTCAAATCTGGAAACACTACACACATACGCACATTAGGCAGAAGAAAAATAGGACATAGAAATGAGAGAGCATCTTTTCAGAGGTAAACAACTTATAAGATACTGAGACTATTGGTGGCACTGCAGTTAGAAATATGTTACAGTTGAATCCCATTATTTTGAAGAAACAGTGAATATAGTAATATTTATACTTTGGCACATAATAGACAATTCTGCGGCTAAGGTCTTCTGTCCAGACAGGTGTCTTTCCATCATTACTTGATACATGAAAAGTTGAACATAAAAATTGCTAGAAGATTTCATTCCTGTTATGCAGCAGAGGATTCTGTCCGCTGCAGATGCACAGAGATGTGGTCTTTTGTTACATTGTGCATCCTTGGATGCTGGAATACTAATTAATGAGCAGAGTCAGCAAAATAACTGTGCTACATGGGTGTCACCAGCAAGCCCTGGAAGAAGCCAGAGGCCCCGGCCTAAACTTTTCCCACTGGCAAAATAGAGGCAATTGTGGTTACTCACACACAATCTGGTTCATGAGCCAATGACTGATGAGCACCCTTACACTATCCAGTAGCCCTTGGAACTTTTGTAAGACAGCATAGATGCTAAGTATAGTACCAAGCACTTTTGTTACATTCCATTTCTCCATCTACTGAAAGTTTCTGAGTTGGAGGAAATTAGAGTCAGGTGTGTCCCAGCAAGTCACGGGCTAGAATGTGAATTCCCATAGCTGGGGTGATTGAACTCAGGTTGAAGAATCGCTGTAGTGGGAATATTGAAAAGGCTCAAGTATAATTCCTACATTCAGCAAATTTTATTAAGATCCTACTGTATTTCAGGCCCTGGAGATACTTAAATATGATAGACGCAGACCAACCCTCATGAAGCCCACCCCCTAGGAAAGATGGTGACATAGGACAGGTAATTCTACTCATGTTGAGCCGCATGAAGAAATGACGGATACCGACGGAGCATATAAGGAAGCAAACTTAGGCTCAGGAATGAGGAAGTCTTTCTGGAGAACAGGATGTTTACATGATAAGGGATAAATGACTCCCTGTTATGACTATTACATGTATCTAGAATAACTTTCAGACTCATTCTCTCCTTTCCAACCCACCCTGACTTATCTTCCTTGGTAAGCTCCTATCACAACACTAGTTAGATCTGAAAAACTCTCTTTCAGCTAAATTTGGAGGCTCCAGCAGAGAAATATTTTCAGTAGCCTGCATGATTAAGAATAGAAAAAGAGTTCTATTTTGACATCTATAATCAAATCACATAAAATAGCCCCAACTGATTTTGAAACTCATACATCAACCATATATTAAACTTTTACTCTCAAAAGCACTAACTCTGTAATACTTTACATCTTGCTATCGTTTCATAACTTATTGTCCTTACAAAATTCTGCAACTATTATGAAATTTAAGTCACGGGTTTTAAGCTGAAATGGGGTTTATTTTCCCACAAATTTTGGAATATTAAATTCTCTCTTTATTGAACTAACAAAAAAAAGATATCCAATTTTGTATAGGTATGGCTTAAGATGGTTTGCAGGTATAGTCTTTTTGGATGAGGGAAATAAGATTTTCAAAATGTGGAATTTGAAGATAAACCATGAAACGTTGACTTGCCAACTTGCAGCATATCAAAATGTCAGCTCAGCACCTTAAAGAGTCTAACAGGATTATTCAGCCCAATTTTCTCTGTGCTTAATGCCGTATCCTGGCTTAGAGTCAGGCTCTTCTGGAAGAATCTTTAACTCTTTCTGCACATCACAGCCCCATTTCATGCAATAAAG
Source organism: Equus asinus (assembly GCF_041296235.1). Lineage (NCBI taxonomy): Eukaryota > Metazoa > Chordata > Mammalia > Perissodactyla > Equidae > Equus > Equus asinus. The sequence goes on along the minus strand of NC_091791.1, from coordinate 109,468,740 downwards.
TTGCCATTTCCTAAATGAGATTCTAATAGTCTGAAATATTTCCCTCAGCTTTGAAAGGATCCTTGCTTTGAGGATGTAGCTTACACACTGAGATAACCTCAATCATCCCCCAGCAAGAATAAACCAAAATCACACTCACGCTTCCATTAGTAGGGCCTAACAAGAACGGTAATGAGAATATTCTTAGCATTATCCCAAGAAGGGACAGTGGCTTGAATCTTATGACAACCTTCTCTAAGCTCATGCACATTGTGTGATAGCTTTAATGAAACAGCATACATCTTCAAGCATGACATGCAACCTCTGAAGGAACAGGTATGTAACACAACATTTGGAGGGGACCTCAGAGGCGGTCAAGTCTGTTTTCTGTATGATTAATGAATCTCCTCTATTGTTTTTTGGATAGGTGGACACAGGGACTCTGAGTCCTTTGCTATCAAAGAACTCTCTATCTCTGAAATCAGACTATTACCATGTTTGATGGATCTAATATGAATTTTTTCGTTACACTTTGCCATAATCAATCTTCAAAAACTTTAACCACTTGAGCTATTTCTGTACTAATGAGCTTCATCAAGTTGAGCCAATTATTTTCCCACAGGACATCCCTACCAATATTTTTAATTAAGAATTCTTCCTTTATTTATTCAGCCATTTACATGGGACCAACTATGAGTCAGGCACCCATCTAGTTGCTGGGAATAGCAGTAAACAAAACTGACAAAGTCACTCCCCTCGTGGGACTCACATTATGGAATGGGTATAGAGGGAGAAGATAAGCAGACAAATACAGGTCTCCCCCGCTACCTGAATGTTCATTGTATGCCACTTCACTTTTACAAAAGATTTGCATTAGTACCTGTTTTCCCTAACAGAAATCTGAAGAGGATTTTTCACTTTTACGAAAAAAAAGGTGAAAAGTGAAAGTAGCATTCAGCATTTGTTTTGCAGTGACCCGTTATAGAGACTAAACAGTCAAGCATACTGTCTTACTTCAAGCCTTCCACATCAGCCACAACATCCACAGCAGACGATGGACCTTGACCTTTGACACCAAGGCAGGCAGACATAGAAGGTGTAGACATTAGTGACCTGCCTGCCCTGATGGATTCAGATGAGGGTGAGATGTTCATAGACAACCCTCTTCCTCTTTCTCCTACACCGCCGTCTCCTGGACCTCCCACCACCCCAGCCTCTGATGACTCAGGCTAACACTCCTTCATCACCATCACAACTTCTGAACCTTCCAGTGTGCTTGCTGTCTTCTCGATTCTGGTGAGTGTAACTGCACTGTACCTACATGATATCTCCTTTGATATAGGCTGTGTATCTACCACTCCTGCTTTCACTATACATTTAAGTTATCTTAGGTTTTACGTGTTATTTGGCAGGTTATTTTGGGGGTCTGGAAACATTCAAAAAATTTTCCCATATAAATTAATGGTAGTTGCTCCTTCACTTTACACCATTTTAGCTTATGAAAGATTTCATAGAACGCTGTACTTTTGGATAGAAGGGGAAGCCTGTAAGTGAAAATGTAAAATGTCAGTTGGAGAAAAATTAGGCAGAGGAGAATGCTAGGGCATGCAGGGGAGGATGGGGGCTGTGAGTTTGCATCAGGTCGTCAGGGAAGGCTTCACTTACAAGGCTGTATGTGAGTGTAAGCGGAGACCTGAAGGAGGGCAAGACATACCAAAGATCCTGATCCCTCCCACTCCGGACTGGCAAATAGATTTCACCTTTCCGGTTGATTCTGATTGGTTGGTAGCGCTGTCTAGATCTCCACATTGAAGTCTGGGTCCTGGATAATATGAAAGGAAACTTTATTTGATTAACAGTATCTGCCGTGGATGCCAGACAGGGATGGGCAGTAAATATTCAATATTTGCATATTGTAGACCTGTAATATACTAGCTGAAGCTCCTTCATAGTCTTCTCTTTTCTAGCTTGTGTATCTCCATTTTTTAAAGTGAACCTCTCATGTTGCTTCTTCGTTTTTTCAGTCTTTGCCATGTTTGCGCTTTCTCCAGAGGAAAGGTTAACAACACTCTTAAAGAGTGAAAGTCAGGGTTGTGTATAGCAATTGAGGTGTGGTCTAGTGAGCAGAGAGAAGACCTAGAATCTTGATACCCTTGCTCTGGACTCCAGAACTGAGACGTGTTCAGTCTAAAGTCATATTAATTTGGTTTGGGAGGCACTTTTTATCACATTCATGTTTTTCGTGCTAACTGGCTGCCAGTATGACAGGCACATGACAGATACTTCCTTGCTTCCTTCCTTGCCTAAAAACTCAACATGATATTTAAAGAAGGCGATATGCACGGGAGAAGTACCATTTGTCAAAACAGACCCCAATCACTTCAGTCCGCAAGTTCTAGCACACAGCATAAAACCACAAGTTGACGTTGCCCATTCCTAACAAAAGGTTAATGCTTTAAGCTTTAAAAAAAAATTTGGATCTGTTGGTTGGTAATTGGAATAAACATTCAAATTTGAGCATCAAATTTCTCATTAGTTTCACATCAATAGCTGTGCTGCGACTATGGATCAGTGAACTGGGCTCCTCACTGCCCAAGTGAGTTCATTAATCACTCTCCTCTAAGATGGCTGTGTAAGTAGACAGTTGTTCTAAGCAGCTGTCTTCTGGTACAACTCTTCTTGTACAGACGGTGGGAAACTCTTCGCATGAGTCGGCTGTTGTTTGAGCTGGAAGTCTCACTTGTAGTGACAGGTCTAGAGACAACTGGGTCTGAGGTCGGTAAAGCATTCCAGTTTGTAAATGGTCACTTTATGGTCACAGATAGAAAGGTTTAAAACCACTAAGGCTAAGTTTTCGTATCTTATCTGACGTCACCAGGAAAAAGAAACACGAAGCTACGCGTTTCAAGTCCACACTGTATTTGGTCAAAAGCCCCAAACCTAAATTGAACTCTTATAACTCTTGTTTTCTTGCCCAAAATGATATGGCCTTGCTCCTTAGCTCTCCTGCTCTTCCAACTATAGATAGTTAACTTTATTTTCATATTTTCGGACACACTTGACTGCTTAGAGAGATCGGAATCCACATGCAGCTCCAATTCTCCATTATATTGAAGCGAGTACTCCAGTAACTGGAGCTTATCCTGTTTTAATATATGCAATCAGGAAATTTGAAGCGGCCTTGATGGCCCCTATAATATTTCCCTTAGATGCTCTCTGATATGTCAGTGCCTACAAGTTCATCCACACAGCAATGACCTCATGTGGCAACCTTTTTCCATCCGCTAGAACACTTAGTAGTAACATGAGAACTTGATTATCTTCTCTTAGGGAAAAAAAAAAAGACAGAGGAAAGACTAAGAAAAACAATACATATAAATACGAATTAAGAAGGTCTCTCTCTCTCCTGTAAACAGAACAACCAAAAGAAGTAAACACACACTAGAGAAAATAAAAATCACAAAATCCACACAATCATTTTGTGGAAGGGAAGTGGGTGGGAGTTTCTTGGGAATCAAGGACTTCCAGGCAAATCTATTTCCTGGAGAGGTATTTAGTCTTTTCAATATAAAGAAAAGAGAAAGAGATGCCGAAAGTTCAACCCAGGAAAACTTTCCTTTCTCTCATTAATTGCAATCAAGAAATAAACAAAGGAAAGGGGGAAGGGAAAAGATTGAATATTTCCTGGGTACTGCTTAGGAAAACCATTTAAAATTAGATTTCCCTTACTGTATGCTCGGGACCACTCCGAGGTAGGCAATGCCACCCCAAGTGAGAGAGCGAGTGACTGAAGGCCAGGCCTGCCTTGCTTCAGTATTCCTGTAAGAAATTTGTACTGAGAAACTACCTGCCAGGTACTGTTCTAGGCCTTAGGAATACAGGTAAAGAAGGCAGAAAAGAGTGTTGCTTGCACAAACTTTACATTTTAGAGGACAAAGAGAGAAAACAAACAACAAGAAAACATCAGCCAGTAATAATTGTCAGGGATAAAAATAAAATGGAATGATATAAAGAGACATTAGAAGTTATTGAGGGCTGAATGGTGTGGGAAGGAAGGTCCCACGGGGTGAGGGGGTATTGAACTTGAGGCCTGTGGAACAAGAGCTGGAGCTGCAAGAGCTGGCAGAAGTACTTCCCCAATACTCCACAGCAGGCGCAAGAGGTGGGCTATTCGCAGCCACTTCTGTTTTAGCACAAAGCCCTAATTTTTCTCCCAAACCTCCACTGGACGGGGTCATTATGAAATACACGATTCGTTTTGTAAACTACAAAATCAACAAGATAGCTGGCAATTAGGTGTAAAATGGAAGTTGTATAGATAGCATAATCAGATATCTAAATTACACATTTTTCTGCTTCTGCTTGGGCATCTCCAAATTGGCTATCGACCCAGTCTCATTTGTCTGGATAATTTTTCAGGTTAAACTCCTTTTGAAAATAGCTTTACCTTGAATGCGTTGTTTCTAGAGGTTTCCTCATCCTTAAAATTAACATATTTCCTCATTATAGAAATGTTGTTTTTGTCCTCACTGATTCTGATTCTTATTCTCCTAAACCCAATTTAGTCTATGTGGCTTCAAGTTACACTGGGGCTCTAGCATGGGGTATGTTGGGACTAGAACTTTGATTGCATTCAAGCCGATGAGGGGAGTCAGAATGAATCAATGAGAAGCAGGATGTAAAAAAGATTTATAAAACATTTTAAAATACTACATAAAAAGACACACCCAGAAAGCCTCGGAGAGTTGAGTTGTCTATGCCCAGTGGGGTCTATTAATGGAAATTGTTTAATGAGTGTCTTTTAAAGCAATTACCTATTAAAATACTAAACACTTGAATGGAAACTTTGGTCTCTAAGAATCTTGGAACATTTGCTAGACTCTTGACTCCCGGGATATTTCACTCATTACTGAATTGCAACCCTTCTGAGGTTGCTTGTTTCAATTTCTCCAACATGCCCATCAGCAGTTTGTACTTTTATAAATCTAGCTGACTGAGAAATAACCCAAGAGTCAAAGCAAAGTTGGTAACCTCTAACCTTTGAGATTTTTACAGACCTGTTGACGTAAAATCCGATATTTATACTTTTCCTTTTTTCCTTTTATGTCCTTACCAACTTGTTTGCATAATTGGTACTAGGAGCTCATCAGACAAAACTATCTGTGTTTTATGGCACTATGGAGGAAATTGCTAGGCAATAAATATTAAAAAGTATTAATAAGGTTCAGATTTTGAAATACGTTTGCTAATATTCTACTCATAAAAATGAATTACATTATTTTCCTGGAATGTTCCTCCTTGTTCCTGTTTTTGCTGAAATTCCAAATATGGATCCAATTTCTCCTTTAAATTTGAGTTGTATTTCATTCCATTTGCTTCCAACTTCAAGGACTGAAATAAAGAGAATTCTATGTAGTTTACTTGTTTGAATATAACAGTAATCCAGAATGATTTGTATAAATGAACCTGGTGAGAAAATAAGTACACATGCATAAATAATTTAGACATGCAATTTTTATAACTACGAATTTTGTAAAATATGTTATTTATCACGTTATAATTTCTGACAGTTGTATCACAGGTGTGAGAACATTGAGTTACAAGAAACAGTCACAGATGCATGAAATTTAGAGCTAAAAGAAACTTGAGAAGACATCTGGTTTAATCGCCTCTCTTTAAAGATGTGGAAATCAAGATCCAGAAAGGTTATGGGTCTTCTTTCCAGTCGCAGAGCTAGTCAAGTAGAGCCTACACCCTTGACTGCACGTGTGAAAGGCAACAAGGAGACTTTCTTCAAGCTATTGGTGTGAAGTTTCTTTGGCCTAATTATACAATCTTATTTGAGACTTAGTGAAATATTTATCTAAGGAATGTCTCATTAAGAAAAATTTCCACTAACCAGGAAACTATTTACTATGGACTGAATGTTTCTGCCCCGCCCCCCCCCCACACTCCAATTCATATGCTGAAGCCTGAGCCCCTAGTGTGGCTGTTTTTGGAGAAGCGGGCTCCAAGGAAGGAATTAAGATTAAATGAGGCCATGAGGGTGGCCACGGCTGTGATCCAACAGGATTAGTGTCTTTATAAGAAGAGACACTACAGAAAACTCTGTCTCCCTCTCGCTCCCCTTCCCACGTACACACACAAAGAGGCGGGGATATGAGTGTAGGGCAAGATTGCGGCCAGCTCCTAACCAAGAAAAGAGAGCTCAGAATGAAAACTCCCTTTCCAGCACCTTGATCTTGGACTTCCCAGGCTCCGGGCCTGTGAGAAATTCTGCTGTTTAAGTCGCCCAGTGTGCTGTATTTTGTGTACACAGTGATTCTCTAACACAGGTAGGGATATAATTAGTTTGGAAAAGCAAATTCTAACATTATTGCTCCTGCGGTAAATATTCCTATAGGTAAAGTCCTACACATATCTTGGATTGTTTTCTTGGAATTGCTCGGTCAAGGTATGCACATCTTAAGGCTTTGAAGGAGTACATTTTCACAGAAATATTAACCGCATATTACACTCTTCTCCAGTAATTCACTTTGCAAAGTAGGCCGCCATGTTGATGGATAGGAGGGCTGTTCTGTGGAAATCCTCACAGACAGCTGCCTCACATTTAGGGAACTCTGCCTAGAATATGATTCCAAAGAACATTGGGCAATCCAGGAGAGAGTGGGACATCATGCTTTTGTTTATTAAAAGCCAAATTATTAAACCCAAATTACCAAACTACCATGATTTGAGGATACACTGCCAGTTGAAAATTAGCACCGCTACCCCCCCAAAAAATTCCATGACCTAATTCAAATGAAATCTTCTGTAAGAATAAAGATAAGTAGGATTCAAGTGTGACTGTGTCTGAACCGAAACAACAGTTTCCTGAACTGGGGTGTTGATTCGAACCATTTTTTCCTTTCTCCTTTATCTTTTTTTTTTTTTTTTTTTAATTCAGGAGTCCAAGACCAGTTTTCTACATATACGATTGACGTCCCCCTCGGCCACCTGCCGTATGGAGGGTAACACTTACAGAGCACACCCCCATCTCAGTCATTACTGACTGATGAGATAAGAATTTTGTATTTTACATCACTTCATATCAAGAAATTCTTCAAAATGATAATGGATGCAGTCAAGCCGCCTAGAAAATGAACAGTTGGGGGATTTGGCCAAGAAACCTAGCCACCTTTTGAAAATCTCCGGCTAGTGGCCCCATGGGGATTTTTGAACTGAGAAGGTGAGCTGTACCTGCCCGCACCTTGACCCTGTCTCAGCCTGAGGCGCAGGAATTGAAGGCTGTAAGATTCCATTTGAAATATTATCTTGCGTGGAGCAACAGCAGCCAAAACTTGAGCTATGACTTAGAAAGTGTAAAAAGAAATGCTCTTCTATCTTGCAGGAGCCTCTCCTATATTAATGAACTTTACAACCAGTGTGTGTAAACATGCTCCCACACATAGGCACGTCCTCCCATCCACTTTCCACTACTTATACCTGAACAGACTAAGAAAAGTTAAAATTTTAAAGGGAGAGAAAGTATATCATAGAGATATACTAATCCTCTAATTCCTTAGAGGAGCAAATAACCTTTTCTCTTGATATAGGAACCAAGCATTGATCTGTCACACTGTTTGTTCTGGTAGAGTTCCCAGAGGCACATTCAGTTTGAAACGTTAAGGCTAGTTCATTAGGCGTCCCTCGCTTGCTTCTCCGAGAGAATCAAGATAACACTGTGGTTAGTTAATGGCTTTCTCTTGTTTCCCCCAGAGCCTGCCTGTCTGAAGCCTGCAGGCTCAAGAAGCTTCTTCCCCCCTTCTCTTTGCTATTAGTCACAGCTGGTAAGGCTCACAGGAGCCGAGCCTGTTTGAAAACAGTCGGATCACGAAAACGTTTGAGTCTTTCTGCTGCAAGCAACAAACTTGGCCTGGGCTGCCACGAGGAGATGGAGTGGGAGTGGGGACAGGGCGGGTATGCACCAGGAACGAGGAAGAAAGGGCAATTGCTAACCACCTCACTTCAAAATCCTCTCTGAGGGAGCCCGTGGTGGGCAGCCTTGCTGGGAAGGTGGGCGGGCGGACTGGATAACTTTTAAAATGAAGTGATGCCTCTTGGGGCTCGTGTCTCCTGTCTGGTGCCCACTGTGCTCCCCTGTATTCTGGTAATGGGGTGGGGGCGGGGGCTAATGATAAGACTCTAGATGTAGTGAGCTAACCTTTGCTATTGCAATTCTCCCAGACTCGCTCCCCCATCCCACTTCCTTCTATCCATAACTTTTATAGAACTAGAGTGGAAGGAAAGAAAGAAAATAAGAACTTGGATATTACAGATAACTCAAATCCCAAAACCAAACCCATAGGCCCCTCTAATGTCCTAGGGTAGGACTGCTGAACGGAAGACACGATGCCTCACAAGTATGCCTGATTTCTAAGAGCCCTGATGTTTGGTTGTTCACTGCATTCCTCCTCACAAAATTGGCCCTAGAAATGCTGAATAATTTTATCTTTTGCCTCTGGTAGGGCCTGGGTGAACTGCCAACAGGGGCCACGTGTCTGCTGTTCCCTAGAGTGGCTGGTGTGCTGCTGTGCAAAGGGATGCTCAGATATATTCTGTGATGATGTAGGTGATAACAATGATGTCATCGCCAGTGACAAATTACCCTTTGTCACAGCCTGGGATCCTGATTCATGAATGTGACAGTTGCATTGGGTTTATGAGGCCAATAAACATATACGCTTTGGGGTCGAGTTTAAATACAAGCCGGAAGGGTTTCATTTCCTTTTCTGGGTGTCTCCAGGATTCAAATTGTACTGAGAAATCACAGGGGGAAGTTTTATGAGGGATCAGGTCAAGCCCATAAAAGTAATGGGGTTCTTCACGTCGCCTCTTTCAGGGCAATCTGAAGGTGGCTCCTTATCTGGTTTGGGTTTTTCAGTCTACATCCCTGCCTCTTCTTAAATGGTTTGAGGAAATTTGGATTCTTCTCCTGGATTTCAAACATGCTAATAACACACAAGAGGCTAAAAATGCAGGAGTGTATACTGACTTCCGAATTCAAGCCTGATGACAAACCAAACAAAAAACACCCAAACATACTGTTATTCTCTTTCCAAAAAGGAAATGTATGTGTAATATTTATAATTAACAAGGTCTATTGCAATTATATTTTAGACTTTTGTATCTTTTCAAAGTCACCCATAGGAGATAAGAAAACCAAGTGGGAGGATGGAAAATTAGAGACCCACGGGAATGTGTGGGGACTGTCCACTGTAACTCTTGTTACACAATAGAAAGATGACCACTGGGAAGCGTGTAGCTATTTTATCTCCCGTGTACTCCTGGAAAGATGTGCAGACTGAGAACTGTTTCTAAAACACACCATAGTCCCTACACCAGTCCTCCAAATATGAGTTTGTTAATCACCCAAGTTAAATGGAAAAGCTACATCATTAAAGAAAATCAAGTCATGCTGTATATAAAGGTTTTTACTTAAACTTAGAATTTGGGGGATTTTTTCTAATGTTTAATGTTGGTCAAGAGCTGATTGCGTACTATTATCTGGCAACTTATCCTAGAGGTGAGGGTATGCATGAGTAACATTAGTGTTGTTCCTTTATTCATCAGGCACCAATAACGGCTGCATTATTTAATGTAGCTCATCCTCAGCATTTTTACTCCCGGCCACTTCACTCTCCTGATTCTCTCCTTTCGGCCTGACCCTTCTCCAGCCTGTCTTCTTCCTCACTTACCCTGCACATTGATCGTCCATGGCCTTGCTCCTTGGTTCTGATTGATCCATAATTTTTTCCTCAGAAGAAGGAAGACTGTGTTCATTCACAAAGGCAGCATCGGATTCCACTTCAGTAGGCCTTGCCTGAACACCCTGCTATAGATGTGACATTTTCTTCTGATCACCGCAGGAAATACACAGATAAATAAGTCCCACTGCCATCTCTCTTGGCAGATGAGATCATAATCATAGTTGTAATAATAGAATCACGAATCTAGGAGTTATTACCTGTGAGGCACTATTCTAAGTGCTCTCTATGCATAAACTCATTTAATCTTCAAAGAATCCTTCGAGGGAGGTACTCCCTCATTATCTCCAGCATTATCTCCATTGTACAGAAAAGCAGATGAAGGCACTGAGTGGTTAGTGCCCAACGTAGCACAACAAGAATACAAGTTAATCACAGGGCAAAGGGAAATCTGAAAAGTAGCATGCAGGAGGCACCAACGAAACCCCAGGGAGTCTCCACCAATGACCAGATTTCCTGAAAAGCTGACCTTAGAAAGAAGAATTTTAAGGTAAATTTTAAAGACTCACTGTGTTCCTGGAGCTTATGCCAAGTGCTCTACTTCGTGTAATTTACAACAAATCCCCATTTCACAGATGAACAATTAGATACTTAGAGAGGAAATAAGTTGTCTAACTTTACAAAGCAGTAAAATGCAGAGCCAGAATTTCAACCTAGGACCGGCTTAACCCAGCACCCAAGCTGTCAGCCACTTCACTAAACTGCCTCTATCTCTGAGGTAGATGGTGAAGGGTGAGTGAGATTTTGAAGGCCAGAACTGGGAGCAAAGTACAGTAGAGGAGGAGGAGAAGTATGAACAAATTGGCATATATGGGAGCTGAGAGATGGTTTTCAGAAAACTCCGGAAGTGTTATCTTACCTTTGCTCTTCCCTCTGCAACAAGAATGCATGACACTCACATGCATGACATATACCCAGAATGTTATAGGCTCTGGGGAGGTAAGATAGGTCATGAGACAGTGACACCTGGTGTGACATGGAAGAGTGAGGCTGAGATGCTTTGTGTAGAGAAATAGAGGAACAGAGACTGGAAAGAAAGACTGAGGATGTATCATAAAAGGCCAAGATGAGAAGTTTTAACTGAGGATATCATGCGATGGGTAGCTACTTTCGATTTTTTAGAGGAATACATGGTAGGAATTATGTTTTTTAATATTAATTAGATGATGAGATATATTTGGAGGAGGAACAGGGTGTTTTCGAGGCCCTTGAAAATAACTCAAAAAAATCTATTAACTAAAGTCCATAGTTTATTCTGATTTTCTTAGTTTGTACTTAATGCTCTTTTCTGTTCCAGGATCACAATCAGGACACCACATTACATTTAGTCATCATGTCTCTTTGGACTCCTCTTCACTGTGACAGATTCTCAGACTTTCCTTGTTTTTGCTGACCTTGACACTTTTAAGGAGTACTGGTCAGGTATTTTGCAGAATGTCACTCTATTGGGGTTTGTCTGATGTTTTTCTCATGATTGGATGGGGTTACGTGTCTTTGGACGGAAGACCACAGAGGAGGCAGGGTGCCATTCTCATCACATCATATCAAGGGTATATATTATCAATATGACTATTACTGTTGATGTTGACTTTGATGACCTGGCTGAGTTGGTGTTTGTCAGATTTCTCCATTGTAAAGTTATTCTCTCCCCGCCCCCCACCTTCACTTCTGTACTCTGTGGAAGGAAGTCACTTAGGTGCAGCCCACTCCCAAAGCGTTGGGAATCATGACCCGCCCCCCTCTCCTTCAGAGGAAAATATCTATGTACATTATTTGGAATTCTTCACAAAAGATTTGTCTCTTTTCCTCAAGTATTTATGTATTCACTCATTTATTTATACCGGTATTGACATATAGATATTTATTTTATACTTTGAATTATAACCTAATACTACTTTATTTATTTTCTTGCTTAAATTGTTCCAGTTTGGGCCATTGGGGACTCTTTCCGTTGGTTCATGTGTCCCTTTGACATAGCTCCATCATTGTGTGTGGGTTTTTCATGCATAGTGTCAGAATTGTTAGTCCATACAGCACCATGGGCAACAATTTTCTCAACTACAGTATACTACTTTAATACAGTTTCTTTTCACTTTAGTTTAACAGACTCCACTCATTTCCAAAGTCTCTTAACTCAGAACCTTTTCCCTCTTATAATCCTGCAAATGCGATTTTGAGAAGCATAATTTGCACAAAGATGATTTCTAATGGCTAGAGTTTAGATGAGCTTGCTGAGGAAGTGTAGGGTCAGTGGTGCATCTTGAAGAAATGCTGCTGTTTCTGGAAGGGTAGGAGCAGGTGGAGCAAGTGACAGTGATAATAAAGAAAATTAGGCATAGAATGAAAAGAATACAGTGGTACAACTGGGAGTGGCAAGAAAAGAAGGGCTAGTTCACTGGGTGATATGCAGCGTAAAGTCGGAGACAAGGATCTCACGTCTACAGGCCAAATGTGGACTCCCTCCTTGGGACTCTCCCTTTTTTACAAATGTTCTCCAGAGACATTCCTTCTTTGGGTCCCTAGAGTACTTTCTTTACAAAAGTCCTCATTTCACCCCCATTAACTTCTCCCCCCATCCTCTTTCCCCTCCTTTTTCTTCCTTCTCTTCTTCCTCCCTCTAAACATCACATTTTGATAGCCCAAATTTTTGCAGCTATATAAGGCACCACCCAGCCTAGGGTAAACTGGATTTTCCAAATTTGTTTTCCATTAATAGTTCTCCAAGTCTCAAACAGCATTTCCTTCAGAATGCTCCTCGTGATCGTGACTCCTCCAGAAGAAGTTAGATGCTTCTGGTATGAACTCCCATCACAGTACTTTCCCTGCTATGTCAGTGCTGCTTGTTAACTTCTCAGTCTTCCATCACTAACCTGTCAACTATATGAGAAGACGGCCATATTTATTTCAGTCACCATCGTATATGTCAGTAGAATACATGACATCTGGTAAGTACTTGATAAATTTGGTGCATGTCAGCCTCACCAGAAAATGACATATTCATTGCCATCTTTGAGACTTATTTACTGCATCCCCTCCTTTTCTCCTCCTCAGCACCCAAAACTTACACCTGCTCTTCAGCTTCCCTGTGCTTTCTTTTGCTTCCCAGTTTGTAAAATATTCCGTCTGATGTCTTTCAGTTGCTCACTTTGATTTGCTGTCCTTTAATTTTGTCATGGGTCCTTGTTTATGGCACCAGGTAGACTGAAATTTTTTTAGAACAGAGGATGAAATTTCCATTTAACTGTAGCAAGCATTTTTTTATTTTTATTTTTTTAAATTATTTTATTGAGGTCATATTGGGTTATAACATTGTGTAAATTTCAGGTGTACTTTATTATATCTCAGTTTCTGTATAGACCGCATTGCCTTCACCACCAATAGTCTAGCTTTCATCCCTCACCATACGTGTGTGCCCCTTTAGCCCTTGCCTCCCTCCACTCCCTCCCCTCTGGTAACCATGAATCTGTTCTCTTTATCTATGTGCTTGTTTATCTTCCACATGAGTGAAATCATATTGTATTTGTCTTTCTCTTTCTGACTTATTTTGCTTAGCATAGTACCCTCCAGATCCATCCATTTTGTGCCAACTGGCACAATTTTGTCTTTTTTATGGCTGAGTAGTATTTCATTGTATATGTATACCACACCTTCTCTATCCATTCATCCCTTAATGGGCACTTGGGTTTCTTCCATGTCTTGGCTATTGTGAATAATGCTATAATGAACATGAACATGAAGCAAGCATTTACTGGACATCAAGTGTATGCATGGAAGGAGAAGACTTGGCCTCTGTCCTTTAGGGACTTATGTAGCTATGAGACAGGACAAGCGCAAAATGATGAGGGAATACGTGCAAAGTAATGTAGACAAAAGTGAGTGAGAGGGTACAAACTGGCTTCATAATTGTAGGAGGCAAGTAAAGCCCAGCTTTGAATAGAAACTGTCAAGGAAGTCCTGGTAAAGTTGATGAGTCAGGGGAAATTTTGCACAAATACAGGAAACTTGCTGTTCTTCTTGTCTCTTTTGCAGGTCCCCCTTCAGAGGCAGAGGGAAAAAGAGCAAAGATGAATGTCAGAAGGTCTCTCTTCAATAAGCCTTGAGTCCACCATAGTCTGGTTGTATAACCCTGGGCAAGTCACCTAACCCCACTGAGCATCAGTTACTTCCATCTAAGATGGTATTTTAACAATAGCCCACTTCTCAGGAATTGTAGTCAAGTGCAGATGCTGATGCTGATGAATAGGATTTGGATGGGAGCTGGTAAGGCTAAAAGAAGAAGCAAAACAGATTCCTAGGTTTCTAGGCACGGATCATTCTGTACATAGTGGTGTCATTAATTGAGATGGGAAAAACAGGGAAAGAAGGAGGTTTGGGGGAAGGGAAAACTAGGGAGGCAAAGAATCACCAACGCTGTTTTCAACATGTTCCACTCGCAATATCTGATAGATAATGGCCTGTGCCCACACTTCATTCAGATCTCTACTCCCTGTCCCACCAACCGAAATAGCACGCTTCACCACTTCTGCTTCTAGTCTCCCTTGAATTCTTCATAGAATATATATCCCTTTTTGAAACTATGTTAGATTTCTACTTTTTGTTCTTTCATTGTTTATATCCCTCTCTAGAATATAAGTTGTAAAAGGGCAATTATTTTATGTTGATCACTGAAGAATCTCTAATGCCTAGTACAGTGGCTGGCATATTGCCGATGACAACAATGAATGAACAAAAGAGTGAATAAAAGAATGAGTAGATGGATGAATAAATCTACAGAGATGTCATTAAAACTGTGGAATGAAGGAGTTTGGAGATGAGGAGTGAAAACAAAGCTAAAAATACAAACATTTACTAGTCATCTGCAATGGGATGGGATTTAAAGCCATGGCAGTATTGGTGGAAGAGCTGAGAAAAAGCTGAGGAAATGCCAGTCAAGAGAGCTTGGGAGAGTTGCCTGATACCCTGGAGCATTCATGTGAGAGCTGGATTTGAGCTTAGTTGCTTATTGCCTCCAGAGCTGAGAGTTTGTAGCACTATCCTGTTTTGCCTCTCTCCACTGGGGGGCGGGATCCTTGCTCAGGTCCCATTTCTCCAGCCTCCAATAAAATAACCCTCACCGCTCCCCTCCACCGGCCCTTGAACAAGATCTGAGGCAGCTTCACATTGAATGAGAGTGGCTTGTGGACTTCAAAGATGTTTGCATTTGCACTGGGAATAAAAAAATCTGTAATTCAAAAGAATCTATTTTTAACAGCAGAATTTTAGGCTTCAGCTGCAGAACATTCTCCAAAATAATTACACAAATCTTTTAGGTGTCTGTCTAGTCTCAGTGGATAGTTGTCTGTCAACACTTGAATAAAAGAAATCCTGTTCCCAGAAGATCAGTGATCAGGAACTTCTAATATCCCACCCTAATTTTCCTACTCAAGGAAGTCCCCAGCATCTTTCTACAAGCAGAGTGATGGCTCACACTCCCCTAAAAAGTCCAAAATGTCTCTTTTGCTATCTTTTTTGCTTCCTACCTAAAGAAAGAGAGAAAGAGAGAGATGGGCTCCAAGTTCCACACTAAGTGATACTGGCTCAACACAAGGTTGACATAAGGGAAGCCATACTGTAGAAAAAAGCATATTATAACTTTGAAAGACCTCTGATTAACTAACCCAGCTGGATATGCATCCTCCAGGAGAAGTACCTGCTTTGGAGATTCTATGGCTCCTCCCAGCTGCAATAAGTTGATAACTTTGTTCTTTTGAGTTCCTTAGGCGTGTGATGACCCTCAGGCAGAGAGTCTATGCTGACAGACATCAATGACAAGTGAAAGATCTGTGTATAGGGCCTTGCTCTGGTCTCTAATGCACATCCAATGAAACAAAAGATTATCAGGAACTGAGACCAGATGTCTGCCCCCATCCAGAGATCAGTTGGATGGTCCTACCAGGAGACAAGCCCCCTGCATAACTGGCCTGTAGTCTTTGTTCTGTAAGATAGTTCTTTCAGACATTAGTTGGCCATCTTCCCCCTTGCTAGCAAGTTGGAATAAAGCCTTTCTCTCCTACCCTCTTGCCTCTTGACTATTGGCATATCTTGTGGCCGGCAGATGACCACCCCCCAAGCCCCACTCCCCCCAACTTGAGTGGTAACATAAGTACTTAAATGGAAAGCCATCTGCACCTTTTCAACATAAGTGTGAAGTCCCTGGTTAAGATCTTGCAGCCTAACTCTCTTGAAAGTTGCAGTAATTCATGAATACAGACTGATTTTTGTTCAGCTGGCTACAGTGAGCTAGTTCTTGAGTCTGGTTGCTTGCAAGTAAGAAACAAACACAGTGTCAGGAAATCAGTGCTCCTTTAAGGATGAAGAAAATAGAACATCTTTTTCATTTGCTTCAGGGGACAAGCAACCTAACTGGCATTTTTCCTACAGAGTCTGTGATCAAGAGTTTCAGGAGATCTGAATTCATGACAAAATTAAGAAAGCAAAATGTAGAACATTCAGTCTGTTCAGCAATTCACTCTCTGATGTTCTTCTGTGGTTTAATCAGTGCTGAAACTTGACTCAGAATATGAGGAAGGGCATGGCTTATGTCTTCATTAGAGTAGCTAGGCCTTCTAGTTGAATATCCATTTATAACTTGATCTCCTAAAGTAGTATTTTTAGGGGCAGAAGATCTTACTAAAGAAGTTAGAATTCAAGGAAAACACCATTTTTATAAGATCTTTGAAATAACAATACCAAAGGAACAGCTTTGCAAACCAAAACCTGTGAGTGTTCCTACTTTCTGGAAAGGCAATTTTTAATTTTGCAGTTTAGGTACAAATTAATATGTCTTCATGTTAATATTTGTATATCAAAAGCTATGGTTAGATCACATCATTAAGGGCTATAATGTAGAGAACAGTGAAAGGAATTTGCAAAAAAGTATCATCAAATATAGTGGAACGAAGATTGAGTCAAACAGAGTAATTTCAACAGAATAGTTCTACAATGGTGAACTGAGGAGGATTAAGCTTGACAAAGCCTTTCATTTGAACGCTTTATGCACAAGTGTTCTCAGACATTGGGTAAAGCAAGATGGCAACAGCCAATTTGAAACAACAATGAAAAATTCTCACCTTAGACATCCATGAAGGCTTAATTTTGCTCCCTGACAAATCTCCCACAAAGCATCCAAATCCATCTTTACTCCTTTTGTTTAATGCAGTAGTCTATTAAACACACTGTTTAGTGCCAAGGTTACTCTAAGACGCCATTAAAGTTGGTCCTGAATAATGTATTTATATTTGCTTTTGGGGATGGGGATGGTACTGGGTTGTATGCAAACGTGTAAAATAAAACTTAGAGTGTCTGAAAGAACTTCATTTCACATACGACCTTTTACAGTAATTGGATCTGAATTATAATCAGTCACCTGAATCCTGAAATAGATAAAATAGTTTTTTAATGTTAAAAAGTTTTAGCCCTTCGTTGATTATCTATCAGTGCTTACAGTCCTGTGAAAATAAGATAAATGAGAAATTTGGTCTCTAATTAGACTTCACTAGATTTACAGCTTTTAATTTATACGCCAATGCAGCTCAGGCCGGCACTAACGCAGATAGAGATGGAGCCACAGTTTTCAATTGATTTAACAATTTAATTGCAGCATTAACATCCATTAACATTTAACTAACCTTTTAAACTAACCTCAGGCACAACCTTAAAGACTAAATGAAGTAAAATTGCATATAAAAAGGTACTAACATACAGCTGTAAGAAGCCAAAGTGAATCTTAAGGGAGATTGAGCATTACTTCCTCGCATCAGCAGGAGGGAGTCTGTTTTCCTTCTTGCAAAATTCAGTAGGAAAGCATGCTCTAATTTATAGGAAAAGGAAATAGGCACATTTGATGGTTATTAACTCTCATTTATGTCTTCTTGTCTATAGTGATAGCTAAAAGATGCAATATCTCTTGCCATGGTGAAGCACTAACGGTCGGTCAAATGCTAAGGAATATACAGGATGAGATCTGAAAAAGAGGATCACACCAGAACTGAATGCAAATTTCATAGGAAGCTGGAATATACTTCAAATTCTATTGTACTCATGAAATGTGGAGAATACACGCATTAAATCCAGTTAGCAGAACCAGCTGTGTACATTTGTTTGTTCAACTTCGGCCTTAGATTTCTTGGTCAGTATTTCGCTAAAAGTTTTTTTCAGACTCTTTTTCTCTCTTTTCTTCAAATGAATGAGAAGATTGTAATTGAACATAGATTATATTTTAGATTTGCAGGAAGATTCTGGGTTGCACTTGTAAGCTTGGTTTTAAGATAAGAAAGGTGAAGGGAGAAACTTACAAATATTAAATAGTGAAACATCTACTTTCACACATGTGGGCTCCTCTCTAAACAAAAACAGGCACTTGAGATAGCTCTGTTAATGTAACCATAGAGTTTCCTTAAATGTTGGTCTTAGAATGTTTCTGCAAAGCAACACACGGGATGATTAAACAAAGCAGCACTGAAATCCTTGGGGTCCTCCGGAAGCTGTCCTGGAGCTTCAGCAAGGGTGTTGGTCCCACACACAGCCTGGAGGCACTGGGACAACCTGGGACTGTTCCCATCGATGTCGTGGGCTGAGATGTCTGGGGAAGCAGTAAGGCCTTCCAGCGAGCAGAGCCCCACTGCTCCACGAATGATCCTATACATCATCCATATAGTGGTTCAATGATCCGGATATTAAAAGCCCATAATTGTAAGCATTGACACAGTATATTGTCACTCTGCTATTTTTCATGCTTCCTGGCACTTCAGTTCCAATTTGTGTTGCAGGACTCTGAGGATATATTATATTAACACGGTACTCATCCAGGAAAGGTGGGTGTGTTATAGACATGCTGGCCTTAGAAAGTCTCCTGTAGCACCTCACAAGAAAGGGCTGTAATTAACCCTAGTAAACAGGAAGAAAAAGTGATCTGAGAAACCACGAGGGTGATAATACATTATAATCAGCCTTTTCTGTTCACATTTGGTTTAGTAATGCTTTATATACAAATACCACTGATGTGTATAATTTATCTTATTATAGGTAGTTATATGTCCCAATTCAGCACAGGGAAGGGCGGGTCTGAAGTCAGACTGCATGAATTTGTATGCTGCCCTCACCACTTGCTAATTTTATGTCCAAAGTCAGTTCTTTAAACTCTCTAGGTCTCAGTTCTTTTTCTTAAAAAACAAAAATAGAAGTAATTAAAATAGTTTCTTCTGCATAGGATGGTTGTGAATATTAAATAAGTAGTCAACATAGCATCATTCAGTACAGTGAATGAGTAGAGGATTTTTGCTAAATAAGTTTTAGAGAAAAACAGAGCAATAGGGAGAGTGACAGAGAGACAGAGTGAGAGAGACAGAAACATTGAAGTGAGACTCAAAGAAATATGCAAATTTGAGAATTACATCTCGAAAATACTATTAATATAGCTATTGGTATGTGGTGCTAAATGGAATTAAATAGATAATAAAAATAAAAGCTTTAAGTAAATTATACTGAAAAGCGAACTAACAACCTACTACCCTGGATTAAAAGAGACTGTAGTAAAATGTAAAATGATAAAGTTTTTAGAAAAAAACCTGTAGGAGAAAATATTCAAGATGAGTTTCTTAGACTTGATACCAAAAGCGTGAGCAATAACAGTAAAAACTGCTAAGTTGAATTTCATCAAAATCAAAACTCTGACTCTGCAAAAGATTTTCTTGAAAGGATAAAAAGACAAACTACAGGCTGGGAAAATATATTTTCAAACCACATAGTCAACAAAACATTATTTAGAATATATAAAGAAATCTCAGAACTGAAACATAGAAAACCAAACAAATTAGGAAAAAAAGACAAAGAGGCAGTTCATTGAAGAGGATATGCAGATAGCAAATAAGTCCATGAAAAAATGTTTAATATCCTTACCTATTAGGGAAATACAAATCAAAACCACCATAAGACATCACTACACGCCCAACAGAATGGCTAAAATAAAAACTAGTGAAATACCAAATACTAGTAAGGATGCAGAGACACTGGATCATCTATACTTGTCCATACGTTGCTAGTGGGAATGCAAAACCTTACAACTGCTATGGAAAACAGGTTGGCAATTTCTTATGAAACTAAAGATGTGATTGCCATAGAATACAGCAATTATACTATCTGGCTTTTATCCTGGAGAAGTGAAAACTTATGTTCATACAAAAAAACATAAATGTTCACAACTGCTTTATTCACAACAGCCCCAAACTGGAAACAATTCAAATATTATTTAGTAGACAAATAGTTAAAAACCTGTAGTTCATCCATATTATGGAATACCACTTAGCAATAAAAAAGAACAAATAATTGATACATGCAACAACTTGGATGGACCCCAAGGGAATTATGTTGAGCAAAAAAGCCAATCCCAAAAGTGTGCACCCTGTAAAATTTAATTTATAATACTACTCTCAAAATGACAAAATTATAGAAATGAAGAACAGATTAGTGGTTCTCAATGGCTAGGGATGAGGGGTGGAGGGAGTTACAAAAGGACAGAACAAGGCATCCTGGTAATAATGAACTATTCTGATCTTGACTGTGGTGGTAATACGGGAAAATACATAATAAAATTACATAAACCTAAATACACACACACACACGCACACACAAATGAGTACATGTAAAACTGGTGAAATATGTATAAGATCAATAGATCATGTTAATCTCAGTTTCCTGGTTATGGTACTGTACTATAATCATGCAAGATGTCACCACTGTGGAAAATTGAATGAAGAGTACATGAGATTTCTCTGTATTGTTCCTAACAATTGCCTGTGAATCTACAATTATCTTAAAATAAAATGTTTATTTAAAAAAAAAGAGAGGGAGAGATTGTCTATTTAAAACCTAAAAAATAGTTTGGACCTCAACTGTTTATGGATGAGATTAGGGCTAAGAAGTCGGCTCAGCCTACAAGGAAGGAATGCACTTCAAAATCCACTTCAAATGTAGCCAAAGAGAAGAAGGAAATCCCAGAGGGTTGAGCCCATGTCTATAGATTAGCCTAGAAAAGAGGAAGCAGCCTCCAGAAGTAACATCAGCACTCAATCAAGCTACTCGAAGATATCTTCTGAGAAGGATTTCAGTGCTTGCTATGTCTCCATCTTTCCCCCTTTCCAAATGGGGGATTTATTTTGGTTATATGGTCCTTTTATCACATTGTATATTGGGTTTTGGGGGAAAGACATGTTGTCTTTTTAGTCCATGTCTGGATCAAGAGAAGTCACATTTCATCTTATGAGACTACCATGTGTCACCCCACCATGAAGAGACTATTAGAAGCCTCCAAGAGATCCTGGATCACTGGGTAGGACCTTTGAGTTGTCTCTCTTGAAGATGGATGGAGTAGATAGCCTACTGGAAGAATATTTAGCTTGATTTTGGTGACCAGAAGGACAGACAGGATACTCATTAGGGCTATTTCTATGATTCCAGTTCTCATCCTTTCAGGCCTGTGGTAGAGTTGCATTTGTCTGCCTCTTTGGAATTGGGTACAGCCATTTGACATGTTTTAGACAATGAAATGTAAGGAAAAGTGACATGTGTGGAAGCCTTCAAAAGCCAATGTCCAATTCACCATATCTTTTTATTTTACTGTTACAACCCACAACATTCAAATGCTAGAGGCTACATCAGCGTCCATTCCAGAGTGAGGACCATACGGCACATATTCCCTGACAACCTATAATGGATAAGTATGATGAGTGATAAATACACTTCTGTTGGTTTAAGACACTATGAATTGGGAGTGTTTGTTATAGCATTATCTAGCCCATCTTGATTGTTGTGACTTTCTTGAATTATGCAGAGTATCTCAGAAGAAAAAAGTTGTGTGGATAGCGGTTTTTCTTTTTTGCCCGGAGTGAGAATGTCTTTCCTTTATTTAGGAAATGCTCCATTGTAAAATCTGGATAAAAGGCAGAGCAGGCCTCTTCCCAAAATAATCTGAAAAGGTTAGATATATGCTTGGCCATCTTCTCTTATAGCCTAGCTTTGGCAAATGAAATGGATCTATCCAATACTCTGAATCCAGAGCTAGTAATTCAAGACTGTAGAGAATCTACCACGGTGGTAGTGGTTATGGTGGCAGCAGCATCCCTTTATCTGGGACCAGTCCTTGTGATGAGGCTAGCAGTGGACTCCAGTGCCCAGAGGCCATGACATCCACTGGTCAGCAGAGATGGCACTGGTGTCTTCACCACCCTGATCTCATGGTATGATATAAACTAAGGTCCTCAGTGTTACCCACACCCTCTTTTCCTAAGCCTGATTCTACAGCCTTCCCAGAAATTCTGTGAATTACCCAATATTCTCTCAAAGAATGCCTCTGATGTTTAAAACACGCAGTTTTAGTATCTATTACTGGCAATTAAGAGCTCTGACTGATACGGACTGTTGCAGGCCCCATTTCCTGACATTAATGACACTGCGACAGTATGAACGATCCAAAACCTTATTTAAATTCCTCATGTTTCATTCTAAGCTGAGCTACTCGAATGTAATTGTTTGACAAAAACAAATTAAAAATCGTCCTGAGAGAATACTGAATGGTCATATATCACAAATGCCCAAAACTATTTTTTTAAACTGGAGAAATCACTTAGGGATAACTTTTCCTGTGGCCTCAGGTAGACTTACTAGCATTGTATGCATAACCTAGGGCCAAGCTGAAAGGAGTCTATGTTTTCAAAGCCACTACCACAGAACCTTTGGGGAAGACCTTAATCCCACCATTTCTTCCGGGAGCAGGAATACCTGAGAGGAAAGCTTCTGAACATTTGAATTAATTCCTTTATGCTTTAATGTGAGGGTATGGGTTCCCGTTACTGATTCCAGTAGTAAAAAAACATAAGAATGTCTGTGTCATAAGCTTTTCTTAATGTAAATCGCAATAATTACCATGGCCCACGGTATTTTCTAAACATGGTCACAGCAATATCCCCTATGTTATAAGTTCTCCAGAAGCTTGTCACTATCAAATTGAGAAGTGGAGTTTATCTCCCTCCTCTTAAATCTGTGACTGCCTGGAGCAATTGAGTGACACTATGTAACTTCTGAGGCTGGGTCGTAGATGCCCTGTGCTTCTGCCTTGCTCTTTCAGGACACCTGCTCTTAGAACACAGCTGCCATGTCATGAGGAAGCCCAAGCAGCCCATAGGGAAGCCTATATAGAGAAGAGCCACAGCCCTGGCTGAGCTCCCATCTGACAGCTGGCATCAACTTGCCAGTCATGTGAATGAGCCATCTTGAAAGTGGATCCTCCCAGGCCTAATGAGCCACCCCAACTGATGTTGAGTGGGGCAGAGATAAGCCACCTCCCTCATCCCAAGCCTTGCCCAAATTGGATATTTTTGGGGAAAATATTTTTTAGGGTACTAAGTTGTGGAGTGATTTGTTACACAGCAAAAGATAACTGATACGATAATATCTAGATTAACCTTTATGATACAAGTCTGGAATGAAAAGGACTATCTTCTCAAATTTCAGCCCATTGCACTTTCATCTAGACGTTAGAAGAATCACAATATTGTGATGGTAAAGTTAAAATAAAAAATTGGCTTCAACTTGGGGCCAACCCGGTGGTGTAGCAGTTAAATTTGTGCACTTTGTTGCAGCAGCCTGGGCTGCACTGGTTCAGATCCCAGGTGTGGACCTACATATTGGTTATCAAACCATGCTGTGACAGGCGTCTCACATATAAGATAGAGGAAGATGGGCATAGACGTTTGCTCAGGGCCAACCTTCCTCAGCAAAAAGAGGAGGATTGGCAGCAGACGTTAGCTCAGGGCTAATCTTCCTCAAAAAAAAAACAAACTTGGCTTCAACTGACAAGACCCAATTCTGTGAGTGGAAAAGCATCTGCAGCATATGAGAGCTGACCTGCCAACTAGGTGAAGTGCTCCACACAAGAGCTCTGTGGTTGAAGAAGAAGCTCTGGAAAACTCCTGAGACGTTCTCAAATTATTTGAAAAGACTCAGCTCTTCTCAACTCTCAGCCTGGCCATTCATTACGTTCCTCGGGCATGAACCCTGTTTCATCTGACCCTTCCCACAGCAGCAAACTTACCTGAAAGTACCCACCCTCACCAGAGAGCCTTTCACACCTGCTGTCAATCAGAACCTGGCTTGCTTGATTACTCCCTCCTGCTTACCCTCAAGTTATATGACCTTGAGTAGGATCACTAGGGTCCTCTGAGACAACTCAAAAGGGATACAGGAGGAAAAGATTTTATTTACTTAAAAAAAATCACACACATGCACTCTATATATACCTCTCTCTCTGATATATGTATATATCTCTAGTATATATATACATATATATATATATCTTCTGAAATTTGAAATAAAATCTCTTTTATTGTGTGTCTTAAAAAATACAGCAGTAAAGATAGGAGGGAGCAAATAAAATTCATTAGAATAATTTCTTTTACGAACTTTATAGTTTTTCTCTGATAGAGAATTCTCTGGAGGGGAAGGAGTGTTGTACTGTTGAAGTTTAACAGGAGAAACCATGAAACCACTCACTAATAGAAAGACGAAGATGGTCCAGGGAGGAACTTGGAATAATAGTAATACTGAATTGTGGCGTCTCCCTTCCTCTTGCTGTTGTTTATTCATTCATTCAATGATGTTTAGTTTCCACTTGATACCTTGCTATTGCCTTACGCAGTATAATTTCTTTTCTGTTGAGAGGAGACCTCAGATATAAAAGAGATTCGTAAATTTCAATGTTTTGTGCTAAATTTGCAGTGGAGATGGATAATTAGACCTAGATATTTTCTCCCACAGTTTATTGTTCTTTTAGCCACAATGTGTTGTCTTCACTTTGACAGGCTTCTGTTAAAATCAATAGTTCCAAAGCATTGCATCCATTGAACAAAGCTTACATATTAATTCTTAAACCTTGGAAGTAAAAACCCCGTGATTTATTCACCTCCTCATCTTCCCCATGGAATAACAGGCTCAGGAAGAAGGCTCTCGCCTACTAAGAAGAAAATAAGTCAAAACTGACATACTAAAAACCGATTTATACTCAGAATTTAGGCCACCAAAGCAACAGAAAGGCAAAGTTGACTCAGCTGCATCCATAGCAGGGAAGAAAGGGCTGGGACTGGGGCTCCAGTAGGCTTGAGGTCAATAATAGATCAGAGGTTTGGATACAGGAAGTTAGCAAGATGAGAGGGCAGAAAGAAGTCCTGGGGGGACGCACACCAGGGAGGAGACCAGCGTTCAAGTCAGGAAGTTTGAGCCAAGACAAGAGCAGAAATACTTAGTTCACCTCTTCCCAGGGCTGGAATACTTGTTTTCTGGGTTCTTTTACACTTTCTGCTGCCTGTGGAAGACCTTGGATTTTCCAAATGGACAGCGATTGTTGTAGGCTCTAGAACAACCAGAAATCCACCAATACCCCAATCTTGCTTAAACGTAAGGCCACCACTACTTAATATACTTAAAAATTGTTGAAGAAAACAAACAAAAGTTTGTTGAATCAGGCATTTTCATTAAATACATAAAAAACAGTTCTTGCTTAAAATCCTCATTTTATCCCTATGAAGTCAGCATTATTACTCCTATTTCATACAGGACAAATGGAGATTTGGAAAGACCAAGCAGCTTGTCAAAGTTTACAAAACTAGTCCCCAGTGGATGTCAAAATTTGAACCAGTATCTGCCCGATTTCAAAGCCCTTGCTCTTAACTATCAAGCTAAATGATATGAGTATTTAAGAATTAATAGATTCATAATAAAATCAGCACTGTGCTAAACTAGGTATCTAAATCATCAACATTCATTTTTTTCTATGACTAATCTGGAATTTCCTTGACTTCTTCAAACTCTCAACCAAGAGTTTAATCTACTTAATGTATTATTATAGAATAAAACATGAATAGGGCTTGATGGAAACCCTATCAACAAAATCCTGCTATCAGGAAGCAATTTGAAAGCCAAATATCAATCAGGCTGAAGTCAAGAATACATTGAATGTGTATCTACCTGCTGTCCAGGGTCCTTCCTGTTTAGACTAAGTCAGACCGTCTTTGTCATAGATGCATACCCCCGTGGTTTGGGCCTAGACATATAGAGACCAGGAGGTGGAAGGTGATCTGCTGAGGAGGTAAATGGCTTTGGTGGGCATTGATGGAGTTATTGCAAACCTGGCATAACAGTAGACATTTCTTTATGCATGCTGAAAATTTGGTTTTATAAGATGCTCCCAAAGGATTTTCATGAATTTCAAGTTATTTTTTCACTAAATAATTACATCTAATAGAAAAAGAAGAATCTTGGTTATTTGGAAGAGAGAAAATTAAAAAAAATTATTTTTGATTTTTTATATATTTATTTTTTTAAAGATTGGCAGCTGGGCTAACAACTGTTGCCAATCTTCCTTTTTTTTTTCTGCTTTATCTCCCCAACCCCCCACCCCCCGCCCCACACGCAGTTGTATATCTTAGTTGCAGGTCCTTCTAGTTGTGGGAAAAAAATTAATTTTTAAAATCTCTTGATTATCTCTGTATGTGTCATCACCCCTAACGAACCAAGAGAAGTCAGGACCAGAGGTTTCTTCACCCTAACCTCCTTAGAGCCAAGTACAGCACATGGCACACAGTCGGCATTTGATTAGATGAGTGAATGATCCTACGAGTCCCAAATGGTTAGAGCTCTTCTCTTCAATCCTGGACATCTCTACAAATGTAGCCCATCTAAGCAACTATTTAGCTGTTTCCACTTTTACTATCTAAATTGTAGATATACTTTTATATAAATGAATTAAAAAATAGTTAATTGTGACACAGCCCTGGTGTTTGTGGAAGATTGTTCTTGTGAACTCTGGGTATTGTTTCTGCTACAGTCAGGTTCCCAGGCAAGGTGGATGTGCCGGAATCTGAGCGAGCACAGTGTGCACGTGTGCTCCCACTTAGCATGGTTCACTACATACCGCCTTTCCCTGCCAGCTGAGCTGGGTTGCTGCTGGTGATGAGATGGCTCATGACAAGCTCCGGTAAAGGGATGAAACATGCTTTTGGAGGCAGTGATGTGGATCTTCCTCTCTGGAGACTTTCTCTCTTTTCTCTCACTCGTGATCAGTACCACACGGGCCAAACAACTTTTGCTTCCATTTCCTATCAAGGAGACCAAGGAAGAAGAATATAGTTATACAACATCATAGGAGCTTTAGCCGTTGTTCTCCAGAAGTTGACAAACTCAACACGTGGAACCCAAAGGTATATGGCAGGATCTAAAGATTATAGTTTGGGTTTGAAGCTACTTTTTTGTTGGGTTCTATTTCTTTATCCAAATAGAGAGACCATTCAGTTATCTTCCTCTCTCATTTATTCAGGGAGTTGTTTAACTCTTTTTCCTCCACTTTGTTCAAGGCAAGGACTCATTACATTTTTAAAATATGCTACTAAGCCTTATCCTCCAGCGTGACCTGAATATAGCTGTAAATTAACATAGCCTTTAAAAATAATAAAAACTTAAAGAAAAAGGGACTCTGGGAAATAAATATTTGAATATTCTGTGACAATATCTCTAATATGTAAAATTTATAATTAACAGAAACACAGAGATTTCACTAAGACATGGGAGGTGAACTATTTGGTAAATAGTTAGGAAAAATGGGTTTGTTCAGCATTACTAGTGAATTTTAAACATTAAAAAATAATCAATGCAATATTTTTAAAATTTTAAGATACTCTTTGCTGGTGAGGGTACGGCAAAGAGGCCGTTGCACAAATGTAAATTGATCTAATCTGTTTGAAAAGTCATTTGTCAATGTGAATCAAGTGTCCTTAAAATGTTCATACCAATTTAGTTCACTTATTGGAATCTTGACTAACAAACTAGTACTAATTACAGAAAAAAGTATTGTGTGCAAAATGCTCATTTCTGTGCTATACAGAATTGTGAAAAATTGAAAACAGGCAATCTGAAATCAGAGGGGTAAGTAAATTATGGTACAATCGTTCAATGAAGATTTATAATAACATGATAAAAGCTTTCAGCGTGTTTTATGTTAAAAAAAAAACAACTATAACATTGTTCATACTGCATTGTGAGCAAGTGAGAGAATGAGAAAGAGAGAGGAGGGCATCCAGTGGTATGTCTGTGTTCATAGTGGTTAGTTTGTGTTCAGCTCCTTATCTTCGCTTTTTTGCTTTCACGAAGAAACATTTATTTACAAATTATATATATATATATATATATATATATTAACACACATAGATAGAATTTCTCTTGAGCTATCAGAGCATAAGGAGGAGAGTAATGGTATTTAGAATAGAATTCATGATCCAGAATATTGCCTTTCTGTACAATAAAAAACGCAAGGACAGGATGAATACCGCATTTCTTTTTGAGAATGCATAAGTTGAAAGAAAAAACAAAACAACGAAACAAAGACCCCCACCTCCTACGCTCTCTCCGGCTTTTGCTTTGAATTTCATTGAGTATACTTCATTTTTCAAGGAGAGCTCTCCAATCAGGGCGAAGGGGTGGAGTGTATGAAATTGTTGGTTATTTACCAGAAGTGAACACTGAAAACACGTCTGTGCCCTGAAGCATTATAGGGTCTTTCAAACAGCCCCTGAGGTGACTGTCTATAAATCTCTGCTCCTGTCATGTTTAACTAAAACCCAATACCCACTTAACAGGAAATTCATCAATGCTATAAAAAAAAACGACAAAGCACTCTCCTTTGTGTCAGGAAAAACTCCTACATCGACAAGAAGAAAGGAAATCATTCTCTAATCCTTTCTACTTCTCTCCACCTTCTTCTCTCTTCTGCCTTTGCTTCTTCCTTTGCACTCTCTCTCTCTCTCCTGCTCTCTGTCAAGCTTCCATTCCAGCAGGGCCAAAAGAAGCAGTTTTCAGTGAAAGGAAAGTATTTTAGGTTATAAAAATATGAGAGCACAAATGATCTTCCCAAACTTAGAACTGCAGCCCATGGTAATATATGAGGCACCCTAAGCATCTCTTCATTCTGAAATCTTATGTGGAGAAGAGAGTCACGTGGCTCAAGTCCTTTGCATTCCAGCTGCACACTGCTATTCTATCTGGAGTGGTATTTCGCTCTTATAGTCATAACCATCTGTTACTCCCCTATGATCCTGCGCGGTCCTCCTTTTAATTCTCTTGTTGACATCTTTGGAGAAAATAGCTAGTAACTGGGAGGACTGTGAGTCCAAGAGAGGCATCAGACTTAATTTGATGACATGAGCTTGTGTTACTTTGCCTTCTTTTGTATCTTACAATCATGGCAGTGGATGCATTAGAAGGCTAGGTAATATTTGAAAAAATAATGTTAACGTGCAGACAAGGTTTAGACTGAGATTTGAACATGCACTTAGGCATGTGGGTTGATCATGTTTTAGATATTTTTTCTGGGGAATCTAGGATGTAGTGTAAAGGCACATCCTATTTCAACTGATACATTCAATCCATTGGCTCTGAACTTGTTCTATATCCTGGTAGCAGGAACCTCTACTGGACCCCACCTCAAGCCCCGCTCATCACCTGCCTGGCTGTCCCAAGAGGTTCCCACACAGGGAGGAAGGGAAGTCCTGGAGCTACTCACTGCATCCTTTGCTTCGACTTACGGCCATTAATTAAGAGGACAGCATGTTGAATTCTTTCTCAATTGTAATACCAAATCTTATCAATTTATAACCTTAAATCTTTAAAAATGGATATCTAGACGGGTATTTTAGCAGCATTATGAATGGAATTTTTAGCTTTTAATCCAAGTAACCTGGGTTCATCTCCTGATCCCATCTGTATTAATAGCTTCAATTCTGTTAGGAACCAAACTACACGATATACAGGAGCCTAACTTATAGAGGGATTCAATAAATTTTAATTTTATCTCCCCTCAATTGTTATTAATGTTATTTTTAATACTTTATGAATACTATACAGGATTAAAACTTTAGAGAGCTATATTATTTTAATAGAGGTATTCTCATTTTAGCTTTAAACCGATCTTAGAAGGAAAACAAAGATCATGTTATTCCCATTATATTGGTGAAGAAATTGAACTCCCAAGCGTAGAGCATTTCCCAAGGTCTCACAAATCGTAAGTGACCATGTTGGAATTCTCACATAATATTTTTACTTTTTATGTCTAGAAATCAAGCCAGTCGTAATCCTCAAGGTGTCTTATTCTTATAGTATTTCTACTTGACGTTCAGTGGCTATAGTATTATCTGTCTCATTGCACTCAGTTGATTGATTGAGAGATCAGCTACTTGCCCTATTCTACTTGCTCAGCAGAGTTCCGAACTAATAAATATAACCTGTGAATTTGTAAATTGTGGGAAATCACATATCCATGGAAATCTTAAATATTGATAAGTATAATCCAAACTCATTTTTAATGATAAAAGATACAATTAGAAATTTCTTCTGCTTTTGAGGGGGTGATTTGCACTAAAATCTTCTCTAGTGAGTCAATAATGATGTTGGGACTTTGTACTATGGGCATGACTACCCATTCTGCCATCCCTCATTGGCAGTTTCCTGAATATCCTCAGCCTGGACATCCATGCTGACATGCATCGAGTCCACATACAAACAGACACATCTTCAGCACATCTATTGTACGTCAGTATTCCCCATTTCCCTGAAACATCAATACTAATGTGCCTAATACCAACAGCTATCGCTTTTTGTTATAATTACATATTTACAGCATCATTTTTCATGCATCAAGTTTTTATCACTGCTCAAAGTGTCTGATATTAGGCTCTCTCAACAGAAATGATCATTTTGCCATCCTCTCTTCCCCAAGGCAAGAGGAGAGCCAGAGATGACGTGAGAAGGCCTTAGACATTATGCAAAGCTGCCAAGGACAAAGAAAAATCTGACATTTTACCGGGGAGTAAATTATAGATAAGCAAGTACATTTAAGGAGGTGGCCCCATCCGTAGATCAATGGCCTGGCACACCACAGGTGAAAGTAGACCTGGGATTCTGGGTTGGGTTTTCCTGTGAGCATCCAACGGCTGACTGAAGGGCAGGCTCTAAGGACCAGAGGCACAAGCATGTGATACATAACTTGTTTTTATGCTTCTGCAATGTCTGGTTGGAGCTCATTAGAATGTGTCTCTTATCCAATCACCTAGAAAAATATTTTAAGGCTACAATAAAGAGGCTAACTCTAGTTAAGTAATCTTAAGGAATATTAGACTTTCATCAAGTCAGTGATGAGGAAATTTTTCACTGGTATATTTCCAATATGTATATTTCACAAAGTCCATTCTATTCAGTGACTGCCTCAAAACGCAAAGATAAATTTGCTTCCCCAACATCACAACAACCACAAAAAACTATTTTGAATCTGGAATCAAGGATCAATGAATACTTCTTATTTCTCAGTTGAATGAATAAATCTCCCATTAAATTATGAAGAAAAGTAAAGCTTTTTATTATAATTCTTTTAAGGAGCAGCAAAACAAAAAGTACCAAGGGAGCTTAGTGAACAGTTGCTTTGTTTAGGCAAAAGAAAGCAAAGGAAGGAAGAAAGAATGGAGACAGAGAGCAAGAAATAGAAGAAGAAAGAATGGAAGAAAGTGAGAGAGGAAGGAAGGGATGGAGGAGGAGTGAGAGGAAGGGAGGGTGGAAGTCCCATGACTATTCAGAGATAATACTAACATAAAGTCAATTATTCTGCACTAAACAAACTTTGTTCTTCTAGGAAAAGTCTTGTTAGCTGACCATTAATGTTGTGATTCCCTACATAGTGTTAAAATTCTTAATGCTACAAATAGACCCTTCCAGGTTTAGTTATTTAATTTATTTTAATTGGTAAAATTATGCTTAGCTGAGCAGCACTATGGAATTGATTCATAAATTACATTCCAACTGTCAGTGTTCTAGACTTCCCTACTAGTGATATTTGAAGCAGAGTTGACAGTAATTAAATAGCAATTTCATCACCAATAACAATTGAGTACATCTGACTGAACTGATCACTATGTTACATATTGAAAATCCTATTCTTTTAGTATTACATTGATTGACAGATGGATGAAGAGGACAGAGAGACAATTTTCTTTTAAAGAAACTGTAGATTAAGATGATCCTTCCTACTGTAAAGAGGTTAAAATATAACCTTTTGTACAAATGGAAAAGTATGCTGTCAATTTGGCTCAGTTGAAGCTAATAGTAACCATCACTCCAAACCCAAATGAAGTTCATTTGAAATACTGGCAATAAAATATATTTTTGGGGGAGGCAAAATAAATAAAAGTGTCATCAACTATGAAGACTTGTATTTTTTCTCATTGCAATGTATCCTACAACTGAGGGTGTGTCATAACTTAATGGGGATCATTTTTCCCTCTTAGTTGTATGTAAAATAACTGTACATCTTAAAATAGATGACATCTTAGATTTAGTAAAATATAGTGTGTTTAGCATTATTTCTAATTTCAGAAAGTCACTTTAAGATGTTTTCCCTGGACTGGCTATCCTAATATTTAGATAAATTCTAACAACTTGAAACATTAATAATATATGAGGATAAAAAAGAAATATAGTCCCCTAACATAGTCTCTTACTTCAACAGTATAACATACTCAGAATTTGAGAGTTGTTGAGGCAAAAAAGCAATTTTTCAGCTTAAGGTGAAGTAAGCATGTTATTTGGAAATATTTGACTAATAATTTAACTGGCATGTATCAATATTGCATTCCATTTTTTACTGAATTCTATGTACCACATTCTTTTTATCCATTCATGAGATGTCAGACATTTGAGTTATTTCCAGTCTGGAGCTATTATATAATTATATAATGCTGCTATGATCATTCCTATACAAATATTTGGATGGATATTTTTTAAAATTTTTTCTGAGAAGAAATCGAGTGGAATTGCTGATATAGTAAAAGTCCACGGTTAATTTTGTAATAAACCATTAAACTATTTTCCAGTGTGTTTACACCATTTTCATTCCCAGTAGCAATGTGTGAGAGTTATCACATGGTAGTTTTAATTTTCACTTCTCTAATAACTTATGACATTGGGCATCTTTTCATATATTAACAAGCTATCTGTATGTCTTCTTTGGTGAAATGTCTATTTAAATGCTTTGCCCATTTTCACCAGGTTTTTGTCTTTTTATTATCAAGTTGTAAAAGTTTTTTATATTTTGTGAACAAAAGTCCTTTATCAGATACATGATTTTCAAGTACTTTCTCCCACTCTGTGGCTTTTTTCCATTTTATTAATTATATTTTTGAAAAGCAGCCATTTTTTCATAAATTTTTCATAAAACATCACAGATGTTCAGTTTATTATTTTTTTCCTTTAGAGATTGTGCTTTTGTTGTCATAGGTAAGAAATCTTTGCCTAATCTAAGGCCAAAACTCTATTCTCCTTTGTTCTAAAAGTATCATGATTTGTGAGGTTTTGTGTTTGGGTCTATGATCCATTTAAAGTTAAAGTTTGTATGCTATATGAGATACCAACTCAACTTTTATATTTTGTTTCTTTGGTCAGTTTTCCCAGAATCACTAGTTGAAAAGGCTATCCTTTTTTCCAAGGAATCACCTTAACAATGGTGTTGAAAATCTATAGACTATCCCAGGATTTACATGTGTTATCTTAGTTTTGATCCACTGATGTATATGTTTGCCATTTTACCAGTTCCACACCGTCCTGATTACTGTAATTTAAGGTTGAAATCAGATAGTGTAAGACCTCTAACTTTCTTTTTCTGTTGCGTAATTACTTTAGTTATTGTAAATCCTTCAAATTTCTATAAAACTTTTGATTCAGCTTATCAGTTTCTCCAAAAATCTTTTCAGTTTTCCTAGGGATTGAATGATATCTAGAGGACATGTTGGGGAGAATCACTATGTTAAAAATATTTTTTAAAACAGCTTTATTATGATATAATTAACATACTGTACAGCTTACTAATTTAAAATGCGCAATGAAATTCTTTTTAGTATATTAACAAAGTCATGCAACTGTCACAACAACGTAACATCAGAACAATTTCATCACCCAAAGCTCCTTGACCAGTAGCAGTCACTCCCCCTTATTCCCCTTCTCTCAACCCAGCTCTAGGCGGCCATTAATCTACTTTCTGTCTATAGATTTCCCTACCCAGGCCATTTCATAAAAATGGGATCACACAATATGTGGTCTTTTGTGACTGACTTCTCTCGTTAGCATAATGTTTTCAAAGTTCATTCATGTTGTAGTATATATCAGTACTTCATCCATTTCACTGCTGATTAACATTCCATTGTATAAATATGTCACATTTTATTCATCCTTCCATCAGTTGGTAAATATTTGGGTTGTTTCAAATTTTAGGCTATTTTGAATAATACTGCTATAAACATCTATGTGCAGATGTTTTGTGTGTGTGGACATTTGCTTTCATTTTTCTCAGGTCTACAACTAGAAATGTAATTGCTGAGTCATAAAGTAACTTTATGTTTAACACCTTGAGGAACTGAGGAACTACCGAACTATTTTCAAAAGGGACTGTATCATTTCATAGCCCCACCAACCATTGATGAAGTGTGCAATATCCACAGACCTTGAACAAACTCTCGAAAATACAGTATTCATGACTCTGCTAGTGAGGACTCAGAGGAAATAAAGACATGGTAGAGAAAGCCTGTATCATCTTGAAAATCCCTAAATTCTCACAAAAAGACTGTTGTTGGTAGAAACATGGATATTAAAGGTGCTACTGGTGAGAAATCAGAAGGAAATGGAGAACGTATTATTTGCAACTAGAGTGAAGGGACCCTTGTTATATACCACCAGAAAGCTTAGCTGAATTGTGTTCCACAGCTATGTGGAAAACAGAATGTGTAAGTGATAAATTTCGATATTTAGCTGAAGAGATTTCCCCTCAAAGAGTTGAAGGAAACTGATATAGTCCAATTTTGTTTCTTTCGTTTTACCCTTGTACTTTTGGTGTTGTATCTAAGAAACCATTGCTAAATTCATGGAGATTTATTCCTATATTTACTTCTAAGAGTTTTATAATTTTAACTATTATATATATGTCTATGATCAATTTTGAGTTAGTTTTTATGTACGGTGTGAGGAAGGTCTTCATGTTCATTCTTTTGCATGTAGATATCCAGCAGCACTACCACCATTTTTTGAAAAAACTCTTCTTTCTCCACTTCATTGTCTCAGTGCCTTTGTCAAAAAGCATTTGGCTACAAGACTAAGAGTTTATTTCTGGAATCTTAACTGGTTTCTTGCATTCCTTTTTTCATGAAGAATTCATTTTTTTCAAGAAGTTTTATATTCACAGCAAAATGGAGGGGAAGGTAGAGAGATTTCTTATGTATCCCCTACCACAACACATGCATAATCTCCCCTGTTATCAACATCACTTACCAGAATGGTATATTTTTAATCAAGGATGAATCTACATTGACATATCATAATCACTCAAAGTCTAGGGTTTACTCGTCACATTGTACCTTCCGTGAGTTTGGATAAATGTGTAATGATATGTATCTCTCATTATGGTATCATACAGAGCATTTTCACTGCCCTAAAATTCCTCTGTCCTTCACCCATTCATCCTTCTGCCCCCTCAATTTTTGGCAGGCCCTGATATTTTTACTTTCTCCATAATTTTTGTCTTTTCCAGAAGGTCGTATAATAACAACATGTAGCCTTTTCAGATAGGCTTCTTTCACTTAGCAACATGCATTTAAGTTTCCTCTATGTTTTTTCATGGCTTGATAGCTTATTTCTTTTTAGCACTGAATAATATTTCATTTTCTGGATGAACCACAGTTTATTTGTCTGTTCACCTACTGAAGGATATCTTGGTTTCTTCCAGGTCTGAGCAAGTGTGACTAAAGCTGCTATAAACATCTGTGGGCATGCTTTTGTATGAACAGAAGTTTCAATTCCTTTGGGTGAATACCGAGGAGCGTGATTGCTGGATTGTATGGTAAGAGCATGTTTAGTTTTGTAAGAAACCCCCAAACTGTGTTACAGAGGAACTGTACCATTCTACATTCCTACCAGCAATGAGTGAGAGTTCCTGCTGTTTTACAACCTTGCCAGCATTTGGTGATGTCAGTGCTCCAGATTTTGGCCATTCTAATAAATGTGTAGTTATATCTCATTGCTGTTTTAATTTGCATTTCCCTGATAACATACAGTGTGGAGCATCTTTTCATCTACTTCTTTGCCATCTGTATATCTTGGTGAGGTGTCTGTAAGGTCCTTGGCCCATTTTATTTAATCAGGTTGTCTGTTTTCTTATTGTCAAGCTTTAAGAGTTCTTTACATGTTTTCGAAAACCATCCTTTATGAGATGTGTCTTTTGCAAATATTTTCTCCAGGCTTGTGGTTTTCTTCTCGTTCTCTTGATATTATCTTTCCAAGAGCAGAAGTTTTCAATTTTAATGAATTCCAGCTTATCAATTATATCCTTCATGGAGCATGCTTTTGGTGTTGAATCTAAAATATCACCACCATACCCAAGGTCATCTAGTTTTTCTCCTGTGTTATCTTCAAAAAATTTTAGAGTTTTGCCTTTTACATTTAAGTGCATGAACCATTTTAAGTTAATTTTTGTGAAAGATGTAAGGTTTGTGTCTAGATTTCATTTTTCTGAATGTAGATGTTCAGTTGTTCCAGCACAATTTGTTGAAAAGACTATCTTTGCTCCATTGTTTTGCCTTCACAAAACAAGATAGTCTTGAAGTTGGGTAGTGTCAGTCCTCCAACTTTGTTCTTCTTCTTCAATATTGTGTTGGCTCTTCTGAGTCATTTGCCTCTCCACATTAGAATCATTTTGTTGATATTCACAAAATAATTTGCTGGGATTTTGACTGAGTTTGCAACAAATCTATAGATCAAGTTGGGAAGAACTGACATCTTGACATTGCTGAGTATTCCTATCTATGAACGTGGAACATCTCTCTATTTATTTAGTTGTCTTTTATTTCCTTCATTAGAGTTAGTAGTCTTCCTCATCTAGATCGTTTATGTGTGTTTTTAGTTTATACATAAGTATTTCATTGGATGGGGTGCTAACGTAAATGGTATTGCATTTTTAATTTCGAATTCCCCTTGTTGATTGCTGGTATATAGGAAAGTGACTGACTTTTGTATATTAACCTTGTATCTTGCAATCTTGTTATATTCGCTTATTAGTTCCAGTTCTTTTGTCAATTCTTTCAGATTTCTACGTAGATAATAATGTCATCTGTGAATAAAGAAATTTTTATGTCTTCCTTCCCAATCTGTATAACTTTTCTTTCCTTTTCTTGTCTTATTGCGTTAGCTAGAAGTTCCAGTATGCTGTTGTACAGCAACAATGAGAGAGGACTTCCTTGCTTGTACCTGATCTTGGTAGGAAAGCTGTGAGTTCCTCACCACTAAATGTGATGTTAGCTGTAGGTGTTTTGTACATATTCTTTATCAGGTCTAGGAAGTTCCCCTCTATCCCTAGTTAGCTGAAAGTTTTTATCATAAATGAGTGTTGGATTTTGTCAAATGTTTTTTTTCTGCATATATTAATGTATTCATGTGATTTTTCTTTGATTTTTCTGTGAATATGATAGATTATATTAATTTTTGAATGTTGAATCAGTCTTGCATACCTAGAATAAATCCCACTTGGTCATGGTGTATAATTCTTTTTATACATTGATGGATTCAATTTGCTAATAGTATGTGATGATTTCTGCATCTGTGTTCATGAAAGATACTGGTCTGTAGTTTTCTTTTCTTGTAATGTCTTTTTCTGGTTTTGATATTAGAGTAATGCTGACCTCTTTACACTGTTTTATCTATCAATATGTCTATCTCTATGTCAGAACCACTCTGTATTGATTAGTCTAACTTCGTAGTAAGTTTTAAAATCAGAAGTGTGAGTCAGCAACTTTGTTCTTTTTCATCAAGATTGTTTTGACTATACTGAGTCCTTTGAAATTCCATTTAATTTTAATATTAGCTTGTAAATTTCAGGGAAAAAAGTAGCTGGAATTTTTGTAAATACTGTGTTGAATTTATAGATCAATGTGAGGAGTATTGTCATCTTAACAACATTAAGATTTCTGAACCATAAGCATGTAATATCTTCTATTTATTTAGATATTCTTTAATTTCTTTCAATGTTTTGCATTTTAAGTTACACATAAGTCTTGTATATCTTCTGTTAAATTTATTCCTAACTATTTTATTACTTTTGATGCCATTTTAAAAGGAACTGATTCATTCCAATTCGGGATTGTTCATTGCCAGCTTACAGAAATAAAATTGAATTTTGTATATTGCTTTGCATCCCACAGCTTTGTTCTTTGTCAGTTATTTCTTAGTGTTTTTGTCAATTCCTTAGTGTTTTCTACGTACATGATCATGTCATTTGCAAATGGAGATAATTTATTTCTTACTTTTATATTTCAGTACATTTTGTTTCTTTTTCTTGCCCCATTGCCTTAGCTGGAACCTCCAGTACAATGTTGAATAGAAGTGGCTAGAAGGAGCATCCTAGTCCTCTCATGATGTTGGAAAAAAAGCTCTCAGTCTTTCACCATTAAGTATAATCTTGACTGTGCGTTTTTCACAGACGATTTTATCAGATTGAGGAAGTTCCCTCCAACTTCTACTTTGTTCAGTGTTTTTATCATGAAAGAGTATCAGGTTTTGTCAAATGCTTTTTATGCATCCATTGAGATGGTCAGGTGGATTTTGGCCTTTATTAATATGGTATATTACATTGATTAACTTTTGATATTTAACTAACCTTACATTCCTGTGATAAATCCTACTTATTCGTGTTTCTAATCATTTTTTATGAGTTGCTATATTCTGTTGAGGATTTTTCTGTCTATATTCATAGGGCTTATTGATCAGGAATTTTCTCTTTTTTTGTGGTAACTTCATCTGGTTTTGGTAGCAGAAGAAGACTGTTTTCATAGAATGAGTTAGGAAATAATCCCTCCCCTCTATTTTTTGAAAGAGTTTGAAAAGGATTGGTATTAATTCTGGTAGAATTCACCAGTGAAATCATCTGTTGCTGGGCTTTCATTAGTTGGAAATTCTTGAATGACCTATTCCATCTTTTTTCTTATTATAGGCTATACATGCTATGTGTTTCTTCTTGAGTAATTTTAGGTAATTCATGTCTTTACAGGAATTTGTTAATTTGATCTAGTTCATCTAATTTTTTGGCACGTAATTTTTATAGTATTCCCTTATAATTCTTCTTATTTCTGTAAGGTCACTAGGGATATCCCACTTTTCATTATTGATTTTAGTACCTTGAATCTTCTCTCCTTCTTTTCTTGGTCACTCTAGATAAAGTTTAATCAATTTTCTTAGTCTTTTCAAAGAAATAACTTTTGGTTTCATTGATTTTTCTTTATTTTTCCTATTCTCCATTTTATTAATTTAATTTTCATTCCAATCTTTATTATTTTCTTCTTTTTGCTCTCTTTAGGTATAATTTACTAGTCTTTAGATTCAAGGTTATTGATTTGTGTATTAGTTTCCTGTTGCTGCTGTAACAAATTAGCACAAATTCATCCGCTTAAATACAAATTTATCTTACAATTCTGTGGTTTTAAGTCAAGAATATGTCTAACTGAACTCAAATCAAGATCTTACCAGAGAGGGGGCTGGTCCCGCGGCCGAGTGGTTAAGTTCATGTGCTCTGCTTTGGCAGCCTGAGGTTTTGCTGGTTCATATCCCGGGAACAGACGTGGCATGGCTCATCAAGCCATGCTGAGGCAGCATCCCACATATCAGAGCCAGAAAGACCTACAACTAGAATATACAACTATGTACTGGGAGGGTTTGAGGAGAAGAAGAAGAAGAAAAAGAAGATTGGCAACAAATGTTAGCTTAGGTGTCAATCTTTAAAAAAGAAAAATCTTACCAGAGCTGAGTTCTATTCTAGAGGTTCTAGGGGAGAGTTCATTTCCTTGCCATTTCCAGCTTCTAGAGGCTGCCTGCATTCCTTGGCTCGTGGTCCATTCTTTCATCTTCAAAGCCAGCAGCAAAACATATTTAAATTTCTCTGACTCTCTAGTTTCCTCTTCTGATGATCTCTTCCACTTTTAAAGATTTGTGTGATTACATTGAGTCTATCTGTATAATCTAGGATAATCTCCCTACTTTAAGACCAGCGGGTTAGTAAATCTAGTTCCACCTGCACACTTAATTCCATTTTGCCATGTAAGAGATAACACACTCACAGGTTCCAAGGAATAGGGTTTGGACATCTTTGAGGAGGGTCATTGTTTTGCCTACCACTCTTGGAAATTTTTCTTCTATTTCAATAAAAATGCTTATAGCTATATGTTTTCCTATAAGCACTTCTTCAGTTGCATCCCATAAATTTTGATATGTTGTGTTTTTCTATTCCTTCTTTTGCAAACATGTTCTAATTTTTCTTCTTTGACCCGTTGATATTTTTAGGATAATAACTTAATTTCCACATATTTGTGAATTTTTAAACGTCCTTCTCTTATTGATTTCCAATATTATTTCATTTTTGTTGAAGAACATACTTGGTGTGATTTCAATCTTTTCCTATTTTTTGATGTTTATTTTATGACCAAGGCTGTGGTCTATCCTAGTGAATGTTCCATGTGCGCTAGATGTATATTCTGCTATAGCAGGATGCAATGTTTTAAAGGTGTATGTTATGTCTAGTTGATTTACAGTGTTTCTCAAGTCTTCTATATCCGTATGAGTATTCTTTCTAGTTATTTTTAAGTTATTAAAAGTAGAGTATTAAAATCTCCAGCTATTATTATTGTTGAATTTTCTACTTCCCCTTCAATTTTGAGAGATTTTGCTTCATGTAGTTTGGGACTCTGTTGTTAGATGGACATATGACCTATGTTTAGCATTTTTATATCTTTCTGACCCTAAAAACTTTTTTTATCTCTAGTGATATTTTATGTTTTCTTCTTTATTTCAAATTCATTTTCGTATAATATTAGTATAGTCATTCCAGCTTTTTATAATTACTATTTGCATGCTGTATCTTTCTGCATCCTTTACTTTCAATCTACTCATATCTTGAATCGAATGAGTGACTTCTGTAAATAGCACATAGCTGGGTCTTTCTTTTTCATCTGCTCTGACAATTTTCACCTCTTGATTGGATTGTTTCAGTCACATTTAATGTTATTATTAATACGGTTTGATCTATCTGCTGTTGTGCTTTTGGACATCTACATGCCTCATTTTTGTTGCTGTTGTTGTTGTTCCTTATCCCTCTTTTTTGCCTTCTTTTGTATTAAATTGTACCATTTTAGTTCACATAGTGCTGTTTTTCAAGTTCCTGAGTTATCTTCTTAGTGGTTGCTATAGTGCTTACAATACACATCTTAACAGAATATAATTAGATTTATACTAATTTCTAATGAGAGATAGAAACTTTATTTTTAGATAGCTATTGTCTTGCCTCCTTCATTTTTTGGCCATTATTTTTATGCATATTACTTTTATATGTGTGACTAACCCAACAACATATTGTTACAGTCATTACTTTTTACAATATTAGGTATTTTAGAGAAACTGAGAGACTAAAGAAGAACAAGTGTATCTTTATAAGCTTATCATATAGCCATCTTATTTTCTCTGTCTCGTTCTCTTCATTTCTTCCTGTGAATTTGACTACCATCTGGTTTCATTTCTTTTCTCCAATACAGATTTGTTCCCATTCAACTCCTTTGTACTTTTATTGGCAAATACGTTATATTTCTATATGTAATAGACCTCAAAATACAATTATATACATATTATTTATTAATTTGCTTTTAAAATTAATTGGAATACAGAAGAGGAAATATATAATTATACGATCTCTATAAGATATCTGTATAATTATCTCTCCTGGCACTCTTTTTTTTTTTTTTTGGTTAATGTGGATTCAAATTACTCTCTGGTGTCACTTGCTTTCAGTCTGAAGAACTTCCTTTAGTATATCTTGTAAGTCAGGTCTGCTTTCAGTTAACTCTCTTTTTATTTATCTGTGGATGTCTTTATTTCACATTCATTTCTGAAAGATAGTTTGATCAACATAAAATTCTTGGCGGGCCTTTTTCTTTTTTCTTTCTACACTTCGAATATGTCATCCCACTGCCTTCTGACTTGAATTATTTCTGGTAATGAAAATTTTTTTAAGCTTATCGGGGTCTGTTTGTGTGTAAGGAGTCATTTTACTCTTGTTTTTAAAATTTTTCTTTTTGTCTTTTTCTCTTGAAAAAAGACATTTTGACTATTGTCTCTGGATCTCTTTCCATTTACCCACTTGGATTTTGTTGAGCTTCTTGGATGACTAGATTAATATTTTTCATCAAATTTGCAAAGTTTTGAGCCATAGTTTCTTTTAAAAAAATTTCACTGGGGTGAGGGTCTATCCACCTCCTCCTACTTCCTTTTTCCTTCCCTTTCTTCTGGTACTCCCATTATATGCGTGTTGGTGAATTCAGTGGTGTCTTAAATGTTTTCGGGGTTTCAGTTTGTTTTTCACTTCTTTTTCTCTCTGTTTCTCAGATTGCATACTCTCTACCAATCTATTATTAAGTTTGCTGATTCTTTCTTCTACCAGCTCATATCTATTGTTGAACCCCTTTAGTGAATTTTTCCTTTTAGTTATTGTACTTTTCAATCAAAAATTTACATCTTGTTCTTTTTTGATTTTTCTATCTCATTATTGCTATTCTCTATTCGTTGAAGAACTGTCATCATGCCTCTATGCCACCGTCCTGGAGCTAGGAGTGAGGACAACTGCCCACATCTCCCAGAGTGACTCTCCTGCTCTACGAGTGAGGCTCTGGGTAAGGACAGTAGCCCCTCATCTTATTGGGTTGCCCTTTCCAGTGTGGAACCCCCATCCTACAATCAAGCTGTAGCAATGGTATTTGTAGTCCATATGCTCAGCCTGGCATATTCAAGTAGAGCTTCCACTCTATTCATGGAAGCAGGGTGCTAGAAGAGAGACTAGTCTTCCCTACCATGCCTGCCCCAAATTGCACTTCTACAAGATGATGCTGAGTGATGAAAGGTTCCTGTACCAACACCTCCAGAGTGAAGCTATAGTCCCTAGACCAAGAGATAGATGGAGTGGGAGCCCAATCATCTGACTGCATACACCCAGGGTAAAGCTTCTATCACACTGAGCCAGGCCAGGAGGAGAGGGTACAGGTTATGGCTAAAATGCCGTAGACTCTCCTTATTCTGCACTTCAGTAGATTTTCTTGATCGAATGTTTCTCTCTTTGCTTTATGACCTTAGGACAATTTCCAAAAACTGTAAAAAGATTTTTTTCAATAAGTTTCAGCAGTTAAATAGCTATTTCACTGGGGCGAGGGTCTACCCACCTCTTCCTACCACCATTCTAAAAGTCAATCCTTCATTATAACAATATTGATTCCTCAAATTCACGAAGTGGGAATATCTATCCATTTGTTATTTTTTATACCTTATTTATTATCTCAGCAATGTTTTATAGTTTTCAGTACATGGGTGTTGTGCTACTTTTGTTAACATTAGCCCTTAGTATTTTATATTTTTTGATGCTATGGGGAATGTAATTATTATGCTTAATATAATATTCCTATTGTTTGCTGCAAATATATAAAAATATAATTTGTATTGTGGAAATAAATGAGGACCTCCCCCAAATGAGAACAAACAGAAGCAACATAATCAGAGCTTGCTATATAGCAAGTAAGTTAGCCACCATCACTTGTGTTTGGCAGAAAATCAAACAGAAGCAGGGGAATGGGGAGACATTAGAGGAAAACAGTAGAGGGCTTCAGTTTGCTCTGATTTGGGGTTACTGACATAGGTAAGTTCATGGTGGGCTAGGATTGTATTACGTATTTGGTTTGGGGAGCATATTTGCCCTGTCTGGTTGATCCTGAGATAGAAGTGGAGTTGTACACATTGGCATAAAAAATAAGGATGTATGCATTGACCAATCCCTGGCTGTTCTAGACCAGTTGCTGCAGAGGCTGTGTGGCAGAATTCTATTGTCATATATGGTCTGGCTGTGTTTTGTTGGCATATTCAGTCTTT
The DNA here is from genome assembly GCF_041296235.1 of Equus asinus. Lineage (NCBI taxonomy): Eukaryota > Metazoa > Chordata > Mammalia > Perissodactyla > Equidae > Equus > Equus asinus. Next base: position 109,424,848 of record NC_091791.1, on the reverse strand, counting down.
CAGTATATTGATCTTATTTCTTGCTAAACTTATTTATTAATTCCAGTAGTTATTTTGTGGATTCCTGAAGATTTTTCTACACAGAGGATTGTATCATTTATGGTTTATACATAAGGATAGGATAATTTTACTTCTTCATTTCCAGCTGAGTGCCTGTAACTTTTTTTCTGTCATTTTACTGGAGGGTTTAGCCAGTACAATTGTGTTGATCGGTAATGAAATTTTATTTCCATAGAAAAGCACAAAAGTTATGCAAAACTACAATTGCAACTAATTAATGATTTTATCTAAGTTGTAGAATATAATTATATATCTACATACTTACATATCTATATCTATATGCCAGAAAGGATAAATTAGAAAATTAAGAAAAGCAATATAATTTCCAATAGCACAAAGCACATAAAATATTTGGAAATAAATTTAATAAGAAGATGCTCAATATCTATACACTTAAAAGCACAAACTTTGGTGAGATAAATTAAAACTGGCCTAAGTAAGTGAAGACATGGAAGATTTTGGTGATAGTGGAAGATTTAGTTCTATTTAAGAAATCAATTATCCCCAAATTTATCTACAGAGTCAATGCAACCCCAGTAAAAGTATAAGCACAGATTTTTCTGTGAAAATACAGAAGTTGATGCTATGAATCATATGGAAATGCAAAGGAACCAGCAAAGTCAAAACAGTCATGAAAAAGAAAAATAGTTTTTTTCTGATTTGAAAACTAAATGTCTATTAACAGCATTAATGACAATATGGTATTGGTATAAAATATACAAACATCAACATTGAACCGGAAACTTTCCCTTCCAGCAAAGATAAAATGACAGGTAAGAAATCTATCTTCTTGTTTGAAATAAGCAAACATCTAACTTTGTATAGTTCAGCATTTCCTAAAAGGGTAAACATACACTTACCATATGATCTAGTTGTTCCATTTCTAGGTGTTTACTAAAAACAAATGAAAGCCTATCTCCATAAAAGATGATTTGTAAACAAATGTTCACAGCAGCTTAATTTGTAAAAGCCAAAACTGGAAAATTCCGACGTGTCCTTCAACAGTTGATTGAATAAACAAGCTATGGTATATCTATATAGTGGTAAATTACTTAGCAATGAAAATTGATGAATTAATTATTGATATATGATACACCATAGATTAATATCTGGATAATTATGCTGAGCAAAAAGACAGATAAAGAGGAATACATGATATATGATTTTTTATATGAAATTCTAGAAAATATAAATTAACCTTTAGTGAAAGAAAGTAGATCAGTAGTTGCTAGGTAATGGGGTGGGTGAGTACACAGGGAGAAGGTGGAGGAATTATCACACTGCAAGAGGGAACTTTTAGGGTAAAGGATATGCTCAATATCTTGCTAGTGATGATGGTTTCACAGGTATATACATATGACAAGCCTGTCAAATTGGACACTTTAAATGTGTGTATTTTATTGTATGTGAATTATACTGTAATAAAACTATTAGAAACTGAAAAAGAATAGAGTCCAGAAATAGAGCCATAGTTACATGGACAACTGAATTTACACAAAGATGTCAAAGCAATACACTGGGGACAGAAAATTGTTTTGAAAAAGTAAGCCTGAAATAACTAGATACTCATATTGAAGAAGGGAAACCGACTCAGCCTCTTCCTCACACCATACAGAAATGCTAATTTGAGATGCGTTGTAGACTTAAACATAAAAGGGAAAACAAAGTTTCTAGAAGAAAACATGGGGGAATATTTTGCAACTTTGAGACAAGCAAAGATTTCCCAGAAATCTTTGAAAACTCTGAAAGGACTTGGTAGTCATTAACCATTGATTATTGACAATCAATAAAAAAAGTGATAAATTGAACATCAAAATTTAAATTTTTTAATGAGAATGTGTACTACTTATATCTCACAAAGATTTTGTTGACATACAGTGCATAGAATTTCTACGACTCAATAATTAAAACATGGCTAACCCAGTTTTAAAAACTAACACTTTAGAAACTTGAACAACCACTATACAAAGGAAGTAATGGCGTGATGAGTGAGACAGATGTTGTTTTTGAGGGGGAGGCACAAGGAAGCCGGCTAGAGTGATGTGATTTTTCTATATCTCTATAGGAATGTGGCTTATAAGGGAACATGCATTTGTAAAAACTGATGCAACCGTACACTTAAGATCTATTTATTCCACTCCACACAACTTATACCTCAATTTTTTTAAAAAGACACATCATTACCATTCTTATTCTCTGTAAAATCTCATGAAAGGTAATCTAATCACAGTCTAGACTTAAGAAACCAAGAGAGTACAATATTATTATTTTATGTGCCTATGCAATTCATGTAAAATCCATCGTGTTGATGAACTGATCCTGATGAGCAATGGGATCTTCTCAGTCTTGCTTTATAAAGCCACAAGTACCTCTTGATGACAAAAAAAAATCTTATTATGTAGAGTTGCTGTGCATTATTCTATAAATTCAAAATCATTTTACTATTTTCCATCTCCATTAATGTCAAATTAGACTGAAACTCCTCAGGAAATATATACTATGAGTGTATGAACACTGAAGGAATTAATTATGATTGATTTCATTAATTATCTGTGTCTAATGTCTTTACAGTAATGGGATGTTTAAAACACTGAGTCAGTAGTAGATGGCACACCTAGTGATTACTTGAGTACATTCCACAACTTATTGTTTCTCTTTCGAGTACAAAATGAGTTTTTAATGTCATTCACATTTTTTAACTAAGCATTTTGTTTTGAGATAATTATTGATTCACATATAGTTACAAGAAATAAAACAAAAAGATTCTGTGTACCCTTTAACCAGTTTCCCCCAATAATAACATGTTACAAAACTGTATTACATTATCACAACCAGGACATTAACATTGATACAATGAAGATCCAAAACCTTCTATTAGCGCAAAGATCCCTAAAGTTCCCCATTTATAGCCACACCCACTTCCTTCCTGCTCGCACCCCTTTCTTAACCCTGGTAACCCTAATCTTGTGTACAATTTTGTCATCTCAAAAATGTTATATAAATGGAATCATTCAGTCTGTAACCCTCTGGGACTGACTTTTTTTTCACTCAGCATAATTCTCTGGAAATTTATGTAGTTTATCACGATTATAAATATTTCTTTCCTTTTATTTCTGAGTGATATTCCCTGGTATGCGTGTACACATTTTTTTCACCATTCACTCATCAAACAAATCTGGGTGTTTCTGGTTTTAAGCTATTATTAATAAAGCTGCTATACATATACTCACGCAAGTTTTTGAGTGAACATAAGTTTCATTACTCTGGTGTAAATGCCCAGGGGTACAATTGCTGGGCTGTATGGTAGTTGCAACTCTGGTTTTATTAGAAACTGCCAAGCTGTTTTCCAGGGTAGCTCTACAATTTTACATTTCCAGTAGCCATGCATGAGTGATCCACTTTCACTACATCCTTACCAGAGTGACGTTGTCACTATTTTTTATTTTAATCATTTTGAGAAGTATATAGGGACATCTCATTGTGATTTTAACTTGTATTTCCCTAATGGCTAGTGATGTTGAATATTTTTTCTTGTGTTTATTTTGCTGTCTGTATAAACTCTTCGCTGAAATGTCTCTTCTTGTCTTTTGTCCATTTTCAAATTAAATTTTTTTGTTTTGTTTTACTGCTGAGTTTTTGTGCTTCTTTATATAGTATACATACTAGTTCATTGTATGATACATGGTCTGTAAATATTTTCTCCCAGACTGTAGGTTGTCTTTCCATCCTCTTAACAGGGTTTTAGTCAGAGCAAACGTTTTTAATTTTGATGATATCCAATTTGCCAACTTTTTCTTTTATGGATTACGCTCTTCGTGTGAAGTCTAAGGACTCTTCACTTGGCTGTAGAAACCAAAGCCTTTTCTCCTATTTTTTCCTAATATTTTTATAGTTTTACATTTCACATTTAAGTCTTTGATCTATTTTGAGCTGATCCAGTTGAGTTAACTTTATATAAAGTGTAAGTTGGGTTGAAACTCATTTTTGGGGCTCACGGATGTGCAATCACTCTGGCACTAACTTGTTGACATGGTTATCTTTCCTTCATTTAATTTCTTTTGCACATTTGTCGAAATCAGTTGGATTTAGTTTTGTGGGTCTACATTTTGGCTTCCTGCTCTGTTCTATTGATGTGTGTCTATCCTTCCATCACAGTCTTGGCTACTGTAGCTATATAATAAGCCTTGATATCAGATAGACTGATTCCTCCCACTTTCTTCTTTTTAATAATTGTTTTACCTATTTTAGTTCCTTTGTCTTGCCACTAAATTTTAAGTCTTGTCTATATTTATAAAACATCTCTCTGGGATTTTGGTAGGAATTTCATGAAACCTGTGTATCAATTTGGGGATAATTAACATCTGTACTATGTTGAGTTGTCTAACATGGTATGCCTCTCTATTCATTTTGAACTATGATTTTTTTCATCAGCATTGTATAATTTTCAGCATATAAGTCCTATACATATTTTGTTAGAGTCACATCAAGGTAACTCTTAGTTAATAACTGTACATTTTGCAAATGTAAATAGAATTGTATTGTAAATTTTGGCATCACATATTCATTGTTAATACATAGAAATACGATTACTTTTTGTATGTTTATCTTATATTTTGCAACTTTGTTGAGCTTTTTAGTTCTAGGATTCTCTATATTTGGCAGATTACTTGGGGTTTTCTATGTAGACAATCATTAGGCAGTTTTATTTTTCTCCTTTCCAATCTGTATGTGTTTTGTTTCCTTTTTTTGCTTCATTTTAATGGCTAGACCTTCCAGCAGTTGGTTGAATAAGAGTGGTGAAAGCAGACATCCTTGCCTTGTTTCCGATATTGGAGGGAAAGCATTCAGTCTTTTACCATGAAGTATAATGTGGCCTGTAGATATTTTGTAGATGCTCTTTGTAAAGTTGAGGACATTCCCCCTCTTCCTATCTTTCAGAGAGTTTTATCATGAATGAATACTGAGTTTCATCAAATGCCTTTTCTGCATTAGTTAATATGGTCATGTGAGTTTTTCTCTCTTAGTGTGTTAATATGGTTGATTACATCAATTGATAATCAAATATTGCGCCAGCTTTGCATCCCAAGAATCAATCTTACTGGGTCATTATATATTGCTGAATTCTATTTGCCATATTTTATTAAGGATTTTTATGTCTACATTTATGAAGGATATTGGTCTGTAGTTTTCTTTTTTATACAATTTGGTCTGGTTCTGGTATTAGGGAATACCAGCCTCATAAAATGAATTGGAAAATACAGCATCCTCTTCTATTTTCTGGAAGAATTTTCTAGAATTAATGTTAATTCCTTGAAAGTTTGTTAGATGTCTCCAGTGAAACCATGTAGGCCTGAAAATATCCTTTAGGGAGGTTTTAAATTATGAAGTTAGCTCCCTTAATATTTATAAGACACTTCAAATCATCTACTTACTATTGCATAACGTGGTACTTTGCGGTTTTTGAGGAACTGGTTCATTTCACCTAAGTTGTCAAATTATGTGTAGAATTATTTGTAGTACTCCCTTCTTATATTTTTGAAGTTTACAGGGTCTGTATCCATAGCCTCTGTTCCATTCCTGTTTATGGTAAATGTCTATCTTTTTTCATTTTTTCAGTCTTGCTAGAGTTTTGTCAATTCTATTGATCATTTTAAAGAACATATTCTCTGTTTGGTTGATTTTTCTCTACTGCTTTCTGTTTTAAATTTCATTTATTTCTGCTCTTATCCTTACTATTTCTTTTTTTTTCTTTTGGAGAGTTTATTTTGTTCTTTTTAAACTAGATTCTTAAACAGTGTACTTAGGTAATTGATCTGAGACTTTTCCTCTGTCCTAATGTATGCATTTAACGCTATATATTTCCCTCTCAGCACTGTTTTAGTTGTATCTTCCAAATTTTACTATATTTTTGTTTTCACCCTAAGTTCAATGTATTTTTTCATTTCTCTTGCAACATCTTCTTTGATTCATGGATCATTTAGAGGTGTGTTGTTTAGTTTCAAAGTACTTGAAGAATTTCTTGTTAGCTTTCTGCTTTACTTTTCAGTTTTATTGCATGAGTGTGGGGTTCACATTCTGGATGATGGTAGTTCTTGAAATCTGTTTTTGGTTCAGGATATGGTACATGACTTTAAAGGAGATTATCCTTGAGAATCTGAGTAAGCCTCATCCAATAATTTGAAAGGCCTTAGGAGCAGAACTGAGCTTTTCCTGAAGAAGGAGACATTCTACTTACAGACTGTAGCATCGGCTGTTGTCTGAGTGTGTCCAGACTGCCCTTCTTGATGGCTGCCCTATGGGATTTTGAACTTGAGCCCTAGATCCCATCCTGTGGCTATTTTGCTAGTTCCAGAATACATAATTATAATAGGCATATTCTACAACTGGCAGAATCTCCACATTGGTTCCCTGATCTGTGGAGTGAAGACTATTAGGCTAGAAAAGCCAAGTGAAAGCCATTAAAAGCACCTCTACCTAGAAAAATAGTAAACTAAAATCAGTACCACATTCCTGGAGATTAGTAATACCACCAAAGACTTGAAGGATGCAGTGTGATATTTCCTGCCACATTCCCATTCAACTCATCTACTTGGCTTATGCTAAAAGTAGACAGATCTTGGAGAATGACAGCGGATTATTGTAAATTTAATCGGGTTGTGACTTGATTATAACTGCTGTCCCAGGTGTAGTTTTTTGCTTGAGAAAATTAACGTATCTTCTGGTACCTGGTATTCAGCTATTAATCTAGCAAATTATTATTTGGTCCTCCTTCTAATTTCTCTCTGTTGGTAAAACATTGTTCTCATACTTTCCTTTAATTCTTCAGACATGGTTTCCTTTAATTCTTGAGCACATTTATAATAGCTGATTAAATTCTATGTCTGATGTAAGATATATATCTGGTCTTCCTCAGGTAAAGTTTGTATTAACTAGTTTTATTTCCTGTTTATGATCCATGGGCTATACTTTCTTGATTTTTTGTGTATCTCCTAATTATTTGTTAAAAACTTCACTTTTTCTTTTTTTTTTTTTTAGAGAGATTCTACATAGGCATTTTGGCACCGGAATCCATGCCAGTTTTTTTTTTTTCTTTTTCTGGAAGATTGGCCCTGAGCTATCATCTGTTGCCAATCTTCCTCTTTTTTTTTTTTCTCCTCTCCAAAGCCCCATTACATAATTCTATATCCTAGTTGTATGTCCTTCTAGTTCTTCTATGTGGGATGCTGCCACTTGATGAGTGCTACGTAGGTCCACATCCACGATCCAAACTAGGAACCCCAGACCACCAAAGTGGAGCACACAAACTTAACCATTACGCCACTAGGCCAGCCCCAAAACTTCACATTTTAAATAATAAAATGTGGCACTCTGGAAATGAGACTCCCCTCCTCCTAGTTTGTTGTTGGTTTTGGCTGTTTTTTTTTTCTTTGCTTCCTATTTGTGTATTGGCTTTTCAGAACCAGCGTGCTTATTTTTCCAGCACCAGTCTGGGACATATGAGACAAAAAGAAAATCCAAGGAATTCACCACCATGTTGTTCTCTGGGTCCTGAGACTCCTAATTATTCTGACTTCTTCTGTCCTCCTTTCAGAGTCTTCATATGTTCATTCTCTAGGTAACGTCCACAGATTTTTTTTTGTACTTAGGGAAAGGAATAGAGAAATGTATATCTACTCCATCTACCTAGAAGTGGAAATCCCAACATTGTTCACTTTTAAAATCTAGTTTAAACTTGGAGAATTTACTGATAAATTCAGTAATGTTTTTTAAGGGGAATTCAAATTTACAACTGTCATTTGATTGAAAGGAAACAAAGACTTCTCCTTTTTTATAGATCTTTGAAATATCTGTTCATAAAGCTCTTACTTGAGCAGAACTCAGCTTCAATATATTGATGATTCTAACACTTTATTGACTTCTAAATAATCAGATTTTCTTCAGTGTCTCATAAATGAGAAAAAGTATAAAATTTCAGACTTTTTTAAGTTTGTAGGGAATTAGAAATTATTTTTTGTATTAGTTTGCTCAGGATACCATAACATAATACCACAGACTTGGTGGCTTAAACAATATAAATGTATTTTCTCATAGTCCAGAAGCTAGAAAGTCCGAGATGAAGGTGCCAGTTGATTCCGTTTCTGGTGAGAGCTCTCTCCAGGCTTGTAGTAGCCACCCTCTTGCCATATCCTCACATGGCCTTTCCTCAGAGTGTACACAGGGAAAGACAGAGAGATTAGCATTCCAGCCTTATGACCTCATTAATCTTAATTAACTCCTAATGACCGTATCTCCAAATATAGCAACATTGACACATTGCGAGTTAGAGCGTCACCATATGAAATTGGGAGGGACACAATTCACTTCATAGTACTCTTCTGTTCACTTTTGTTCCTAGTACCAAAGAGGGCCTGGCATATGATATTCACAATAAAATGTGCTTGTTGAGCGAATGTGGGAATAAAGGCATGGATTCGTGGAAGAACAGACAGATGCAATCATGAATGCCTCAATGAATGGAAGGGCCTTTTCTAATCTTCTCCTGGATACATTCCCAGGATCTCAAAATCATAGTATTCTGTGCCAGGAAATGTGCCAATTCTTTCACACTGAGTGTCCTAATTAATCCTCACGTCAACTCTACCAGGAATGTATGTTACCCTCATTTTATGGGTAAGAGAACTAAGTCTTAAAGAGGTTATGTAACTTGCTCAAGATCACATAGATATTTAGCATAGAACATCATGATATAAATACAAATCTAACTGAATCCAAAGCCCACACACCTGTTACTCTATGCTGTTGTCCCATGTCAAATCCTGCTACAGCCATGGACCTTAGCCACGCATAAACTAAATCATGAATATAGAGTAAAGGTAACTCTAACTAACATTATTAAGGAAATTCTGAATTTGATTCCTTTTCCATAAATCTGTAGCATGTTCAGTAATTTCAAACTGACATTCATTTAGTTTGGTTGAGAAGCTAAACACTAAATTCCAACCAACCAGTGTTTTCAGCTCTGATGGATGATAGTACTTGGTTTGTGGAGAAGCCTCAGTGGAATCCGGGGAGCATGGAGGAAGGAGTGCAGGCAGAAAGCTAGGTCAGAAGGTGAAGGCACTGGGGGAAATGCCTAGGGAAAAATATAGGGCAGGATATTGACTGCTTTCTCCTCAGAATTTTTTAAAAGCATTCAGGGATGGAAACCTAAGCACTGACTTGGACTTTATTCCCCAGCCTTTAAAGGTAACGTTTCTTGTGGATTAACTTTATTCAATTTAAGGGTATTAGTGATAAGACATATTGTAAGCAAATATTAATCAGGAATTTAACCATATTCCAGTCAATCGGTAATTTTTTTTTTTGTGGCTACTATTTAATGTTTAAAACACATTATGGTTACTTTTTGTCTTGCAGATTGAGTTTTTTAAGAATTTCATTAAGGATGCCGGTATAACTGTAGGCCCTAATTAAGAGTGAGGTAAAATTACAATGTAATTGTATGCTCTAATTAGGAGTTACATGAGATTACCAACACCAAGACTGTGGGTGGAGGAAGCGATGGGAAATCAACTCTGCTTCACCCACAGGTAGGGTGGTCCCCACACTTAGGTGTACATGATGTCTGGCGGGAAGATAATTTCCAGCAGATATGAATCTGAGGAGGGATTCTTGGTAGTGGTTTAGGAGGAATGCATTTCAACAGCAGTGATGGCCTCACTGGACCCAGAACTTTCTATCAAACATCACCGGGCAGGCTTTCCCAGGTAAGGAACTAGTCGCTCATTGTGTGAAACATCCAGAGAAAGATGAGACGGGCATCCCAAAGTGACGAATGATTTTTCTGGTACTGGGCTGACTGCAAACAGGCATCTTGGCCATTTTTTTAAATTGAGTGATCCCAATTCCATTTACCTGTCCTCCAAAAAGGGCCACAGAGGGCAACAAATTGTACTGGGAAGATGAAATTATACCAAATGAAAATAAAGGTTTTTATATTACCAATACTCTGAGGTATGGAGCAAGAGCTTCTATATGGATCCAAGCAATTATTTGTCTGTGATTCCAACACCTCTTCTGTATAAAATTTCACAGGGATGAATTTGCTTTCCTTTGGAGGAGCTGTCGGGTTTATGCCCAACGATAACAAGCTTACTCTTTAAAATGTGCACAGCTTGCTTCATTTTCTCTGCATCCTATTGCCCTGTAACAGGTGAGGTTACGACTTCTTCCTTCCGAAGCAAGGGGGGAGGTGAATGAACACTACACGTGTGCGAGATTTGACCACCCCTGGGAGGTAGGTAGTTCAATGCACTGGGTGTTGGACACGAACGTAACCATAAGGAAAGGCAATAGAGAAATAACGGTGTTCCTGTTATTCTACTGACATTTTTTTAAACCACTTTTTCTAAACCTTAGCCTCAACAGGTACTCTCAATCTTTGCCTTTGTCTCGTTTATCTAAAACCAATACTGAGCCCTGCTCACATCAATCAATGCTGCTCCTGGAATGATGACAAAGGACTCCCAATTCTCCTGTTTAACAGCTTATTCAACACCTATTGCCTTCGGAGACCTTTTAAGATCTACACTTCCTGACTTCATGGCTACCAATCTTCAAAGGTAAAAAAACAGAGAGTTTAGTTGAAAAACAGAACTAGCTCTCCCCACTTTTATAATGCTAGGAGTAATGGGTATGACAAGAAAGGCCACATTCATGAAGGAGGTGGGGAGTCATGAAACAGAAATTCAAAATTTAAATCCTCCAATTATTGGACTAAAGAGAGAAGTTCAACAAAGTCGAAATAGTTTGTACCTTGCTAATCTAGAATTTATAGTAAATAAGAGTGAGGCTGGACTGAAACAAATCTTTGCATAAAACAATTTGCTGGACAAAGATCAATGTACACAAAATGGTAGGCAAGAATATTTATTCAAGGGAAAAAAATTCAAACACTTGAGAGGCATGTATTTGCATACAATAATAGAATTATTTGTAATGCAAACTGAAAATCATAAAAGCTGCCCCTCTTTTCAGAGCCTCTTTAATTTAAGTCACTATGTGTATCAGAAAATAGCAGACACTTCCTTGCTTTTAAAAGAAATTTTATAACTGTTGTAATTATTAAAGCAGATCAGCTTTTCTTCCTAATTAATCTGAATTAGTGTAGTTTTACAATGTCTTGTATTAATTATATAATATTCTCTAAGCAAATTAATAGCATAAATCTCCACACAAGGAAAAAAATCACACTGTGCTTCTAGGACCAAATGTTTTTACTGTGACTTTTTTGTTAATGCCATTGATAAATCATCTTTTACAATATTGCGCCACACTACAAAGAAGACATAATCACGTGCTATCAAATACGAAGACACAAGACCAACACAGGGTTAAATATTGATGGCCTCAGACTTCCTTACTCTATCTCCATATATGCATAGGAATTTTTTAATAGATTATGTAATTGTACTGCATTCATATTTTGCATACAGTAGAACCAATAGAGGAAGTAAAAAATAATGAGACAAAGGATTTATTGTGTTTATTAACAATCTAAACAACTTTTTGCATTCACTAAAATTGTTAAGAGAATATCTAAAACAAATACTTCTTTCTAAAAGTCTATCGAAATTTGAAGGTCTGATTCTAAATTCAGCTTATTTCAGTTATCTGATTATAATGGCTGTCATAGTTGAAAAATATCGCACAAAAATTGGCTACATTCTGTCAATATCATCCACTAATTATACAAAAGTTATTGAAATTGAGCAAATTTTATCCCTTTTTTTGTCAATCAGCTCACTGCGCAAACTAATCAAAAGGTGTTGCAATTTTAATACCCAATAAATGGGTCCAAAGCCACTGAAATTGTAATTTGAATGATGTTTTAAAGCAGTTAGCAAAATTGTTTCCAGGGGCCGGCCCAGCGGCCCAGCGGTTAAGTGCTCACATTTGGCTTCGGCAGCCCCGGCTTCACTGGTTCAGATCCCAGGTGTGGACATGGCAACACTTCGCACATGATGCTATGGTAGGCATCCCACATATAAAGTCGAGGAAGTTGGGCACAGATGTTAGCTCAGGGCCAGGTTTCCTCAACAAAAAGAGGAGGATTGGCAGCAGTTAGCTGAGGGCTAATCCTCAAAAAAAAAGCGAAAAATTGTTTCCAAGGTTTTGGTCTGCCTGTGTAGGTATGCATACCTGCATGTGTGGGTATGTCTACCCATGTGGGTGGAGGGATTTATATGTGCACACATATCATTTGATAAATATCACATAACAATGCAAACACTTCCAAATGTTCTTTTCCAAGATGCCATCTCCTCCTTACCTCAAGAGGTGGTGGCTGTTGAGTTTTGTCATTCTCTTGTTATGCACGTACATTTATATTACTATTTTTCAATATTAGATTTTTTCAGGAATTTTTTTTAGCCACTTGTCTATCTTATGAAAGTTGGTTCATTAAAACCAGATTTATTTATATTACACATGCACTCAACAAGGAGCATGTGAACTGCAGTATCTCATGATACGCCAGAAGTGAACACTAAGTCAGAGTCCCTCTAGAAACCTGCCTCACCCGGTGATTGAATATCCGACTTATCGACAAGTGATAACGACTCATGCTAATCCACATGTGAAATATTAATAATGCTTAATTTTCTTTTACATTGAGTAAAAATAAGCATACATTTTAATGTGTTTTTCCCAGACTCGAATAGAGCTTCTTAGCACCCCTAAGGCATTTGCACTCCTCTATGAATGTTGATTTACATTAATCCTCACAGTCAGCTCACGAAAGAGAGGCTGCTTTTTCTGTCCTAACTTACGGACAATTCTTCAGTATAGGTTAATAAAGAGGTGCAGATTTCCTAACATAGAAATGCGAAGAAGTAAAAATAATAAAAATGTAAACAAGTAAAAAAAGATAAAAACAATAAATAAAAGTAATACGTGAATAACTTAAAAGTTAGTAACGTGAAGAATTTTTAAAAGTAGTATATAGCAGTAGTTAGCCACGGCATGGTTTTCTTACTTCTCAAAATGTATGCTTATGTTTTCTGGGTTTTGACAAATATCAAACACAAAGCAAAAGAACACAAATAAGATCACTGACTGCCAATACTTTTAATAAAGTTTTTTTTATCTCTTTAAAACATAACCATTCTTTCCGGAAGTCTTCAAAACTAATGGGAAACTACTTCATAGAGAATAAACAGCAATGTTTTAATCTAAACAGTTGATGTTTTTGTCTTTACTAAGAAGATTTTTTAAATGTTCATTAAATCTAAATGGAGTGAAAACCTTGTACAATACCCATGTCTTTCTCCAGGGTAGATAAAATTTTAACTAATGAATCAAATGATGTAGATTCTCGAAACAGTTTTAGCTGAGCAATACTCCATTCATTTTCTCAAACAGTGAATGCCACCATCAGTGAAACTGTTGCAATATGAATAGTTTAATCCTCTTTCTTTCATTTCAGTATAGTATTCACCCGAGTATCTGAATTAAGAGATTGCAATCCTCAATCACAAAGTTGCCTATTGTATCAAAATTATTATAATACTAGGGGCTGGCCAGGTGGCATAGTGGTTAAGTTTGCGCTCTCCACTTCTGAGGCCCAGGGTTCGCAGGTTTAGATCCTGGGGGTGGACCTACGCACCGCTCATCAAGCCATGCTGTGGCAGGAATCCCACATATAAAATGGAGGAAGATAGGTACAGATGTTAGCTCAGCACCAATCTTCCTCAGCAAAAAGAGGAGGATTGGCAGCAGATGTTAGCTCAGGGCTAATCTTTCTCCAAAAAATAAATTATTATAATACTGGAAAAGATGAGAACTTTAGTTAAATGCTAGCTAAAATTTATTTGGAAGTCAAAATATGGACAGTGGGTAAATTCTCCCTGTGATAGAATTTCAAGGCAGTGCAATTTCATCTCCATTGGAGTTCCCAGCATGTGCAACAAAAGTGAAACAGAACAAATCTGTTCTCCATCAACACAAGGTTAATTCTTTTTCTAATTGGTAGGGAAAAAAAATTCTCATTTGACTGCCCCATATTTCTTTCCAAATTAAAGCATAACAACCTGGCATCACCACTTTTGGCTAACTGTCTTTTATCGGGCACAAAATAAATAGGATTTCCCTTCATAGTTACATTTTCTATACTTTCTTAATCACAAATACAAATATCCATTTGAAGAAATGACATACAGGTTTGGCTCTATTAAGGGATGGATTGAGTTTCAAAAGCTTCTGTGTGAGTCGATTGTGTATCCTCAGATGATCAGACATATTGATTTAAATCTCCTGGACAGCAGAGAAAGATGTATTTAATATAAAACATACTCTGAAACACGCACCATGTGTGTCCACGTTTGCATTTAGAGCGACTGGTGACCACTGGAGATAAAAGAACATATATGCAGTAGTCTGATATGATAGCAAGCATGTGCTATATGGAACCAAGTAGCCTGTGCTTAATTTACTTTACTAAATAGTAAAGTTAGTGAAAACCAGTAAATCTCTAAAAGGGCCTGATAATAATTACATTTCTTTCATTGAATTGTTTCGTAGATTATGCACCTGAAAGGCTACACTTTACCCATTCATTTAATGAACACTCACTGAACAACTCCTACAGCCCAGATTCTATGTTTGGTGCAAGAGTACAGCTATGACTATGAGACAGTCCCTGTCATTAAGAGATTGTTCATCTTTTTTAATCACTGAAGTTGCAAATGCAGTAGTAGTGGCAGTAGCCACAGTAGGAGTAGTTAATGATTCTTGCTGACTTCAGCAAGGGCAGTGAGAGAAACATTTATTCGGTCTTCAACAAACACAGATTGAATGGCTCCCAGATGACCAAGAGATAAGTGTGATGTAATTACTGTCCTCAAAAAATTTATTAGGGAAGACTGGCAGGTAAGAGAGTTGCAATATCCTTAAATAATGGCTGAAGGGGTACGTGTTATGGAGCACCAAAGAACAACCAGCAAATCTTGCCCCTGGGGGTTGTTATTAAAACAGATATCTCAGGGAGTGTAGAAGCTGCCTTGCAGACAGGTTGCGAGGCCTGGAAAAGCTTGGTAGACTGGAGTGTCTGTAAGTAGCACGAAGCAGAAGACGCAGAGGTGGTGGATGGAGATGTAGAGAGGAGCGAGAATTCAAAGACCAGGATAGTCCAGACTGTGAAAGATTTTCAATATCCGACTCTGGAGGTAACTGACACACACTGAAGGATTTTAAAGGGAAGAACCACCTTTGCTTCTTGTGCCAGAAGAATGGGAATTATCTCTATCTCATCTGGCTCACGGGTGAGGATTCCTGTGGCCGGTCTCCACCAGCCTGGGCCTAGGGGAAGGAAAGAGAAATTAGGCTGAAGAGCACTAGCAGTGGTGGCAGGGGCTCTGTGGGGTCTGGATGAGCACCCTTAAGAAGTAGACCTGAGTGGTGATGGGAGAGGGTTCATAAACCCTGGGTACACCATTCCATTCTCAAAGAGCTCTGAGTTCTTCCTATTTCTTTTCATTCCTCCATCATGTAAAATGGCCACAAAGACTCTACCTGAGCTCTCTCAAATGCAGAGAAAGGAAGGGGAAAGTTTTTAGAGTGAGCCTACACCCGTGGGCTATAGACCTCAGGTTCATTACCATATAAATTAAGTCATACAATAAACACCACCTGAATGCTTTTCACATGGCAGGATAGCTGCATAAAGTTACAGTAGTGCATCTCAAAGGATGCTCCTTGAATAGGACTCCCCCGGAATCTTGGTAAGTGCAGTACATTTTACATAGGGCCAAAGATTCTGTATTCCCAACAAGCTCCCAGTTGATGCTGAGGCTGTTAATCTAGGGACCACATGAGAAGTTAAAAAAGGAGTTAAGAAACAGAAAAACGTGTGGTCCCTGCTGCTGTGGAGCTGATAATCTAAGTGGTGAGACAGATAATAAATAAATCTATGCAATACAGCGTGATAGGAGCTATCATGCAGGATGCACGAGTACTGCGTGAACAAATATCAGTAATTGCAAACATAGCTGTCATGAGACACTCCTATTTACAGACTTTTCAAAAAAAAAAAAAACTGGTGAAGGAAGTGTGTATGCTTCAAGGCTTGAAAATAGAAAGAATATAGTCCTCCCACTGAATTTCTTTGAGGATCTAAAAACAATTCATAACACAAAACTTGATTAGGAGAAACATGTAAGGGACCTGGGGTAAAAGACAGAAGAAAATAAAGTGACCATGCTGACTCTGAGAGTCAGAACAAGAAAATGTTGCTATAATTTTTTTCATGCATTTTTCTTCCCCACTATTCGCATTGATTTCTGCTATAGGCAGATTTGGGTAACAACTTTTTAATTAAGAACTATGGTTATTACTCATAAGTCTTATTAGTAAAAAAGAAACTCTAATTCCCCAGTTGCTTTCTCACAGGCTAAATCTTTTGAGAAATTAGTGGGGTTAGTGATATGAAAAGTTTACACAATCATATGAAAAGGAATATTTCTAATTGGGAGCTATATTTTCTATTCAGAATACGTATGAGACAAAGCTATCCTATATACTATCAGGACGGGATCATAAAGGTAAGTTTTCAGTGAAAATATTTTTATAACAGACATCATTCTCTTGTCCTCTATGAATAAAGACATATCTGTATCTAAATTTATATATACTATATGCTTATAATCCTCAGAATCTGCTTCTAAGATCGTTTATGAGATACACTTGAATATCAGTCTGGTTAGTTTCCAATATCACTTTGTGCCACAAAGAACTATTAGCTGGTATATTAGTTTCCTACTGCCGCTATAGCAAGGTACCACATACTGAGTAGCTTAAACAACGGAAATTTACTATCTCACAGCTCTGGAGGCTGGAAGTCTGAGATCAAGGTGTCAGTAGGTTGGTTCTTTCTGAGGACCCTGAGCGAGAATCTGTTCCATGCCCCTCCCCTAGCTTCTGGTGGTTGCTAGCAATCTTTGGAGTTCCTTCACGTGTAGAAACTCTGCCCCAACCTCTGCCTTCATCTTTACTTGGTGTTGTTCCTGTGTGTTTGTCTGTGTCCAAATGTCCTCTTCTTATGAGGACATAAGTCATATTGGATTAGGATCCCACCCTACTCCAGTATGACTTATCCTAACTAATTACATGTGCAACAACCCTATCTCCAAATAACGTCACTGTTGGAAGTACTGGAGGTTAGGACTTCAATATGTGAATTTTGAGGGGAACACAATTCAATCCATATAACTGGCATGAGACTCAGTTATCAATAACTTTTAGCTGTTTCTAATGCTGAAACAGCACAGACTCTAGAACCCGCAAGAAACTGGGTCCAGATCTCTGTTTGATAAATGGTGTTGGTACGACCTTGTGTAAGTAGATTAAACCATGTTTCCTTACTTATGGAGATCTTAAAACGTCCCTAAGAGAGAAAATTAAAGGAGATAATGTCATAAAGTCTCTAGCACCACTGGAATTAAGAAATTGTATTTATTACTTAAAACATAAGAGCCATTTAACTCAGAAGGATACACAGTTCCCCGAACTGTGTTTGGTTATATGCATCTGTATACCTGGAGAATTTTAAGATTAATTTGTTTTTGTTTTTGTTTTTTTTGAAGTTTAAAATGTCTGAATTATATCCACAGGGGCTCTCTCCTCAACCCATGTCATCAATTTATAGGAAGGTAGAGAAAGCAGAAGACTGAGAACACACTTAGCTCATTAACAGTCCTTGGAGTGAGCAATCTCCAGCCATTACTATTAATGGGATTACACTTTCCTATCAACAAAGACAACAAAGCCCTCGCTACTAAATACAGTTCTTTTATCTTAATCACAAGCAGATTTTCTTTCTGACTGAGTGTTGCTTCCAAGTATACTTCTTCTCACGGATGCTGGAACAATTTGTCCAAAATCTAGGCAGCAATGACATCAAACATTGTTAGAATAATGTTCTCACTTTTACTTATACCTCTCGTTGTTCTTTTCTCTTTCTTTGCGTGGAATGATCACCAGCGAAACTAAGATCCATCTTACACATTTATACCAGAGTTAGAAAGAGAGTATTTCACTCAACTTACAAAATTCAACTTAAATAATAATAAAAATCCCAGGGCAAAACTTCAAGAATTGCAAACAAATGTTTATTTTTGCAAGTCATAAACAAAATCCTAAATTTAGTCCCATATGGGAAAATGTCTTTAAAATTCAACTCAAGGTTGCCCAGGTAAAATGTCCCAAATGCTAAACTCTAAGGGGTCATGAAGGTAAAATATACCGTTTCCAAGCATGCGAATATCTAAAGATGACACAGCTGTTGTCTGCCAGTAGGCTTTGATTTCCTTTTTTTACATTTATAATGATGAATTTGTTCAGAGCCACTCAGAGTCACTCAGTCCATATTCTAAAGAATGATTTCCAGGAGCGTGATGTCTGACTGGAACTAGGAAGAGAAATAGTTCATGGAAAAATTTCTTAGGGTGAAAGTTATGATGCGTTCAAAGATAGAAGCCATGCCAATGTCTGCCCTGGTTTTATGGTAAAGCCAAGCAATCCCAATGACCAGCCTAAGGATGAGTTCCATGGCAGGTGACGATGAAACATAGTTTGCAGCAGACACCGCTCAAGGTGCGGTGACAGACATAAGTAGGACACAGCCTGGGCCTTAGGAGCCAGTCATTCAGTGGAGAAGCATAGCTACATCAGACAGGACCCAGCTTACAAGAAAGATGGATAGAGACCAGAAAGGAGAGCAGGGGACAGAGTGGTTAGGTCTGTCCAGTAACAGAGGCTCCCAGAGGAAATTATAGCTGTGATGGATCTTGAAAGAAGAGGAAAGTTTAAAGAGGCAGAAAAGGGGAAAGAGAATATTTCAGAAAGAGGGAATAGCATGAATAAAGACACAGATGTCAGAAGAGGGATAGAAAGTCATTCCTGATGACTGATACGTAGGTAGCTGAAGATTGGGATGAAATGGCAGAGTCTGGGGCCAGATGTGATGATAGCAAACATTGTCTAAAAGAGTGGTAAAGTAGGAGAATTACACTTTTAAGTGAACATTAGGATGAACATTTAGTGATAGTGTTTAATTCTGAAAAGTTATAACATATATAGTTCAATGTTAACAACATAATCCATATACCACACTACTACAAAGTGAGGTGATGACAATTTTCCTTGCAAATATGCATTTCATTTCATACTATGATCACCAATAAACTATGTCCCACATAATCAGGTAGAAAAGGAAAAGGAGCTAACACTACTGAACAATGACTATATGGAAGATCCAAGACATACATCACTGCCTATACAGGTGAGTAAGGCACAGTGCCCTTCCTCAAGCAACTCCAAGAAGACTAAGAGGAGAGAAGTAAACAGCATGGAGTGTAATGAGCACTGCAAAAGACACACATGCAGGGTTTGGAAGAGGCCCAATGGAAGGAATGATAACCTGTCGGGAAGGGTCAAGGAAAACATCATGAAGGAGGTGCCATTTAAGCAGCGACAGGAAGGACAGCTGGGTGTCCCCTATGAATTTAAAGGTTGGTGTGCTGTGAGGGATGATGAAAGCAATTTGGGGTTGAGAGACGCTTCGGCATCGTAGCTCTGTGGTAAGAGGAATGGGTGCAATGGGAGGGAGTTTGCAGGCTGGGTCGAGAAGACAAGGCTGGATAGGTTAGCAGAAGCCCCATCTCCCAGGTCCAGAAAGGCCAGGCTGTGGAGTATAGACTTGATTTTGCAATGGTGAGGGCCTTGTTGAAGAGTTTTAAGAAGAGGCTGACTATATCAGACTTATGTTTTGCTCATTTAGTATGGTGGATGAGAAGGGAGCAAAGGTAAAATGAGAGGCAGAAGACCTAGTAAAAGATGACTGCTGTTGGACAGCGGTGCAGGAAATGGAGAGAAGTGGGTGCCTTTGGGATATGTCTTGGAATCTGAGCACAAAGGACTTTCTGATGGATTGGAGATAAGAAGATGAGAGACAAGAACAATGGAAGGTTTTTAGATTTTTGACTTGTGCAACTCTGTAGATGTTGGCGACATTTACCAAAATGGAAGAGACAGGAGATGTCATAAAGTGACTAGAGTATGAAATGAAGAGTTCTGTGTTCCTTGATGAGTTTGGAAAGAATAATTTTGATGGAATGGTGAAGGAAGCCAAATTAAAATAGATTGAGGATAGAATGCAACATGAGAAAAATTCTTTAACGTCCCACAGACAAGAACCAGTCTTTTATCAGAAAGCTAGTGTTGCATTTATAAAGCACGAATGTTAAAATATCGACAAATTCATATAAATATATATTTATTTTTACATCATATTTTTGTGAAAGAAACACTAATTGGTATTAACGCTCACATATTATTTAACAAATATTAATTGAATGC
This sequence comes from Equus asinus, assembly GCF_041296235.1. Taxonomy (NCBI): domain Eukaryota; kingdom Metazoa; phylum Chordata; class Mammalia; order Perissodactyla; family Equidae; genus Equus; species Equus asinus. The sequence continues at coordinate 109,404,376 of NC_091791.1, read as the reverse complement.
CTACTATGCTTGAACTGGGACACTTTGAGTTATAAGATAGGTTCTGTATCTACTGGAAGCCTAACATGGTGAACATTTTGATAATGTATTTCCTCATGCTTGGGTATCTATTTCAGATTATAATAAAATAACCAGGTAACTGGGCAACAAACCAAAGTTTTCTCATGGGTGTATCTTAGAATAAATAAATTCAGAGATGAACAAATAACTTGGACAAAATAGGAGTGAATTTACACTGATTAATTCAACAAAAATTTAGTGAAAACTTTCCATATGTAGGATGCTTCAAATGGAGAGCGTGGTGCAAAGAAGAATTCCCAGAGCTCTCTGCGGTCTGGAAGCTGATTGGAAGCTTAGAGGTAGGCAAAGGAAAAACAGTGACAAAATCTCAAAGCAATAGCTAATAATTATTAAATTATTAAAATTTATAAGGTGACTACATGCAAAAACATGATAAAAATTCAGAGGAAGGAAGAAAATTACAGGTAGCACTAATCGAATTTAGGGTTAACAAAAGCTAGGGACAGATAGCTAATGGATTGGGTGACGAGCAGTATTGCAAAATGTAGCAACGGGCTAAATTAGTAGACTACATTTATCAAGAAGAAACAATGTTGTTTGGATAGCAAAACACAACAAAACCAAGAAAAACACCATGGGACCAGCCCAGTGGCATAGCAGTCAAGTTCATGCACCCCACTCTGGCAGCCCAGGGTTTGCTGGTTTGAAGCCCGGGCGCAGACCTACACACTGCTCATCAAGCCATGCTATGGCAGCATCCCACATATAAAATAGAGGAAGAAGGGCACAGATGTTAGCTGAGGGCCACTCTTCCTCAGCAAAAAGAGGAGGATTGGTGGCAGAAGTTAGCTCAGGGCTAATCTTCCTCAAATAAAAAAAGAAAAGAAAAAGGGAGTGGGCCCAGTGGCATGGTGGTTAAGTTTGCATTCTCTGCTTCAGTGGCCCAGGGTTTGCCGGTTCTGATCCCAGGTACGGACCTATGCTCTGCTCATACTGCTCACACTGTGGTACGGGTCCCACATATGAAAAATAGAGGAAGATGGGCACAGATGTTCGCTGAGGGCCACTCTTCCTCAGCAAAAAGAGGAGGATTGGTGGCAGAAGTTAGCTCAGGGCCAATCTTCCCTTAAAAAAAGGGAAAAGGAACACATCATAACCTGGGGAGATATTAATAGCTAATATTTATTGAACAATTTCCATGTCCCAGGCAAATGTTTATGCATATTAGCTATTTTGGTTCTAAATCATTCCAATGAAATAATATCATTATTATGTTTCTCTCTCTTATGGAGGAAACCCAGGCCATGTGGGACAATAGATGGCAAAGCCAGGAATACAACCCAGGCAGCCTGGCCTGAAAGCTTACGTGAGTTAGACACTACAGTGTACTAACATTATTTTATTTAAAACTGGAATAGCCACAAGCCAAACTGCTGTAGTCCTACGACACTTCTATACTATAGTGTACTATCACATACTTCTATCCTTAGTGCCACAAATTCGAGAGCAGGGTATTCAAATTAATTAATTCACTTCTTAATTGAATATGCCATGCCCCATTTCGAAAAGGATTGGGAGGGGATTTTTTTTTTAAATATGATAGTCAAAGTAAAAAAAAAAAGTTGGATGCATTTAGACAGCCTAGACTGTGTACAGAGGAATGAGACCCAGATAGCCTTGATTATAATATATCATATATGGACTTGAATCTTAGTCCATTTGGGCTGCTATAACAAAAATACCATAAATAGCAAATATTTAATTCTCATGGTGTTGGAGGCTGGGAAGTCCAAGATGATAGCACAGGCAGACTCCGTGTCTGGTGAGATTTGCTTCCTCATGGATGGCTGTCTTTTTACTATAACCTCACATGGCAGGAGCGAGCTGACTCTCTGGAGTCTCTTTTGCAAGGGCACTAATCCCACTCAGAATGGCTCCACCTTCATGGTCTATTCACCTCCCAAAGGCCCCACCTCCTAATACCATCATCCTCAGAGTTACGTTTCAATATATGAATTTGGGGAGACACATACATTCAGACCATAGTATCTTGAAAGCAAAGAGAACATTTGGTGTGGAGGAGAGAAGACTTCAGTCATGTAGCATTTACTTTAGAATGAGGAAGCAACTACTATTTCAGTCAACTCCTGCTTTCCCAGTGAGAGGCTCCTATTCCATTCAGCAGTTAAGTGATCACTAGCATCTTAATTCTTTTTTTGTGTGTGTGAGGAAGATTGGCCCCAAGCTAACATCTGTTGCCAATCTTCCTCTTTTTTTTTTTTTCCTCCCCAAAGCCCCAGTGCATAGTTGTATATCCAAGTTGTAGGTCATTGTAGTTCTTCTATGTGGGATGCCTCCACAGCATGGCCTGATGAGTGTTGTATACGTCCGCGCCTAGGATGGTGAACCCCAGGCCACCAAAGCAGAGCAGGCAAACTTAACCACTCAGCCATGGGGCCAGCCAGGTTCTTAACTCTTAACACATCACAGAGAACAGAAGCCAAATATGTTCTTGCAGACAGAGAGATGAATAGACATAGAGCCTGGGGATACAGACACTCAGTGAGAATTCCTGGAGGAAAAGAAGGCATGGGGGAAGGAAGCAGGTTCCAGAAGGAGGAAGAAAAAGACTTCCTGGAAGTTTCATAAACATTATGCCTGATCCTTTCACTCCATAAACCTCAGTGTCCGGCACCAAATAAACCATGTTCCGTCATACCTGGTGGGCTCATTGTGTGTGTCCCAGGCTGGCTGAACCACAGCCTTTCCTCTCCTCTCACATTACTCCAAAAACACTAGAAGGCAGAACTATCCTCTTTCCCATGCTCCAGTCTCATTTCTCCCAGCAAAGCAATATCCATTGAACTAAAATAGCTGTCAACTTGCTAATAAATAAGTATTAAACAACACTCACACTAACGGAGCCGTGTAGGGGTGACAGGGTATTCAGAGCCAGTCAAGCGTTCCAGCAGCTCACTCCTGAGGGCGCCACTTCGTAAACAGAGGCACTGATGGGCATCCCAGAGCGCTGGGGCTAGCCAATTCCCACATGCCATCAACAAGTGAGGAGAGATATTACTGGGAATGGTGCTTTATATCACTGTGGGAGTTAAACAAGCTCATCATTAGCTTTATGGGAGAGATTTTACAGTGCGTGGGTCTGAAATACCCCTCTGTTCACAGCCAGTGTGTGTGTGTATGTGTGTGTGAGTATAACAATATAAGGGACTGTTTAATTCTTTTTATTCGGCTTGTGTGCACAAGTAGATTGTTTCTGGCAAAATACCAAAAAAAAGTGTTTAGAAAAAATAAAATTATTCGTTTATACACGCGCCCTCCCCACTCCCTGCAAATACATCCTTCTGGTGTATCTCAAGAGTGGAAATCCAGAATGCCCATGAACTCTGGAGGGTTGACATCACACACCAGTTCTGAACAATGGCATTCAGACCACTCCAGATGAAAGGCGGCGTGGCTGTTGACCATAGAACTTTCTTCTGCTGCTACAGGGAAGGCAGGGGAATGGGAAGGCACCATGGGCTTCAGAATCTGCAGCACCCAGGGAAAAATGAAAATGCAGGGCTCCTTGTTCAAAAAAGGATTGAGAATTTCAAGATGGCTACTGCACAACGTTAGACAAGTGTGGTGCCCTTCCATGTGGGTGTAGTGGTTGCACACCTATGAAGTTGGTCCTATAGAAAGAATTCGAAGACTGGGACTCCTATAAAACAGCCCCGTACAGTTTTTTTGTATGACTCAGAACATCTGCATACATTACTTTACATTCTCACGGTTCCCCCAATCCTTAAAAATTAACCTCCCTTTGCAAAATGGCATCCTGTGCAAATCAGTGGTGTCTTAGAATGATTTCACCAATGGGCATGGTCCGTTTGAAGCCCTGTGAGTCCAACTTTCCCACTGCCCTCTCTGGCCCCTCCATTTCCTGTCCTTCTGCAAGTCCTCTGTCACCTGAGAAGAGCTTTCTGGAAAGGCCTACATGCTTCTGTTCTTTCCCCAATCAGTGAGCTTTCCCGCTTCAGTTATCTTCCCTGGGACATAGTGAAAGTGAATCCTGTTTCAGCTGTTTTTTCCTCCCTCAGTCTCAAGGAATGGCAAATGCTTAGCGAAATCACAAGCCGTGCCTAAAACCTCCTGGCTGCTCACTGTGACCTGCAGAGACTCTCACAAACGATTCCCCTTGTCAGGATCCTGGACATCCGAAGGCTCAGTGCAGATGCTGCTGTTGTTGCTGTTATAAAATTCATACATATAGGTATTTGGAAAAAAATAACCGAAGAATACAAGAAACTGGTTCGTGGTAGCAATTCAAAAGAGAGAAAAATAAAAAGAATTTCTTCCATTTCCCTCAAAGGATAGAGTTTGTCTCTTCTGGAGCAAGGTTATTATAAGTTTTCAAAGAGAACACAAGTTTGAAGATTTGTCTGTTAATCAAAATTATAGAGAAAATCAGAAACTCTGGTAATAAGATATATGGGCAAATGAGTCTCTTTGGTTTTAAATGTTTAAGATGAATAAGGCCACACCATAACCACCTTTGCCTCACACCTTGAATCAAACTTCAAACTCTAGTCAGGGGGCCAGCCCGGTGGCGCGGAGGTTAAGTGGGCACGTTCCGCTTCGGCAGCCCAGGGTTATCCAATTCGGATCCTAGGTGGGGACATGGCACCACTTGGCAAGCCATGCTGTGGCAGGTGTGCCACATATAAAGTAGAGGAAGATGGGCACAGATATGAGCTCAGGGCCAGTCTTCCTCAGCAAAAAAAGGAGGATTGGCAGCAGCTGTTAGCTTAGGGCTAATCTTCCTCAAAAAGAAAAAAAAAAGACGATCAACAAACTGTAGTCAGATCTTCATTTTCTCAGGAACTCATTTCCTCCAACCACAGTAAGTAGGAAGAGATGGCACAAGAGTATCTATGAGAAAGAAAAGGTATGTATAATATACAAAAGGTATATTTATAATTATGGCCTAATTCACTTTTTGTCCTAAGACGACTAGAAAGACATTTTTCTGCCTGGTGCCTTTTCTTGCTGTGATGGTACAGCTGGCTGGCTCTTCAGCAATTTATTTTAAAAACTGGTTATTGCCCGGCAGAGGGATCTGGTGCAAGGTGGGCATGCCTGGCAAGAACTGAATGATTAATAGTATCATTCAGATATCTATAATTAAAAAAAACCCCAAAACTCCATTATCTAGAACTGTCTATTTAAAAATACATTTGATTTTTGACCAAGAAACCAGTGGTAAAGCGCTTTTTTCGCCAAGCATCAGGGAGCACAGATGCGTCTTCAGGGTTAAGGCAGTTAAATAGAAAGATATATGTTTTAACGGAGTTGTGCTTTAAAATTACTTCTAATTTACCCACTTACCAGACATGTATTGAGGTAAAATGATCAGCAGTAATGTGCAGCAGAAAGATATATACTTTTTTAATTGTAGCCAAGAGGAAAAAAGCAGCATGGAATAACTTAATTGTTGCTAATTATAATATCACTGAGGTAATTACAATAGATTTTGATTGTCTCATTTTCACACCAGAGGAGGGCACAATGCTGGTGTTTCTCTTAATACATATTTGTTTTTAGAGAAGAGCTGACAATTACACTAATTGTAGTCACAGCATGAAACTTTGTTTTTAAAGACAAATTCGTCTACATGTCACATGGAATAAATGCACCCTTTCTGTTTGGGTAGGTGCAAATTAAAGGCACATTAATTGCTTTGTTTATTGTAGTAAGAGATCTCTGCACTGTTGCAAGCATTACCAATTTTACAGGAGCAAAATCCATTTCCAAATCCTCAACGTCTCAAGAAAGTGTCCTGCTGCCTCCATGGGCTGCTTTCGTGACGGCTTTGGAAGATGGCCCATTCACTTCGCCGGGAAAGCGCTGGGATCCTCAAATTTGCAGCTTGTGTTCCTCCAAGAGAGGGAAAACCCTAACATGAAAATGCCAGTGAAAGCTGAATTTGTAGATGTGTCTTATTCTACTGCTGCAAAAACCCATTTGCGCACCAACCATCTCTGTTGTGCACAGGGTGTGCCTGTGAGGAGCTGGCAGATGAAGTCTCATAACCACGGGCGGCTGAAAGCCTGAGCCTTAGCGGAGTAGAGGAGAGAAGTCAAAGACGCTAGATTTGCAGACGTAATCAGAATCGGCGTCTGGTTGGTCGGTTCTTCTCCTCGTCCACGTGTGGGCTGCAGACCAGTGGAGGTGGCCTCCATTGTCATCCTCTCCTTGGTAAAGAAAGCAGCCTCAGAACGGTGCTTTTTCCCTCTGCTTTGTGAGATGCCTGTGCATGCTCTCCTGCACTGAGCCCTCCACTCAACTGCAACTGGGCTGCTGGCCATTTCCATTCTCCCCCTTTTATAATAATCTTCCCAGAACCAATAGAGTAGGAGGGACTGCTAGCTAGCTGGAACACAAAAGGAGAAATGGACAGAACTTGGATTGGGTGTCTGGCCAGTCAGTAGGTTTTGTAGAATGCAATAGGTACTATTGAGCTTAATGACACTTTATTGTGTCAAAAGATATATTTAAAAAATCCACACCCGATGTGTTTTGAATGACCTGCACAGAGAGGTAAACTAAACCATGTAAAATACTCAAATTGTCTTAGGCTGCCCAGGAGCATACCAAGCAGATCCTCAAAGCAGTGGTCACGTAAAGAACTGCAGAGTATGGGCTATACAGCTAAAGTATAATCATACAATAGAGGAGAAGAATTAGAGGAATATACTGATTTACTACACAATGAGCAAACACTATAAAACCCTGTGAGCTTTGGGAGGGTTTTTGTTGTTTTCACTGAAACATATTTGACATATAACATTGTATAAGTTTAAGGTCTTTTTTGTGGTGGGAATAATTAAGATCTTGTCTCCCAGGAAGATTGATATTTATAATACAGTATTGTTGTCTAGAATCACTATACTGTGCATTAGATCTCCAGGACTTATTTATCTACTAGTTTCAAGTTTTTAGCATTAAATAACATCTCTCCTGTTCCCCCAGCCCCAACCCTTGGTTACTACCATTCTACTCTCTGTTTTGATGAGTTTTGCTTTTTATAGGTTCCACATATTACTGAGATCATACAGTATTTGTGGTTTTCTGTCTGACTTGTTTCACTTAGCATAATGTCGTCAAGTTCCATGCATCTTGTCACAAATGGCAGGATTTCCCTTTTTCACGGCCAGATAATATTCCACTGTATGTATATATACTGCATCTTTATCCATTCAACTGTTGAGTACTAAAGTTGATTCTATATCTTTGCTATTGTGAATAATGCTGCAATAAACATGGAGTGCATATATCTCTTCAATATCCTATGTTGATTTCCTTTGGGTATATACCCAGAAGTGGAATTGTTGGATCTTTATGGTAGATCTATTTTTAGTTTTTCAAGAAACCTCCATGCTGTTTTCCACAGCGGCTTCACCAACTTGCATTCCTACCATCAGTGGACAAGAGTTTCCTTTTCTCCACATCCTCACAAATACTTATCTCTTGTCTTCTTGATGATAGCCATTCTAACATATATGAGGTGATATCTCATTGTAGTTTTTATTTGTATTTCTCTGATGCTGATATTGAGCATCTTTTTGTCTGCCTGTTGGCCATTTGGATGTCTTCTTTGGAAAAATGTCTATTTAGTTCCTCTGTCCATTTTAAGCAGACTTTTTTTGTTATTGAGTTGTATGAGTTCCTTATCTAGTTTGAATAGCAATCCCTTATCTAATATACAATTTGCAAATATTTTCTCCCATTCTGTAGGTTGCTTTTTATTTTGTTGTTTCTTTCGCTGTGCAGAAACTTTTAAGTTTGATGTACTCCTACCTGTTGAATTTTGCTTTTGTTGTTTGTGCTTTTGGTGTCATGTCCAAAAAATTATAGCTAAGACCAATGTTGAGCAGCTTCTTTCTTATGTTTTATTGTAGGAGTTTTACGGCATCAGATCTTATGTTTAAGCCTTTGATCCATTATGAGTTACTTTTTGTGAGTGGTGTAAGATAGGGGTCCAATTTCATTTTTCTCATGTGTTTATCCAGTTTTCCCAACAACATTTGTTGAAGAGACTATCTTTTCCCCACTGAGTGTTTTTAGATTCTTTGTTGAATATTAGTTGACCGTATATGTAGGGGTTTAATTCGGGTTCTCTGTTCTGTTTCATTGGTCTATGTGTCTATTTTTACGTCTGTACCATATTGTTTTAATATTATTACTTTGTTGTATAGTTTGAAATCAGGAAGCGTGATGCCTCTGGCTTTGTTCTTCTTTCTCATGGTTGCTTTGGCTATTTGGGATCTTTTGTGGTTCCATACTAATTTTAGAATGTTTTTTATTTGTGTGAAAAATGCCATCAGAAGTTTTTGATAAGGATTACATTAAATGTACAGATGGCTTTGGGGAGTATGAACATTTTAACAATATTAATCCTTTCAATCCATGAACATAGGGTATCTTTCCATTTTTTTTTGTCTTCCTCAGTTTCTTTCAACAAAGCCTCATGGTTTTCCTTGTGTAGATCTTTCACTTCCTTAGTTAAATTTATTCCTAGGTATTTTATTGTTTATGATGCTTGTGAATGGGACTTTTCTTTATCTCTTTTTCAGATGTTTCATTGTTAGTACATAGAAATGCAATTGATTCTGTTTGTTGATTTTATATCTTGCAAGTTCACTAACTTTGTTGATTAGTTCCAACAGTTTTCCAGTTGAGTCTTTGGGATTTTCCACACGTAAAATCATATCATATGTAAATAACAACAATTTTACTTCTTCCTTTTCTATTTGGATGCCTTTTATTTCTTTGTCCTGTCCGATTGCTGTGGCTAGGACTTACGGTACCATGTTGAATAGTTGAAAAAGAGTGCTGAGAGTAGGCGTCCTTGTCATCTTCCTGATCTTAGAGGAAAAGCCTTTAATTTTTCACCATTGAGTTAGCTGTGGGTTTATCATATATGGCCTTTATTATGTTGTGCTATGTTCCTTTTATACCCAATCGTTGAGGTATAAAGTCCTGTCATAACGTTTTGATTTTTTCACTTGTTTCACCTGCTAAAGAATCATTATGTGTGAATGTTACAGAAAATTGCACATTAAATATGTCTACTGAGCCAAGAAAAGTGGACGTTCCAGACATTGACAGAGAGTGGACACAAGAATGCTCAGGCCAGTGACTTTCTGGACACTTGTCAACGTAGCAATTGACATTTCCGAGAATCCCCAAGCTTTTCTCAGGCTCTAGGTCACTTTTATCTCTCTGTGACACCCCACACAGTCAAGCCTTCCGTCTTCTCTGCTGACCTCTTGCACCAATTCCCTTATGTCCATTCCTGCTATCACTCTTCCAATCTCAAGCCTCATGATTTCTCCATCAACTCTGCAACAATTCCTAATTGGCCTTCTTGTTTTCTGTTACACCCAAACCAATACCCTAGCTTATTATAGGCATGTAATCCATGCTCATTACATTTCTCTTCTCAAGAACTCTTAATAACTGCCTGTTTTCTGACAAACAAAATCTCCATTCCTGAGCATGGCCTAGAAAGCTCCTTACTATTCTTCTCCCATGCTAGATTCCCAGTGAGACCATTTCCAGGCATCCTGTGCTTGTTCCAGCCAAGCTGGATGACTTGAGGAGGCACAGGTAGCGTTCAAGGGCAAAGGACGCTGGCATTAGGAAGATTTAGGTTTGAAATCCTGCTTTCTTATCTACGGTTTGCTTGTTTTCTAATCTTTGGTTTTATTATGCTAATAAATGATGAAAAAAATAATACTTACCAGGAATGAGGTGAGACTGGAATTAGATGTAGATATCCACTTAAATCCAGTGCCTGGGCATATGGCAAATGTTTGGTCCCCGGTGCTTGGGCATATGGCGGATGTTGGGTAAATAAGAGCAGTTATCCTTACCATCACCATCGTCATTCGTAAACATTTCTCTTGTTTTTGCATCTCCATGTGTTTCTCTATCAACCTAAAATGTCATTTCCTTATCCCCAAAAGATATCCACCCTGCCAAAACACTGCCACTTCCAAGAAAGAAGTGCCCCTCCACTGTGCGTCATCCTTCCTTGTACTTTTCTAAAGTGTTCACCAAATGTTCCTTTTCATTGCATCCCTCAGATCAGCAGGCCCTGAACCACACTTTGTAGAATCCAAAGCTAGTGAACTTGAGCCCTTTACACCTTTGAAAAGCCAGAGCTTTCACTGAACTTGGGCAAGAAATCAGAGAGCCTTTCTCTCCCTCAAGTCCCGGATCCAGACATCACTGTGTCCTGTTGAACCTCTGTCTAGATGCACCATTTCATTTGTTCTCCTTTCTATCCCTCAGGCCACCTTCTCAGTTTAGGCCCTGCAGCAATAAAACAAGGTGTGGCTAAAATCAGTGAGTGCCAAGAAATCCTAGAAATATAAAATATATTCCCCCCAAAATTCACTGAATAGGTTATATAAAAATACAGACTTGACTAAAGACTGGTTTGGGGATCTAGACGATAATAAATAAATGTGCCATTACCAGGAGCAAAATGAAAATAAGTAAAAGTATCAGCAAGAATATAAAATAAAGGCTCTATCCATTTGCCCCTATCATTGTGTATTAGGAATTCCAGAACAAAAGATAGACAATGGAGAAATAATAGAAGAAGGTACCTTAGAGCAGAAGACATACATCATTCTTTAGATTTAAATGTGTCACCCTCACCCCCACTCCAGGGAGAGTTAGATGAAATAAAATGTGAAAAACACACTGCCAGACACGGTCTTGTCATATTTCTTACCTTTGAAAATGAAGAGAGACAGAGAGGAACTGGGAGGTAGTGAAAATGCTCAGATCTCTAAAGTTTCACAACAAATCAAGAAACAGAGGTGTATACTTGCACTATTTAAAATATAGAGGCATCCACCAAATAAAATACAGAAACCGTTAATGGTAGTTACTCTAGGCATTGGGTTGGGAGGACGAGGTAGAAAAAAACTTTTACTTTCCATATGATTCCTGTCTATACCATATGAACTTTTCCTTACTATGGGCATGTAATACTTTTGTGAAATAAAATTTCTGCTTGTCTTTTTACTCTAACTTAGCATTGTATCATGAGTGCTTCCAAGTAATTAATTTTCTTCAAACACATTGCTTTAATTATTTTGCAGAATAATAACTTATAAATATGTCATACATCATGCAATGCCTTACTATAATACCTCTGGGAAATTTCTTGACTTTTGCTGCCATAAATAAATCTGTGAGGAAAAATCTAGTACATTTTACTTTTCTGTATATCTCTGATTATGCCCATAGAATTAATTCTGAGGAATAAAATTTTATCTTTTTTGTTAAGATTTACTATGTTTTTAAAGCTTTTGGTATCTAGTGCCAGTTGCCCTCCCAAAAGATTATAGGAATTGCAAACCCAACCAAAAGAGGATAAAAGTACCCATTTTGCCATATCCTTGACAATGCCAGGTGCTGATTATGAGTATGTTGTCAATAAGAGTGGTCCATCAATCATAATTACAGAATTCCTCCCACACCCAAAACACTAAGCTAGGATCCAATGATCTTCTATGGGAAACAAATAAAATAGTATCTATTCTTTGACCAACGATTTACTAGGGATGTGGGTAAAATACATAGAAAGAATAACAATTTAAGGCAGCATTCCATGAGCGGCAAAAGATGCAAATTTATTAATGTAATTGATAAGGCCTTTCCAAGCACATTATAAAGATCAGAAAGCACAAAAGGAAACAGCTGATACATTTGGCTACCTCAAATTAAAACCAAACAAAGAAAAACCTTCCCTATAGCAGGACAAAACAAAATAAACATTAAAATACAAACCACAAAACTGGAATGATATGTGTAATAAATAACAATAGAGGAGCAAGAGGAGTCTGAGAGGAAGATGGGTAAAAAGACAATTTATGAATGAAGAAATACAAAGGGCTAGTAAGTGTGAAGTAGTCTTCAACCTCATTAATATTCAAACAATGCAATATTATTTTTGTTAATAATATAGACAAAGATTTAAAGCATTATCAAACTCAGTGTTTAATTCGTGTATGTGGAAATGTGCACTTTCACTTGAAGCATACATCACATAAATTGGACAATCTTTCTAGAGGGCAGTTTGACCGCACGTACCCAACACCATGCGCACATATGCTCTGACCCTGCTACCTTACCATAAGACTTCAGATGAAGATATAATCAGACAAGCTGAAAAAGACGGCTGTACAAGATATTCATTACAGCATTATTCATAAGAGAAAATGGATGCTCTTCCATAGAGCATTTAGTCAAACAAGGCACATGCACAAAATGTAGATCCTACAACTATGACACGCAACCGTATTTGTTGACATAGAAAGCAGTCCGCTAAATACTGTTGGGTCAAAAGGCAAATTACAGAGCAACGTGCATAGTATGATCCTACTTCTTTAAGGACATATACACAAATGTATACACATGCTTAGAGAAATATTTCAAAAGATGTTCACCAAAGTGCTAATGACAGTTACCTTTTTTATCCTTTGAATTTGGACAATCAGTATCATTTTTGCTAAAAGAATAAAGTTCTTTTCAAATGAAAAAACGTATTGTTAGTATTTGGTTCTGAGAGGAACCAGGTTTCCTGGAGAAGGAGGGTTTGACCCTGGCCTTGGGAAACTAACATTATGCTCTTCATTTTTATTGGCTGAAGCAAACACTCAGGAAGATTTTGGTCCTGGAATGAGACCGTCACCACTATAATCATCATTGTATGTTCAGGCCTCCAAAGTAAATGTCAGTTTTAAAAGAATTGGAAAAGCCATATAAGAAATGTTCTCTTACCCACAGGAAGACAGAATGAGCCTGAGCACACTGTGAGAGGCCAAGCTGCAAGCAGTGAGTGGCAGAAGGAGTCTGGCTCTTTCCTGAAACAAATGTTCTTTGCTGGACCCCCAAGGAAGTGATGGGTTCTAGGGAAACAAGCAACAGCCATCTCCTCCGAGTTCAGGGGAAACAATAGCAGAGAGGATACCCTGAAATAAACTGCCTTTGTCTCCTAGATTAGGTGGAAATTAATTTAACTGAGAAATAAGTGGGACTGATAGCAAGCAGAACTGCTGGACTCCTGAGGGGTTTTATACGTAGCAGGAGAAGGTTAAGGACCTCTATGGGTTTACTACAGGGATTGCAGCATCCAGGGACATATTTGAAACCGTACTTTGTACTGAGAATCTGTTCTGCTGATAATGGAAGTTCTTTAGTATTCATAAGTGAAAATCAGAGATGAGCATAACCATACTGTTCCTGTAGAAAGACTTCTATATTTCATATTTGTGTTATAGTTCCCCTTTTAAAGGCAGTTTGAGTTATTTGGGAATATAAGAGAAATATTTCACGATTTTCTGAAACTGTAGACATAGTCCTCAATCTTCACAAAATGCCAAGATAATATAAATATTCCCATATTTTCAAAACCAGAAAATGCTCAAAGCATGGATTGTACTAAACCTCTAGAAAGAGGTTTAGAAAAGCTCGTGTGTTTTCTAACAAATCAGAAGAAGTTTTTATATGCTTTAGAGACTAGAGATCAAGTTCTGGAAAGATCAAACTGTGAGTAATAAAAACAGATAAAATATTTAACTAGAGTAAATATTGTCAACTTAATTTCATATTTCAGGAAAAGCTTGTTTTTGTTGACTATCTTCAGCAAAGGAGAAATGTGTTTATTTTCTATCTTAAAATTATTGAGTTAGATCAAACGTGAAAAAAATTAAAGTTTTCCAATACTACACTAGCCCTAAATGCCTTATTAATCATTATAATTCTACTTCCTAAAGTTATTAGTTCACAAATACGAAGGCAGGGAAAAACATCAAACATTTTTCAAACCCTTAAGATATTTCAATCAAGGATTGGGTGTATATTTACTTCTGTTTGGTTATTATCCTCTAAGCTGGTTTAGCTTCTCAAATTTGTTACTTTTTCATTTTTCCAATCCATCATATTGATTTTTCTCTTCTTCCAGTTCTGTGCAATTTAGAAATTATGCCTCCTTATGAAGATCTGTGAAATATTTTATGGGAAAAAATAATCGAGTTCTGTCAACTGAAAGACTCTTGTCTGTTCCTGAAAGACACACAGAATAAATTATGGCTGGCCAAATATGACCTTTTAAAAACCACAGTGGCTCTTTAAGGTCTAAGCATTATGTCCACCTCCTGCCAAAAGGAATGATGATATGAGGAAAGCTCAAGTCCTATTGTCAGTGTTGTATGTAATATTTATGCAGGATAATCCCCTTAGCATGTAAATAATTCAGAATTTAAAAGTACTCAGTGAACAAACAAATACTAAAAATTCAAAATGTTGCCACACTTCTGAAGTGGTGAATTATTCAATCTTCGTTCTATTCCATGGCCAGGGAAGGCAAATCAATGAAAAATGAAAAATAATCTATTTGTAGAATATACATTCTGGGAAGAACTAGTTGTGTGCAAAAGAACTATTTTACTTGACACAGTGCAATATGCTACTAAAAGTGGCTCAGAGAGATTATATTTGTTTAACTCATATAATATCTATGGGATTTCTGTAGGGTCTTCAAGAGGCTTAAGAATAAAGGAAAGAAAAGTCTATCTGAATTGGGGAGATTAGTATGAAGGCAGAGATATGAAAGGGAAGGTAAATGATAAATTTAGCCTGATTGGAGCAAACCCTTCTGGTATAGAGGGGGTTGGGACTGGCATGGGGGAGGGTCTTGATAAGCAGAGCTAAGCCATATGTGTTTTCATTGATAGAGAGTAAGAGAGATTGCTACAGACTGAATGTTGTGTCCCCCCACAAATTCATATGTTGAAACCTAATCCTGAATGTGTTGGTATTTGAGGCGCCGCCTTAGACAGATGATTAGGTCATGAGAGTTGCGCCTTTATGAATGGGATTTATGCCCTTATAAAAGAGACCCCAGAGAGCTCTCTTGCCCCTTCTGCCACCTGAGAACACAGACAGAAGACAGCTATCCATGAACCAGGAGACAGGCTCTCATCAGACACCGAGTTTGCCGGCACCTTGATCTTGGACTTCCCAGCCACCAGAACTCTAAGAAATAAACTTATGTTGTTTAAGCGCCCCAGTCAGGGGTATTTTTGTTTTACTAGGCTGAACAGACTAAGACAGAGGTACACTAAGAGGACGGAGGGAAAATTGGTAAAGGAAGTTTTATTAAAAGATTTTGAGAGCATGAGCTTTTCTAAAATCTTTGTCTTCATTAATTTTCATTTTATCTCTCAGTTTGGGAGCAGTAACAGTAACATTCTCAGGAGACCACCTATTTTATTCTCCATGCCAAGTGATACTGAGCAATTCCTGATGGACAGACATTTATTATATTTTTAAACAATTCAGCGGAGGTGGGGCCCTGACCTTGCAAGGTGATAAGTTGCATTCTGTATAGCACCTGCACACGTAGGAAATTCAGCCTGTGTTTTGCTCAAGTCCAGTCTTCAGTTGACACTACATCTTTTTGCTGAAATCAGGATGAATGAGAGGCAGAGTCTTTGGAAAACATGGTACTGAGAGAAATTGTACTCCTACATTCCAAATCCCTAAAAATAGGTAGGTGTTGTGCATTAAGGCGTGTCTCTATCTAAATAACTAACATAATGAAGACTATCTTATTTTTCCGCATGATTTCAGAACTCAGATATTTTAGAGCACACGAGAATCTATAACATGTCTGCACTGCCATGCTTTGTATATGTTTTCTCATCCTCCTGCAAAAGCTTCCCTTATTTTTCTGGCAAAATCCAATTCAACATTCAAGAGTCAATTCAGATGCCAACTTTTCTTTTTTCAATAAAGTCTTTCCTTACCTCCTGTAGGGCCTTCAACGAATTCCTGTCATAACATGTGTCACATTACTGTACTGGTCTGTTTGTCCCATCTGACTTTCTCCCTGGTCTTTGAGCCCTGATGCATTCAGTGTCTAGTATGTAACGGACTTTAACAAAGATCGTTGTGTGTATGAATGAGTTTAATTAATCCCCACTTTACAGATGAGGAAACTGAGACTTTGTTAGAGATTGCAAACAGATGTTTTCTGAGTCCTTGGATTTTTCAGCTGGTTCACACTGCTTCCCTAACTAAGCAGGATTTATAAACAAACAAAAAGCATAATAAATATAAAGAAAAGACTATGATCTGCAAAAGATGATAAGGGTATGCACAAAATTAGTTATTGGTTCCATATGTACAGCACAGAATAGCATGTCTATGTTTTAATAAATCAGAACTCCTTAAATTGCCACGCAGGAAACCAGCATAACTGGGTTTGTTTGCTGTGAGCTGTCAGTGAATTCATACTAGGGTAAAACTGGAATGGCTTTTTTTTAATTCCCTGATCATTCTTAAACTTTCTTACCATGCATCTGGAGTGTGCTGCAAATGGAAAATAGTAACTTTTGTTGGGAAAAATATGCAACTTCTTATTAATTAATTTGGAGATTAATTTAGAATATTGTTTGGAATATCCTAAATCCATCAAATTTATCATGCTTACTGTCAGTGACTCCTTCCCTACCAACAATAACTGAGTCAAATTTTTTAAACCTGACTTCAAAAGAGGTCCACAAGCTGCACGAGATTTCTTTCAGAATGCATCAGGATGATTTTTTCCCTTTGTATCCTAACTCACTGGGTCCTCACTGTCTGCCATTTGCACTGTAGTTATCCACAAAGCTCTGTCTCACACTGTGCCTTTTTCTCCTGGGCTCTCCAGACTCCATTCACTTTCTTAGCATTACCCAAGGTAAACCTCTCTATAAAACCTTCCATGCCCCTCCAGGTAGCAGTGACCTCACTGTCCTATGGAGCTTCTGGCATTACTGTCTGAGTCATTCTCTTAGTAATTAATCATTCACTCTTTGTCTAATCTTTTCCACTATTGCCTCACATGATTATTTCAATGGCTTCAGCATCCATGCCCAACCCCCATGGAGCTAGACTGAGGTCCTTAGAGAACCTCACTGCATAGAGTGACCATATAATTAATCTAACATCCTTGAAGGAGAGCTTTGAGTGGAAAGGAAATGTTAAAAATAATTAAAACTATATACTTTAATATTTATTTATTGGCACAGATTGTCTTCACCATATTAGTGGGTCTATAAAATACTTCTATTTGAAAACTATTTTGAAAAAAAATTCCATCTTAAAAATAAAAATAACATTGAACTGTGCATTTTATTTATTTATTTATTTTTTGGTGAGGAAGATTGGCCCGGAGCTAACATCTGTTACCAGTCTTCCTCTTTTTGCTTGAGGAAGATTATCACTGAGCTAACATCTGTGCCAGTCTTCCTCTATTTTGTATGTGGGATGCCACCACAGCATGGCTTGATGAGCAAGGTGTAGGTTTGTGCTTCGGATCCGAACCCAGGAGACCCAGGCCCCCAAAACAGAGTGCATGAGCTTGGCCACTACACCACCGAGCGGGCCAAAGAGCTGTGCATATTTTTAAGATGCGCCATATTGATTATCTGAACATTAAAAAATAGCAAACAAAATAGTGACACTTGTTACGCTTTCAGATATTTTAGTCTGCTTTTTAGTTGTCTCTAGTACCATGTCACTGCTGTTTTTTGAAGAATATGTGCATTTTAAATAAAGCTTTTATTATTTTGAACTTTTTCATAAAATTGCCTACAATCTTCTACAGAGCTGAAATTTATGTTAATAATTTTAATTGTTGACACATTCTATTACTGCTGCTATATAGAACATGCCATTTTTAGTTAAGAAAATACTCTTCTAACATACAGATGTATCCTGTAAGTTGAGTAAATTCTGTTAAATGAAGAAAATTTTCATTTCTAATTCATTTTGTATGTACATACGTAAATGCTTAGGCTAAAATATTTTTATAGACACTGTTACTTTGCCTCCATTCTTAGTTTAGAAACAACTATTTTTAAGACAAAACTCACCAGGTTGTTTCCATTATGATTCTTTTGAATCTTTCACCAAATTTAGATATTGCAAAATTATGGGCCTTTTCAGTTTCATTCCATCTGGTACAGAATAGAAATGCATCCAACTGAATATAAGAACGGTATTGAAAATTCTTTGCCCAAACCAAGATATTCCAAAATATGATCATAGAGTTCAAAATTAAATCATGTCCACTCTTTCAGCTCTCTCTGTTTATTTTGTTCAGTTCTGCCCTTGATGTTGGAGGGCAAATGTCAATGTCTTCCTGCTTCCAGTTTTGTTATCAATAACGCTTTTGGTGCTCCATTTGTTGAACATTTGATGAACATTTTTCAGCTGATATTGAACAAAATGCAACCAGAGCTTGTCCAAAAATGTCACTACCTTTGTCAATCACTTATGTTTAATTATAAATAAATTTCTCTAAATCTCAAACATTTTAAAATCCAAATGATGGGGACAGCAAGACAGAAAGAGCTTTCTGCCATGCCAAAGTACTTTTTTATTCTAATTCAATGTGAATTTTGTCTCATACACAAAAATTGTAATTCAGTTACTTTGCGTACCTACAAAAACACTTGCTAATTCTAACAATAATTGCTTCTATTTTTTTGTACATTAAAACAGTGCGTTTTGATGAATTATGAACTTCGCACACAACCAATCTGGTAAATATACTTCTGCACCAGAGATTTATTAAATTAGTACAACATCACTTTTACCACAAATTTATGTTGCCCCAAATTTATTATTGTTTGGTTACCCCAACACCAATAAGAAGTTTATCTCCTATGTTGGCTTTCTTGACTGTAACATTCATAGTAATGTCAGATGCTTCGTCTTTGACAGAATATATTTCAAAAGCTTTATTTTTGACTATAAATTGGACGAAAATTAAACCACTATTGGAATTTACTAAATTCTACTTAAAGCATTTGGTGACACTGATGTTTTAAAACTGGTATCTTTTCATCACATGCAATTTTCTTCTTTTGCTAACAGAGCTGAAACCTCAGCAGCTCTCTCTTGACTTTGTGTGTGTGCACAAGAGTCTTCATAACACAACTTGGTATCAAAAATGACCAAATTCAGAGGAGAGCAGTTACTGGGTCCAAATGAAAGATATATGCCACAGAACAATCTATAAACCTATCTTCTATAGATGCATTTATTAAATCATCATCTTTGGGCACAGTGTTCATAACATCACTGCAAACTGTTGAGGCTGGATGTTGATGCCTCGTCTGCAGATTTGTATCCTCTGGTTTTCATGTGGTCAGGGATATCCTCAACGCCCCCACAGTGGATGACAAATGTAGACATTTTGTCAAATTAACCATTGTCAATTCATCATCAATTTTCCTACAGAAATTCAGATCTTGAACCGGTTTTTTATTCAATAAACACTTCCTGTTTTTGAAGTCATTGGTACTGACAGAGGTTATTGCTCAAAAAGGGCATAGTATCACTAATAGAATAAAGGAATTGTTGTAAATTTACACCATAGTATAAATGATAAAGCCACAGATGAAAGGGTGTTTAAACTACTCTCTATCTACAATTTATCACAGAATTGCTTAGCCTCTCTTTCTAACATGTATTTCATATGCAAAGAACCAGTAATTTCCCAAGTTTCCCAGGCAGCTCAGAAATTAGAATTCTTTTTTTTTTTTTTTTTTTTTGCGGAAAATTAGCCCTGAGCTAATATCTGCTGCTAATCCTCCACTTTTTGCTGAGGAAGACTGGCCCTGAACTAACATCTGTGCCCATCTTCCTCTATGTGTGGGACGCCTGCCATAGCATGGCTTGCCAAGCGGTAGCATGTCAACACCCAGGATCTGAACCGATGAACCCTGGGCCACCAAAGTGGAATGCGAGAACTTAACCGCTGCGCCACCGGGCTGGCCCTGAAACTAGAATTCTTGAGGCTTCGTGTATCAGCAAGGGCCAACAGCGTTGGATGCTTCTCCTTCTAGAACCTGAGGTTGCAAGGCATTAGCTGTTCCCAGCTGCCCATGCCCATTGCACCTCCTTTTATCAGGGAGCCTCCTGTTTACTGTTCCTGAAAAGGAGGTGTTAGCTATGTTGTGTCAGGAGAGGGTTATCGCTGGTTGTCTTTTACATTCGACCAAGTGTTAAAGCAAGAATTCCATTTACTCCGCGAGCATCTCGCACAGCCCTGGACAAGACTGCAGTGCCATGACTAATAATAATACCTTAAAAATGAAGGGTTAGGGATGAACAAGCACTAAACTAATTGGGTGCTGGGACAAGGGGTGTAAACTAGTTCTGAGCTAGGTAAACCAGTTATCCCCAGCAAAGGGAACTGTATGGATGTCTTCCTCATCCCCTTCCTGGAGCTTTGCACATCACATGTGGTCAAAACTTGTCCTCACTTCTGTGTAGACGTTAAGAGTTCTTCACCCCTCAAACCAAGTACTGCCTCACGTGTGCTATTTCTACAAGCGCTATTTTCTCATGCATTTTCCATGCCATGGCTTAGATATCTGTAGGGACTTTCTTTTTAAAGACAAAATTAAAGTTGCTCATGGGCATACAAATGGTGTGGAAAAGAATGTTTAGGTTCTACTTCTTCCTATGATAACACAACTGCCTCTCATTTTCCTCTACCAATTCGAAGGTCTTAACAAATCAGACTAATGAAAAGGTAAACCACATAAAAATCACGTAGCTTTTATAAAAGAGCAAAATGTCTAAGAATTTTTCAGGATATTTATTTTTTTGATGTAATTTCTATTCCTACAGCCTTGGACAGTGAGTGTGAGCTTGAATTCTCTGCCTTTTTATAATTCTTCACAGTGCATGACGCATAGGCTGGGCTGGGAGCAGACTGTGGAAGGTGCTTCTCTGCCCCTTCCGGTGAGTTTGGCCTGTGGCATCCAGACCTGGTCTGAGGTACAGAGAAATGGAAAGAAGAGATAAGGACATACCAGGGCCACACACGGACTGCTTTTATCTTAGACTAGTCCTCATTGATTAGGACATTTTGCTCTTGAGAGGAGAAAAAACTCTATTTTTGGTTTTTTGTTTGTTCTTGTCTTTTATTTGGGAGATTGGATGGGAAGGGGCAGTGAACGAAGGGAAAAAAAAAACATTCTGGGAAGATATCAGCTCGAGTTCTGGAGGCAGACAGCTCCGAGTTGAAATTCCATATGTGTCTCTGAGTAAGTCTGAATCCTCGGGAAAGTTAGGGAACTTCTCCGTGCCTCAGTTTCTATATCTGGAACTGGTGAAAAAGCACCCTCTCTGCATATTGGGTAGGAGAATAAATGGCCATATGGCTTTAAAGCGCTTACTACTAAGACGAGCATGTAGCGGCTAGTCATGTGTCATTTTTATTTTTTCATTTAATTCTTAGAACTACCCATGCAAAAAGATATTATCATATTTATTCTCCAAATGGCTGAGTCTCAGAAAAATAAAATAACTCTATACACGGGACAGAACTAGGGCCCCAGATTGAATTCTCCTGAATTAAGAGCCTGAAATAAGAGCCTGGGATGAGGGAAGCATCCCATGAAGATAGTGTATTTAGGGATATTACCCCAGGGCCAGGTGTGAATCAGAGAGAAGGAAAGCTGAAACAAGAAGGCACCATCTAGGAGGCCACCATGGAGGGCTTACAGGACCTCCTGAGGAGTGTGAAAGAAGGGCCCAAAACACTAGCCTGGAAGGAAAGTGGAAGGCACTTCTCCAGGGCGCCCAACCCCCAGTGATCAACATTGACTGGGCTCCGGGAGAGGTGTGCAGCCCAGCCTGAGGCAGGCCAGGCTCTCTCAGGTTGCAGTGCTGCAGGCTGCCCTGGCCTGTGTGGACCTAGACACTCCTGGCTGGAGTAAGACCTGAGCCATCTCAGGGATCTGATTCAGGTAATGAAGGGGCACCCAAGTCTGTTTGCCTTCAGACTCGCGCTTTCTCTAGCATACCATGTGAACTTCTGGAACACAGACACAGACTGCTGGTGCAAATCTGCCTGTGGGAGGGTTCAACTGCTTCACCATGGATCCTGTAAAGAGGTCAAATGGCTGGAATATGTGATTTTGTCTGATAGCAACTCCTTAAACTGCTACTACCAGGTTGAACAATGCAAATCAAGGGAGAATAATGTTTATCTCCATATTACATGCAAAGAAAACCTTGATGGTTCTCAGACTTGGAGCTGTATTTGAATTACTTGGGGACCTTAAAAGAAATCCAGAAGCCTGGTTCCCATCCTTCCAGATTCAGATTTTAATTGATCTGGGATGTGTCCTGGACAACAGGAGAGTGGAGAGGTCCCAGACGATTCTAACATAGAGGCAAATTTGCAGATCACTGCTTTAGAAGATGGCAACAACAGTAAAACCTTCAGCTGTTCTGTCTTTGACTCTGCAGATCACATCCTTATAGCCATAAAACTCACTGCATAAGTGCCCCAATGTTCAGTTCACTCTGCTCATATGAACACAACTGTAAGGGATGCCATTATTCCTCACCCATCCTCCTTCCCACCCATTTCCCTGACCAGCAGCCCAGCTGAGGATGTTTCCCTTAGCCCAAATCCTCTAATTGGAGGCTGGAGGTTACAAGGTTTTGGTTATACATACACACTACAAATGAGAGAGCAGGGCCCCGGGACAGTGAGACTGAAAAGGAACGTTTTATGCAAATGAAAAATCGATGAGACTATTAAATAGTGTTAACATAATTTTTCCAGATATAAACTTCATAAATTTCTATGGTAGAATATTTGGAAGACACAGAAAAGAAGAAAATTGTTAAATTGTATGTTTTTTCTATGGCTTTTACTTATACATATACATGTTTTTATTATAAGCGGCTCCATTTTTTAAAGTATCTTTGTTTTTTTAAAATACCTGCTATGATTATCAGATGATTACTCTGATTCTTGAAATGTTCTGACTGTAGATTACCATATCTGTCCCTCTAGTTTTGTAAGTGGGGAAGGAGGGGACTGTGAGTCTCCCAGAAGCCCCTTGCTGAACAGGTCGCTGGCCATCAGGAACCTTGGAATAAATTCCTTGCCTGGTTCTTCCTTCTTCTCCTACTGGGACAATCAACCTGCCAGAGGCAAGGTTAGGAAGGTAACGCTCTTGCCGGAAGAGTTTGAGGCTAGTCAGCTCCTTGAAGGCAGGTGTTGTGGCTCCCTCTGTCCTCTTCTCCTGCACTTTGCCTGACCCAGCGCTCTGCACAAGGAAGATGGTCAGTACCCGGGAATTGACTCAGAACTACGTCTTTAAAAATTCATAAATACCGCCCAGTATTCCAATGAATATCCAAAGAATAAGCTGCCCATAGGTACATTATTGTATAACCTAATCAGTAAGAAGATGAAAACAAAGACCAGGGCTGCACTCAATGTCCTTCCTGTTTATCAAGGAGCACAAGAAAAGAGTGTAATGGCAGCTTGGGTCTGAAGCAGAAGGAATAGATTACCTCTTACTTCTGTTCATTTCATTTCAGTTGCTCTATTTCTTTTCTCTTTCTAATCATCTGGGTGTTTGTTTATTTGTTACAATCTTTTTTGTTGAATTTCCCAGGAGTTAATATTTTTTCTCAAAGACCTAGCTTTTGTACTAATACGTTTTATTTCTTTCTGTTTTTAATTTACTGTTTTCTGCTTTAATATTTATTATGTTTTATTTCTTATATTCTTAGGGTGTATTTTAATAATTAGTTAAAGACTAGTTCAGTTGATTTCCTTTCAGCAACTGAGGTTGTAAATTTACCATTTAACACTGTCTTTGTCACATTTGATAACTTTGACTCTATTGTTTTCACGTTGTTGGCTTGTGAAAAATCTGGTGTTGAGGATTTCACTGTTGTGTTCTTTGATTAATTCAGAATAATGATTTTTAGGGATTTAAGTGATCCTTTTTAACATATTTTCTAGTGTTACTGATTGGTGATGAAGGGATGCACTTTGCCTATTTTCATTATTTTTTGCAAACGGCATTTTGGCTCATTTTGAAAAATAATTTATAGGTCATTGAGTCTCACTTCCAGTCAATGTATGAGATTCTGACATGGTTGCTAATGAGTTTTTATCACCAATAACTTGCATCTATGTGCCCTTTCCCCTCCCATTACCCTGCCTTTTTCCCAAAGTACTCACCATCCTGAAATTTGTGTTAATTTTCCTCTGCTTTGTTTAGAACGCATTTATCACATGCATTACGCTTGAAAACCATTGATTAACTGCACTTGTTTTTAAGAGTTACTATAAAGGTATCACACTGTATGACATCTTCTGCGTGTGGCTATTTTTGTTCAATAGGATATTCCCAGAATTATATTTCTAGAATTCATCCATGTTGTTGCTTTGTAGCTATAGTTTATTCAGTATCACTACTGGAGATATTCCACCATGTTTACTATACCACAATTTACTTATCCACTCTCCTGTTGATGGATATTTGGGTTGTTTCCAGTCTTTTGCTCTTATCAGCAGTGCTGCTATGAAGATTCGTGCACTTATCTCCTGGGACGTATGTGCTGTGTCTTAGGGTATATGAATGCTTAACTTCATAAGATAATTCTACACTGTTTTCAAAGTGGCTGTACTAATTAATACTCCTACCAGCAGTATATTAGTGTTTTATTTAGACTTCTTTGATTTTTGCAAATGTAGTGGTATAAAATGGCATCTCTTTGTGGTCCTGATTAACGGTTACACGCTTACTAATAAAGCTAAGATTAATGTTTCTCATATTTAATAGTAATAGGCACTTCCTCTGTTGTAAAATTTCTGTTCATGTCTTTTGTCTATTGACTAATTAGGTATATTTATCTTTTATTTTCATTTGTAGGAGCTCTTTATATATTCTAAATTCTAATCTCTGCCTGTTACATGGGCTACAAATATCTTCTCTTAGTTTCTGATTTATCTCTTTAATGTTTTCACTGGTGCTTTAATGGAGAGAAGTTCTTAATTTTCAAATCACATGTCTGGGGACTCATTAATGATACCTCACAAGAGGGCTCCCTATTTCTCTAAAGGATTTCTGTTCCATCCATGTGCACCTTAAATTTGAACCTGTTGTAGGCAGTCCTCCCTTCACACCTGTCCAAATACCATATTACAGCCCTTGTTGTAAACTGGTATAAACTCAGCATTCCCTCAATTTAAATGTGAACTCCTTGAGAACGGAAGTTTGTGTTTCCTTATCTGTAATATTGGAATAAAAATAACTCCTCTTTTGAAAGTTTGCCCTGAGGATCAAATGAGCAATTGGCTGTAACCCTATTGTGTTGGTTTGTTTTATTAAGTTGTATTAAAATGCTACATCACATTTAGAATATAACATTCCAACAATGCTAGATTGGTCCAACCAGGACACAGGTACACAGAGACTATGGAATCTATCCTTTGGCCACTAAGTACATCATAGTTCACACCACCTGAGAGTGTCTTCATTACACCACCCTAGGCACAGCCTATATTAAGTTTCTGCCTAAATAAAGCAGAACACTGCCATGGAATGCTGTCATGATATGCCCTCCGTCCATAAAAATTGGAGAAAAGCAAGAAATTCGACGGAAAAAGAGAATCCCAGGATGCCAATAAAGCTGAGATGTTTGTCTGCAAGGCAGACATTTGTGCATGCATCCTTCCCCAGCACCAGTGATCGGTTTACCCTGAGAGTCAGGCTCCCACCTTATTCTCCTTGTGATCTGAGGCCTGTCAGGTGGGAACGAGGCAGGCGGGTTCATGAACTTAGACCAGAGCCACACTAACAGGCCCCTGTGGTAATGGAAATCACAACCTTCACACCCTTGTACCAGACTCTAATCAACTGAGTGGGGTGTTGTTGCCTCTGGCCAAAGGAACAGAGATAACAAGGAGGTGCGTAGTCCAGCTGCATCAAGAAAGCTCTCCAAGCAACGCTGGCTTTTTCGAGAAGTCTTCTCATGAACAGGCATTGCGGCGTGACTCCCGACTGGAAGTGTAAATTCAGAGAGCCTTTTGAGATCTCTCCCTATTTTCCTTCCCTTGTCATTCATGATTTTATTTCCTTTAGGTTTGATTAAACACCCTGCTTTGTTACCAGAACAAAATTAATGATTCAAGTGTACAAGGAACCAAATTAATCTGTCTTGACCTTTCTAACATGAAGTGTAATCTTTTGCGACTGTAAAAAAGAGAACTTCGTACAAACTGAGGTTAAGCATAACTAAAGAATTCCTGAGTAACATGAAAATATCCCACACATTATTTTCCCAGTTAAAGATTTTATAACTTAAGGAAACACTGTTACAGACATTTTTTAAAAAGTCATTTTCTTAAAGGTGATTCTGGAACGTTTAGGGTTTGGAAGAAGGGGAATTAAAACACAGACACACAAACTGTATCTAAAATGAGAGTTGATATTTCACTTTTAGTTCCTTATCATGTACAAATTTTTACCACAGGAGAAATACTTTGAGCCACAGCACCTACAGGTTTTACATACTTGGTTAATTAGCAATTCTTACCAAACTGAGTGTATCATTTCTCTTTAGAATCCTACATGGCCTCGATTAGACATATTTACGGGAAAAGTCAATGGATAAGACATTAGAGGCCAACCTCAAAGTCAGAACAGAGCAACTGTAGACCTTAGAGAAGTGCTTTATTAGCCAAGAATTGGTTGGTTATTGATCCTGGTCTGTGTCTCTGGTCACAATAGCACTTACCCTAATTTTTCTAGTGTAAATATAAGTAAATTTGAATGGGTGTTGCTGAAAACAATCTGTAAATCTACATTTTGTGGTTTGGGTTGTAATTGTAGTTACTGGAAGGTTCAATATCTGGGGCATGTCGAGGAGACAAGGCTGTGGCCTGGCACCCTGCTCTCTGCAAATACCTCCTTTCTCAAGGGCTATTAAAGCAGGTCTGGCTCTCTCTGCTGAGAAACGCAGAAACCACATGGGTAATCAGCCGAAAGGAAACGGGGGCAGGGCGTGAGCATTGTCAGAAGAAATGTTGAGCATTTAACTTAGACTTCTCTCTTTTTTTTTCTCCCTGAGGTCAGCCAAGCAATTAAGGAAGAAAGATATGAACATTTTTCCTGTTTTCCTGAAGGTAAACAATAATAAATTCCCATTTGTTGCAACATTATTATTCTCCCTGATTTTATGCTTCTTTCCCTTCCTTTGTCTGTCCCTCCCGCATCTTAGATTTGATACTGGAGACTTTCTAACAGAACACCGTATTCTCATCACAACCTAAATTCTTCTCATTGTACTGGGAAACACCTCCCCTTAACAGAAGATGCTGCCAGGTTAATGAGGGTTAATGGGTATTGTATTTCACCTGGATATTGCCAAGAAATTTTGTGTTGAAAGGGAGTGGGGGTTGGAAATGGCTTCACTGATGATGCAACCAGCACAAATAAAGCACTGAAGAGATCCCACTGTTGGAATACCGTGTTTGAAACAGTAACTTGTCAGTTCAAATATTTGACTGGGATTACTAGTGCGGAGGTGTCATCGTTTTCATTCTTTCCAAAGAACTCTGTACCTTTAACTTACATTGAGAGGTTGCCAGAAAACTGTTTCCACAGCAGGGAAAAATAAACATGTGAAAAAACAAAGTGAATTGAAATGTGTGACCAATACCTGCACACACGCACCACATTATAACAGAAATCTTCAGAAGAGACACAGAGTGATGGAGATGGATCTTGTGGATCTTATTGGCAGCCAGTGATCTACTTTCTGGTTGGAGAGTGGTTATCCACTGTGTTAAGGAAGTAATTTGTGCTGACTGGGGGCAATCTAGTTAACAGCAAGCAATGTTCTCTTGTAATAGGCACTTCTGTTTTGGAACTGTTATCTCTAGCTTCAATTCCTCTCCATCGTTTAGTCTCAGCCATAATGAATTAATTACAAGCCCCAAAACTTGTATTTTCAGTTCATGCCTCAGTGCCTTCCTACAGGCTTTTCCCTCCACCTAGTACACCATTCCCTCCCCTTTCTCTACCTGGCAATTCTTTGTACTCTGGAGATGCCGACCAAGTGTGAATTTCCTCTGGAAAGCACTTTATGACCACCACTTCCCATTCTATCTTCATTTAGGAACATGTGCTGAAGTGTAATAGCACAGCAGCATCTCAACTACTCCCCCTGAACTGTGAGCTCTCTGAAAACAGGGAGTGTGTGGTCATTTCTCTGTGTGTAGAAAGCAACCACCATAGTGTTTGGCATGCGATCACTAGACTCAATGAGTATTGAGAGATAAATGAATGACAGAATACAACAAATTCTCTTGCTAGGCAAGTCCACCTGACTAAGGTGGAATTTGATACTCAAATGCCTATATAATGGCCAGGTAAATGACCTAAACCAGTCAAGTCACTCAGGAGTAGCATTTACCTTGCCAAAGCAAATGGGAATATATATCCAATGTGGCTGGGCCTTCTACTTTTCAAGATAAACCAGAAATTTGTATTTTTATTTGAGATCAACAATCTTTTAAGATTTTGGCAATTAACACTATTTTATGTGGCCCACATTCTCCCCAATAAAAAGTCTTCACAAGAAAATCCTGTTGTATGAACTATGCCTAGCTGTGTCTATCTATCAAAGTAAGATCTCAGAGTCAACAGTAGACAATGACATGGGCAAGACATGGAGTCTTCAGGACTTGAGATCTAAATGCCTAATTGCCTAGGCATGGAACCAGCTACTTGGCCTGGGAATTCATTTCTCCTAAGAGATAGTCTGTGGAATCAGGAAAGCATAATGCCCAGTGTTCAGAACAGCCTCCAATGGCAGCATCTGGGAATCCATTATTAGTGACACCATGATGAGGCAAAGAAAGCTAGAAAGACAGGAGTCCAGGATGTGCTCAGCATTAGAAAGATGAGTCAGTGAGAGAGATTTGTTTGAAGACCATGTGATTGTCTGTTTCTATGGAATCTACCAAAAAGCTACTAGTTCTAATTAGTGAGTTTGGCAAAGTCACAGGATACAAGATCAATGTACAAAAATCAATTGCATATGTACACACTGACAACCAAAACTGAAAATTGAAATAAAAGATACCACTTACAATATCACCAAAAATATTTAGGGATAAATCTGAAAAAAAAAAAAAAAGACCTGTAAGACCTGAAAGCCACAATATATTGCTGGAGACAAACTAAAGAAGACCTAAATGAAAGAAAACACATACTGTGTTCATGAGCCAAAGACTCAAGATTAAGATATCTATTCTCCCCAAACTGATCATTTTTTTAAAAACTGTTTTATTGAGACATAATTCATGTACCATGAAATTCACCCATTTAAGGATACAACTAAATGGTTTTAGTATATTCCCAGGATTGTGCAACCATCACAATCTAATTTTAAAATATCTCATCCCACCGTAAGAAATCCTGTACTCATTAGCAATCATTCCTTTTTGCCCTCCAACCCCTCAGCTCTAGACAACTACTTTCTGTCTCTATAGATTTGCCTGTTCTGACATTGCGTATAAATTGAATCATGTAATATGTGGTCCTTTGTGAATGGCTTCTTGCACTTAGCGTGTTTTTAAGGTTCATCCACATTGTAGCATTTATCAGTGCTTAATTCCATTTGACTTGCAAACGATATTCCATTATATCAATATGCAACATTTTACTTATCTCACTAAGTTGATCTTGGATTCAACACAGTCTAAATGAAAATATGCATATCTTTTTACGGAAATTAACAAGCTGATTCTAAAATTCATATGGAGTTCAAAGGAGCAATAATAGCCAAAAATCTTTAAAAAAGAAGAACGTTGGAAGACTATAACTACCTGATTTTAAGACCTATTATTAAAAAGGTCTAATTATCAAGACAATGTAGAATTGATGTGAAGACAAATAGATCAATGGGTAAGAGTAGAGAGTCCAGAAATAGAATAACACATATACGAACAACTAATTTTCGACTAACAAGCAAAGGCAATTCATTGGTGAAAAGATAGTATTTTCAACAAATGATGCTGAAAACATTGGATAGCCATGTTAAAAATGTAAAAAAAAAAAAAGAAAAAGATGCTTCAATCTATACCTCATACCATATACAAAAATCAACTCAAAATAGACCATAGATATGATTGCAAAATATAAAACTATACAATTTGTAGAGTAAACAAGAAAATTCTGGGGTTAATCTTGGAGTGAGGTAAAGATATTTTAGACACAACACTGAAAGCCTAATCCATAAAAGAAAAACTGGTAAATTGGACTTCATCAATAGTAAAAACTTTTCCTCTTCAAAAGACATTGTTAAGAGAATGAAAAAAAACCCAATAGATTTAGAGATAATGTTTGCATTTCATATACCTGATAAAGGACTTGTATCCACATTATATAAAGAACTCTCAAAAATACCTTAATAAGGAAACAAGTAACCCAATAAAAAATGGGCAAATGATCTGGAAAGACTCTTCACTAGTCATTTGGGGAATGTAAATTAAAACTACAATGAGATACTGTTATGCATCTATTAGAGTGGCTAAAATTAATTAAACCCCCATGCCAAGTGTTGATGAAGACTGGGAGAAACTGAAACTCTAGTATACTTCTGGTGGCAAAATAAATTGGTACAACCACTTTGGAAAACAATTGATAGTTTCTTAAAAAATTAAGCGTATACCTGCTGTGTGATCCACCCATTCCACTTCTAGTTATTTGCCCAAGAATATATGTTCAATATGTTCAATAATGTATGTTCAATATGTTCATACAAAGACTTATTCATGAATGCTCACAGTGGCTTTTTTGGTAATAACCAAAAATTAGAAGCAATCCAAAATATTCATACAAATGAGTACATACAGAAATTTTATCTATGCACAATACGACAGAATACTGCTTAGCAATAAAAGGTATAAATTATTGACAAGTGCAGCTACAGGAACGAATCTCAAAATAATTACGTGGAATAAAAGAAGCCCCAAAAAGTACATGCTATGTGATTCCATTTATATAAAATTTTAGAAAAGGAAATGAATGTATAGTGACAGAGTGGTTGCATGGATGCAGGAGGGAGAGATTACCAAGGGTATAACAAAATTTGTGCAGGTAATAGGTTAAGTATCTTAATTGTTGTAATGGTTTCATGATTGTGTGCATATGTCAAAACTTATCAAATTGTACATTTTAAATATGTGCAGTCTATTGTGCATTAATTACACTTCAATAAAGCTGTTAAACAAAATAGGAAGAACACTCCATCTACTGGGCTGGTCCCCAGTGCTGAAAATGAGCAGAACAAGGTCAGTCCTTGTTCCAGAAGAAATGCCTCCCCAGACAGCCTCTCCATGCAAGGACTTAGGCCTGGGAAGAAAATTAATACATGCAAGTACCCAAGGATCTGGGTAGAGGAGAGGGCAGGCAATCACCTTGGTACTAGCACTAGGATACAAGGTCATATGCCCTTAGCTGGACTCCTGAGCTAAGGCTTCTAGAGTTTCTCATAGAACAGGATTATTCTGATAGTTTAAGGTAGATTCAGTCCTAAGGAGACAGACATACGTGGGAGAAGGCTGAGGAGGCAGAGCACCAACCTTCTAGCCCAGTTATCTGTTCACTAAGTTGGAGCACACTTGACCTTCAAAATGCCTCATTGCAGTTCGACCTCTCGCATACAGTATCTAAGCAAGGTTCCAAGAGTTTCCTTGCCTTGTCTCTCCTCAAAGCCTTCCCCTAAACTCTCTTAGACCCATTTAACATTATCTAGAATCCTCTCATGTATTTGCTCACTGTTGAAACATGCTTCCATTGTGATTCAGTGCTATGGGAAGCTGTAGAGATACATTCTGTAAGCTATCATGGAGCTATCTCCTCCCTCCAAAGAGATGAGAGGAGCCTTCCAGAAGGAAAGACATGGCAGCTGAACCTTATACATATCCAAGCCACTCTCTCCTCTCCCACGAGTGCCCCCTCTCTCTTCCAGCCCTTCAGAAGTCCCTTGCTGATCTGTCTCAAGTGTCTCAATTCTTTCGTCCCAGTAAGTTCACAGTTCACCCCATCCACACTGACCTTGTTACACATACTCAT
Source organism: Equus asinus (assembly GCF_041296235.1). NCBI lineage: Eukaryota > Metazoa > Chordata > Mammalia > Perissodactyla > Equidae > Equus > Equus asinus. The sequence continues at coordinate 109,372,301 of NC_091791.1, read as the reverse complement.
CAGTGGCCTCGACCTTCTAACACACCCCCCCCCCCACCACACACACACTCTTGCTCGTTATGTCTACACTATTTGGTTAAAAATCAGTATGTAAAATCACTCACCCATTGCACATGTTAAAGATGAGCTATAAGATTCTTTATGGGCAGGGCCCATACCTTCTATTCTTAGGGCTCTATTCCCATAAGTGATAGCATATTGAGCAGGGTAGACCTAATGAAGCCATTCTTGTTTGGGAAACAATCAAGTTAAATAGAGCCCAAGGCCTCCAGAATTAACATTTCATCTTTGTATAGCTCACCTATAGTTTAACTAGAGACCATAAAACTTTCACCGCTTACTGAAAAAATATAGATTCGAAGGAAGGAATCAGACAGATTTACAAATATACATGCATAAATTTGATTATCATATGGTTCAAAGTATCAAAAATTAGTGTAGCAACTGAAATGTTCATCAACAGAATGGTTAAATCCATTATGCTCTATCCATCCACTGACTTACCATACCGACATTAAAAGAATATGATCTAGACATAATTTGTTGGCAGAAAACAAGAAAGCAAAATGAAAAATACTTTTATATATGGAATAATCTTATTCTTGACCACATCATGTATGTGTGCATATATGCACATTTGATTTTGGTATCTCTGGGTGAGGGGGCCAGAGGTGATTTTTATTTTCTTTTATAAACTGGTTTATTATTCCTCGCAAAAAGTAGGCATTACTTTTACAATCAGAAATTATTCTTTCCACTTGGGCAAAAATACACCATTCACATCTTAACATTGTCCTTGGCTACAGGCCAGTGACTTCAGTCTCAGAACGTGGGAGAGGGAATGGATCTTTCCTGTGTATCCGATGGTTATGGCCCCTGACCCTCTCTTTGATGAACATTGAGACCAGCTGACTAACTTGGGCCATTGCATACAAAAGGCTAGAGAAGCCTTTAAAATAGTGCTTAAAGATATTCAAATTTACCAAAATAGTATTTACTCTCCAAAATGTGCCTTTGCCCATACTTGTTAATGACTCGTTCCTCAGAACTCACGCTGACTAAAGTAAATTCATATTTAAAAACCCATAATGTAAGTTAGTTATATCATATATAATATATGATAAAAATCCAAACCATGCTTATACTAGCTTCCTAGGGCTGCCGTAGCAAATTAAAATAAACTAGGTAGCTTAAAACAAACAGAAACTTGTTGTCTTATAGTTCTGGAGGCTGGAAGTGTGAAATCAAGGTGTTGGCCGGGTTGGTTCCTTCTGAGGGCAATGAGGGAAAATTTATTCCATTCCTCACTCCTAGCTTCTGGTGACAGCCAGAAATTTTTGGCATTCTTTGGCTTATAGAGGCATCAATTCACTCTCTGCCTCCATCTTCACATGTCCTTCCTGTGTCTCTGTGTCTTCATGTGGCTGTAATTAACCTTAGTAAACAAGAAGAAAAGGTGATGAGAAATCGCTAAGGTGATAATACATTATAATCAGCCTTTTCTGTTCAATTTGCTTTAGTAATGCTTTATGTACAAATATTACTGATGTGTGTACTTTATCTTATTATAGGCAGGTATACATCCTAATTCAGTACAGAGTAGAAGGACTCTGAAGTCAGACTGTGTGAATTTATACTCTCACTTTACCACTTGCCAGTTTTATGTCCAAAGCAAGTTCTTTAAACTCTTGTTTCCATTTCTTTTTCTTAAGAAAAATAGAAATAATTATAATAACTGCTTCTTCATAGGATGGTTGTGAATATTAAATGAAAAGTACTCAGCATGGCAGATGACCAGCAGAGGTTTTTCACTCAGCACGTGTTGGAGAAAGAGAAGGGAGAGACAGAGAGGAGAAGTGTGAAAGTGAGATTCAAAGAAATCTGCAAAATGAGAATTGACTCAACAAGGCTATTAATAGAGCTAATGGTACATTAATATATGGTGCTAAATGGAATCAAATAGACAAGAAAAATCCTAAAGTTTTGAGTGAGCTATACTGAGAAACAAACTAACAACCTACCACCTTGGATGAAAAGAAACTGTAGTAAAATGTAAAACAAAGTTTTTAGAAAAAACAGAAAAGAAAATCTTTAGGATGAGTTCTTAGATTTGATACCAAACCATGAGCCATCACAGGAAAGGTTGATAAATTGGACTTCATCAAAATTAAAAAGTTTTACTCTGCAAAACACTGTTACAAGTATTTCCTGTAGGTGCAGCATCTTTTAATGGAATCTTGCTGCATGGTCCATTCTTGAAAAATGTTGACAATTATTGTATTATTTTTGTTGCCCATGTTATTAGCATGGCCTTCTTCGATCCCTGAAGCACAGGACACAAGACATTTTGTGAGTATGCTCCATCCACCACACTAATTCATTTTCCACCGCCTGCCTCAAACAGTCGTCAGCCATAGCAAACCATTTTTAATTCCACTAAGCTATCATTTGTCATCCTTCCCCTTCTCCATAAATTAATGCCCTCTCCCCTTTGCCTGACATTTTCTCACTTACCCATCATGACCCTGCTCAGGAGCCACTTCCTCACTAAAGACTTCCTGATTCTTCCAGGTCCTCTCTCTCCCTTCTTTCTGGTAGTTCTCTTCTGCAAATGTCTTCATTTAATACGTATATACATGTACACATATATACATATATGTTTATGTGTATAAATGTATATATCTGTATTTATAATAAAATGTTAATTGTAATAGAATATCATTGTTACAGAATAATATATAATAGAATGAAGTGTGTATATATATATATATATATATATATATATATATATCACTTAGTTCTATTTCTGTGTTCCTTTCCAGAAGGGAGCAACCCTTATTAATGCCTGCAGTCACAAACAATCATTAACTTTTCGTTGAATGAACTGATATACACCTGCTATGGGATGATAGAATTCATGTCTGATTCTGGGTGTACCCCAAAGTGCCCAGTATAATACCTGGAATGTAACTGCCATTGGGAAAATATCTGGGGACTACACAAATAAATGAAAGAATTACTCTCCCAAAACACAAGCATCAGCCTAAACAAGATGAGAGGTCCATAAAAAAATCCCACCGAATGCAAGATAAAAGATTATAATGATGGAAGAAAAGCCCACCCAAATCTTTTTTTGGAATAAAAAAAAATCTTTAAAAGACTTTCAAGTTGAAGGGAAAATGAATTTACAGTTTGGTTGAGTGTGAATACATTTCATGTTACATTTGTCTCCTTTTATACCAAGACGAATAATGGTGACTGAAGTCCTTTCTTCTTAGCAGCTACCACCAAGTACTTGGGTAAACTTTCATATGTGTTCTTCGTTTCCAGTGTGTGTGTACATGCAAGCGTGTTTGCGCAAACCTGTATGCTTTTGTGGATTTGTGCTTTTTAAAAAAAACATGTAACTTTAAAGGATTAGGGTTTAATATCCTTCGAGGTTTCTCTAATTAGGCTCTGCTCCTCTTCTTAGATGAGTTTAGTACCCAAGTAAATGGACTAATTAGTAGTCTGTTGTTGAATGAAGCTACAGTGTTTTGTATAATCCCTGGTCATCATTGGGAGTTCCTCCACAAGACTGCAATTAAATAGCTCAGAGAAAAATAAAACCTGTTTTCTATTCCCTCACCTTATTCCTTGACATCAGGACTGTTTGCACGTGCTGTACTCAGTTCCTGAACAGGCATAGGCAGGAGGACATGGATGACAGGTGGCACAGCACCCAAATCTGGGTAAGAAAAACCAATGCAGTGATGAAACAACGAAGGCAATGCCCAGAAGACCAGTGATCTTTTGAATGACCCACATAGTCTCTGCAAGCCTTTGAATTTCACCTTGATGTATAAACGAAGGCACAGAGGGAAAGCAGGGGCTAATTCTATTGATTGGTGTGACTCAGAAGTCTAGCATCAAAGTAACATTCTGATATGGGAGGATGTAATGTAAAAACAAATCTAGTCCCATCTGACTAAATCTTGCCCCGAACATCTTACATCCCCATGGATGCTAACAACACATTAAGTAGAGTTTTCTTGGGGATTCATTTATTGATAAGCAAATATATCAAATCTTACATTAATTATATTTAACATCTTATGAAATGAAAACATTTAGACAAGAGAAAATGAATTAATGATTAGAATTTTGTACTGGTTCTGTGGACAAGATCTTGAGAACAATTTCTTAAATTGTAATTGCATTTCACTCTTATCATGGTCCTCTGCTGCTCAATGACCCTCCCCACCAAACATGGTTCCCAGCTGCTTCCTTGGGAGTACATTGCTTTGGAGGTGGACACAGCTGCCAGTAGGAACTGTGTTACTAAGCTCCTCTGAGCCTTAGGGTGAGTATCTAATACCTAGGGCTGTGCAGGCAATAGAGGACATTAAATGCCATAATGCATGTAAGGTCACAGAACAAGAGCATACAGAGCCCAAGGGAAATGTTCCATATATTTCAGGTTCCTTCTCGGTGTAACTTTTGGCCCTGATGCCTAAGTCACTCCTCCTATCTGATACGTGCCCAGTCGACCTCTGATCCCAGCCTCATCTCCCTGTACTCAGAGTCCTGTCTGGCTATAGCATCTTTTCTTCCCAGGCATTACCCATTATAACCTCGTGGTGACAATTTCATCCCCAGAATCTTCAGTCCCCGTAACCAAAGCTTTTCTCCTCCATTGGCTTTTTCCAGATTTCTAAAGAAGTGGGTGCCTTGGTCTCAGTGACTGTCCCCATTGCTCAGGAAGAGGAAGCAGAGCTGAGTCTTCCTCACCAGGCTTCCACTTCCCTTTTCTAACACACATAGAATGAAACTTACCTTTGAGCACACAAATGTAGATCCCCATCGGTTCTGAGAAAGCCACATCACTCTCATTCACTTAAATGTGACTCTCTTTTGGGAACTAACACCCTGAGTTACTTGACAAACCATCTTAGAGTAACGGGACAATAGGGAAACCAGGTCACCTCTCACCTCCCTCATCCTCGGGAGGAAGGAGATCCTTTTACCTCATTGCATTTAGATCAGTAGCAATTTATAGAGTCGAATTTTAATTAAAATAGGGATATTGAGGAGAGGTTTCATGTGTCTTCAAAAATATTACATCCACACGCAATATTGAAAGAAGCAATTTGTGTACAGACAACTGTCTGTCAAAAGTAGAACAATGCCCTGGAAACCACCGACTTTCATCAAGTTGAAAGAGGCTGGTGGAAGGACTTTGTGTTCCTTGAAGCATTATTTCTGCCAGAAGAGCTCAATCGACCTTAAAACAGAGCCAACAAACTTCCAAAGTCATAGGTTACAGGAGAAAAAAGATTGAGTACTTTAAAAATATAGGATATTTAGGTGAAAGCCAGGTGCTCCTCAGTTTGCTAAAATAATACACTATCAATCTCGAAGATTTTGTTAAAAGTGGTCAGGATCTTGAGCACAGATCTTGGAATGGAGCAGGGGACATAGGACCTTGAGGACTAGAACACTGTCTGGCACAGAATGGTTGTCAAAGAATGGCTGTGGAACAAAGGAATGAATGAAGCTCTACAAACTGCCAGTTGCCTCAAATGCTTTAGGACAATAACTTCTATCTATCATGTGCTTATGAAGATTCAGGTACAATCCCATTTGCGTAAGTGTGTCAACTCTTCTAATTCTTGCCTCAATCTTATGAGATAGATTTCATCCTAATCCCCTTCTTACAGAAAGTTTAGGGAATTTGCACATAGCCAAACAGGGCATGAGTTCAAGACACATTCTATAATGTTCATGCTATCCTAGATTCAAGGGCATGAGATGAGTATGCCTGCCAGCCAACAACATTTTTCTATAAGGAGCAACATGTGAGCCATTTGGAGACTCTGTCAATTGTCATTGTTTAAAGGGAAAAAGCAGTCTTTAATAGTTTGTTCTCTGTGGTCACAAAGTCTTTCTGAGCCTCATTTCCTCAACTGTAAGTGGGGATGGTAACACATAAGACTCAGGGGTTTTCTGTAAGGATTGGCAGTGATACATATAAAGCACTCAGAATAGTGCCTGGCATATGGGATGGAGCCTCAATCAACATTAGCTCTTATTGCGTTAGCTGCTTTTCACGGTGCCTGCTCTCCTCTCAAGCCTAACAATGCAGCTTGAAGGATGCACTTCAGACTTCACCAGCCTCCCCAGGATGGTCCATATTATCAGTCTGTGGTCAAAGTAAAGCATTTAGAGTTGGTTTTAATGAGCTACCACCCATCTATTAACCCTTCTGGATTCTTTTAATAACCCTGTTGGGTGACGGTCTCCAGAGTCCAGTTTCTGCCTCTTTGGTCTGGCAGCCTTACAGTAAGCGGTCTCTGGCATGATACCTACAATTATGCACAACTTCCCATCAACAGGGCTCTTTAATAGTTCTGGTGAACAAAGCACCTTGTAAATAAGGTAGTGTTGGCATTTTCATGTTGGTTTCCATTAAGCAAGAATCTATGATTGTAGAGATGTTTTCCAGTTAAACTCAGCATTCCAATGCCCCACTTAAGTACTGTTGCTTTCTGCCCTTCCTCCACGTTCATTCATCCATTCGCAAAACATTTACTCAGCTCCTCTGATGTGCTGGGCACTGTGCTGGTCATGAGATACAGAGGTGAGGAAGACAGAATTCCTATCCCTATGTGGCCCAGTCTCTGGAGAACATGTTCATTCCACTCGTTATGACAAAGAATTGTTCTGGTCAAGATGAGAGAAGCACAGGAAGGTGAAAGCAGAGAACAGGAGACCTAGGCCCGTCTGGAGGGCAAGTGAGGGGACTTCTGATCTGTGGATTTGTCAACTACAATATGAAGAATGGGAAGGCCTTAGTCAGGTGAAATCGCATGGCTAAGAGAGCGTTCATGCTCAGTGGAAAGCCCAAGTACAGGCCTTGAGAAGAGAGGATGAGCAGGGAACTTTCTAGGGAATTTAAGTGGGGTCGGGGGGAGGGGCTGCCCATCTGGAATATATGGGGCAAGGAGTACGGTGCACGTGATAAAGCTGTAAAGGTGGACAGCACTCCGTTTGGAGGACCTTCTAATCCATGGAAAATCTCTGAGGACAGCAACAAAAAATAAAGCCAACGTGCACTTTCTTCCTTTGGTTCACTTGGGCTCTACCAAATGTACCTTGGTAGCAGTTAAAGTAAAATGACTTATGCTTGGATTCACGTAATAAAGAGTTGAATTATGACTATGCTCCTTGAGGAACCCCACGAATCCTTCATGGCCCAGCTTAAAACCCACTGCCACTATCCATCCACCCTTGATCAGCATAAAGTGATTTCTCCACATTCAGATCTCCCAATATTTATTGCTTTCATCACTTAATTCTACCAGCTTGTTAAATTATCTTCTCATACTCCAGCGGCTTAACACTCCTATTAGACAGAAAGCTTGTAAAAAGCTAAAATCCCCTTTGAAACCCCTTTGTATCTCCAACAGCTCCGAGCATCCACAGAATTATTCACTTGGCCAACAAATGTGGTTCCAAGCATGAGAGATACAACAGCGAAGAAGGCAGAGAAGGAGCCTGGTCCTCTGGGTCTTAAGTTTTGCTCAAGGAGACAGAGAAAATAAAGAATTAATTAAAAAATATGAAATACATATGCATAATTATACATATATGTAAAATATATACATACATATATATAAATATTATTTCAAATAATGATAAGAACTATGATGGAAATAAAGGGAGATGTGTTAGGAAGGGACTGGTTTCGAGGCAGGCTACTTTGTATTGTATGGCAAAAAAAAAATCCAAGGAGTTAGCATTTAAATCAAGACAAGAATGATAAGAAGGAACAAGCCATGTGAAAGTCTGGAGTTTAGTGGTCCAGACAGATAGAAACTGAGTGCAAACCCCTAAGGTGGGAAGTGATCCATGTCAATTATTCACACCACTAGAAGAAAGGACAATTATGTGACACAATAGAGTTGTTAGCTAAGGCCACAATGGCAATCATTTTTCAATATATGTAAGTGTATAAAATCAATATGTTGTACACCGTAAACTTACGCAATGTTATGTGTCAATTATATCTCAATAAAAAAAAGGGGCAGGTCAGAGAAGCAGAGCAGGGAAAGCAAGAAGAGGTGTATGTCAAGAAATGAAAGCAGGGCCCGGCCCAGTGGTGTAGTGCTTGGGTTTGTGCGCTCTGCTTCAGTGGCCCGGGGTTTGTGGGTTCAGATCCCAGGTGCAGACTACACACTGTTCATCAAGCCATGCTGTGGTGGCATTCCATATACAAAGCAGAGGAAGATTGACACAAATGTTAGCACAGGGGCAATCCTCCTCACCAAAAAGAAAAAGAAAAAAGAAAGAAATGAAAGCAGTAGAAGTGTCAGATCACATAAAGTTTTGTAGAACACAGAGTTTGAGTTTTATTCTAGGCATAATCAGAAATTTTTGAAAGGTTTTAGGTCCTTAGAGGGTACTCGATTTTTAAATTTACTGACTGTTTAATGCTTATGCATTAAACTTCAGAAAGAATAGTTTGAGAGAATAAAACTTACCAAATATTCTGTTCGAATTTGAGTTAAATGCTCATGACTGAGGGCCTAACAATTATGGAAAATTATAGCAAAATAATGGAATCGGCTGAACAACACCTTTCGGAATTGTCGCTTACAGCAGATCTTATCTGTCAATATCACCTTCTTTCTATAAATGCATCTTTCCTGTGAACAATACCTACAAGTTTGCATGATGACACTGAAAGAAAAGCTTGCTGGAACTCCACTGGCCATCCTTGCTTCTATACTCCAGTGAGTGTCACAAAAAATAAACTTCATGAGTTCAGGTCTTTAAAGAGAGAGTTGGTTAATCAGAAGAATGGCATTCGAGCCAGCAAAGACTTTTAAGGGGAAATCTTGTGTACGTAAGCACCTATTTCGCAAATGAAGCGTGTGAAGTCTTGTGAAAAGAAGGCAGAACTCCTAACTAGTGGTCATGAAACATTTCATGGACCAAAGCAGTAATGAATTACTCCCATTTCTGCTTTAACATTTCTTGCTTCGATTTTCAACTTTAACATAAAATAGCTGAAAATGTCAATAATAAAATAAAGCAACAACAATAATAATAATCAGTCACATTTATGGTGCTTTTACTCGGTGCCAAGCACTTTGGCGAACATTTTGTAGATTGTTTGCTCATTTAATCTTCATAAAACTCCTATAGCTGTACCATTAATAAAACCCATTTTAATGGATGAGGAAAGTGAGGTTCAGAGAGATGAAGCAACTTTCCCAGAGCCACAAAGCTGATAAACTTCAGAGCCAGAGTTCCAGCCCCTCATTCTTCATTGTTTCACTGTTGCTATCTGAGAGACCTCGTCAAGGCATCTTGCTCGCAGCTAATAAAGACCCTGCCTATAAACAGATGTTAAATATCACCCCCTTTAGTTTGACACGTGAGTGGTGCTACCCACCTACTTCACCTCAGCAAAGCACCGCTGATTCATTCAAACATACTTATTGGGGGTGACTGTGCCCCAGGCAACAGGGCCCTGATCATAAACAAAACAACTGAGTTCCTGACTTCCAGGTCTTCAATTCCCAGTGATTTCAGTTGAAAGGAAAGAAGGGACAGACAGTAAAAAAGTGCACAAATTAATATATAACCCAGTCTTATAGTGGCAAGTTCTTATAAATCAAACAGGGCAAGGACATGGAAAGTGATAGAATGGGGTATGGAGCTGCTTTCTCAGATTGTATGGTCCAGGAAAGCCTTTTCTGACCATATTTTATCTGAAGAGCATATGCAAATCAGAACACCACACATTGGTGGGTAGGAAGGAGAGACATTTATACACGTATTAGGGAGGTGCTGTGTGCTATTTTTTGTCTGAGGTAGAAAACCTTAGATCTAGAATCTGAGTTGTCAAGTCTGCAGATTGTAGAGCAGGAGATATTTTGAACTACAAGCAATTCCATCACTTTGCACGTAGATTCCTCATGGGGTTTCTTTGCATATTAAGCTTTCTTATGCTTTTGGATGAGAAGTCATTTATGAAAAATCGTTTCCCCATAAGTCTCTGGGGTTACTACACATCACATAGTATGGTAATTAGGTTCATGCTATATATTTATGACATAATATGACATCAGCACTGGGAGGGAGGTGGTGATTATTCCAGATGTCTTCCAGTCCATTCTCTCATTCTCTAGAACATATGAGCAAAAAAGAGAAAAAAGTATGCAAATATAAAATTACAAAAGCCAAAAAACATTAGTTTGACTCTAAAAAACGCTAGCTTTCCTGTAAGTTACCTAAGCCAGTTTGCTGTTGTAATTTATTAAAGGTGCCTAACTTGGAATCAATAGTAAATGAATATAGGTTAATTTTTGATTGATAAATTCCTCATTAAAATTAATGTTAATCTAAGCTTCCAAACTGTACTATTAATAAAACTCTAATTGATACCATATGTAGACAAAACCTTTCTATGGGTACAATCAATTGGTACAGATCCTGCACTTTATTGACATCTGGCTACCCGAGAGAATTTTTTCTCCCCTCTCCAGGGAGAGCGCATCTCTGTGCAGATACCCGAAAGCAGACCTAAGGCAGGAGGGCACTAGCCATTTAATTTAGACTTCCTGTGACATTCCTAACACACAGCACCAATGTCAGACGATGCTGCTAGTGGCCAGGCCCCATGGGTCACCAGCTATGAAAAGCCAATTGCTGCACTTAAAAGCTAGACTGTCAGAAAGCCTGGTGTTCTAGACACCTTGGCTCCAGCTCCATCTACAAAACTTTAAGTGCCGCTTGCTGAAAGTATGGAAAAACCATATCCTGTCTTTATCCATACAGAGCATCATTATATGTTTTACAACATTGCACAAACCAAACAACTGGAACCAGGCAAGGAGCCAGCGTCCCACATTCGAATATTCTAAGTATTTAAAGAAAAGTGCTTTAATCCTGAGGAAAATCGGCTCCCATGCAAGAGGGGCACATGCACACTGATGCATTGGAACCAAAAGGAGGCCTGCCCCTACTGAACGATTCTATAAAAACACCCCTAAGTTTCACGGATGTGCTGCTGCTTTACACAACATTTCTGAGCATGGGCTTTAATTGGGAGGATCTCAGTGCACAGAAAACAAAAATATTAAAGGTCTGTTGGGAAGCTAAAAGCCCAAAGAGAGAAAAAATTTCAATATCTATTTTTTGCTACTTTCAAACAAAACGCGAAATAAAATTTACTCTAGCTATAAAACTTGCAGATAATCAAAAAGCAGCCCACTGGCTAAAGAGAACTCACTGTAGGCCCGTGACCCCTCTGCAGGGATGGGTGGTATAAAAGACTTAGATTAAAACTCATGCCGATAAATATCTCAGAGATCAGATTTTTGTCTGAGCTCTACAAAGCCCTTGGGTCTTCAGAGGTGCTCAGAAAATGTCAAGAGAAAAAACTTTCCTTCAAGGCTGGCTGCACTTCTTCCCACACTCCTATTCGGTTTAGACGCCAAGAGCCTTCTGTTCTCTATGCAATTCCTCCCTAAGCTGTAAAACTCACATCACATCGCTGAAGAACACTTAAGGGGAATTGGTTACTCTTCGTTCTCTATATCGCGGGCAACTTTGTGAATGGGCTCTGAGAGAATGGCCCTAGAATGGAAGGGATTGTGTCCTGCTTCACTTACCCTAAAAACAGTGAAATATTCTCTCTCTTTCTCACTGTCACTTGCTCTCTCTGTCTCTCTTTCCTTCTCTCCAGGATTTCTATTAGCTTTGGATGGCTAGCTGACCATTCCTCAATTCTCTATTACATTTTCTTTTTCTTCTTCTCCCCAAAGCACCTCCCCCCTCAGTACATAGCTGTAGGTCCTTCTGGTTGTGCTATGTGGGACGCCACTTCAGCATGGCCTGATGAGCTGTGCCATGTCCACGTCCAGGATCTGAACTGGTGAAACTCCAGGCTCCCGCAGGGGAGGGTGCGAACTTAACCCCTCGGCCATGGGGCTGGCCTCTCTATTACATTTTAAATGATGTTGTAGACCCTTTTTCTCAGAGCTTAGTAAAGATTAAGAAGTTTCCAGAGTAACTTGACAAAGTGCAGGCCCTGCTTTCAGTCTGAGCTGTCCTCAAAAGTGGACAGATGGACAGCCCTGTCCCAATACGCAATGTAATCCTCTTTTTGCTTACTGATCCCCTAAAGTCTAGGCCTGTGAAGTTTAAATGTCTCTGTTGAGGAAAATTTCATCTTGTATAGTGTATTTATTTGTTAAATAAATGTATAATTTGAGGCTGGCCCAGTGGCTCAGCGGTTAAGTTTGCCAGCCCCGCTTCCGCAGCCCAGGGTCCAGCGATTCGGATCCCGGGCACAGATCTACGTACCACTTACCAAGCCATGCTGTGGCAGGCATCCCACATGTAAAGTAGAGGAATATTGGCACGGAAGTTAGCTCAGGGCTAACCTTCCTCAGCAAAAACAGGAGGATTGGATGTGCCTATTAGCTCACGGCTAATCTTCCTCAAAAGAAAAGTATAATTCTTGTTCATTACATAAAAGAACATTAAAGAAAATTTGGAAAATAAAGAGAAGGTAAAGATCACTCATAATTCCCTTGTGCTTTATAATGAATAGCACGAAAACATGATTTTCTACACTTATGGCTCTTTTTCGTCATTCTGGAGCATCCATTTGCATTTTTCTTTAAGTAAAATGATGCTTATTCTATGAAATTTTGTATGATTAAAAAAACCCAGTAAAAGCTAAAATAAATTTTACAAATCTATACATTGTTCTTTCTAAAATTGTTCTGACATGTGGCTAGAAATTTCTTTTAAGTCTCTCCTCACTTGTCACTCTCTGAGAAGCTTCCTGACCAATGATAGGAAGCAGTGGCACTGTTACTTTCATGATCACGCTCCCTCTACCCTACTCCTCTGCCAACCAACTCTTTGTGTTTTTTTTGGCACTGCCCCCTGACACAAACAAGTGCTAAGTGTTGGTTCATCGTCTGTCTAATAGAATGTAAGCACTATGAACTTTCAGGTTTCTGGTTAAGATTCAAATTCAACAATGGTTTCCAAACTCTGGGTACCCACAATGATTAATATTATTTTTTAAAGACTTTTTTTTGGAGCAGTTTTAGGTTCACAGCAAAATTGAGAGGAAGGTACAGAGATTTCCCATATACTCTCTGCCCCGACACATGCATAGCCACCTCATTAATGACATCCCCCACAAGAGTGGTACGTTTGTTACAATTGATGTACCTACATTGACACATCATAGTCACCCAAAGACCATAGTTTACATTGGGTTCACTCTTGGTGTTGTACATTCTATGGGTTTGGACTAATGTGGAATCATATGTATCTATGATTACAGTATCATGAAGAGTATTTTCACTATCCTAAGAATCCTCTTTGCTCTGACTATTCATTCCTCCCTCACCCTAACCCCTGGCAACCACAGATCTTTTTACTGTCTTCATAATTTTGCCTTTTCCACGTCATATAGTTGGAATTATTTAGTATGTAACCTTTTCAGACTGGCTTCTTTCACTTAGTATTATGCATTTAAGCCTGCTCCGTGCCTTCTCATGGCTTGATAGCTCATTTCCTTTTAGCACTGAATAATGTTCCGTTGTCTTGATTTGCCACAGTTTACTTACCCATTCAAGTATTGAAGGACATCTTAGTTCCTTCTAGGTTGTGGCAAGTATGAATAAAGCTGCTATAAACATCTGTGTGCAGCTTTTTGTGTGGACAGAAATTGTCAGTCCCTTTGGGGAAATACCAAGGAGAATGATTGCTGGATCATATGGTAAGAGTATGTTTAGCTTTATAAGAAATTGCTGAACTCTATTCCAAAGGAGCTGTACCATTTTGCATTCCCACCAGCAATGAATGAGAGTTCCTGTTGCTCCAGATCCTCACCAGCATTTGGTGTTGTCAGTGTTTTGAACTTTGGGCATTCTAGGGGGTGTGTAGTGGTATATCATTGTTGTTTTAATTTGCATTTCCCCAATGACATACAAGGAGGATCTTTTCATATGCAGATCTGCCATCTGTATATCTTCTTTGGTGAGGCATTTGTTAAGACCATCAGCCTATTTTTTTAACCAGCTTGTTTTGTTATTGTTGAGATTTAAGAATTCTTTGCATATTTCAATAACAGTCCTTTATCAGATGTGGTTTTTGCAAATGTTTTCTCTCAGTCTGTGGCTTACCTTCTCATTCTCTTGACGTTGTCTTTCCCAGAGCAGAAGTTTTTAATTTTAATGAAGTCCAGCTTATCAATTATTTCTTTCATGACTTGTGCCTTTGGTGTTGTATTTAAAAATTCATTGCCATATCCAAGGTCATCTAGGTTTTTTCCTATGTTATCTTCTAGGAGTTTCTACATTTGCCTTTTACATTTAGGTCTATGATTCATTTTGAGGTAATTTTTGTGAAAGGTCACTATTATTACTTTATCTAGTAGCTCCCTAAGGACAAGATTGAGACACCAAAATTAGGAAATACATGACTCCCTAGATAACCATGAATTAGCACGTGTTGTCCATTCAATCAGTCATTCATTCACTCCACAGGCATATTTTGAATAGCTCGTGGGTGCCTGAGGATATCCAAATGAAAACAACAATTTTCCTGTTCTTCTTGAAGATGAGTGGCCAGTACTGGTCAAGGGTGACAGAAAGGCCGGACAGGAAGATGTGGCACCAGAAATTGAATTAGACAAAAGGATAGTGTGATGAGTTTCAGGACTGGCTATAATTAGCCACAGCTGGGTCATTGCTTTCTTTCAGAGTATGTGAGATCCATGTAACGAAGAAGGAAGGGAAAAAGAAGCAGGTTCCAAATAGATGAGGGTCAGCCTCTGAAGACTCAAGCTAACAAGACTTTAGAATATTATCTAAATCCCCTGTCAGGCCTCCCGTCTGGGAAGCCTACCCTGAGCCTCCTTCTGTCATAATCTATCACGTGCCTCTTCTATACTATCCCTGCGTCTGGGCCACACTCTGTCACTGCATGTCTCTCCCGCCTGTTAATTATCAGCTTCAGGTTACATGTGGACCATCACCCCTTCCACATAACTCACAAAAGTCTATGACCTCCTGATGGCCAGAGCCGTATGGCATCTCCAGGACCCAGTGCTTGGCACAAGTGGAAGGCTTGATACCTTTGTTGGAGGAGTGGAAAAATGAGCTATGAATCAACAAATAGACTCTGGATCTAATTTTGGCAATTCATGAGAAGAGAATTTTGTCAGTGGCCACGTGGCAGTTATAACTGAGGTAAAAACTCTGCCATGAGTGTTTAAAGTAGAATGACATATTAGGGTGCATTAATAGAAGCATAGTGCCCAGACACATGGAGGTTATTATACATTCACCTCTGGTGAATGGTAGTCACTTCTGAGAAGCGTGTTTTAGTAGGAATATCAATTAAGTAGAACATAAACAAAGATTGATGGAAAGGCCAGGTCTGGAAATGTCTGCCATATGAATAGCCATTGGAAAAGAAAAACGGACTGTTTGTTTAGAATAATGGGCTTAGGGAAAATGTGATACCAAAATTTTGCTGTTGGAACACAGTTGTGTGGAAGCTGTTCGACACGGCCCAAAGGGAAGGGACTAAGGTCACTGCTCAATGTTCAGGAGAAACACATTTCAGGCCAACAGGAGGAAGATTTTACGACAATTAGTGCTACACAAAATTAAACTGGATATCTTGGTGAAGAAGTGAGGGTTTTGCCATTGCAGATATGCAACCGGAGATAGCCATTTTTAAAAAATTCATTATTTTTTAATTGCGGTAAAATATACAAAACATAAAATTTACCATTTTAGCCATTTTTAAGTGTACCGTTATTTCAGTATCATTAAGACATTCGCATTGCCGTGCAAACATCAACACCATCCATCTCCAGAATTTTTTCCTTCTTTCAAGACTGAAACCCTGTACCCATTAATCAGTAACTCTCCATCCCCGCCTGCCCCATCCCCTGGCAACCATAATCCTACTTTGTGACTCAATGAGTTGGACTGCCCTAAGTTCCTCCTGTGAGTGGAATCATACAGTCTCTGGTTTACTCCATCTAGCACGATGTCTTCAAGTTTCATCCGTGTTGCAGCATGTGTCAGAGAGATAGCCAGTTTTAATTTTTATTTTTTACTTTTTTAAGGAAAATAGCAAGAGGGATGAAAGGAATTGATCAGCCTTCCAAAATAATGGTTCTATAGCCTCTGACATGGTACAGTAGGTTCAGAGTACCTGGGACAAAGGTTTCCTGGTGTGTGATGGCAGCGAGAGACTTATCTCATTATCCCCCGGTGCCTGAGTGACTTCAGAAGGGGCTGGTTGTACCAAGTAGGTGCAGCTGATTCTGTTGGTGGTGGAGAATCAGGGCTCACAGCAAGTAAAGTTAGAAGCAAGAGGCAAGAAAAAGTAGAAATGGAAATGTCATTGGGAAGGGGTGATCACCGTGAGCAAAATCTGTGCCTAACGCTGTACATAATCCACCCACTTAATCCTCACAACTATACTATGAAGTCCATAGTGGTGTTCTTGAGTCACAGTTGAGGAAAATGGGCTGAGAGATGTTGAGTGACCAGCTCAAAGTCACACTGTGACTTGCCTTATACCATAGTATATCCTATTTTTATCTCATGATCTCATCAAAAACAGTATTGGCTTAGCTCTCTAGATGGCAATTAGAGGATTGCCCAAAACATCAAGAATTTAGAACTGTTTTGAAATAAAGGAAAATGGTGGGGAATTTCTCCAGATGTTGAGGGCCTCAGTGTCAGAGATGCACTTTTTGCTGAGATCTATTGACTCTCTCTCTAACCTCTCTGCCCACCAGACACAGTGAAAGAACAAGGCCATTCCACAGAGAGCTGTGCCCCTATAGAAAAACACAGAGAAACAAGCCTTCAAATTGGATCAGTATATGATGACAAGCATTTAGAAGTACTTTTTGATTAAAATTAAAATTAAAAGGTAAATATTCCAGGAAATTTCTCTTTACTAGTAATAGCATCCTAAATGTTCTAGAGGGTTTTTTTATATATGTATATATTAACTAATTTTTTCCGCTACTTACATTACAGCTTTGTGAATGGCAAAAGATCAGAAAAGACCGTGTGCTGATGACTCCCAAGAATCTCTTTTGACTGCAACTTAGTCATCTTCTTCAGAGTGGCATATGCCAAATAACAAATTATAGATCCCCATACATCTTGAGTCATACACATGGACATATATGTAAAAATCTCAGTTTAAGGAGGGAGATGTGGAAATGTTTAAAATTGAGAGTTATAGACCAAAATATTGAAACAACATGAAAAGATCTTCAACATCACTAGCCATTGGGCAAATGTAAATTAAAACCACAATGAGATATCAGTACAGACCTATCAGAATGGCTAAAACTGAAAATAGTGAAAACACCAAATTCTGGTGAGGAGGGAGAGAAACCAAATCATTCATATGTTGCTGGTAGAACTGTAAACTTGTAGAGCCAGGCTGGGAAAGATTTGTAATTTTTTCATAAAACTAAACATGCAATTGTCATATGATTCAACAATTGTACTCCCAGGCTTTTATCCCAGAGAAATGGAAACATATGTTTACACAAAAGCCTGTACACAAATGTTCATAGCGGTTTTATTTATATTAGCCAAAAACTGGAAACAACCCAAGTGTCCTTCAATGGATGAATGGTTAAACCAGCTGTGGTACATCCACAGTGTGGAATACTACTCAGCAATGAAAAGGAACAAACAATAGCTACATGCAACAACTGGGGGAATCTCATGGGAATTAGGCTGAGTGAACAAAGCCAGTCTCCAAAGGTTACATAGTATATGATTCCATTTGTATAACACTCTCAAAATGGAAAAATTATAGAGAGGGAGAACAGATTAGGGGTTGCAAGTGGTTAAGGAGGATGTAGGAGCAGGAGGGAAGTGGGTATGGCTATGAAAGGGCAACACAAGGAATCTTTGTGGTGATAGAAATGTTCTATATCTTGACTCTGACATTGGTACAGAAAGCTACACATATGATAAAATTGTGAAGAACTAAATGGACACACATACATACCCATACACACAGAAATGAAAGCATGTAAAACTGGAAAACCTGGATAAGATCGGTAGATTGTTTCAAGAGCAATTTCCTGGTTGTGATATTACACCAGAATTTTTCAAGATGTTACTATCAGGGGGAAACCATGCAAAGGATACACCAGGTCACAAATCTCTAAGTTTTATTTCTTACAATTACATGTGAATCTACAGTTGTCTCAAAATAAAAAGTATAATTAAATAATAAAAATAACTAAACAACAAAGCTGAGCTCCATTTGCCTGGTTTTCACAATTTGCCACTCTATTTCATTCTGCTGTTCCTGTGGATGGAGGATAATCGTAGGTGATTGTGGTGGTGAAATGAGATGATGATTATAATGCTCGTAGATGTGACTTAGTAACTTAGCTCAGTGACTTCGCGCATAGTATATGCTCAATAAACGTCATTAACTATCATTAAGGAAAACATACTAATTCTCAAACCCACATGGATGTGTTCATTTGTTACTTAGTTACTTAGTTTTGTTACTTAACAGACAGGCGTTCTGGAATGCCTGCAATTTGGAAATCACTCATTAGCTGAAGTTTCACTGTATTTTTGATAAATGGAGGGAGATAGAGGCACAAAAAGACTGGAGTACCATGCGGACTCAAAACAGTGTTGAGAACATTCTGTCTCAGCCTTCTTTCCTCCTCTGAGGATATGTTACTTGACATTTTTTTTGTAAGCAGGCAAGATGTGGGGAGACACATAAGCAAGAGGAAATATCTTTTTCTCACTATTTATTCCTTATTTACCCTAAATTTCTGTCTTCTGATGTGCCTTTATTTTTTTTTTTAAAGCTACATCTCCTGCTGAGATGTTTACACGGCCAAGGAGAGAGAGGCTCCTGGGCCTGAAGGGGAGAGAGCATCCTGCTCAGACATCCTTCTCTTCAGCGTTTGTGAGTCAACACTGCTCATACGCCAAGTCTGCGCATCCACATGTATACAAATCTTGCTTGTGTGCTTTTTGAAAGCACAAAATTAGAGTCATCTCACTCCTTTTGAAATGGCCCGCTTCCCAAGAAGAATGGGAGAGGGAACAGAATAGAAAAATCTTAATGAGGCAGGAGAGGAGCCAGACACAAGGTGCGAGCCTGCCATTGTGGTGGAAAATCTCCTGCTCACGCCCACGGAAAGGCCTCACTGCCTGCCAAG
Source organism: Equus asinus (assembly GCF_041296235.1). NCBI lineage: Eukaryota > Metazoa > Chordata > Mammalia > Perissodactyla > Equidae > Equus > Equus asinus. Next base: position 109,353,034 of record NC_091791.1, on the reverse strand, counting down.
TCCTCTTTCTCTCCAAACAGACCGCCTGGAGAAGAGGGCAGGAAACATTGGCATCAGGAGGGGTCTGCTTCCGCTTCCTCCACTCTCTGAGGGAGCATTTTCCCCAAGGTTTGGAGACCAGAGACATACGCCACATTGAAATGAAAAGCACCAGGCAGAGCTGACATTTTTATCAACCCAAATTCCTAAATGAGTTCTTTGGGAAGATAACAGCCAAATAAAGCAGCCAGTCACCTTAGAAATTGTATTCTTCATTACGCTGCTGTGGAGCCAGTTACAGAAAACAGCTCCAAAAGGGGCTCTGAATTTACTAAGAAAGGAAGATTGTTTTGGCATTTGCCTATGTCAAAAAAGGGTTTAGTATATGCAAAGCAGACCTGTAATTTCAGTCTTCAGCATCCCCCTCGTGGGCACTTTTTCTCCCGTCTTGGGCACTGTGCTAGGCGCAGAAGGTCCATGGGGGCCAGACTCCATTCCTGTCCTAGCACACCCTTGCAGGTTAAGTGGAAGTTCATAAAGACTGATGTATGCTGGGTCCAGGGGCACAGGGCAGGACATCTAAATCTTTTCCAAGTCAAGGAGGACTTCCCAGAGGAGCTGCCTTGTCAGCTAAGACCTGAAAGATGAGAAGGAAGAACCCAGAAAAGGTGTTAGGGGAGAAGGATGGGATGGAGAAGGGAAGAGATGGGAAAAATGCCAAACACAGTGAAAAAGTAAAATACCCCAGAACAGTGGTTCTCCACACGGGGCCATTTTGCCCCCCAGAGAACATCTGGCAGTGTCTAGGGACATTTTGATTGTCTCAAGGGGAATGGTAGGGGCAGACTAGAATGTAGGGATACTGCTAAATATCCTGCAGGACACAGGACAGCCCGACCGCAAAGAATTAGCCAGCACAAATGTCAACAGGGCCACAGATTAGAAACCCTGCCCCAGGAGCAAATCTTTGGGAAGGGTCTATTCTCAGAACTCTGTGCTTGCTCACCATTTATTCTCGGGTTCTGAAGGCAGTTAAGAAGTGAGTTCCATGTGCCATTTCTGGGTCTTGGGATACTATTCTCACTCAATCTTCAAAAACTTTTGTTTTGTTTGGTAGTTGAAGAGGTAGAGCAAGGCAGTAATGGGAAGAGGGGTAAAATGCACACATATGTACTGAAAATTTTAAAAGCCTTTATGACAGCAATGTCTCCTCTCTTTATCTGGAACTTTCTATCGTCGTATGAACCCAGGACCTCTTTGTCTTAGGCCAGGCTATTGCTTTCCGTCTTTTCATTCCAAGAAACATAAACAAGACAGAGTGGAGATATCCACATTGATCAATGGAAACCTTGCAGATTACCAAAATAGATAAAAATAGAATTATTCATATAAGGCAAGTAGGACTAAAGCTCCTAAAATTGCGTTTGAATATTGAGATTATTTTGCTTCTATCATCTGCATTAAGACACTAATAAATAGTTCTTGGCTTATACCTCAGCTTTCATTAGCATTAATGTAAGAATAAAAGTGTGTTATAAGGATTCTGAGTCCACTAAGAACATTTCCACTGACAGTGGAAAGTGGTGACAGATCTGGTTGGGGCTCTGCGATGGGATATAAAATCCCCCTTCCTCATTTCCTATCTTGACAATCCATACAACCCTTAAACAAAGGGGGCGAAATCACTTTTGGAAAATCTTCTTACAAAGTGTGAATATCTAATATCCCAGGCACATGGTCAGTTAATATATTATAGCCGACACGAAGGAATTTGACGAACACTGACAGTACTGGGTACCACTTAATTTTACTATTGCATATTTATGAAATTAATGATATAACCCTTACCATCGCCCCTAACTTTAATTCTGGTTGATGGTATTTGACTCTGTGGGAACACACAGTCATTAAGCCCAGAATTAAATGCAAGAGTAATCTGAAATTTTGAAGAGGTGACAAAGAGATGAATATGAGAGACCTAGTTGTATATTAAATACAGGAGCTTAATGAGAACAAAGTAAAACAACTATGTTGGTATTCTCCCCCAACATGCCAGCTAAGGCTTTATCTTTATAAAAGTGACCCATGCCTACTGTTATGATTGAGGGGGTAACAAATCCCAAATCCTATAAATCCAATATATGCTCCATTTCCAGACTAATATGTCTACCACAGACTCCATGTCTCACTATAAACATCTGAAGTACAAAATGTATGTATGTTAGAAATAGGAAAGAAAGACAGAACAACTCCTTAATAGTCTGTCCACATTTTCTTAGGTAGGAAGAAGGATTTTAATATACTATTATTAAAAATATTTATGATTGGTTATGGATCACAGTTCCGAGCTGTGGATATTTGTAACTGCGTCATTCACAACTGTAGGCAGCAAGTGACCATGGCAGCCAACTGGAAATGCTAATGCCTTTTATCATTTTCAAAATCCAACCCCAGTTTACAGAGCAACACTTTCAGATGCAGGGACTCATCTAAAGGGTCTCTACGTTCCATGAACGAGGTTCTGGATATTCTCAAAGTGGACCCGCAAAGTCAAGTCCAACTCTGTCCAAAATCACACATGTGAAATCAACTTTCTCCTTGTAAGGACCGTTGAATAAAAACCTTACCTTCTAAATAATTAAGAACAGGTAGTAAGGGACAATTTTAATAGTTTGCAATCTGAAAATATGCCTGTTAACCTGGATCAGGTGTACAAATAGAATTCATCTGATGGACAGGCCCTGGGATCCTGGTTGGAGGGCTGGAGAAGCTGTTGAGACGCGTGCGAACCAGAACAGGATTTCTTGTTAGCCTCCGCCATCAGCATGGAAGAAGGAAATGGTGGCATAAATGTCACATGATTGCCATTTCAGCTTTGAATAATTTCTAGTGATTAAACAGCAAAGTTCTGGACAAGGGCTTCAAGAACTTTTCGTTAGCTAAATATAGTAGTTGTGAATTTATCTACACGTGACATAGAAAAGGTTATATTTTTTGATATTATATGATATACATATATCTTATATAACATAAGATATACAATGTATTTGTTTGCTACATTTAGTTACATTAAGTTGCATTGTACTTTCCCAAAGACATCTCAGTGACTGGGAATTTATATCCTATATCCTATCATGAAGGAAAATTTTAAGGGTACCTTTTGTTTTTTTATAGGCAGAATTTTACAATAGATAATTAATGCTGAAGAAACTTGCCCTGCTCTTTCAAGATGTGACTAACTAAAGCATGTTACTAACAATCAGGCCTGCACAAAGTAAAGAGACACGGCGGTGACCCTTTTGGAAATGCAGCCTGGAAGGTATAAATTCAAAGATAGGAGAAACGCAGTGAAGGGAATGCAGACAGTATGAGCAGGGAGAGCTCTGCAACAGTCTTTGATCAAAAATGACTTAGCAGAAGTTTCACTCCAACAAAATATCCACTGAAGCCATCGCCTCAGGCTTTAGTTGTCGCTTCGGTGGGAATTGTGCCCATTGCCTGCCTTAAGAGAGCTGGATGAAGTGGAGGAAAATCAGCGAGGCGGTCCGAAGAGGCAATCTTCTTATCTGTGCTTCATAATTCTGCAAACAAGAGCATCTTTACCTGGAAAGCAGTTGAAATATTGAGCCTATCTCTGGGGGCTTATTTTGGAGATCAGTTGCCACACTATACACACACAACCACACATCCATCCATATGCATACACTTTGTCTAACACTTCCAATTAAAGTGCATTTTACTATTATGGCGAAAGTGTGTGAATCTCAATTATCTGGTACACTTAAAACAGCTATTCTTTAAAAGGCTTGTGCACACATATACATACAAAAGAAAAACCATTCAGCTTATAATTTTATGGCCGAATTGTCACAGGATTTAATATTTAAATTGTTAATTAAACCCTAAAATAATAATAATAATGCTAACTAAGAATTCTGTAAAACATTTTAAGTCATACGATGTGTTTCTTTACCACAGGCAGGCTGTTAATGTTTCATTTGGGAGAGTGTGACTAAACTCTCGGACTGCCTCTACCTTTATATTCTTTTATATCTTTAAAAGCTAACATTTTTCGCTTAACTACTAATCTAGTTATTAAAGAGACCCAGCCAGCCCGGGCCTCTTGCAAGAACAATGTGGCAAATGATCGAGGTGGTGCCTAGCAGGCTGATGACTTTATATGCCGCGTCCCGGCTCGGTGACCCACAAATCTCCTTTGATATGCCAGGCAGGAGAAAGAGCTTGAAAGGATCAGGAGAGGGGCCCGATGAAGCCATCATGTGACAAGAATCCTAAGCCTGCGGCGGAAAGAGAGAAAGCGCGAGCGGGGAAGGCGGCGCGGCGGGCGGGCGGCGCGGGGCTAGGCTGATAGAGACGTCCGTCGGTCTGTCTGTCTGAGGCGCCCCGGCGCTCCGCGCCGCCCAACAGCCCTTGCGGCGCGACCACCAAGGACCACCGAGGACGCGGCCGGCGCGCGCCGGGCCGGGCCGGGCAGCAATCTTCGATAAATTAAAGAAATCTCCATGGAAATTAGCATGAAACATTTTCTAATCTGCCGCTTTTCACTGCCGACAAGGGTCACTGGTTTAGCTTCCCTCTTATTTTATTATTCCCTAGCCGCTTCTCGGCTTCTTTCTACCGTCGCATTCCGCGGGGCGTCTTCAGCCTGTCCATATTGTCGTCTCTTTCCTCGGATTCTTAACCCTTTTAGATCATCTTCCCTGAAAAGCGGTATCATTATTGTTGCTGCTGCTGCTGTTGTTATTGTTATAACCACTACCGATGCTACTAGTTATGCCATTACTACCACGACGATTACTCCTGCTAATACTACCACCACCACCGACAGCAGCAGGGCAGAGGGAGCCTCAGAGAGCGGCCCCAGCCCTTTCTGGTCCCTGGATAATGCAGTCACTGCCTTGCACTAGTTTCCTTTCCAAGTCCAGCTGTCAGGCACCAGGCGCGCAAGCCTGCAGCTGCCGGCTCCCTAAACTGTGTCTTGACAGGTGCCCTGGGCTGCTCCCAATGTGCCAGTGTGCCAGGCAGCTCACACTGGGCATCTAGGAGACACAGCATGCCGCAGGATGGGTGTGTGTGTGTGTGTGTGTGTGTATGTATGTGTGCATGCGTGCCCTCAGACATGTCACTTAACCTCTCTGAGCCTCTCTCAGTCAGTAAAATGTGGCTGATACACCCTCGTAAAGCTGTGGAGAGCTTTATGGGATATGTTCGGAATGAAACTGCATGGGCCACTGTGGATGCTGGGAAAACAACTACTAGCGTTATAAATGAGACCCACACACACCGTGCAACGAGTTTTTTAAAAAATTGGATGTAAACTATTAACATGTGAAAATTACTTATTAAGGTGTTTTGTTCATTAAACGTCTCTAAATGGAGCCTTTGAGCGTCAGGACTTCACTTCCATCAAATAAACTTAAAAAATGGAAAAAGTAGCATGTTTTGAGTGCTTACGTGTACTAGGTATTTTTATAAACAGCAACTCAGTTTTGGTGAGTTCTTTGTGGTCAGAGGCTCTGCTGCCATTTATTCATGTCTGTATCGCTGGTTCCTCAAAAAGTTCCTCCCACGTGGTAGAGGACTGATCTTACTAACAAATGACTTTGGGTTCCATGCCTGCACGAAAAACCATACTTACTTAATCTTCTCAAGAACCGTGCAAGTTAGGCGTCACTCCCATTTTGTAGATGGGAAAACCGTTGAGAAAGTAAAAGAGCTTGCCACCTTTACTGATTGGTGATGGTGAAATTTGAGGGTCTGACTGAGCCCAGAGGCCATGTGCAATTTGCCAAATGATCTCTATTAGGAGCAAAAGGAGCCCAAGAAAGGTGAAGTAACTTTCCCAAAGAGACGCGGCTAATAAATTGCGGAGCCAAGATCTGCACCAGGTTTACCCAGCCCTGGAGGAGATGCTGTGTCCCCACAGCTCAGGGAGGCAACAAAGCTGTTATTTGAAAAGTTGTCATCAATTTCAGGCTTCAATTCTACACTTCGTAAGAGCAGATCCAGCCTCAGTCCTCTTTGCCATCTTGTGAAGCGTTTATATATAGTTTTTTCTATTTTTTTGTGTGCAAATTTAGAGATCTCTTTGAACCTTTTTAAGTGACTCAATATCAGATCCCCAGACAGCACAGGGTGTATTGAAACAATATCTCAAACATAAAATCTGTTTCCTTCTACAATATTCAGACAGTTAAGGGTCGAATGATCATTGTTTCTAGAATTAGTGTATTTGCTTTCATCTTGTGAAAATTTTGTTTTGTTTTGGTAGGCAACATTAATGCAATAAACACTGATTTTACGTGTAAATAAAAGTTGTGAATAAAATTCTATTTCAGATGTATAGGGAAATTCATTATTTAAATAATGTGAATTATTCTTTAAAAATGGATATTTCGAACTGAAATAATTATGTTTTTAATCTCACTTTGGTGTCTCCAATTTCCCATGTGTGTGTGCATATACACACACACAGACATTTCTGTGATAAGTGAAGGTTGATAGCATGACAACCGCAGTCTGTGATTGGCAGGTAACAGGATAACAAGTTGTCATAGAGGAAAGTTGGGGAGTTTGGAGGTATTTCCCATCTATTGCAAATAAGAAATAAAATCAGATGCTTTATCCTATGGCTGATTGAGTCAAGGATGGTTGATGAATATCCGCTTCTTTTAGCTGAGGTTCAGAGTGAGGTTTCTTGCACTGATGATGTTAAAGAATCTGGCACATTGATCTTTGGTCCATTGCTACGAAGCTGCGCAAAAGTCCTAACCCACATTTAGGAAATATTAACTCCTGTTGATGCAAAATGCCAGAATTCTGAGTTCCCAGGATGGCCAAATCCGGAGCCAATACTCCTTTATCTTCTGCTATTGCTTCTTTTTCCAGGTACCTTTCTGCCAAGTCTGCACTCTGAGCATGGTTCTCAACTCCTCCAGGAAAATGTGTGGTGTGTGAGGGCAGAGCTTATGCTAAGTCCTCAGTGCACTGGAATGGCATTAAGAAACCAAAGGTCAGCATGAAATGCACATATTAATGTGACTGAAGCTCACATAAGATTGAAAAACGAAAGCATTTCATGTAAAGATTTAATACAAGAATTTAAATATACCTACGTGGGTTTCAAAGCACATGCTAAATGATCTTCTAGACAAATCTCAATCAAAGCTGTCTAATTGCAGAGGATATTCAAGGCACAATTCTCAATAGGTAAGAAATATCCTAGTGGATAAAACATAAATATAAGGAGGCTGTTATGAATATGTTGCATCCATATTTCCTAGAGGATCTGACGACTGCGTGAGGTACTCACTGTCCATTATCCCATTCTACCACTGAACACATCTTCAGTTTTATTCAGATCCCAGCCCACCCTCATACAGTCTCTCGCCTTAGAGAAGCTGAGTTCCACCGTCAAGGATGAGTCTGATTGCTCTAAGGATATTTTTATTCCATTTCCAGATTGCTTAAAGATTGACCATTTGATCCAATTCTGGCTAATGAGATGCTAGAAGTTGGGGACAAATTCTTGCTTTTAAGAAGGAACCAGGTTGCCATTTGCAGCAACATGGATGGACCTTGATGGCATTGTCCTGAGTGAAAAAAGTCAGACAGAGAAAGACAGATAATGCATAACCTCGCTTATATGTGGTTGCCAGAGGCGGGACAGTGCATGAAATGTGTGAAGGGGGTCAAAAGGTACAAACTTCCAGGTATAAAATAAATAAGTCATGTGGGTGTAATGTACAGCATGGTGACTATAGTTAATAATACTGTATTGTTTATTTGAAAGTTGCTATGAGAGTAGATCTTAAAAACCCCCATCAGAAGAAAGAAAAGAAATGTATGGTGATAGATATTAACGTATTGTGGCGATCATTTGTAATATGCAAAAATGTTGAATCATTATGTTGTGTATCTGAAACTAATATAGCAGTGTATGTTTATACTTCAATAAAAATAATATTAAATAATAAAAGAAAAATAAATAAAAGTTAATGGTTTAAAAATAAAAGTTAAACAACTTTTATGTTGGAGTAAAATTACAAAATTAAAAATTACATATCACAATAAAATTATAAAAAGCTAAAAGAAAAGAAAAAGGAAGAGCCAAAGGAAGCCAGTTCACCTCACTCTGTGACCAGACATGTACAAAAATCATGAAGCCTGATGATGACCATTGCAAGTCACCCCAGTATCTGGATTTGGGGGCAAGTTAAACTCTGAGTAGAGCAGAGCAGACAGAAGGCAGAAGTCAGGGTCTGCACAACCCTAAGACTGTTCTCCTTAAACCTCCTCTTTGGTGAGCTCCTGGTTTCCCTTTATTACTGTTTCAACCAATGTGAGATGTTTTTCTGTTATGCACAACTAAAAGCATCCTAAATGATATATGCCGAACTTCTCCAGAAAAAATAATATTTTTATCAATTAAGAACCTGGAACACTCCTCTAGCAGTGTTTTCCTATACTTTTGGTTGCATTATCTTTGAGTGGCTTTTCATATGTCAACACTTTTGTCATATAATTTTCTATAGAGGCAATAGAAGGATAATTCATTTTTCCTCTAACATGGTTAACTGAAGGGTTCTTTTCTTACGGATGGTTTGGAAAAGTATCTTTTAGTTTCATAACTTGTTACATCTGTAAACTTTTAGATAAACACGTTCATTGAAATGCAACCTCCATAAAAAAAAGTGCACAGAATCATAAGGGTGCAAGCTGATGACTTTGTACAAAGGGAGCACATACATGTAACTACCATTCAGATAAGAAAATGAAGTTTTATTAATATATCAGGAGTTCCTCTCATCTCCTTTCCTGGTTACTAACCCACCCTCCTAGCCAAAAGTAACCAATATGCTAACGGTTCACACCACAGATTCATGCTGCTTATTTTTAAACTTTACATAAGTGAAATCACACTCAATGTATTCTTTTGAATAATACAAAGTATGTGTTCTCATTTGCTTGGCTCCCTTTAGTTCAATGTTATGTTGGTGATATTTATCTATTATAGTTAATTTATTTTAATTGCTGTATAGTATTCCATTGGGGAAATATACCATTGATACAGTCAATTGTTTCTCCCTTCTATTGTTTTGGATCAGAGTTGTACTGGTCTTGTAAAATGAGTGAAAATTTTTCCCTTTTTTTTGTTTTTGTGTTCTTTGGGTAAATCTGTGTACGATGTTATCTCTTCCTTAAATGTTTGAAAAAACAAACAGTAAGGCCATCTGGTCTTAGAGTTTTCTTTGGAGGATGGCTTTTAATAACATGTTTGATGTATTTAATGTAAAAATAATCAGTGCTTGTAATTCTTCTCATATCAGACTTGCAAAGCTACATTTTACTAGAAATTTGTCCATTTAATATAACTCTTCAAAATCATTGGTACAAATTGTTCACAACACCCTATAATCTTACTAAGATTTTTTTCTCCCCATTCCTGATTTTGGTAATATGTCATTTCTTACTTTCTATGATAGCAGTCTTCAAAAAAGGGGGCTTTTAACTTTATTTTCTGTATAGTGTATTTTTTTCATTTTGTGAATATATTCTGCTCTTAACCAGTACTTCCTTCCATTTATTTTTTTGAGTTTAATTTGCCCTTCCATTTCTAACTTCATCAGAGGAGACTCAGGTCATTGATTTTTCAGCCTTTCTTCTTTTCTAATATATGCTTTCAAGACCACCATTTCCCTCTATGCACTGTTTAAGTTGCATCTCAGATGTGTTGTAAAGTTGCATTTATTTATCATTCAGCAGAAACTATTTCCTAATATCCATCACGAATTCTTTGACCCATGGATTCTTTAGAAATGTATTGATGAATTTCAAGAATTAGAGCTGTTGCTGCTTTCTTTTCTATTGATTTTTAGCATAATTACACTATGTTTAGAGAATATACTCGCTGTCATTTCAATGCTTAGAAATTTGTCAGGACTTACTTTATGGCTCAGCACATGGTTTTAAGTTGTAGAGTGTAGGTTTCTATGTATGCAAATAGGGTCACGTTTGATAATCATATGCTTAAAATCACCTATATTCTTACTAATTTTTGTCTGTTCCTTCTATCCATTGCTGAACACAGTGGTTAAAATCACATGTTAATTGTAAATGATCTATTTGTCCATTTAGTTTTATCAATTTCTCTTTTTACGGGGCTATAGTTTCAGGTGCATACAAATTTAGAATTTTTGGATTATCCCGTTGGATTGAATCTTTTATCACTGTGAAGTATTTTTGCTTCAAGTCTACATTGTCTGCCGTTCTAATTGCTACATCTACATTTCCTTTTTCGGTCTTGTCTATGCCTGGCATAAACTTTCCATTTCAATTTCGTAAACTTTATCTATATCGATACCTATCTATACTTACCTATAGATATTGATATAGGGAATGAAATTATATATATTTATATATCCTACATATATATGGCATATAAAGTCATATGTATCATCTATATGTTTCATATCTATGTATACATATGTGTTTGTATAATTGTCTACTTGTTTTTTGTTCTTTTTTTGGTGAGGAAGATTCGTCCTGAGCTAACATCTGTTGCCAATCTTCCTCTTCTTTTGCTTGAGGAAGATTAGTCCTGAGGTAACATCTGTGCCAATCTTCCCCTCTTTTTGGTATGTGGGATGCCTCCACAGCATGGCTGACAAGTGGAGTATATCCACACCAGGGATCCAAACACATGAACCCAGGCCGCCAAAGTGGAGTGGATGGAATTTTAACCCCTGGCCACAGGGCTGGCCCTTGTCTACTTGCTTTATTCAATCTGATCATCTTTATTAGAAATGTATCCAGGGGCCACCTGGTGGTGCAGTGGTTAAGTGCTCATGTTCTGCTTCAGCAGCCCGGGAGTTCACCGGTTCAGATCCCGGGTGAGGACATGGCACCGCTTGGCAAGCCATGCTGTGGTAGGCGTCCCACGTATAAAATAGAGGAAGATGGGCACAGATGTTAGCTCAGGGCCAGTCTTCCTCAGCAAAAAGAGGAGGATTGACGGCAGGTGTTAGCTCAGGGCTAATCTTCCCCGAAAAAAAGAAAAAAAAGAAATCTGTCCAACCTTTTAAGATTTATCCAATCTTTTCATTAGAGCATCTAATCTATTTATATGTGATGTGGTTCGTTACTACTGATATATTTGAGTTTAAATTCCTCATCTTACCATTTTTCCTAATTGTCAACTTATTTTATTTTTTTCTTCTTCTTTCTGTCTTCATTTGGATGAAGCAGGCATTTTTATTATTTTAGTTTTCTCCTCTCTCAGCTTGTAGTTATATATTCTCCTTTATTTCATTTTTTATCATAGAGATACCCAATTTCATCCTTGATTGTAGGTTCTGATATATATTAATTCTTATCACTTCCTGGAGAGTTCAAGGCCCTTATATAACTGAAAGAATACACTATCATTATTATTTTGTATATTTAAAGTCTACTTAAATGTATGTACATATTTATACCATTAATATCTATTTTTGTTCCTCTCTATTCTTTCCCCAGTTTTCTTATCTTAAACTAATTTTTTTATGAATAAAGAGCTCCCTTTAATCGTTCTTTTAGTGTGTGCCACTGGAAATAAATTCTCTTGGGTGTGTATGTGTACCAAGACATGTGTAACCTTCATTTATTTATTTATTTACTTTTGAGGAAGATGAGCCCTGAGCTAACATCTGCTCCCAATCCTCCTCTTTTTCACTGAGGAAGATTGGCCCTGAGCTAACATCTGCTCCCAATCCTCCTCTTTTTCACTGAGGAAGATTGGCCCTGAGCTAACATCCATGCCCATCTTTGTTTATTTGTGAAGCACGGCTTGACAAGTGGTGCTAGGTCTGCACTGGCCATCCGAACTGGTGAACCCTGGGCTGCCGAAGCGGACCATGTGAACTTAACTGCTGCGTCACTGGGCCGGCCCCTGTAACCTTCATTTTTGAGGACTATTTCTGGTGGATAGCATTCTAGGTTAGCAGTTATTTTAAACACCTTAAAAACGTCATTCAGTTTTCTTCTCTTTCCCATCATTTCTGTTGTAAAGTCAACTGCCACCTTTGCTGTTGGTATTTTGAGGTAATGTCTCATTATTCTTTAGCTGCATTTAAGATTTTTCTCTGTTTTGACTTTTAGTCTTTTACTCCTGATGTGCTTACATGCAGTTTTCTTTGTATTTATCCTGATCTATGCTTATGAAGCTTCCCAAAATCTGAGGTTTGATGCTTTTCACCAGTTTTAGAAAATTCTTGACCAGTACCACTTCAAACATGGCTTCTGGACCATCTCGCTCTCCTCTTTTTAAGGTACTCAAATAACATGCATTTTCTAACTTTTAATTTAATTAAAAATATGCTTGTGTTCTTTTAGTATTTTCCACTTTTTTGTCTCTATGCTTTAGTATGGATCTCTTTAGAATTGTCTTTCAGTTAACTCATCATTTTCTACATCTAATCTGCTATTAAAATCATTTATTCAATTCTTTTTTTTGTGAGGAAGATTGGCCCTGAGTTAACATCTGTTGCCAATCCTCCTCTTTTTGCTTGAGGAAGACTGTCACTGAGCTAACATCTATACCAGTCTTCTTCTATTTTGTATGTAGGGTACCACCACATATGACTTGATGAATGGTGTGTAGGTCCACACTCAGGATTTAAACTGGTGAACCCTGGGCCGCTAAGTGGAGCATGCAAACTCGACCACTATGCCACCAGGTTGCCCCCCATTTCTTCAGTTCTTAATTTGGTTATTTTATTTTTCAATGCCAGGCTTTCTCTTTGATTTTTTTATTGTAGGTTACTTGATGAAATTATCCATTTTGGCATCTATTTTCTTGACCCTATTAATCACACTTATTTTAAAGTCTATGTCTGATAATGTCAGAATCTGGATCCCCTTTGGGTCTATTTCTTTTTTTTTTTTAAAGATTGGCACCTGAGCTAACAACTTGCCAACCTCTTTTTTCTTTTTTCGCTTTTTCTCCCCCAACCACACGCCCCCCCTCCCCCCCAGTAGATAGTTGTATACTTTCAGTTGTGGGTCCTTCTAGTTGTGGCATGTGGGATGCCACCTCAACATGGCCTGATGAGTGGTGCCATGTCCACGCCCAGGAAACCCTTGGCCACTGAAGCAGAGCATGTGAACTTAACCACTCGGCCACCGGGCTGGCCCCTGGGTCTATTTTTATTGTGTTTTTTTTTCTGTTGTTTTATAATCATTTAGTCTTATCTTTTAATAGGCCTGATAATTATTGATTAAATGCCAATTTAAAAAAAATATATTACAACAGCTATCTAAGGTCTTGACTATAGTTATTTCCCTCCAGAGAGTATTTTTCTCTTGTCTTTTGGTGGGCAGAGGAAGTAAAGATCATCTTAAATCTATCCTGGAAGTGATCAAGTTCAAATCTCAAGTCAAGTCTTCATGAGGGCCAGTCTGTTTCTGATTCATCTTTACACAGTGCTGTGATCAATACAAATACAATGTGAGCCACACATACCACTTCAAATTATCTAATAGCTCATTCAAAAAGGAGAAAGAAAAAGGGGAAAGTATTTATTGGGACACCAGACCATTCCTAAACTATTCTTCTTCATTCTACTCTGATTTCCTCTGCTGAACTGATGAGCCTCGTATGCAAGGTTGCCTAGTACTGGAAGTGAAGGTGTTGACAACGCAGCTTTCACAAAGATAGATAGGCTGTATTCCAAAGTGGTTGGACCATGTTCCAGAGTAGACAAAGGAGCAGGTACACCTGGAGAGGCAAGAGCGTGGATCCCTCCAACTTTGCCTCTTATACTCCTAAATACAATAACCATTGTCCTTATGATGAAGAACACACTCTTTAACATTCTTCTAAGACCACTCCCTGCCTTTCCCTCCACCTTTGTTTTACACATCTCTCCCCACTGCCCTGACTCCACTGCAATTCCTTCTGTTTCTCAAATGTATTCAACTTTCGCTCCACAGTGTACATTCACCCACACTGTTCCTAAACCCCGACCCCCTCAAATGGCTGAGTCCTACGTATCCCTAAAACTTCAGCCTCAGGTTAATTTCCCTGGGCAAGTATTCTCAGACCCTCTCGATCACACTGAATGTTTACATTTGTAATTTTTCTTTTTTTTTTTTTATGAAGATTAGCTCTGAGCTAACATCCACTGCCAATCCTCCCCTTTTTGCTGAGAAAGATTGACCCTGAGCTAACATCTGTGCCCATCTTCCTCTATGTGAGATGCCTGCCCAGCACGGCTTGATAAGTGGTGCTAGGTCTGTGCCTGGTATCTGAACCGGCAAACCCTGGGCCGCTGAAGTGGAGCATGCAAACTTAACCGCTGCGCCACTGGGCCGGCCCCTATATTTGTAATTTTTTAAAAGTTATTGTCTTCCATTGATCAGCAAGGGCGTAGAGGGCATCTTTATTGTCTAATGTTTCATTTCCAGTGTCTGCTGCAGTGCTCATATCAAAGTAAATAACTTTTCATCTCATAGAAAGCAAAAGAAATCAGTGGGTAAAACCTTCCCAGGAATTTAGGAATTTTGTAAATTGTTTCTTACAGAAAACATATTCTGATTTTAAAATAAATAAATCTTGCTAGAAATCTAGAGCTGGAAGGGATTTTTAAGAAACCAGCTTAAATAATCACTTCACCATGTTTAAGCAAACTGAGGTCCAGAGAGCACCAGTGGTTCATACCAGAGCTTATATTAATGATGACAATAATAACAGCAGCCAAACCATCTTGATCAATGGCAGACTAGACCATGAGGCAGAATTCCCTGTATGCACTCCAGAATGTTCTCAGTAATTCTCAGCAATGGTGTAACAACACACCAATGAAAAGTACTCAAGTTTGGAGAGGATTTGCTTTTCTCATAGACTCTAATTGATACTTACCCCTATAACCATGTCACTCTAACTTACACACACTTGAATAGTAATTTTAGTTTTCTTTCGGTAATGAAGACATTTATTAAATCAGTTAGGATATTTCAGCTGCAAGTACAGAAAACCCGACAAAAAGTGTCTTACCAGCTAATGACCCTTATATGTCACATAATAATCAGTCCAAGGGTAGGGCAGTTCAGGGATAATTCACTTGCTTAATGATGTAATCTGTGATCCAGTTTCTTTTTGTCTTCCTGCTCTATAAATCTTGACATACTGGCCTTTGTCCTCATGACTTATTTTTCTTGGTTGTGATATGGTTGCAGCGGTCCCAAGCACCATATTCTCACACAAAACCTTCCAAAGGCAATAAATGTTTCTTCCCACCCTATTTATTTATTTTTATGTTGAGGAAGATTAGCCCTGAGCTAACATCTGCTGCCAATCCTCCTCTTTTTGCTGAGGAAGACTGACCCTGAACTAACCCTGATCTAACATCGGTGCCCATCTTCTTTCACCTTACATGTGGGACGCCTGCCACAGCACTCGGGATCCGAACTGGCAAACCCCGGGCCACTGAAGCGGAACATGCGAACTTAATCAATGCGCCACCAGGCTGTCCCCTGTTTCTTCCCATTTTAACAGCAAAAGAAACTTTCTCAGAATCTCTACTTAAGTCTCACCGGCCGGACTCACAACTTCACTTCTGAACCAATTACTGGGCACAGGGTCATAGAACCACCGTGGCTAACTCAGACCAATCTGCATTTTCTTGCTTGCTTTGGAGAAGGGCACAGTTTCTCTTGAAATAGATGGCTACCGGCAAGAAGGGCAAGTGTATAGGAGTTGATGTCTGTAGCCAATGAACAGTACTTCCCACATTTATTTTAGATACTTTTTGTGAAGATCAAGTCATTGCCTAATTGAGATTTAACAAGCATAATGTTAATTATTTTTGAATTTGTCAAATTTTACACAAAACTTAGGTGATAATGTGTCAATTTCCTTCTGAAGACTTAATTGCTGGTAAAACATCCAACTGCTAAGCATTTTCTAAGATCAAACATTATTTAATTATTCAGAACTCAAACTATATCTGTTAAGGCAAAAGTGAATGCAGTTTTTTGTCATAACTCACTCAACAGCTCCTTCTGGGATATTATCTTAAAAAGAACAAAGACCAGCTATTTATGTGAAACTGATCGATAGGAAGACACATCCAGGGGATCTGACTGTGTTGTGCCAGAAAAAATTAGTATGCTAGGAGCTCAAATGTCATAAAGACAGAAGACTCAACTTCATGAGGGACTTATTAGCAGTCAGACACAGCACATTGCCCTGCACAGACATATGCTGTCTACGCCAAGCATTCGTGATGCTATCTTAACGAAGAGAGGAAAAACTGATTCTGAATCTTTAAAGTTACCACCAAGTTGAATAATTACACTGACTATTGGGAAAAAAGCTCTCAAACTTTCTATGTTCCTTTCTTATATAAAAATATTATTTCTCTCCAAAATCTTCCTTTAGACACCCAACCATTGTACTCCATATCAAATAAATAGATAAAAATATTAATTTCCCCCATGCCTGTTCTGGTCTATGAATGTTCATGTTTATTTATAATCTTGCTGGTTCTCTTGAGCTGCAAGCTGACTTAGGGAGGATGTCCCCGTGTCTGTTTACTCAGTCTTCCTCACGCTTAGCATAGTGTCACGTGCAGAAAGGTGCTCGGTGATCAAGATCAGGAATCTAACTGCAAAAGGCAAAATTGAAATGAATTTGATACTTGTTTAACTTAAATAAACATTAGCTCCTCATTCAGGGGAAGAATACTGTTACGGAGAAACTATGATTTTGCCATTATCATCTCACGAATACCAATAGTGGATGTCAGGTTAAAGAATGGAAAGAAAATGAAAAAAAATGTTATGATGACTTAGCAATTACTTGATATTGTGTTATATATATGAATATATATAAAACTATGCATGTGTTTACCTATACATATATATAACTACACACACACACATATAAAACTATACAAGTGTTAACATAACACAAGTAGTATTGTTGCAATAGCTGCAGTTGGAGGCCACAGAAACCAACTCTCTTAATCTGACCACAAAGGATATCAGAGAGCTCAAATCTTGGAGTCAGGGTGTCATGTGGGGGCTGCTGGCAAGTACAAAAATAGACAGGGACTCAGCACAGGAAGGTTCTGGATAAGAACCTACTCTGGCTTCACTGCCTCTACCATATCTAGCAGCTCAGCTTCTAGAACTGCAACATCCCAACCACTGGTCCCGACAGTTCAAAAACCAAATTAAATTATTTCTAAAATGCCCCATATCTTTGCATCACTCCTTCAGCATAAAGTCACAGTTAGCTGAGCCTGGGACAAAAACCTCACTCCAGCTACCATGGAGTGAGAAGATAGAGTTATGTGGTCCTTTTGATTTCTGAAATGGAGTCTCACTAAAACCAACACAAAGGGGAACTCACCGAACCACAAAGATCATACAGATGCTGAATAGCCAAGAGAATAGAAAAGGGCCACCACCTGTGTAGGTGCTTCTTCCCATGCTTACACTTCCAGAAAGGAAAAATGAAATGGATACTCAGGACATCATACAACCATGCAACAACAAGCACACTCACTATTTCCCCAAAGGGAGACAACTCAATGTCCCGTCAGTTATTTCACCCAGCTCAAAGTCCAGGATCACTGGGTGAAGCTCATTCCTCCCATGCAGTCACCATCCCATGTTGAAATTTTGCTTTTTTTATTGAAGTCACATTTGTTTATAACATTAAATAAATTTCAGGTGTACATCATTATATTTCAACTTCTATGTAAACTACATCATATTCACCATCAAGTCTAGTTTGCCATCCATTGCTGTACCAATGTGCCCCTTTACCTCTTTCCCCTTCCCTCCATCCCCCTTCCCTCTAGGAAACACCAATCTGTTCTCTGTATCTATGTGTTTGTTTGTTTATATGTTGGTTTGTTTACCCTCCACATATGAGCGAAATCATATGGTATTTGGTTATCTCTACCACGAAATCATATGGTATTTGACTTATTTTGCTTAGTATTATACCCTCAAGGTCCATCTGTGTTGTCGCAAATGGCAAGATTTCATCTTTTTTATGACTGAGTAGTATTCCATTATATATATATATATATATATATATATATATATCACATCCTCTTTATCGATTAATACCTTGATGGGCACTTAGGTTGTTTCCAAGTCTCGGCTATTGTGGATAATGCTGCAATAAACAAAGGCATCCATATATCTTTTCAAAATAGCTTTTTTGTGTTCTTTGGATAAATATCCGGAAGTGGAATTGCTGAATCATATGGCATTTCTATGTTTAATTTTCTGAGGAATCTCCATACTGTTTTCCATAGTAGCTACACCAATTTACATTCCAACCAGCAGTGAAACTCTGCTTTCATGAACCAAATGTTAAGCAGCATACACCAAATACAATACTGAAGGAAAATGAAAAAATATTTAAAAAAAAAATTCATCACACAGCAAAAACAGACATATCAGGGTTATCACTCTCATTTCTAAAACTGGGTGTGAAAACAGAGCTGCTGTTTAAGACTTCATTCCTTCATTGCCCATTCCACATGCTCTGCCTTTAACAGCATCCCAGTTGACTAGGTAGGTTGTTTTCATTTTTTAACCTCGCAAGTTATTCAAACCTTTATTTTTGTTGGACCCAAGCCTTTGGCAGTCTTTCCAGTATATTATTTTTGTCTTTCAATGAACTATGCTATCATAAATGGTAAGATAAGTAGGCCTTCTGAGAGACCACATGCATTCCCCCCATGATTCTCCTTCTCCATTGTAATGTACTAACCCTATTTTTCCTTCACAGTCAGGATCAGTCACATCAGCCAATATTAAAATGCCTATCATTTGCTTTCTTCTTAAATTAATAAGAAGCTGAATATGGTCAGGTGGCAATATTAGCTTCTAATCCAGTGGAAAGATTGTTGTGTGTCCTGGTTGAAATATTCTTCCTTTATGGACTAATATGTCAAAACCAGCAGACCCCAAACTTATGGGAACAAGAAGAAAAACTTTTAAAAGTAGCCCTGTAACTGAGACTTCAATAGGCCATTCAAAGATTTCATAATGAATGATACTTTGGGTTACGGCAAATATGGTAAGGCTAAGGAATCAAAATATAATAGTCATTTGCCTTTTTTCCTCTCAAATTCTTTCCTCATTATAAGCAATGATATGTTGAAATTTGTAGCAATGTTAGAGCAGTAAGCCAGTCCACTCACAGTACCCTTTGCAGATGTCTGATGGTCAAGGATGCAAGTCCAAATCAATATTAATTATCTATTCCAGTGAGGAAAAGTGAGGGAACCTATCTTGGAAGGGTTTTGATGTCATTATCCTGTTACCAGACACCTGGCTCCTCCTTGTAGGATGTAGTACATATCTGTATTTCAGTGTCACTCATGGTGGACATCCGCGGAAATTGGACATCCAATAGTGGGAGTAGCCTAAATGGTCTTGGTAAAGGGGAAGTCCATGTTTATAAGCCATCTTGAGCATCTAACCTTGTCGCATGGTCACTTGAAATATGTAACTAGAGCAAGAGAAGGACCCTTCAAGAAAATCACCACTGATTATTAGGAGCCTCCTCTGCAGTGGGTGTGAGGTTTGTTGAGCATTCCAGAACAACCTCACAATGTGTGATCTTTCTGAAAGACAAACGCCTTCTCCCGAATTCCCCTTGTTACAGTTTTCTAAGCTTGCTCCTCCAGGCCCCTGACCCCCTGGACAGACCATTTGCCAGATCAGTGGAGCAATAGAAAATTCACCGTGGTGATAAGATCTTGTGCTTTCGTGGGGTTTATCTCCAAACGTATGGCCTGCATGTGTCCTGCCAAGGCATTTAAGATGCCCGTTAATTCTTTCTTTACAGGTGTTATCAATATGATATTAACCACGTAGTAGACCAGCAAAGTGTCCTTGGGATTGATGAACGAGTCAAGGGCTCTGGAACTAATTTGGACATGGTTGAAAACATAGACAAGATAGGGAGGGTATATTACTGTCCTTGTCTGTTCAGGCAAACCTCTTCTGATATTTTCTATTTATTAGGAGAAAAAGAAAAAGCATTCCCAAATCCACAGATGCATTCCAGGTGCCAGGGAGTGTGCTGTTTCCCCAGAAGAGAAACCACATCTGGTTTCAGCAGTTACAGTTGGAGTCAAATGTATTTCATTTAAGATAATTCACACTCATTGTGTGAGGTTCCTCAGTTTCTGCACCTCCACAATTGGAGAGATAAGTGGCGTTTTATTAGGAATCACCACTCATTTCTCAACTTTTTTTTTCTTTTTTGAGGAAGATTAGCCCTGAACTAACATCCGCTGCCAATCCTC
The DNA here is from genome assembly GCF_041296235.1 of Equus asinus. Lineage (NCBI taxonomy): Eukaryota > Metazoa > Chordata > Mammalia > Perissodactyla > Equidae > Equus > Equus asinus. The sequence goes on along the minus strand of NC_091791.1, from coordinate 109,332,713 downwards.
CTCTTTTTGCTGAGGAAGACTGGCCCCGAGCTAACATCTGTGCCCATCTTCCTCTACTTTATATGTGGGACACTTGCCACGGCATGGCTTGATAAGTGGTGCATAGGTCTGTGCCCAGGATCCAAGCCGGCGAACCCTGGGCCGCCAAAATGGAGCATGAGAACCTAACTGCTATGCCACTGGGCCAACCCCTGCATTTATCAACTTTGATAGTAGCACCAGTCACTCTGTGGAGGCAAAGATTCCCATAGGGATGGGATATTGCTTTTAACTTACTATTTCATTAAGAACAAGAAGTCCCACGGGACGCAATGGTACCATAATAACCTTTACTTTACGCGTCACAAAAACTAGTGGAGTTTTGCCAGTACCCATATGTGTGTGTGTGTGTGTGTGTGTGTGTGTGTGTGTGATATTTCAAATATAGAATTTTTAATTTTAAATATATACTATATTATTAGAAAAGGGAATCAGAGTGACTTTGGAGTCCATTGAGCAAATATTTATTTATTATCTGATAGCCATAAGCCACCACTCTATCTAACGGATTGCAGTGGTATTCTGGGGTTTTATGAGAAATAATGTTAGCATTGAGCTAGCATCCACTAATCCACAAAGGGTCTGGGTATTTCCCTTTTCCCAGCAGTAAATGGCTCTATATCTCTTTGAGAAAGACTTGCAGAAAGAATCACGATACATACTTTGATAATTACAGGATCCTATCCTGATGCTACCTGCCTCCATCTCATTCGAGGAGGAGTGGGTCTCGGAACTGATTTAGGTATTGGAATTAGGTTTAGGGTAACAAATCTATATCATGGCTCCTAAGTTCACCAGACATGAAGCTCCACCCTCCCCCAACATACACAACCTACTGCCCGTATCATTTAGGAAGCTTCTAGCAACTCTGAATCTTCCTCCTAAGGGATCTCATAATGATTAACCAAGGTCAAAGATGGCTAAGGATCCGTTTACTATGCTGGCTTTTTATTCTGGAGATTAACTGCAACCACTTGGCATCTGTTCCTCTGCAATCTTCCTACCCGCTGAAACCAAGAAACTATTTCAAGTACAGTCTCTCATAAGCATCTTGAATCCTAAATAAATTATCAATAAGCATGTTTCATAGAAATTGCTGCTCTCATGACACAATATTTTTTAAAAGTCTTGGTAAAAAAAAGTGTCTTCTGGTGTTTCTCAGGAGGTAGAGTTAGGAAATGATCTGGAGTAATACACGATAAACGCATTCCAATCTTCTAATCCCAAAGTCGGGAGGACTTCCTCTCTGTGTTATACCAAGGCTTTTCTGCTGTTTCATCTGCTCTCTTTCTTTTAAGTGCAGACCCCCTTTGAGTTCCAAGTTTCAGATTTAGGCATCGATCCAAGGAAACAATTAACATCAATCCCAGGGAATCAGACGGCATACTGAAATCATCTAAATCTCCCCCATACACCCTCATTTAAATTCTGTTTTTCCCCGATAATTGCCCTATTGATCTAAAATCTGGTGAAGCTTTGAATTTAACTGATATTATCATTAGTGTTTGCAAATCAAACACCAAGTTTAGATTATGGCTACTTCATCTCCATGTCAACATGAGATCAAACAAGAAATGAGAGATTCTTCTGGTCCCCAAGATAAGTTTAAGATCTCTGAATCTTTCCACATATCCCCAATTGAATTCTTATGGTTTTAACCTTTCCCAATAATTTCCCAAAATTTGATATAAAAGAAATAGAGAAGCTGTGAGTCCAGTAGATATTGTGGTTTAGTTAAAACATTAAGCTTAAACTTTGGCTGCTTCCACTCTATGGAAGCATGAGATGAGATCAAGAAAGTTCCTGGAGCTAGCCCTAATGGCCTAAGGGTGAAAGTTTGGTGCGCTCTGCTTTAGCAGCCCAGGTTTGGTACCCGGTCGTGGATCCACACTACTCATCTGTCAGTAGCCATGCTGTAGCAGCAGCTCACATAGAAGAAGGGGAACCCACAACTATATACAACTATGTACTGGGGCTTCGAGGGGCAAAAAAGAAGGAAAAAAAGGAAGAACATTGGCAACAGATGTTAGCTTAGAATGAATCTTCCCCTGCAAAAAAAAAAAAAAGTTTCTGGATTTCAACTGGTACCTTGAACAAGGTTTTTCAGGATTTTAACTTGTTTTTCTCTTTCAACAGCCACCTTGACTTCTTCTTGTCTTTCATTCATAGCAGTGGCAAAATGGCCATTCAAAAACTCGCCTTCAGGGAGCCAGCCTAGTGGCATAGTGGTTAAGTTTGTGCACTCCATTTTGGCGGCCTGGGGTTCACCAGTTCGCATCCCAGGTGTGGACCTATGCCATCCCTAGGGGAATCTTTTCCTCCAGGGAGTGATTAGTGCTACTATCAAAGATGAGAAATGCAGAGGCTGGCCCATTGGCATAGCAGTTAGGTTCTTATGCTCTGCTTCGGCTGGCCCGGGTTCTCTGGCTCAGATCCTGGCACAGGCCTATGCACCGTTTATCAAGCCACACTGTGGCAGGTGTCCCACATATAAAATAGAGGAAGATGGGCACAGATGTTAGCTCAAGGCCAATCTTCCTCAGAAAAACGAGGAGGATTGGTGATGGATATTACCTCAGGGCTAATCTTCCTCCTCAAAAAAAAAAGCAACTTGCCTGCAGGAAGCACTCCATTCTAAGAGACCACAAGCAATCAATAATGGTATCCTATTACATACCATGGGCTTCTACATTCCCAACTTAGAAGACAATATTAGCTCCAAATAACTGATAAGTCATTCCAAATACCCATATTAACCATGGGTTCCATTGCTTACAAGCCATTCTCTATTTCCAATGTCTATAATAGTTCAGATTTCTTGGTCACAAGCAACAGAAACCAACTTTGTCCCTCTTAAACAGAATAGGAATTTTTTTAGAATGAGTTTGTGGCAAAACTGGTAATAGAAAATGGTCAAGGACCCAAAGAGGTTATCGAGCAGGAAAACATACAACGTTAAAGCAGAGGAATGGAAGAGATAGGGCACCTCTCCCGAATACTGCTGCAGCTGCATCCTTGAGGCCATCACCACTTTTGACACCATTGCCTCTGCCATGAATGCTTTCTAAATGCTGTCTATGTTTTTACATTGCTTTTTGTATTTGTTTTCTATTGCTACCACAATAAATCACCACAAACTCAGCAGTTTAAATCTTACAGTCCCATCGGTCAAAACTCTAAGCACAGCATGGCTGAGCTGGTTCTCTGCTCTTGGTTTTGCAAGATGGAAATCAAGGTGTCAGCAGGGCTGCATTCTTTTCTGGAGGTTGAGTCTGCTTCTGAGTGAATTTAGGTTGTTGGCAGAATTCAGTTCCATTTGGTTGTAAGACTGAGGTTCCCATTTCCTTGTTAGCAAGTAATGTGGGTCATTCTCAGCTTCCTAAAGGCCTCCCCCATCCTCTAGCTCATGGCCCCTGTCTCCAGCATTAAAGCCAATAATGGGAAGTAAGGCCTTCTCATGCTTACAATCTCTCCGACCTCCACCTCTACCTCAACTTGCCTCTGCCCATCTTTTCTACCTCATCTCTCTGACAGAATTTTCTTCCTTTTTCTTCTGTTTTTAAGGATTCATGTGATTACATTGAGCCTATCCAGATAATCCAGGATAATCTCCATACTTTAAGGTCAGTTGATTAGTAATCTTAACTCCATCTGTAACGTCCCTCACAGTAGTACGTAGATTAATGTTTCTTTGTATGACCATGGCTTGGAAATCTTGGAAAACATCTTTGGAATTCCGCCTTCCATACTTCCATAGGATATAAACGCTAGTCAGAGCATATAATCCAATAAACCAATATCTAACATGCCTTAACTTTAGTTTCCAGGGAGTGGACAGAAATAGGATCTAGCAGTGTGAACCTTTATACCAAGGCCTTATATTTTACTTCCACAATGGGATTATCAATTAAAAAAACAAATGTGTTCAAATACTGAGTGTCCCCTCCACCAGTGAAATAGTGACCACTATTAGAAGTAAAATTCCTTTTGTTCTTTGAATTGATGCATTTATTATTTTAACTGAATTAGTAAAATTAAACCATTAAATTTGCATCATTCAAATATACTTCTATTAATGCTAATCAAGTCATTGAGGCGCAATCTGCAAAAAATTTTCCTAATTAGCACTTAGCTCCCCAAATATCCATTTACAATGAATAATTTATCACTTAAATGTATCCTAAAGAAAAATAAAGGCCTAAAACATAAAAATTTGGTAGTTCTACAGTTACTATTGACTTCATACTGCATAAGCACATGATACAATGGTAAGGCTCTTTAGGAAAATAATTACTAGAACACATTGTAATTTCTGTGGTAGAAAATTCTCATCAAGTGCACTCACTTAAACAGGTAATTCGTAAGTCACTCAAGCAAAGTAGAGCACATACATAAACACTTTTTTCTTTATTAGGATAATTATACTTGATTGGCAAATAAAAGTTATATACTTGATGTTTGCTTTTCGAGGTAAAGAGAGAGGCAGTGTGAAGTGGAATGCTTCTAAGCCTGCTTCTAAGTCCTGTAGATGCCTTTTTCTGCCAGGAGTAGCCCTGGCCTAATTTACTCACTCCACGCAATTTAATCTTGCCAAATGTCTGATGCAGGCTTTTCTTATTTAAAAATACCTGAAAGGATTGTTTCAGTCAAGGAATCTAAGCAAAACAAAACAAAACAATAAAAAGTTCACTGAGACATCAGCAAAAATGGTGGAGAAGGGAAGTGCAAAATCTGTACCTTCACAAAAGCAACAAGTTATCCAGCAAAAACTGTCAGAATCCATTTTTGGGGACTTGGAATTCAATCAAATGCTTAAAATAACCAGGGGAACACTTAATAAGAAAATCAACTGAATCTTGGTCATAGAGTTTTGTGGTATTTTAAGCTACCCCAGCAACATCCCCCCACTCCTAGCACAGTGGTAGCCTTGAAGACAATACTCCATGTTCCTAGTACAGGTTCCTAGTATGTGAGAGAGAAGTACAGACCTTATTCTCAAAGAACTACTGTTGTTTTGACCTGTCTGGTGGCTCCCTGAAGAACTAGCTCAAAGATTTTCCCTTACTCAAAACTCTCTCAGGGTTGGGGCAATCATCTAGGAAATAGCTGTTGAAAAAACCTGAAGGCAAATGTATTAGCCACTACCACCTGGAACAAGGGAGAACAGTTGGGAAAACACTAGACAAAATTAAAAGATTGGGAAGAAAGACTGGGGAATGAGATGTTTTGGAGAATAAGGACTTTGAAAAGCTCCCACATATTCCTGGTAACCTAAATGGCTGTGTGTGCATGCTCACAAAAGACCTGAGAAGGCTCTCAGCTCCCATCTCTGGCTAACCTTTAGAATCCGCACAAGCAGGAAGTAAAGGCTAAGGCGAAGTGGTAAACTGTCTGGCTGAGCATTGAAGGGTGCTCTACCACACAGAGCCCATCTGCAAAGACTGGGAGTTTTTGTGTGTTTTGTTTTCTTTATGGGATTTTTTGCTTACAGATCTTTAAGGAAATCTCCCACTAAGGTGACCACTAAGCCAATGGAACAGAGACATCAGTGGCCATACTTTACAAAACTAGTTTTAAAAAAATCACTAAACAAACACACTAAACAAATACAACAAACAGTAACAACAAACCCTGGGAGAGGAAATACACAGGGGGCAAAAAAAGCAATTAATAGAAACAGTCCCTAAGGAAACCCAAACATTAGACTTACTAGACAAAAATTTTAAATCAACAATTTAAAAATATGCTCAAAGGGCTAAAGGAAATCATGTACAATGAACTAAATGAAACCATAGGAATGATGTCTCATCAATACAGAAACAAACAGCAAAATGGCAGAAGCAAATATTTCCTTATCAGTAATTATATTAAGTGGAAATGGATTAAACTCTTCAATTAAAAGGCAGAGATTGTCAGAATGGATTTTAAACGATCTATGCCAGCCTATAAGAGACTCACCGTAGATTCAAAAACACAAAGACATAAAGAGAGGAGGAGAGCAAAAGGGTGAAAAATCATATTGCATGCAAACAGTAAACAAGAGAGATGGAGTAGCTATACTAATATCATAAAAATATTCTTCAAGATAAAAACAGTTATCAGAAAAAAAGAGGACACCACATAATGATAAAAAAGTCAATCCATCAAGAAGATATAACACTTGCAAGCATATATATATATATATATATATATATATACAGAACAAAGTTCCAAAATATATGAATCAAAAATTGAGAACTGAAGGGAGAAATAGATAGTTCAACAATAATACCTGTGGATTTCAATTCCTCTTTTTCAATAAGGGGTAGAACAACGAACTAGAAAATCAACAAGGAAAATAGAAGACTCATACAATCCTACAAACCAAGCAGACCTAACAGACATATATGGAACACTCCACTCAACAGTAGTATTGTTTCTAAGATAGACCACGTTAGACCACAAAACAAGTCTCAATGAATTTAAAGAAATTTAAATAATACAAAAAAAGTATCTTCTCCAACCACAATGGGATGAAGTTAGAAATCAAAAGCAGAAGGAAAACTGCAAAGTTCACAAACTTGTAGATACTAATACACTCTTAAACAACCAATAGGTTATAAAGAAATAACTGAGGAAATTAGAAAATACTTTGAGATGAATGAAAAGAAAAACATAATATACCAAAACTCATGGGATGCAGTGAAAGCAGTGTTCAGAGAAAAATTTATAGCTGTAAACACATAACAGAAAGGTAGATACCACCTGAAGAGATTAAAAAGGGAGAGTAAATTAAACACAAGTGAACAATAAGGGAGATAAATGAAGTAAAGAATAGAAAAACAATAGAGAGCATCATAGAATCAAAAGTTGGTTCTTTGAAAAGATCCACAAGCTGACAAAGCTTTAGCTAAATTAACCAAGAAAAAAGAGAAGATTCAAATTATTAACATTGGGAGTGAAAGTGGAGCCATAAATAACAACCTTACAGAAATAAAAATATTATAAGAAAATATTATGGAAAAATAAGCACCAAAAATTAGATGACCTTGATAAAATTTATAAATTCCTAGATACATACAATCAACCAAAACTGACTCAAGAGAAATAGAAAATCTCCATAGATTTACAGCAAACAAAGAGGTTAAATCAATAATCAAAACACAGGACCATATGGCTACACTGGTGAATTCTACCAAATATTTTAAAAATGATGTATAAAAATACTTCTCAAATTCTTTCAAAAAATACAAGAGGGAGAAATAATTCCTGACTCATTCTATGAGACCAACATTACTCTGACAACAAAGCCCATAAAGATATCAAAAGAAAAAAAGCTACATATTAATATCCCTTATCAATATAGATGTAAAAATACTCAATAAAATACTAGTAAAATGAATCCAACAACACATTAAAAGGATCATATGCCTTGACCAAGTAAGATATATTTCAAGAACGTAAGAGTAGGATACAAAAATCAATGTAATAACCACATTAATAGAGTGAAGGAGATAAATAACACAACCATCTTAATTGCGACAGAATAATAATTTGAAAACCACTTCTATGATTTAATAAAAAGCAAACTAGAAATAAGAAGAAAATCGATTAACCTAATACAGGGTATCCGTGAAAAACTGATAGCTAACATCCTACTTAATGGTGAAAGAATGAAAATTTTCATCTAAAATTAGCAAAAAGACAAGAATGTCTGCTTTCCCCACTTCTATTCAACATCTCACTGCAAACTGAAGCCTGAACAATTAGGCAGGAAAAACAAATAAAGGGTGTCCAAACTGGAAGGGAAGTAAAACCATCTCTATTGGCACATAACATGATGTTATATATAGAAAATCCCAAAGAACACAACTAAAACTAATAAGTGAATTCAGCAAAATTGCAGAGTGTAAGCTCAGCACATAAAAATCAGTTGTGAGTCTGGGGCTGGCCTGGTGGCACAGCAGTTAAGTTTGCGCATTCCGCTTTGGCAGCCCAGGATTTGCTGGTTCGGATCCTGGGTGCAGACCTGTGCACCGCTGGTCAAGCCATGCTGTAGTAGGCATCCCACATATAAAGTAGAGGAGGATGGGCATGGATGTTGGCTCAGGGCCCGTCTTCCCCAGGAGGAGGATTGGAGGTAGATGTTACCTCAGGGCTAATCTTCCTCAAAAAAAAAAAAAATCAGCTGCGTGTCAATATACTGGCAATGAGAAATTTGAAAAGAATTTTAAAAGGCAATTTATTTACAATAGTATCTAAGAAAAGAAAAATACCTTGGAATAAATTTAAGCAGGAATGTGAAAGACATGTACACTGACAACTTCAAAACACTTCTGAAAGAAGTGAAAGAAGACCTAAATAAAAGGAAAGACATCCCTTGTACATAGATTGGAAGACATATATTGTTAAGACGACAACACTTCCTAAAGCAATCTATAGGTTCAATACAATCTCTGCCAAAGTTCCAACTATCTTTTTTTTAAAACGTAAATGGACATGTAAATCCCAAACATAATACGGAATTTAAAGGGACTCTAGCTAAAATAATCTTGAAAAAGAGAACAAACAAAAGAGGACTTATACTTCCTAATTTCAAAAATTACTACAAAGACACAGTGATCAAAACAGTATGGTACTGATATAAGGATAGACATATTGATCAAAGCATAGATTTGACAGTCCAGAAATAAATTCATACATCTATTGTTAATTCATTTTTGACAAGGCTGTTAAAACTATTAAATGTGGAAAAGCAGACCTCTCACCAAATGGTGCTTAGACAGCTAGATATTACATGCAAAAAAATGATATTGATTTCTTACCACAAACCATATACAAAAATTAACTCAAAAGGAAAATAACAAGTGATGGTGAGAATGTGGAGAGACTGGAATCCTTGTACATAATTGATGTGAATGTAAAATGGTAAAGCTGCTATGGAATACAATTGGGCAATATCTCAAAAAGTTAAACAGAATTAACACAGAACTCAGAAATTCAATTCCAAAGCATATACCAAAAAGAATTGAAAATAGGTGTTCCCACAAAAATCTTGTACATTGAAGCTTATTTAAAATAGCCAAAAAGTGGAACAAACCAATGTCCATCAATTGATGAATGAGTAAACAGAATTTAGTATATCCATATGGTGGAATATTATTCAGCTATAAAAAGGAAACGGAGTACTGATATATGCTACATGGATGAATCTTGAAAAGATTATGTTAACTGAAAGAAACAAGACACAAAAGGCCACATATTGCGTGATTTCATTTGTATGAACTTATATGAAATGTGCAGAATAGGAAAATTCATAGAAACAGAAAGTAGACTGGTGATTCCTAAGGTCTAGAGAGGAAGGAAAAATGAGAAATGACTGCTAAAGGGCACAGAGTTCCTGTCTGGAGTGATGCTAATATACTGGAATTTGATAGTGGTGATGGTAGCTTAATATTTGTGAATGTACTAAAACCATTGAATTGTACACTTTAGAATGGTGAATTTTACATTATATGAATTCTACTTCAATTAAAAAAAGTTTGTTGAGAACAGCTTAATTAATAATATGGTGCAAACAAAATATCGTTAGTAGTGAATTTAGACAAAAATATAAAATATACAAATATCCCAAGTTTGATTCTAGAGTTTATCTTCAATCCCTTATAAACAGAGCATTGGTGAAGTTCCTAGTAAGAATACCATAGCAGATAATAATTGTTAGTTGCCTATTTTGAGCCAAATACTTTACTTGCCACTTTACATCAATGAGTTCTTTCAAAATTTATTACCAACCCATTATTATCCTCAATATATTGATAAAGAAATAGAATCTTAGGGAGGTTAAATAATTTAACTAATACCTGCAGTAGTTTGGTAGTGCATCATTCCAGTCCAAGTCTGGATGATACGAAGTCCTTTGCTGTCCTTTCAGTCATGCTTCTCTCACTCTCCAAGCTGGGGGGAACCAAGAAAAGTACCTCTGCCAGCCCTGTCCTTTACTTTTCTCTCCAAAAGTAAATCTTCTCTTCTTATTTCAATCTATATTATACCCAGCTCTAAGCTTCTATACAACCTGCAATTGCCTCTTTTGGTGACAACTACTGAAATTTCGGAATTTCCATGGACTTGAACCACATTTTATTGTGTCATTTAATTTTTACAATTTTGAGATCTAACAAAATGAGTCCCTCTTCTGACCTAAACTCTTTAAAATCTTTTCTGCCTGGAAAGACCTAAGGAAATCTTCCAGGTTTGGTACTGCCTCCATTACTTTTGGGAAAAAAGATCATGCTTCCACTTTCAGAATGGAATGGTATCAGTAGAGATACTGATATTTACCCCTCTCCACTTAAAAAAAAAATCCATTGTGTTTAATAAAATAATGTAAACAATGTTTTAAATGACTGGATGCACCTGAAAGAAAGTAAGGGAAACAAAGGGTCACGAGTGAGAAAGGAACATAGACTAAGGAGAAAAGCTGGCAATAAAGAAACTTGCTATCCTGAGAATATTCTAAGATGCTAGAGCACCAGTGGCAAGGGGAAACTGCAAACAATACTGTGGAATTATTGATTGAGATGCCCTATGTAAAGGTGGAACCCCAGATAGGTCTCGCCCTCAGAAAAAGACTAAATATGGGAAAACAATCATTTAAGACAGTCAACAAAACAGTATATCTTGCCTCTGGTTGGAAGATAAAAGAAAAGAGCAACATCAACAACATGACCAATAGCCTGGCTTCACACGGGATTGAAGACTGAGCTTACAATTTTTTTCTTGTCTTTAAAAATTGGAAACAAATAACTATAAATTAAAATGGACTAGCTCTCTAGTGCCTTTGCATGCCTGGAAGAAATGTATAAATCTTCTCTGGAGGACTGCATCCTCAAAGCAGGTGTCAAAAAACTTGTATAGTGGGTTAAACAAAACATAAGCCCATAATAAAATCCTGAACTATGAAAGAAAATAAGCCATCATAAAGTGGAAGTCAGTAGAAAAAACCTAGAACAAAATTAAATCTGTAATAACTTAAATTATTGGAATTATCAGTTACACAACTAAAAAAAATGCATGTTAAGAGCAAGAAAAAACAAAAAAAACAGTTTGGAGCAAATGACTATCAAAACATGACCAAGCAGATAAAAGTGAAAGAAAATTTCCAGAAATGACAAATATAATAATTGAAATTAAAAAATCAAAAACTAGTTTACATATTTGTTTAGACACAATAAAGGAGAGAATTACTGACCTGAAAAATTGATCTGAAGAAATTACCAACAATAATGTCTAAAGAGAAAATATGAAAGTGCAGTTAGGGAGACATAGAGAATAGAATCTAATCAAATACATACATAATCAAAAATATGTGCATAATTATACTCCTAGAAGAAGAAAATATAGAGAATGAGAAGAAGGAAATACTTGAAGAAATCACATCTGAGAGTTTTCCATGTGTGTTTAAACACACAAGTCCTTAGATTCTTGAATCCTGGTGGGTGTCAAGCAAGATAAATAAAAATCCACACACAGATATATGGTAGCAAAACTCAGAACCTCACAGCAAAGGAAGGAAACAATATCAGTCAGAGAGAAAAAAAATAAAATGGATACCTTCAAAGGAATGACATTTTTTTCTGACAATTTCCCAACAGTAAAAATGAAAAAATGAAGAATGTAGACTTACATTTTGGAGGGCTAGGGGTAAATAACTATAATTTAAAATTGGTAAATCCAGTGAAACAATCTTTCAAGAAGACAAAACTGGAAGTGTTTCCCGCCAAAAATGGAATTTCTAAGGAATTACATCAAGAAGAAGCGAAATGAGCCTAAAGGACATTCAGAGACATAAAAGGGACTGGCACGTATATGAGATACTTAACATGTGTCCAAATTGTTTAAACCAGTATTCAAATGATAATGATAATAATGCCTAGTTGGTGTGTTAAAAGAAACAACAAAACTTATGAACAGGCATTGTAAGAAAGGAGGGAGAGGGTTAACTGGAGTTAAAATAGCCCAAGGCATTTGTTGAGGAGGCTGGTAACACTTCTTTGGCCTTTGTTACATGAAGTCTGTGGGTTAAAACTTAAAGCAAAACCACTAATGAAAGGAAATAAGATTTATATGATCTAAACCAGTAAAGGGAGGATGGAATGAGAAAACATGCATTGATTTGGAAAATCATAAGAATGGAGAAAAAAGTGGAACAAGAGAAAAGTGAGACAAATATAAAGCACAAAATAAATCCAAGTAATCAATAATCATAATAAATGTAAATTTATTAACTTTTCTTTTAAAAATTACATACTGTCAGACTAGATTTAAAAATAAAAATAAAAAGAATACAGACAGGATGAAAGTGATGTACTGAAACAGATATATCAAGTAAGCAAAAGCCAGAAAATCAGCTGATGGGAATATTGAAGTCAGAAAATTGGACTTTAAGGGAAATTACTAGGGATAAAAAGAGAAGTAGTAACAATATAACTTCAACAAGAAAAAAATATGAATATGCACCTAACAATTCAGTTATATATACATATTATATATACAACATATATATACATATTATATATACATTTTATATATATACACATACAGTTATATATTATATATATTATATATACTTCAGGATATGAGGGGAAAAGATGAGGGAATTAGCAGTGAGAATTTGGCAAATTTGCCATAATAATGGGTAACTCTAATATAATATCCTTAATAATTGATAGTTCAAACAAATGAAAAATCAGTAAGGCGATAAAAGATTCAAAAGCATAGTCATCTAATGAACATATCAAACATTTTCCAAAATGTTGAATATGCACAATATCTTCCATGATACATAGAATAGAGAAAATATTACCAAGACATACGTATTGAAAAATATGAGCAAATTTCAAAGGAAAAACATCCTATACACTATAATATGTAATTTTAATATATATTATGTATTTATATATTGAAATTACATATTATACTAAATATTATTTATGTATACATATGTACATATACATATATATGATTTTATTTACATATATACATAGATATATATGAAATCCAAAAAAACACAAAGGATAAAGGATATGAACAGGTATTTCATGCTCAGCCTCATTAGTAATTAGAGAAAAGCAAATTACAACCATAATGAAATAGCACTTTACTCACTTCATTGACATAAGTTTAAAAGTCAGAAAGCATCAAATTTAGGCAAGGATACCACGAAATGTTAACTCTTATACTGTGTTTGTGGAAGCATAAAATGGTACCATCACTTTGATAAAGAATTTGCATTAATGTCCTAAAAGTTGGACATATACTTGGCTTATGGCCCAGATTCTGCACCTCGGTATATACACTTAGCACCTGTGGATTCATTTTCTCGTCTTCACATCAAATTCTCCCATTCTATGTCTACCTACTAAAGGGAGTGAAAAAAAAATACCTGCTAAGATTGATTAAGTCTCTCCAGGTAAAAGGGAAAGCTGGTTTAATGATGAATACATTGGGGTTTTTGTGGTTTTGGGGGGGCGGCACTGGCAGACGAACTGTGCTGAAATCTAGTCTAGAGTCATCGGCCAGTTGTCACATTTTCTGCATCTTTGGTGAACATGGTATCTTTCTGTGTTCACAAGCCTTGGGGTGCTCAGTGATCCCCGTTTGTAATGGCAGGTGAACAGCTTCTTCCTCCACCAATCAGAGGTGAATCTCTGGGTCACCAGATCAGTGGAGATCCTCACAATGGAGACTTCTTACGGCTTTATAAGCTCAGTCGACTAGCCACTCTCTGTTGAATGGACTGGGCTGGGCTCGCTGACTTCCACTGGTGGGAAGAAGCTTGTGACACTGCAAAGATCATCCATAACTCTGGGTGATATGTTGGAATTTCATCTTAGAAAACGAGAGGTCAATTATGAGAATTAGTCTTTTTGAAGATAACCTAAGGATAATCAGCTAGCCCCTCAGTTTCTTAAAAACTGAACGACACTTTCACCTTCTTATGTCTGTTGATATGGACACTACAATTAAACTTTGTATTTAAATACATTTATCCTGCACTTATTCCCATCTGTTAGACCCATCTCTATGCTCTGATCATTGTCTCAATGCCACCCCAGTTTTGTTCAGACGCAGTGACATTCACATAGCATTCCTGATAACTGAACAGTTCATTGTTCAGAATTCTTCAACACAAAGGACAAAAGAACATAGGCATGAAAATAGAAAATATCACTCTCTAAAGTCATGTTGATTCTAATAAGACCTTGAACTGAGTAAAAAGACTTATTTCTGAATCATTCAACAAACATGCATCAAGGACACTGTCCCAGGTATTGGGAGAAGACAAAGCTGCATAAGAAACTAATTTTTCTCAGAGAATTTATTTTGCAGTGAAGGAAACACAAATCAATCAATAAAACAGAAGGTAAAATAAAATGTCTCAGACGAGATCACACAGCTTAACAGTTGAGGCAGAATAAGGAAGAACTGATTGTGACCACAGCAGTCAGCAGGCTCCATAAATCAGTGGCACTTGCACATGGGAGTTTTAGGAACGCCGTGAGGACAGACGTGAGTTCTGAATGTGCACACTATACAGAAGGAATAGAGCGCAAGTGGTGAAACTGGTAAAATTTGGTGGGAGATGAGGCCGGAACTTGAGAGTAGATTACAGAAGGTCTTCAATGCAATTGTAATGCATTTCAACTTTATTCTTCAGGCTGCCAGCCCCTGAAGACTATATGAATGGGAGAAATGTCAACTGACTTCGGTTGTAGGGAGTTAACTAGGGCGGCCATGTGAATGACAGATTTGAAGATCTGGTTAATGAGGAATAGTTAATAAGATACTCAAGGAATCCAGGTTTATTCAAGCGATCGATTGGATAAGGAGTTCCTCATAGGAAGCTTTTAAATTGCTTTTTCCCATTTCATTTCCCTCAAGTTTTCGTTTTGCTCAGAAACCTATTCAAATTCAAACATCTATAGAGTTTTCTTCAAAACTATAATGATGTTTTCAGATACATAAATACAACATTTCAACAAGAATTCTGAGAAAGATATTAAACATCTGATATAATCTGGTTCCTTAATATTGGATTCTGAGGGACTTAAAAATGTGCTTTCTTCTGATGAAAATTCACATTGAATTGAGGAGAGCTGGTTACGAAGAGCATGAACTGCAAATAAGTGGGGAAAAATACCAAAAGAAACAAGGCAAAGGGACACTTAAGCGGTTTAAGTAATATGCATATTTTAGATATTAGGCTTTATCATTATTACAATGCATTTAATACATCAGAAAGATCTAAAAAAAATTACCTTCATTGACTATAAAGAGTCATAACAAAGCCTTTTTATGTACAGAGCCAGTGTTAATTAGGTGTGACTTTGAGAAGTCTTTTAAAGTGCGGGTGAGGTGGAGAGCACAGCTAGTGCAGAAACCAGCCAGTCAAGAACAACCTATAGAGCACATCAGTAGGAGAAGTCTTTCCCCAGAGACTCGTTATTTGATGATGGAAAAAGAATGGTTAGACATCAAATGGGTTTTGGACAGTTTTAAGGTACTAAAGTATTTTCCTGGGGAAAAAAATTTATATTAGAGACAGATCATAGAGCTATGCAATGATGGAACAGAATGAAAGATGAGCGATACCCAGCTTGTAAGATATTATATGTCCCCGCAGCAATGGATATTTGCATTTTCCCCAACAGTCTCCTGAATGAAATATGGTAATGTGTTTGTTGAAGATGTTTTCTGGGTAGTGGAATTACCCAGTGGAATTATTAGTGAATTACCCTTATTGTCCATGCAAGGTAAGATTCTCTGCAATCAAATCTCAATGAAAAAGTTTGGGAAAATTTTCACATGATTGTACCCAGTCAAAAAGTAATCATTGCATATCTGAAATTCACATTTAACTGGGCGTCTTGCATTTTCATTTGCTATCTATCCACATGTGGATTTTTACATATATATATGTAAAAAAAAGCTGAAAATAAATATATAAATAGATTAAGGGAAATTATTGCTGGGAGACGGAATTACAAATTATTTCATTTTTGTTTTTCATAATTTTCCAGTTTTCCAAATGTCTTATGAGTATTTGTCTTACTTACGTAATTACACAAGATTGAGATGTTCAATTAATGGAGTATTAGGCAAATATTGATTGAGCTGGTTTTGAGCTCTAAGCTTGACTCTATTATATTCTGATACATGGGCTACTGAAGGAAATAAAAGATCCCAACCTGGATATTTGACCAAGGTGACAAACACCCAGTCAAGACAAAAGTTCTGGAAGTAACAATTGGATAAAATCCTTTAGTATGCAACAAGAATGTTATATGGAAAAATACAGAATTGTATGGAATAACTGATAATAAACCACATGTGTACTTTTTCAAAGAAAGTTGAATGTGCATTTTAATTTGTTGTTAATGTTGTTTTCACTTTTTCTACACTTTAACAGCCTATATTTTATTTAAAAGTGGATGAAAAATGTAGGGGTGGTAAGAGTGGATATAAAAGTACATTTTAACAAATCCCTTAAGAAAAACTTGAAATGTTTATGTTAAAAAATATTTCACATGGGATGTTATAAAGTCTAATATACTGAACAACTGAGTACCCACCTCCTGACTTTTTAATTTATCACATATTAACATTTCACTGTATTTGCTTCTGACCTTGTTAAGTGATGAAACATTGCAGATAAAGTTGAAACTCCTTATGTTTTTCTCCCATTCACATTACCCTTTCATCCTCTACCTGGGATGTCAACCGCTATCCTGAATTCTGTATTTACAATCTTAAAGGGCAAGTCCTTTTACCTTGCCTGCTTTACATAATTACTTATGTAAATATCCATAAAATATATATACCATTTTATTCATATATATATACAATTTTGTGCTGTTATTAAAATTTTTATAGATGGCCCAGCAATATCCACATCATTGTACAATTTTATTCTTTTGGCTTAATACAGTAGTTTCTATTAAAAGAATCCATGTTGATAACTGGAGTTCTAAATCGCTAATTATAACCACTGTGTAGGATTCCTTCTTACCAATATAACATTTATCCACTTGTCTTTGCTGAACATTTAGGTAATCTCCAATTTTTCTTTGTAACAGACAATACTACAGTGGACATGCAGTGCACATAAATAAGTTTCTAGTAGATTTAGAAATATTGAATAAAAGTTTATGAACATATTCAATTTCACTAGATATTGTCAGAGTGATCTTAAAAGTAGTAGTACCAATTTACACATTCACTGGAAATCTATGAGTTTATTTCCTCACATTATCACCAGCTCTTGTTATTATCAGACTTTGAAATTTTGACAATCTGTGAAATGGTATTCCATAATTTTACTTTGCATTTTTTGTCCATTAGTAAGTTTAAAAATCTATTCTGATAGTTATTGATCAGGTGTGTGTTATTTTATGTGAATATATGTTCATGTCTTTTTCCCTGTGTTTATTTTGTTGCTCATTTTTTCTCATTATGCTTTTTTATAAATTCCTGATACTAACAGCTATGTGTGCTCTCCTGAGCTATAGACTGTGCTTCTTAACTTTGTATAAAGTGTTTCTGTCAAAAAGAAGTAGGATTGTATTGTATTTTACTGTAGTTAAATTTATGTAATCCTTTACGATTTGTATAAATTTTATCATACACCAATATCATAAAGCTAGACTCCTAAAATTGTTCTAAAATTTTGAAGTTTTGCTTCCTACATTTGCTTTTTTAATCTACATGTATGGATTATAGAAAGGATGTAATATTTTATGGGTAACCAGATGACCTAAAACAACTTATTTGTTGCCATAATTTCACCATTTAATTATAATATCACTTCTATCTGATTAAATTTCCATATATAGGCAAATCTGTTTCTGAGCTCTCGGTTCTACTCCATTACTCTATATACTATTTCTGTAACAATTTTTACTTTTGTAACCATTATAATAAGGGGTGAAATGTGGTAAGGTAAGATTCTTACTTAGCTCTTAAAAATTGCCTTAGCTACTCCATGAAAATTTGAGAATCAGCTTGCCCAGTTTCACAAAAAACCTGTTAGGATTCTTATGGGAAATGTATTTTTTTTAATTTTTATTTTTTTCGGATGTACATCATATTTCGAATTCTGTATACATTGCATCATGTTCACCACCCGAACACTAATTATAGTGCATCCCCTCACATGTGACCCTAATCACCCCTTTTGCCCTCCGCCCTCCCCACTTCCCCAATGGTAACCACCAGTCCAATCTCCAATACTATGTGTTTTGTTGTTGTTGTTGTTTTTATCTTCTACTTATGAGTGAGATCATATGGTATTTGACTTTCTCCCTCTGACTTATTTCACTCAGCATAATACCCTCAAGGTCCATCCATGTTGTCACAAATGGCAGGATTTCATCATTTCTTATGGCTGAGTAGTAGTCCATCGTGTATAAATACCACATCTTCTTTATCCATTCGGCCCTTGACGGGCACCTAGGTTGCTTCCATGTCTTGGCTATTGTGTATAATGCCGCAATGAACATAGGGGTGCCTTTGTGTTTTCAAGTTCTTTGGATAAAGACCCAGCAGTGGAAAAGCTGGATCATATGATAGATCTATCCTCAATTTTCTGAGGATACTCCAAACTGCTTTCCATAGTGGCTGCACCAGTTTGCACTGCCACCAGCAGTGAACAAGGGTTCCCTTCTCTCCACACCCTCTCCAACATTTGTTGTTTCCTGGCGTGTTAATTATAGCCATTCTGACCAGAGTGAGGTGATACCTCATTGCAGTTTTGATTTGCATTTCCCTGATAGCTAATGATGTTGAGCATCTTTTCATATGCCTGTTGGCCATCTGTATATCTTCTTTGGAGAAATCTCTGTTCAGATCTTTTTCCCATTTTCTAATTGGATTGTTGGTTTTTTTGTTGTTAAGCTGTGTGAGTTCTTTGTATATTTTGGATATTAACCCCTTATCTGATATGTGGTTTGCAAATATCTTCTCCCAATTGTTAGGTTGTCTTTTCATTTTGTTGATGGTTTCCTTTGCTGTGCAGAAAGTTTTTAGTTTGATGTAGTCCCATTTGTTCATTTTTTCTTTTTTTTTTTTTTTAAAGAGATGCCAATTTTTTTTTTTTTTTTAAGATTTTTTATTATTTCCTTTTTCTCCCCAAAGCCCCCCGGTACATAGCTGTATATTCTTCGTTGCGGGTTCTTCTAGTTGTGGCATGTGGGACGCTGCCTCAGCGTGGTCTGATGAGCAGTGCCATGTCCGCGCCCAGGATTCGAACCAACGAAACACTGGGCCGCCTGCAGCGGAGTGCGCGAACTTAACCACTCGGCCACGGGGCCAGCCCCTGTTCATTTTTTCTTTTGTTTGCCTTGCCCGGTCAGACATGGGACTTGAAAATATGCTGCTCAGACCAATGTCATGGAGCGTACTGCCTATGTTTTCTTCTAGAAGTCTCATGGTTTCGGGTCTTACATTCAAGTCTTTAATCCATTTTGAGTTGATTTTTGTGCATGGGAAATGTATTTATTGATTGGTTGAGGAAAAATGGAAATCTTTCTGATGCTGATCTTTCTATGTGGAAATGTTATATCTCTTTTAATTGTGTATCCTTTTATATCCCGTACTGATATTTTTAAATTTTTTCAATAGAGGTACCACATGTGAATGGGTTATTTTATATTGCATTTTATAGGAAGTTATGTCAGATGAATAGGATTTTATTTATTATCTATAATTCTGTTCTATCTATACTATTAGTGAAATTTCATAGTTGTAATAGTTTGTAGTTTCTCTTGCTTTTTCTGTGTAGTTAATTCACATCTTCTAGAAGTAAACGTAGTTTTATCTCTTTCTTTTTCTAATTCTTATATCTCATTTCTTTTCCTTATCATCGCTTAAAGTATCTAGTTTTGAACTTTAATAGAGATACTGATAATGGGCATTCTTGTCATTACTAAATTTAATGATAATGCTTCCAAACTTCCACCACTAGATTTGACGTCTTCTGTAGATTTCTGAACTGTATCCTTTATCAGGTTAAGGAAATTCTCTTCTCTCTTTAATTCCCTGTGAGTTCTTAACTTAATGAGTGTTGAACTCTATCAAATGTCTTTTCTGCACTTGTTGAGATGATCCCATGGCTTTTCATGTTCAATCTGTTAATCCAAGATCAGGGCTGCCATGTTCAGCTGTGCAAACCATGCTCCACCCAACCTAGGATGTTGCCATCCCCATAAAATAGTTCCCCACAAACTGCAGCGTGGATGGATTGTCCTGGAGCTTTGCAATGTCAATGTGTCATGTTCTATGGTAGGGTATATTCATAGACTTTCTAATATTAAACCATAATTGAATTTCTGGGTGGGGAGGGAGATTACTAGATCATGGGGACAGATTTGGCTAACTTTTCCAGCAAATTCTGTTTTCTTGTTCTTATGTAGTAACAGAAGATAAGCTTGTACCTGCCCACACTAGAGAATTCATTCCTCAGTCTCACTTGCAGCTAGATATGTCTGTGTAACTTAGTTCAGGTCAATGAAATGAGAGAACAAGTGATGTATACAACATGCAAATCAACTTAAAAGACAAGCCATTTTCTTGAAGCTCCACTCTTGTCCCTTCCAACAAGCAGAAACAAAACCCACTTTCGACCATGTAGATGAGGACAACGCCCTAGGGCAGAGTTCAGAAAACTATCGCAAGGGCCAGATCTGGCTCTCCAACTGTTTTTGTGAGTAAAGTTTTATTGGAATACAATCATATCCATTTGTTTACACATTGTTTATGTCTGCTTCCATTCTTCAACAGAAGAGTTGAGTAGCTGTGACAAAGAACATCTGGCACACAACACATGAAATATCCACTATCTGATCCTTCACACAAGAAGGTTGCTGACTCCTGCCCTAAAGCATAAATTCTCGAACTATAATGGGTGTCAGAATCAGCAGGAGAACTTATTAAAGCAATTTTGGCTCCACTAATAGATGCAATTCAGTACATCTGGGATGGGTCCTAAGAATTTACATTTCTGACAAGTTCCTAGGTGATGCAGATACTGCTGATTCATGGATCACAGTGTGAGGACCACCGCCCTGTGTAATAAATGAGCAACAACAAGAGTGAGAGAACCTGGTTCCCTAGATGATGGACGGATTTTACCCACCTGACAAAAAAGACCTCTCCCACTATGACTGTTGGTGTAAGACATATAAACTACATTTCAGGAATTCTTTCTTATAGTAGTTTAGGATTTTGCCACCCAAACACACATATGATGTGTTTTTATAAACAAATAAATAGAGAGAGAGGTAGATATGTGGATGTGTAAATATATACACAGTTGAATTTAATTTGCTAGTATTTATTTGAGCTTTTTACTTTTGTGTTCATATATGAGACCGGTTTATAATTTTTTTCTTATACTTTGCTTGGCAAATTCTTTTTGTACTAGCTTCATAAAATAATTATTGTAGCTTCTTCTCTTTATTCTATTAAGTAGTTTGTATAAGCTAGAGATTACTTATAGCTTGATGATTTGATAGAAAGTTACCTAAAGGGTGACAATTAGACAACCATCCATGAATAAAAACAGCTCTGCAAGAGCTCTGGAGACCACTGAAGAAACTTCAGCAACACAATGGATCAAAAAACTTGAACAGGCTGAACAACCATCTTCCCCAGCATTTCACGGTACTGCACAAAGGTCCCACATCAGTTTCACTCAGAGACTGGCAAAGCTGAGACATACATGGCTAGGAACAAGGAAGTAAAACAGAGGCTACCAATAGCAGCCACACAGCGGCAGCAACCACAGTTCCCAGTGACCTGTTCTGCAAACCATCCCAGCAGCTTTTGCGACTGAAGAAACCAAT
Source organism: Equus asinus (assembly GCF_041296235.1). NCBI lineage: Eukaryota > Metazoa > Chordata > Mammalia > Perissodactyla > Equidae > Equus > Equus asinus. The sequence goes on along the minus strand of NC_091791.1, from coordinate 109,310,793 downwards.
GATCAGCACAGCTGCTGTGGACTGCCTGCAGATTTCATCAGTTTTCACCCTACAGGTATTTGTGGTTGCTGACACCAGCTGCATGAATCCCTGCCTACCCTCTCCCCTGGCCACAACAAGAGCCCAGGACCTGCACTGGCAGCCAGCCCAGGCCTCTGCAGATGTGTGAATACAAGAACACCAGTATAGACCCCCAAAGCTGACTCCCACCACCTGGGCATGCTCAGAGATAGTCCCTCCAACTGTGTACTTGCATACTGCCAGTGTGACGCCCATCACTGGCCTCCATTGACATGTGCACGTCGGTGACAAGATCCTGCAGCCACTGAAGTGCACATCAATAGCCAAGGCTCCCACAGCTTCTCGTGGGCCCAGCTTTGGCCCTCTCTCCTGTCACTGGCCTGCACCACGGGCCTCACCTGCAACTAGCCCCCCACAGCTGACCATCTGCACACTCTCAGACTGACTACTGTCACCAGCCTCCACTGGTCTTGTACAAACATCCATGAGGAGACCATGCAGCTACAGGTGACATACTGACAGCCAGGGCCCCCACAGCTTTTTGCAGGCCTGGATTTGGCCCTATCTCTGGTCACCAGTTTGCTGACTGGGTTCACCTGCAGCTAGTCACTCCAGTTGTGCCCCTGCATGCCCTCAACCTAACTTTCAACACTGGTCTCCACTGCCATTTGCCCATGGCAAGAACCAGCAGCCATGGTAGTGTATGCTGACAGCTAGGGCCCCTACACCTGCAGTGTGACCAGAGTTGGATCTGGCCCTTGCTGTTTACCCTGGCTCCCCACAATATGTGTATGTTTACAACTGGCCCCTGCCACTACACAGGCACCTGCAGCTGAACACCTCAGCCAAGTATGTACACACCACTGACTCTGGCCACCACCAATGTCTGCCCTGACCTATAACTGCTGGACCAGTGGGTTCCATTGAGGACCCCAACAGCCCTTGCAGTCTCAGCAGACCCCCCACAGTGCTCACCAAAGACAATGCAGTTGTGGATGCTATGGACCTCAGCAGCCTGAGATGATAATTCACCACACACTCTCAGACCCAGCGCTGCCAAATGCCCCCACCCTTGGTGTCCTGCACCACTAGACTTGGGGCCACAGCATGCACCCTACTCACAGATTAAAGTCTTTCCTTACTGAAATTAATTCATAAATTCTGAAGGAAGTGACTGTTTCTTCAAACATTCAGACACCTATGCAAAGCTACAAGGACCATGAAGAATCACAGAACCATTTCTCCACCAAAGGAACACAACAAATTTCCAGAAATTGACCCCAAAGAAATGGAAATATAGGAATTTACCATCAAAGAATTCAAAGAAATTCTCAGAGAGCTACAAGAGAACACAGTAAAACAATTTAACAATCAGGAAAACAACACAAAAGCAAATTGAGAGGTTCAACAAGAGATAAAAAAACATAAAAAAAGAACAAAAGAGAAATTTTTGAGCTGAAGAATTCAATAGAGAGATTTAAAAACCTGGACCAAGCATAAGAAAGAATCAGTAAGCTCAAAGACAGATCACTTGAAATTATCCAGTGAGAGGACCAAAAAGAAAAAATATTGAGATGTATTTAAGATAACCTACAGGATTTATGAGACACCATTAAAAGAAACAATCTTCATTTCATTGGAGTCCCAGAAGGAGAGGAGGGGGAGAAAGTAGTAGAAAGCTTATTTAAAAAAAATAACGGCTGACAAAATCTCAAGCCTGGAGAGATATTTGGACATCCAAGTCTGTGATGATAATAATAATTCACTCCAAAATTTTGATCCAAAACAATCTTCTCCAAGACATACTATAATAAAACTGACTAAAGTCAAAAACAAAGAGAGAATTCTTCTTAGAGAATTCTCTAAACACAGCAAGAGGAAAAAAATATCTCTCATACAAGGGACCCCTCATAAGGCTGTCAGCTGATTTGCCAGCAGAAACCTTGCAGACCAGGAGAGAATTGGAAGATATATTCAAAGTGCTGAAAGAAAAAAAACTACCAACAAAGAATGCCTTATTCATCAAAGTTGTCCTTCAGAAATAAGGGAAAGTTAAAGAATGTCCCAAATTAATAAAATTAAGGGAGTTAATCACCACTAGACCTACCTTAAAAGAAATGCTGAAAGGTGTTCTAGTTCAAATGAAAGAACGCTAACTAGTAACATGAAAACATATGAAAATATACAACACAGTGGTAAAGGTAAGTATATACTCAGATTCAGAATACCGTAATAATGTAATATGGTGGTGTGTTAAATACTTAACTCTAGTATAGAGTTTAAAAGATAAAATGTGGTATACTAATCACTTAATTCTAGTATACTAAAGTATAAAGGACAAAGTATTAAAAATAGCAAAAGCTACAATAATTTGTTGATGTATACATAAGATAAAAAGATGTAAACTCTGACATCAAAAACATAAAATTGAGGGGAAATAAAACGGCAGAGTTTTTGTATGCAATCAAAGATAAGTTGTTATCAGCTTAAAATGAATATCTACACATGTTTCAAGTAAGCCTCAAGGTAACCTCAAAGCAAAAACCAACAGTATATTTACAAAAGAGAAAAAGAAAGTAATCTAAGCACACCATTATGGCAAATCATCAGTTCACAAAGGAAGACAGCAAGAGAGGAAGGAAGGAACAAAAGAACTATAAAATAGTCAGAAAAAAATTAACAATATGGCAATAGCAAGTCCTGATTAATCAGTAATTACTTTAAACGTAAATAGATTAAATTATTCAACCTAAAGGTACAGATTGACTGATTGAATAAAAAAAAGACCAAACTATATACTGCTTCCAAGAGACTAACTTCAACTTGAAGGACACACATAGGCTCAAAGTGAAGGGATGGAAAACCATATTCCATGAAAATGAAACTGAAAGAGAAGAGAACTATCTATACTTATATTGGACAAAAGAGATTTTAAGTCAAAAACTACAACAAGAGACAAAGAAAGGCCATTATATACTGACGAAGGGGTCAATTCATCAAGAGGATGTAATAATTGTGAATACATATGCACATAGCATCAAACACCTAAATATATTAAGAAAATACTAACAGATCTGAAGATAGTAACAGATAAATACAAGAATAGTAGAAGACTTCAATACCCCAGTTTCTAAAATAGATAGATGATCCAGACAGAAAAACAATAAGGAAAAAATGGACTTGAACTGTACTGTAGACCAAATGGACCTAAAAGACATACAGAACATTCCATCCCACGGCAGCAGAACACACATTCCTCATAACACAAGGCTCAGGAAATTTAAATGATTGAAATTATACCAACTATCTTTTCTGACAACAGTAGTATGAAACTAGAAATCAATAACAGAAGAAAAACTGGAAAAATCACAAATATGTGGAAAGTAAACCATTCATTACTGAACAGCCAGTGAGCCAAAGATGAAATTAAATGGGAATCAAAAAAAATCCTAAATAAATGAAAATGGAAATATACCAAAATTCAAGGCATGCAGCAAGAGCAGTGCTAAGAGGAAAGTTTATAATGATAAATGCCTATGTTAAGAAAAAAACAAACATTTCATATAAATACCTAACTTTACACCTCAAAGAACCGGAAAAAGAAGAACAAATTAAGCCCAAAGTAAGCAGAAGGGAGGAAATAACAAATATCAGAGCAGAAATAAATAAAATAGAGAATAAAAATCAATAGAAATGATCAACAAATCTAAGAGTTGGCTTTTTGAAAAGTTAAAATTGATAAACTTTTAGCAAGAGTTACCAAGAAAAAGACAGAGGACTCAAATAAATAAAATTTTAAATGAAAGAGGAGACATTAGAACTGATACCACAGAAATACAAAGGATTAAAAGAGACTACTATGGTAGTCCTACAGGACTATAACCAACAGAGAAAGAGTTCTTAAACAGCTACCATCCCCTGGGCACAGTAAGAGGCAACAGTCCCAGGAACTCGGTTTTTCTGTGAAGGAGGCCTATTAGCTATTCATCATTACTGCATCTGAGGGGCAGGCTTTTATTTAAACACTCATCTCGGGACAGACTGTAATCCTTTCCCAAGACTTCAGATGACAAGTGCTATCTTCATGCTCAGCTGAAGCACATGCTGGAACACAAGTGTCTCCTGAAGGGGAGCTTTACACTCATATGGTGCATAAGTTTCTGCAACTGCCTCCAGGGGGGACAGCCCCTTATTTGCCTGACTCTGCTGGCTAGGGAGGTTTGCATTCCAGGGCCCCACAGGGCTCTGGCAATAAGATAGATGGTTCTTGTCAGGCTGCCTCACCCAGGGCACTGCAAAGATAGCAGACTGAAGCACACCTCTCAGTCTTTCTGTGAAGGAGGCCACTTTGCTTTTCCTGGAACTTTGGCCTGAGGTGCAGACTTCAGGTTTTGCACACACTTAGTGGCCTATGAAGCTGCTCTCAAGGAACATAGGCTATGGATGCCATCTTGGCACTCTCCCTTTGCCTTGCTCCAGATTGCAGGTGTCACCCAGAAAAGAGCTTATGCACTCATCTGGAGTCCTGATTTTTGTGACTGCCACCCAGGGGACATCTCCAGATTGCCTTGCCCTTGTGGCCAGCAAGGCTTACACTTGTGGTCCCACAGGACTGTATATATTTGCATGCTTTTAAAAGCTGATGCAGGAGGATCTGGTTTCTAGTCAGCTTGAATCTGGGTGCTGAGATCCTCTCCTTTGGGACACTGGCAGGTTTTGGCATATCCTCAACTACTGGAAGACATTAAAAATATAATGGACTTCTTGGACAAGAACAAAAATTTGAGAGACAACCAAGAGCTCTGGGAAGGAGAAATGACAATGTTTACCTCCTACATAAGTCTCCTCCTTAAAGACTGGGAGAGGTGGTTGTTTTATCTACTATATAGAAACCAACAAAAAGTCAAACAAACTGAAGAAAGAGAGGAATATGTTCCACATAAAAGAACAAGATAAAACCTCAGACAAAAGAAAAATCCTAATGAAATAGCGATATGTAATTTACCTGATACAGGGTTCAAAGTAATTATCATAAAGGGGGTCACCAAAATGGGGAGAAGAATGGATGAATACAGTGAGAACTTCAACAAAGAGATGGAAAATACAAGAAAGTACCAAATAGAAGTGACAAAGCTGAAGAATACAATAGCTGAACTGAAAAGTTCACTAAAAGGTTCAAGAACAGACTAGATGAAGCAGAAGAAAAGATCAGTTAACTAAAAGACAAGACAATGAAACTCACACAATTAGAACAGCAAAAAGAAAAAAAGAACGAAAAAAGTGAAGATAGCTTAAGGGACTTATGAGGCAACATAAAATTGCCTAAGATTCACATCACAGGGCTCCCAGAAGGAGAAGAGAAGGAGAAAGGGGTAGAAATATTATTTGAAGAAATAATGGCTTCCCTGAACACTTCTCTAACGTGGGGAAGGAAACAGACATCTAGATCCAGGCACCCCAGAGAATCCCAAATAAGAGGATACAAAGAGACTCACACCCAGACACACTATAATTAAAATTTCAAACATTAGAGACAAGGAGAGAATATTAAAAACAGCAAGGGAAAAACAACTTGTTATGTACAAGGGAACCCTCATAGGAACATCCACAGATCTTTCAACAGAAATTTTCAGGCCAGAAGGAAATGCCATGATATAGTCAAAGTGCTAAGAAAAAAAAAGCCAACCAAGAACACTCCATTCAGCAAAGTTATCATTCAGAATTGAAGGAGACAAAGAATTTTCCAGATAAGCAGAAGCTAAAGGACGTAACCACCACTAAAGTGCCCTTACAAGAAAGGTGAAGAGACTTCTTTAAGCTGAAAAGAAAGAGTGCTAATTAGTAACAAGAACACATATGAGAGAATAAATCTCACTGGAAAGATAAATATATGGTAAATGTAGTATATTACTCACTTATAAAGCTAGTATGAAGGTAAAAAACAACAGTAAAATACCTATTATAACAATAATTACTTAAGGGATATATAAGATAAAAGGATGTAAAATGTGACATCAAAAACATAAAATGTAGTGGGGGAGAGTAATAAGGTTGAGCTTTATGGTGGGGTCAAACTTAAGTTGTTATCAACTTAAAATTGACTTATAGATATAAGTTCTTACATGTATGCCTCATGGTAACCACAAAGCAAAAGCCTATAGTAAATACACAAAACACAAAGAGAAAAGAATATAAGTGTACCACTGAAGAAAATCACCAAACCACAAAGGAAGCCAGCAAGAGGAGAAGAAAATAACAGACAGGAACTACAAAAACATCTGGAAAACAATTAACAAAATGGCAACAAGCACAAACCTATCAATAATGACTTTAAATGTAAATGGACTAAATTAGACAATCAAAAGACATGGAGTGGCTAAATGGATATAAAATAAGACCAATCTATATGCTGCCTACAAGAGACTCACTTTAGATGTAAGGACACAACAAGAAGATATATTTGTAAATATTTATGCACCCAACATAGGAGAACATAAATATATAAAGCAAATATTCACAGATCTAAGGGGAGAAATAAACAGCAATACAATACGAGAAGGGGACTTTAATGTCCCACTTACATCAATGAATACATTATCCAGACAGAAAATCAATAAGGAAATATCAGCCTTAAAGGATGCATTAGACCAGATGGACTGAACAGATATTTATAGAACATTCCATCCAAAAGCAACAGAATACACATTCTTCTCAAGTGCACATGGAACATTTTCCAAGATAGATCATATGTTAGGCCACAAAACAAGTCTTAATAAATTTAAGAGAACTGAAATCATATCAAGCATCTTTTCCAACCACAATGGTATGAAACTAGAAATGAATTACATGAAGAACCTAGAAAATTCACAAACATGTAGAGATTAAACAACATGCTACTGAACAACCAATGAGTCAAAGAAGAAATCAAAGGGAAATCAAAAAATACCTTGAGACAAATGAAAATGGAAATGTAACATACCAAAATTTATGAGATGCAGCAAAAGTGGTTCAAAGAGGGAAGTTCATAGCAATAAATGCTTACTTCAAGAAACAAGAAAAGTCTCAAATAAACAACCTAACTTTACACCTTAGGGACATAAAAACAAAAGAACAACTGACCCTAAAGTTAGTAGAAAGAAGGAAATAAAGATCACAGCAGAAACAAATGAAATAGAGACTGAAAAGACAATAGAAAATATCAGTGAAACTAAGAGCTGATCTTTGAAAAGATAAAATTAACAAACATTTAGCTAGATATCAAGGAAAAAAGAGAGGACTCAAATAACTAAAATCAGAAATGAAAGAGGAGATGTTAAAAATGATATCACAGAAATAAAAAAGAACCATAAGACACTACTATGAATAATTATATGCAACATATTGGACATTTTAGAAGAAATTATTTAACTCCTAGTAACATACAACCTACTAAGACTGAATCATGATGAAATAGAAAATCTGAACTAATTACTAGTAAGGAGATTGAATCAGTAATCAAAAACTCCTCAAAAGACAAAAGTCCAGGACCAGACAGCTTCACTGGTGAACTCTACCAAACATCCAAAGGAGAATGAATGTCAATCTTTCTCAAACTCTTCCAAAACATAGAAGAGGAGGGAACTCTTCCAAACTCATTTTACAAGGCCAGCATTACCTTGATACCAAAACCAGACAAGGATCCCAGAAGAAAAGAAAATTACAGGTCGATACCCTGATGAACATAGATGCAAAAATACTCAACAAAATATTAGCAAACCAAATTGAAAAATACATTAAAAAGATCATACACCACAATCAAGTGGGATTGATTCAAGGGATGCAAGGATGGTTCAACATTCACAAATCAGTCAATGTGTTACATCACATTTAAAAAATGAAGAGAAAAACATCATATGATCACCTCAATAAATGCAGAAAAAGTATTTAACAAAATTCAACATCTATTTATGAAAAGAAACTCTTAACAAAGCAGGCATGGAGGGAATGTACCTCAACATAATAAAGGCCATACATAACAAGCCTACAGCTAACATCATACTTGATGGTGAAAAGCTTTTAACTCTAAGATCATGAATGAGACAAAGATGCCTACTCTCACTACTTTTATTCAACATAGTATTGGAAGTCCTAGCCAGAGCAATTAAGCAAGAAAAAGAAATAAAATGCATACAAACTAGAAAGGAAGAAGTAAAATGATCACTCTTTGTAGATGATATGATATTACCTATAGAAAACTCTAAAGACTCCATTAAAAAAAAGCTGTTAGAAATAATATGCAAATTCAGTAAAGTTGAAGGATACAAAATCAATATGCAAAAATCTGTTGCATTTCTACACACAAACAATTAACTATTAGAAAGAGAAATTAAGAAAACAATTCCATTTACAATTGCATCAAAAAAGAATAAAACAACTAGGAACAAATTTAATCAAGAATGTGAAAGACATATACAGAAAACTACAAGACATTAAAGAAAGAAATTGAAGAAGACACAGTAATTGGAAAGATATTCTGTGCTCATGGATTGGAGGAATTAATATTATTAAAATATCCACACTACCCAAAGCAACATGCAAATTCAATGTGAACGCTATCAGCATTTCAATGTCATTTTTCAGATAAATGGAACCAATTATCCTGAAATTTGTATGGAATCATAAAAGACCTCACATAGCAAAAGCAATCTTGAGAAAGAAGAATGAAGCAGGAAACATCAAGCTCTCTGATTTCAAACTATATTACAAAGCTATAGTAATTAAACAGTCTGGTCTTGGAGTAAAAACAGACACATTGATCAACAGAACAGATTAAAGAGCCCAGAAATAAATACATGCATATAAGGTCAATTAATTTCTGACAAAGGAGCAAATAACACAATGGAGAAAGGACAATCTATTCAATGAATGGTGTTAGGAAAATTAGACATCCACATGAAAAACAATGATGCTTTTCAACTATCTTACACCATACACAACAATTAACTCAAAATGGATTACAGACTTGAACCTAAGACCCAAAACCATAAAACTCCTTTGAAGAAAACATAGGCGATAAGCTCCATGACTTAGATCTTGGCAATGACTTTTTGAATCTGATACCAAAAGGAAAAGTAACAAAAGCAAAAACAAACAAGTGGGAGGACTACCTCATACTTAAAAGCTTCTGCACAGCAAAGAAAACCATCAACAAAATAACAAGTCAACCTACTGAATGGGAGAAAATATTTGCAAATCATGAATCTGACAAGGGCTAATATCCAAAATATAAAGAACTCATACAATTCAATAGTAAAAAGCAAAAACAAAAAACAATCTGATTAAAAAATGGGCAAATGATCTGAATAGACATTTTTCCAAAGAAGACATGCAGATGGCCAACAGATACATGAAAATATGCTCTGCCAGCATTAATCAGCAGAGAAATGCAAATGAAAACCACATGAGCTATCATCTCACACCTGTAAGAAAGGCTATTATCAAAAAAGAAATAGGAAGTATTGGTGACAATGTGGAGAAAAGGGAACCATGGTGCATTGTCGGTGAGAATGTAAACGGGTGCCTCTACTCTGGAAAACAGTATGGAGGGTCCTCAAAAAATTAAAAATAGAACTACATATAATCCAGAAATTCCTCTTCTGGGTAATTATCCAAAGAGAACAAAAACACTAACTTAAAAAGATATATGCACCCCATGTTTACTGCAGCATTATTTACAATAGCCAAGATATGGAAACAACTTAAGTGCCCATGGGTAGATGAATGGATAAAGAAGACGTGGTGTATATATATATGCGTATGTATATATGTATGTATGTTGTATGTATGTTGTATATATATGTATGTATGTGTGTGTGTATATATATATATATATATATGATGAAATACTATTCAGCGATAAAACTGAATGAAATCTTGCCATTTGTGACAACATGAATGAACCTTGAGGGCATTATGCTAGGTCATACAGGGGAAGACAAATACCATATGATCTCTCTTGTATGTGGAATCTAAAAAATAAATAAATAAGTGAAAACAACCAAGCTCATAGATACAGAGAACAGATTGTGGTTGCAAGAGGTAGGGTTGGAGTGGTGAGAGAAATGTGTGAACTCATTTTGGAGTTTTTTTCACTTAATTAAAAAAAATTTTTTTAAGAAACTACTGTGAGCAATGATATACCAACAAACTGGACAACCCAGAAGCATGGTTAAATTTCTAGAAAAACACTATTTGTCAAGTCTGAATCATGAAGAAATAGAAAATTTGAACAGACTAATAATAAGTAAAGGGATTGAATCAGTAATAAAAAACCTCCCAATAAAGAAAATTCCAGGGCCAGATGGCTTCATGGATGAATTCTACCAAACATTTAACAAACAATTAACACCAATTCTTTTCAAACTCTTCCAAAAACTGCAGAGGAAGGATCACTCCTAAATGCATTTGATGAGGCCAGCATTACCTGATACTAAAACCAGCTAAGGATACCATAAGAAAAGAAAACTAAAGACCAACATCCCTAATTAATATAAATGCAATTATTTTCAACAAAACACTAGTAAACCAAATTCAACAGCACTTTAAAAGGATCATATCCCATGATCAAGTGGGATTTACCTCTGGGATGCAAGGATGGTTCAACATACGAAAATTAAAACTGTGATACACCACATTAATAGAATGAAAGTCAGAAATCATATGATCACCTCAATAGATGTAGAAAAAGCACTAGACAAAATTCAACATTCTTTCATGATAACAGCTCTCAACAAATTTGGTATACAAGGTATATACCTCAACATAATAAAGGCCGTAAAAGTCAAACCCATAGCTAACATCGTAGTCAACAGTAAAAGTTTGAAAACTTTCCTTCCAACGTCAGAAAGAAGACAAGTGGGCCCCCTCTCAGTACTGTATAGTAGTGGAAGTCCTAGCCCAAGAAATTAGACAAGAGAAATAAATAAAAGTTATCCAAATCAGAAAGGAAGAAGTAAAGGTGTCTCTGTTTGGTGATAACATGATGTCATATATAGAAAATTCATTTAAAAATGGTTAGTCCTAACAAATGAACTCACAAAGTTTCAGGAGACAAAATCAACTATAAAAATCAGTTGCATTTCTATGCATTAATAATGAACTATCTGAAAAAGAAATAAAGAAAATAATTTAATTTACAATAGCATCAAAAACCATTAAATACTTAGGAACAAATTTAGCCAAGGAACTGAAGATCTATACACCAAAAAACTGTAAGACATTGAGGAAAGAAATGGACGTGAAATGGAAAGATAGTCTGTGTTCACCGATTGGAAGAGGTAATGTTAAAATGCCCATATTCCCCAAAGTCATTTACAGATTCAATGCAATCGCTGTAAATTCTAATGGCATTTTTCACAGAAATAGAAAAGAATCTTAAAATATGTATGGAACCACAAAAGACCTTGAGCAGCCAACATAGTCTGGAGAAAGAACAAAGTTGGAGGAATCACACTGCCTATTTTCAAACTATATTTTAAATCCATAGTCACCAAAACAGTGTGGTATTGGCATAAAAACAGACACATAGAGCAATGAAACAGAATCAAAAGCACAGAAATAAACCCATGCATACATGGTCAACTAATATTTGACAAGGGAGCTAAGACTACTCAAATAATAATCTCTTCACTAAAGGTGTTGGGAAAATTGGAAGAATGAAATTGGACCCCTATCTTGCCTCATTCAAAAATTCCCTCAAAATGGGTTGAAGATTTAAACGTAAGACCTGAAACTATAAAACTCTAAGAGTACATGGGAAAATCTCCTTAACATTGGTCTTGGCAAGGAATTTTTAGATATGACACATAAGCACAAGCAACAAAGGCACAAATCAACAATTGGGATCACATCAAACTAAAAATTTTCTACACAGCAAAAATAAGACAATCAACAAAATGAAAAGGCAGCCTACAGAATGGGAGAAAATATTGGCAAAGCATATATCTGATAAAGGGTTAATATCCAAAATATATAAGGAACACATACAACTCAATGGCAAAAATAATAACAATAATAATAATATGATTAAAAATTGGACAGAAGACTTGAATAGCCATTTTTCTAAAAAAGACACGCAAATGACCACAAGTACATGAAGATGTGCTCAACATCACTAAGCATCAGGGGAATGCAAATCAAACCACAATGAGATATCACCTCACACCTGTTAGAATGCCTGTTATCAAAAAAACAAGAGATGAAAAGTTTCCGGTGGAAAGGGAACACTTGTGCACTGTTGATGGGAATGTAGATTGGTGCAGCCACTATGGAAAATAGTATGGAGGTTCCTAAAAAAATTAAAAATAGAACTACAATATTATCCAGCAATCCCACTTCTAGGTATATATCCAAAAGAGATGAAATCAGTACCTGGAAGAGGTATATGCGCTCCTATGTTCATTGCAGCATTATTTACAATAGCCAAGATATGGAAACAACCTAAGTGACAATCAATGGGTGAATGGATAAAAAAATGTATTATACATATATGAATATTATTATTCAGCCATAAAAAAGAATAAAATCCTGCCATTTGCAACAACCCTGATAGACCTTGAGGGCATTATGCTAAGTGAAATATATCAGTCAGAGAAAGACAAATACTGGATAATCTCAGTTATTTGTGGAATCTGAAAATATCGAACTCATGGAAACAGAGAATAGAATAATGCTTGCTAGGTGCTTAGGGGTGAGGGAAATGGGGAAAGGTTAGTCAAAGGGTACAAACTTCCAGTAAGACAATGAATAAGTTCCAGGGATCTAATGTACAGCATGGTGACTACAATTAACAATACTGTATTGCATACGTGAAAGTTGCTAAGACAGTAGAGCTTTGACATTCTCATTATACCTACCACCGACAACAAAATGGTAATTATATGAGGTGAAGGATGTGCTATCTAACCTTATTGTGATAAACATTTCACAATATATATGTTTATTAAACCATCACTTTGTAAAGCTTCAACTTAATAAGTCACTTATATCTTAATAAAGCTTGAAAAAATCTATAAAACAATCTGAACTTAGAGGCTTTTGGTTACCAATTTTTTTGTTTAACGGCTAACAAATTGTTCAAGATTTGTATTATTTTAATATAATTACAAATGTGATAAATCATATAAAGAAACCAAAAGGGAATAATAGGATGCTTATTTTTGATTCCAGAAACAAGTCACTGGGGTGTCATATTTAGAGAGATGAGAATGAGCAAGCACTTGCCAGACAGACGGAGTTACAACACATCATGAAGCCAAAAAGAGCCTGGTGTGTCAGAGAACCCAGAGAGTTCAGTATGGCTAGGATAGAAAGCTAACAGGGGAGAAATCGGAGAGGAAGATGAGCAGAAAGGAAGATCACGTGAAGCTCTGCGGACAAGTAAGGGGTTTAGAACTCATAAAAACAGTGAAAAATCATCCAAACTTTTTATGTCTGGGAGTGACAATCTAGTTTCCATTTTGAAGATCACTTACTTCTGCTCTGGAGAGGGTAAGATTTTAGGAAGGCAAGAGTAAAAACGTGAAGCCCAAGTGGGAGGCAACTCTGTTAGTCCAGGAGGACATGGCCTGTGCTGCTGGGGAGAAGGAGAGAGATTTGACATGTGTTTTGAAGGAAGTCTTCACTGAATTGATTTGCTGAGGGACTGGATGTGGGGATGCAAATTAAAAATACACGTTTATAATATTCTAAAAACTCAGGCTACCTGGAGATAAAGTGGTGTACCATACTCAGAAATTACTTAATCAAGGAAGAGAAAACTGGTTTCCACATAGACCATTTAACATATTAATAGATTGTTTCTCATTATGGTTTTTTGACTTACAACTGAAGATTTTGGCTTAAGAGCCGGACCTCAGAAGTCACACATTTTACAGATTAGTGACATCAAAAGTTTCAGTAAACTACACAACTCTACTAGGCTTCTAGCTGTTAGGAGAGTCCTCAGCAGGGCCTGGCTGTTTGCTTTTCAAGATAATCCCTGGAATACAATCTGGGAACCATCATAGCAGATGACAAAGGACTCATACCTCATCTAGGTACTCTAGGTTATTCTCCACCAAGTTCTTCAGAGAAAAAAATCCCAAAATAGTTGTCTAAAGGGACAGAGTGACTCCAAATAGAGAAACTTGAGGTAAGTTTGAAATGGGGGCTATAGCCAGAAAACCATCATGAGAGAGACAATACAGATGATAAACAGTCTAGTCAACATGGCTACCATTACTGAGAACTTCACATGTATTTGTTTCACTGAATGTCTTGCAATCGCAATGCCAGCTCCATGAAGCTGGTATAATTATCTCTGTTTCAGATAAAGAAACTGAAGCAGAGAAAAATTGGGTAACTTGTTTAAGGTCATGGAGCTTGTAATGGACAGAAGAGAGAATCTGGGCACTGGTCTACATGACATCAAGGTCAATGCCATTGAAAGTCTCTGCCACTTTTCATATGTGTCACGTCTAGAGTTTCATAGTGAACACCACAGAATCCAAAGGTTTGCTCCACTCTGAATATGAGATCTTTGCACTAATAAGAGTTGACTCTCAGCTTGTCTTGGAGGATAAAGATGAGACAGAAAGAAACCAAGTTATCTACAGCAGACTTTGGGAAAAAATTTTAATAAACGACTTCCTACAGGTCTGTGTAGCTGGACTGCCTTCAAACTTGCTAGGACTTAGTTCTAATTTCTACTTTTGTTTTCTTTATTTGGAAAAGCCTTACCTTGGAATAAGGGTAGATGGAGTTATAACAGGTTCATCAGGCAAACACAGCTCCACACGACGCAGGTCAGGATTTCTCGTTTGAGATGGGCTGTATCTGCTTGACTCCAATCCTCTACCCTACAAGCAATCAGAGAAGATTTTCTGACACAACAAGCAGTTTCTAACTCTCTCCTTCTGCTTGAGCTCAAGAGAAACCACAAATGATAGCCAAGCTTCTGCCCTCCATACTTGCTTCACTCACCAATATTCCCTTGCAATCTAAAACTGTTTGCCCCAGAGTTAGCCCATGTGCAGTATTCTATGATTCAATATTTCGATTGTATGTCTCTCTCTGACATGTTTTTTCCTGCCCACATGAAACCTGAGTAAATTAAAACTTGCTTAGAACTATCAAAAAATAGTCTACCAATTTCTACCTCCTGCAGCAAGATCAGGCAGCTAGAGACAGAAGACAGCCTGCCACCCTCATTCTACTACTTGCCATTATTAATTACCTACCTTGCATAGAACACAGTGCCATGATGAGAAACTCCAGAAATATTCATTAACTTGCTCCTAAATAGAAATAGCATTTAACTCTAACAAGCTGTTGTTTATTAGCCTTATTAAATTGCAACTTGCTAACACTCCTCTCAACATTTCAGAGAGTATTTCAGAAGAAGGCTGGTCTTCCTCTGTTTGGTTCTCTCTGTCATGAGATTCAGAGAAGAGATATCATACAGTCTTTATTGGCAACATTTTGAGATTTGATACCATCCTCAGTTTTGGAGTGCTTTAAAAAAAATCTAATCCATTTGATCCATATCCTTATCAAGCTAGTGTCTATCATCAAAATAATATTAATATCAGAGTCTTAAATGAACACTAGTGGTATTTAGTATCCAACAGAGCCATCTGCCTATGCATCTAGAAGACCACTAATGTGATTCAATGGTAAGTTCAGAGAGTATAGAAAAGATAGAGAATAAAACTCTCATCACCAAACATTCCTATGTCTACACGGAACTTAAAAATATAAACTCTAGACTCTTCCCAAGATTGCATCCTGGAGCAATGTTTTCTATTTTTCCTATTTAGTCTCATTTTTTGTCCCTGTCAAAGCGAAAGCCATAATGGGCAGTGTCAGGAGACCTGACTTCTAGACTCAGCTTTATCTAATATTTGCTGTTTCACCCTGGCTCTATGGTTTAAGCTCTCTGACCCTCAGTTTCTCAGGAAAAGTTAGGAGGTTACATAAGATCACTCATTCTCAAACGGTTATCAACAGAACCATACATATAGTTTATTCCTGTGCCTCCAGGGTTGGCCAAAAGAAGGGAATTGATCGAGAGGGGGCCTGAGTAGGCACGGGTTTAAAAATGCCTTATTGACCTTCTTTTATCAGCACTTATATTGAGGTTCAGTGTCAGATTCCATTTGAAAATTGGATTTCAGCACTAAATTATTAGCATTACCCTGAGTTAGATGATGGCTAAGGACAAAATCCCTATGCTCCCAGTACCTTCGGGGTAGAGGCACAGTAGTGGGTGCATGAGAATAGATATGTGATTGTAGAAGATGGAACACAGTCATGCTCTTCAAGAACAAACTCATTTCATCATAAAAATCCATGAGCAACAGAATCACATGGGTGAGCTCAAGGCATCAGAACTACCTCTAGGCATCGACAGATTCTGACCTGAAGTGGAAGAGACCAAGGAAGAAATGATGTAAGATGGGGAAATTTCTTGGAGGCCCAAGCTGTGAACTAAGTCTTAAATATACTCAACAGGAGCCAACCCTGATGGCCTGGTGGCTGATGTTCAACATGCTCTGCTTTGGCAGCCTGAGTTCAATTCCTAGGTATAGAAGCACACTATTCGTCTGTCAGTAGCCATGCTGTGCTGGTGGCTCACTTAGAATAACTAGAAGGACTTACAACTAGAATATACAACTATGTACTGGGACTTTTGGAAGGGAAAAAAAAGAGGAAGATTGGCAACTGATGTTAGCTCAGGGTGAATCTTTCCCAGCAAAAAATAAAAAACAAAGTTGCTAAGCATACATTTAAAAATATATATATAACCAATGAGATATTTTTTCCTCTGAATGGCAATCATTGTAGCATTCCAGATTTTTCTTTAAGTTTTTATGAGGTTGTGTCCCTCACCCCAATATTGAGATCCCTTTACAAGTCAAATATGGATTCTCCACACACTTCTAATTATGTCCAGTTCTCTCAAAGAATATTGTAACACCTCCTTTGAGCTTCTTAGAAAAATGGTGGCTGCATCAGGCAGATGTAAACAGTCTAAGGTAATAGCTATGTTCCAGAAATGCTACACACTAATCATCTTATTTTAATTTAGTCATATTTCTCAATTGTTCTCAGCGAAATTTCCATGATATACTGGCTTCAACACATTCATTTTCAACCTACCAGTCTTGGAGTAATTCTGTCAACCAATTTTCTAAAATACACACTTCCTAATAAAGGATGTCCAAAAGGTAAAGAGAGTAAAGAACAAGAATTTAATATAGAGAGGAGTGGCATTGGAGATCTGAGTGGGCTGAGAGACCATTGGAGAACTCAATGGGAACAGGAAGTAAATTTCTAGAAAGAAGAAGAGACCAGCATGAAAAGAGAACAGAGTCCTAAAGGTAACTGATAGAAAAGTGAATAAAAAGTCCTCCTGCCCAGGGACAGACGAGTGGGCTCCTGAGATGCTTGTATGTCTGGGGTGGGAGGAAAGACTGGGCAGGTTACCATGACTATGCATGTAGCACCTGTTCTCTGAAGACTAGAAGTGAGAACATGGAGTGTGAGCCTTCAGAACTGGCAGCAAGGGCAGGGGGGAGGTGGGGCGAGACTAAAGCTCAGCTAAATGGTTTCTCCTCATCTCTGAGAGTCAGTTTCTCCTGGAGTCCCATGAAAGCTGAGAAAAAAGCACAGCTCTTGCCTCAGGTACCCCCATGGCCAAAGGTGTGACAGTAACTTCAGGTAAGGAGGAGGAGTTTTGCAGACTGAGTTTGGAATTATTGATGTAATTTTGTTAGAAGAATGCATGTTCTACATTCAAGATATTCTCTGATTTTCTGGTAAAGAAAAACAATTCCCTCAATAATAGTCTATGAACTTAATTATATAGGGAGATTTATGCAAGATTGCATGGATTACGGTGTTACATATGCATAAACATTTAATGCAAGGTGTGAACTCTTACAGGAGGCCAGCGGTGAAGTGAATCCCTTTGTGAGATCTTTGAAAATAATTGGGAGGACACATAATAATGTGGAGAATACTCAAAATATTGTTATATGGGAAAAACAGGTTATAAAACAATACCACAGTATGATCCCAAATTGCCAGAAAGTAGGTTGTACATGCACACACAAATATAATTATACATAGCTATTGATATTTATTAGCTATAGATTCATGGTAGGATATTTCTGGTGGTGGTGCTTCTGTGTGGTGAGATTTTCTGCCACAGATATGTATAATTATTATAATAAGGAAATATAATGTGACATTTATATTTTATAGATTAATGAACTAGCTATTCTTAGAAAGAAATGGCTTAAAAATACTCACTTTCCATGCTTACTTCTTGGAAGATTTTTCTGGATATTTTGAGGTTCGTTTATTCAAATATTTCTTCAACCACATCACTTCCTTCCACAGAGAACTGGAGATAGAAAAAAATTAACCACATAAACATTAAAATCCCCCAAAACACACATCATTTATCAAGAGCCGTCTGAGAAAAAAATATAGGAAATGGGCACAAAACTTAGTTCTGAGTTTCCCAGCAACACAATAAATAGAGAAATGTGATGTGCTAGAGAACTCTTATCAGGTGTCAAGAAACATACCAATTCAAGAAAGGTGAACTCTTTCCTGCCCTGACTTTATCATGGAGCAGGGGGCGGGGTGTGGGGGAGACAATGTGAAAACGTGAATAAAATCTTTTAAATGGATGCAGGATGTAGGGACGAAGGAGGATGTCAGGTGAACAATTCTAGGAACATTATCTATTTGATTGACCTCATGCAAATTCGACAAAGGGTTTTCCTGGCAATTTACTAAATGCATAATTCGCTTTGCTAATCATCCACAACAAAAATTTCTCTATTTCCCTGACAGACTGCTTCTCTGATTCAGACTTGGACTGAATTACATACACCATCAGATGTTTCTGGGTCTCCAGTTTGCAGGTGGCAGATCACAGGACTTGTCCACCTCCATAATCACATGAACCAATTCCTCATAATAAATCTCTTATTTGCTACTGGTTCTGTTTCTCTGGGGAACCCTGGCTAATAGGAAATGATAAAGTGCTTAGACCATAACGAGCGCTGCATAAATGCAGTCATCTTCATCATCACCACCACTACCATCAACAAGCAGAGCTACGGAGAAATAGCATAAATCACATCAATACATAACTTTGACTGCAAGTGGGTGACATTTTAGTGAAATCCATTTGTTTCTTGACCCATGGGCCCACCTAGCCCTGCCAAAGCAGCCCAAACATGCACAGAAGTGTCTGTCTTCCGATTATCCTTGAGACTACACATGACCTAAACTCAATTCCAGTTTCCCAGGTATTTTGACCTTGTTCCTTATCTGAGACTGACCCTACACCAATTTAAGAAATATTTTTAAAAACTGCCTTACATCTCGTCTCATTGTATTCCACCTCCTTCCTGCCTCCGTTCTCAAGTGCCCAATGGCCATTCTAGCTACCCTCCTCTTCCAAAACACACACACACACACTGCCTGGTTCTCCAGACAGAGAATTCACCAAGGAGGATTTGGGGTCACTAAAGTTCAGGGGTTCAGAGGGGAAATACAGACTTTAATTTCTTTCCCAGGGGAGATTTGCCCTTATGCCCTAAACTCTTCTCTTATTTGATGAAATTCAAAATAGTTACATGGCAGAAGGATTTCTCTTAGAAAGAATCCACATGCTCCTGTGTGTGTGTGTGTGTGTGTGTGTGTGTGTGTGTGTGTGTGTATGTATATTCATAGGAAAGATGGTAGGCCATAGCTACCCCATAACTTTGCACATGTATGCTCTAGGATGATCACTGCCATGGTCAACCCGAATTTCCACCTTGTATTCCCTACTGATGGATGAAAGAATCAACATTTATCATAAATGATACCACATCTATTCTTCTCTTATTTTTCCCCCATTAATTCAATGTTCAGTTAAAATTCTAAAAGATTATTTTCAATGTTTAGAAATAGAAGACAAAACAATTGTCTCCATTTGAAAGATGCAAAAACTGAGGCTCAGTGGCAAGCTGCCTTTTGTTGCTCACTGTAGCTACTATAATTGTACAGCCACAGGAACACTCTCAAGCATGCTGATGTGGGAACCAAGCCAGTCAAGAATCCACAGACCTGGATCCTGGCCACTGGTTAGGCATGAACTACCCATGAGAACTTGAGACCTCATTTCATCTCTCTGAGTCTCAGCTTCCTCTTTTGTAAAGACTGGGAGAAGTTAGGACTGCAGGATTATCTAGGTTTAGAATTTTAAATTTACAGGATTTTTTTATTCCAAGATATTCTTTCTAAGTTCCTTTTTTTACTTGTTCTCTGATTTAGCATTCTGACATCAATCTTAGTTTTCATAAATGCTCATCTACATTAATACATTAACATTCTCCTCTATTAATTAATTTAATTCAATACTTCAAATAATGTGTCTAGGAGAAACATTTCATTTAAGCTAAAAATATCATGTTAATAAACAACTTAACATCGTCCAATAGGCTGCAGTCCAAAAATGTTCACACAATTATGTGGACACACTTTTAAAAGAAAGTATGTTGTTAAGGGGAATTTGAGTTAAAAACGACTGAGTATTCAGCCAAGTTTAAAAGACATGCCCCGCTTTTTGTGTTGTGTGTGTGTGTGTTTTTTTCCCTGAGTGATCGTACACAGGAGGCCTGCAGATGCCATATTTCAAATCATAGGAAATTACAGTTTAGCAAGCGCTCTCTCCCTGTGGGCTCAAATAAAATTTCCTAAAGACGCTAGACCGACCACAGGCGAGAAAGGAATTGTAAATGCTCTGAAGGAAAATCTCTCTGTTACACTAGGATGGCATTCATGATCCTTCTCTTGTCCCCAAATCTCCATGCAATGTTTCATGACGGAGATTCTGGCCATTCAATCTGCAAGGTCTGTCCAGGAGCCTGAATCCTGTCCACTTCAGAACTAAGCAAAGCACCCTCAGAGTGCAGAACCAGCTTCCTTCTTGTCTTGAACTTCAAGTCCATTTGGAACGTCCCCCTTCTGCAGTGAACCAGGGACACAGGAAGGAAACACACTTCTGCAGTGGACTAAAATAAACCACTTTTTTTTCTAAATATTTTCAATTTTAAACCTTTTTATATTTATCCACTGCACTTATTATATTTCAACTATTTTGGTCATTATTATTATTATTTTTTGCTTTTCCTAGAACAAATGTCTAAAGAGGATTTTTCTTAATTTGTTTGTTTAGTTTTTCATACCTGTTCCAAAATTCCTTTTTATGTATAAGACACACCAAAAAATAATCTCCCTATTCAAACGCAAGAACCATGATAATATTTTATATTTCACATAAAGTAAAGTCATCTTTTATTTCTGTCAAATATAATTTAGGCTCAATCAGTACTCAGAATCTATGTTGCCAATTAGACTACAGTACACTTTACAAAGTGAAAAATAATTCACGGGAACAGATAGACACAACACGGAAAGAATCCGTGAGATAAAAGAAACATAATTGATGCACCCTTCAGTCTCCAGGATTGATTTCTATTTATTATTACAAACTCTTCAAAACACAAAGATTGGATGTCAACATGTTATCCTGGAAGCATACAATGGAAGAAAGCATTACCTGCATGACTTACTTCATAAAATTTGTTTACTAGAATTGGAGTTGCACGTTCATTTCAAAGGACTTTGAAGTGAGAGGGAAAAAGATGATTTAAGCTTTTTTTTTTCCTTAATGTTTTACTTTTGAGATTTACCAGACTTCAGTTAAATAGATGCCTTCTTGACAACCAGGAATCTTAGTAATATGAGTGAAGTGGTAAAGTTGAGTTTGCCTAAACTTCCCTGTAGGCAGCGTGGAGCTCCGTGCAGGCCACTTTTATCAAGTACAGCTAGCTGACTTTGAAAATTCCTCCTGAGGAACAATGATCAGCGGACCCTTCTTACATTCATCTAATTTTCAAGCCTTGATGTGACATATGAAATAAGAAGAAAGTGACAGAGAAAATCAATGTGTCTAAATAGTCTTGCTTCGAAACATACCTGTCACTGGCTTAACTCAGAAATTGGGTGGGATATTAGATCTGATATCTTTTTGTTGTTGTTTTTTGCTTCAGAGTTTCTTTTAGTACCTGCAGAGAGAAAAAGGCAGAAAATCTCTCCTTAGCTTGCCTTATGAAAGGGGAGTGTGCCTTATTAAAAAGAATTCAAAATTCTGAACACACAAAATGATCAGTGCCTGCCCATCCTTGCATTGGGTTTTTATTCTCCTCTATATCAACATGCTTCTGATTAAATGAGTCTGGCCACATCACAGTGGGATCGTGGGCTTTTAAAAATATTAACTAAAAAGAAATCTCTAGGAAGTTAACTTATACGTTTTAAGTCATTAAAGTATAACATATTGGAGATTATGGCTTTCTAACTTTTGATAGTTTTACCATTGAAATTTAGAGTTAGGAGAAAACTAATATTAGACTGACTTTTGAACACATTTATCTTCTATTAGATTCCCTACAGAAATATGGCATAAAAGTAGAGTTCTATAAACTGGCTATCAATTATTTCTCTATTTTACATAACATTTTCCTTGTCACTAAGTCTCTAATAGAAAGATACTATATAGTGCAAAATTTAAATAGGCCTCAGGAAATAAAATACGTTGCTTCAGTCCGAAGAAAGAATTCAGGATTACTGTGTGTATTATAAAGTTTAAAAACTACTTAAACATTTTTCTGAATAAAAGACACCCATTTAATGAAACGGTCAGCGTATCAAGAAAAATTAACAATCTTAAATATAAACATATTATCATCTTTTATGAATCTTTTTTGAAAAATATACAACTTGCCAAAATAATTACAAAGAAGATTGTCTACTTTTAAACAAAGCAGTAAGAGCCATTCAACCTCCTATTCACACATAAATGCATTTTCTTTTCAAAGGATATTTACCCTTTAAGGGGACATTTTTAACCTTGTGACACCATAAAATTCCATGCATGCAAAGTTATTTGTTTTTATTTTTCTGACATGCATTCTTGATCAGATATTTTCCGCAGGCTTTATCATGTTATTCAACTAAAGGCATAGTTTTAATAGTTCATTTCAATACCTTGATTAATGAGACAATCTGTTTAAAAATAATATTAGGGTTGGCATTTTGTAATGAATTACAGAAGCCAGCAGATATGCTCTCTTGTGCCTTTTTGAATTTTGTTTCAAAATGTGTTCAACTATCCAGTATATGTTCAAATCTACTAAGTTTTAACATTAGCTAAGCATTAAACGAACTTTCGACTCTGAGAAGAGCGTTCCCTTACAATGTGGTGAAATGGGGAGAAAGGGTTCAGGTCGAGACCCGAGAATTTCAGCCCCCATGAATATAGGTGCTGGCAAGTGAGAACCGAACCCCCGCTGTCTGGGAGGCACGGGGCATGGCCAGTGTTGCGAACAGTCTCCAACCAGCTAATTTTAAAAGACCAAAGACTGGGTTCTTTCTGAGGTGGCAATACTTACAGATTTGCTATCTAACTAACAGTGGCATTAGCTCGATAAAGAGGCAGCATCCTGACAACCTATGATGAAATTTTCCTGTTATATCAGACCTGTAAGATTAAAAGAAATAAATTGTTGAAGATTTTTCTGCCAGAACTAATAAGATAAATGGCTGACCTGTAAAGTAAAACGTTTCCTTGGAAGAGAAAAATAAACGAATGTACTAATACTCCATTTTTAAAAATACTTTGTAAACTTATTTTTTAAAATTTTCAAATATGTTCAAAATTAACAATAATAAAACTCTAGGAAAAATAGAATGATGCAAACGTTTAATGTAAGAGTCATACAATTTGTTTTATCATGCCGTGTAAATAGCTAGACCAGCTGCCATCTAATACCAAAGATAAAAAAGAAAAGGTGTGTTTTTTTGGGGGTGGGGGAGACGTATACCCTAGAACAAGGACACTTAGAAAGGCCTCTGAAGCTTGTACATTTCAACCATCAACAGAGAAGTGACAATTAATATTTGTGAAATATCATCTTGAAACAATTTTGTTCCTTGTTTATTTTGTGAAACTGACAGAATAACTTATTCTAAATCATGTTCTAAGTGGTACTTATAAAACACACTGGGACGTAGCACTGTTTTTGACATATTGAGGGTCAATTGTGTGAAGAACCAAGGCAGCAAACCCATCAAACAGCAGTAAATGGAGGTCTTTGTCTTTAAGTTATGAAGAATCTCTATGTATTTGATCCTGACAGCCAGCAGTCCTGCAGATTTCTGGGCATAAGACAGATGGCAGTGCAACCAAGCTAGAATCCAGATCTTCCCTCTTTCCCTCTGGGTCTAACTCCTATTATCCACTTGTAAATTAACCTGTCAATTTATCAATCAACACCATCTTGATTCTCCCCTGTTCCACAGCCCAGCCTTGCAGTGCATTTGCCTCGTAAATAACTGGGAGCCCCGTGTTTGTTAGTATTGTGAATGAGTTTATTATCACTTTGATGGCTGCTATGAATCACAAATGCTGCTGAGAGGCTGATAAGAAAAAAGTACATGCACACATTAACAGGGTTGAAACTATTTTAGAGATAAAAGATGGAGTAACTGTGATAGCAAATCATTTAAATGGAAAAAAATGACTAAAAATTGTATTTGTGTGTGTGTGTGCGTGCCTGTGTGTGTTGGACAACCCCTTGCTTAAAGTAAAAGAAAGAGAGAAATGAATCGACTTTCATTTATACTGTTCCAAAAAAGTATCTGCAAGACAACAGTGGTGGACAGCAGGATGGCTTGAAGGTCTCACGGGACAACTGCTTTATTTAATGGTCTAGGTGCAAACTCGGGAACCACCAGGCTCCATTCTAAACGACCAGTTGGCCGTGTTTACTTTTCAGATGCTGCATGGGAAGCTTAAAAAGGAAACAACAAAAAATCTAAAGTATGCGTGTGTGTTTATACATGTATATCATTTTCTCTGAGTAATATACAAAAGTATAACAATATCTAGTCAGTAAATAAGGTAGTTGGGTACACTTAATACATTAACAAGCAACATTAAAGTGCTAATTATTTTGCTTTCACTTGTTGTCACTGAAGTAGTCACTCATTTGACCTGTAAAATTACATTTAAGTCATTTTAAGTAAGAAAATTCTTCAAGAAATGCTACACATATTAAAATATACATTTAAAGTTGTATGTTGTCTACAATTTCTAATAGTGGTTTTTCCAAACATGATGATTCTTTTACATTTTAAAATATCCTGTTAATACAAATCAATGTTCTTATAGAATACACTGTGTCATATTCTGATGATTAGAACCTATACTATTACGTTAACTCAGATTATAGCTGGAAGGACTACACTAACTATAAAACTATATGTTTAATTACCTACAGAACTTTCATTTACAGCAATTTTCACAGTTCGTAGCAAGTAAATATAAACGTAAGACTAAACTTTTTAGGTTCATGTAAATATGTGTTTTCTTTAAAAGTTACATTTGCTATTTTATTAAATGTATATTTCATTTGAAAATGCAATTAGCATATTTCCAATTTGGTGCATGGCTTTTGTTGGAAAAGTTTTTATACGCAGATCTTAAATACAAACAACGATCGCATTGCTTTTAAAGAAAGTTATATGTAATATCATTATTATGTTTTCATTATACAACATGTATATTCTTTCTAGGTGATTTTAAAATATGAAGATTTCCTGATAAGCTTCTTTAGGTAGACTATCACGAAAACTATTGCAAGGCATGACACACGGTTAAAGTTCTCAAACTTGTAAGTCAGAAAAAAACTATTAGTTGTCACATGGGAAATACTTTGGCACAATTAAGGCACTGAGTAAAAAAGGGAATATTTCCTGAACGTTATTATACTCAATATGTCATCAGTAGAAATGTGATAAAAAATAAAACTATTTGTTAGAATGCAATTTAGAGAATCCGATAGGTTGTCCATTTTATTCAGCTAATAATTAAGATAGTGTTTAAATCTGAAATGAGTTCTATATATGCATGTTCAATAGGCTACAGCACAACAATAAGAATAGAATCACATCTCATTTTATCGTAAATTGTGTAATAAGCGATAAGGTAAAAACTAGGGCTAAAATCCTTCGAGCAAAAATGAAACAGAGCGACCTCAATTGCCCTGATTCATTCTGCTTTTTTCCTTTTTTTTTTTTTTTGTCTCTTCATTTTCCCTCTGTTCACATTATTAGCTTGCACATGAGTGCATTATTAGAAAATAACAAAGCGAAACAGGGAGACTTCGAAGGAGCGGGAGATAGGTTCCTTCAACAGCTGAAAGGTATTCTCATTTCGTTTGTTAGGAGTTGCAAAAATAGTTTTATAGCCAGGGAGGGACAATGACCTTTCTCTTTCAACAAGCTTGGTGGTTGGTCTTTTGATGGAAAAACTAGGGGATACAACATCTGGTAATTTGTGTTACTGAGCTTAGCTGAGGTCTTAACGATGTAAGCAGATTATTCTTGAAGAAGAACAAAAAAAATTCCGGAAGACTCAATGGACTATTTAAAGTTATTAGGCAGTGCATTCTAGCACTTCAGAACTCTTTTCTGATTCATTTTCCTTTTAAAGCTATGCCTTCGAAGTAATTTTTTTTTTTTAGGTCCACCTCCTTCCAATTCCAGTTGACTTTTTTGGTGGTCCACAGCTGTTTTGCCATTCACACTGCCTCCTTTTTTCCGTCAGAGCAGAAGTGATTACTTTACTGATTAAATTTTCTCCTTCAGAACTTTAGGAAGCTCTCCTCCACCCTCGGGATTCATTGCTGACCAGAAGGGGAGAGCAACACCAAATTGCAACAGCTAAGCTTCGGCAATTTTAAAGAAAGGAAAAAATGTGAACAGGAGCGATTCATGAAGAAAACGACCCACCCATCCAGGATTCCAGGCAAAAAATAAATAAAAGATGGTACTAAGTAGCCGCTGTGGGATCTTTTACCCACATGCATCAAATTAAAATCACATCCAAAGTTTGTGTTTCCTACTCTGATAAAAAATGGTTTGGAGTTCATATAATACATTTGCATTGCCCCTTCTAGGAAGAAAATTACAAATGAGATTAATTGTGCAAGACTTGGAAAGATTCTTAGCACTCTTTAAAAAAGGAAATATTCTACATTGGAGTAAGTCAGTGGAGAAAGATTAAGTCTAATATTCAAGTTTATCCAACTTAACTCTGGCTAAAAAATATTACGGTGACTTTAAGTTTTATCTCAAACTACTACCAAATCAAAGTGAGCATAAACGATGAATTTACAGACTGTAACCCCCCTGGGAAGCGGGGAGATCTGTGACCCACCAGGCCTGCCACCTGACAGGCAGCTCATGTGCACACACAGACTCACTCTGCTATTAGCGCATTGCTTTGCAGTTACGAAATGAAGAAAGTAATAACTTTACACACCAATTTCAATCTCTCCCACACCCACAATCCTCCTGGATGGCAGGACCTTGTCTTAGATCACTATTTCTTCAAGTCGAAGGGCTTCAGAGAGCTCAAAGTGTGCTATCTTAAAAAAGAAGAGAAAGAAAGTAAAGCAAAACACTCATAAATATGCAGATTAAGGGTTGATATTGGAAAAGAATACTATACAGTTTTTAATCTTAGAATAGCTCTGCAATAAAAAATAAGGTTAACGTGACTTTTGTTAACATTTCGACAAACCGCTGTGCATAGATTCATAGCATATTTGATACCGATTATAATTTCCCACATCACAATATTTCTTCACATGTTTGGACTTTTAGGAATTGGGAGGAATAGAAGAGGTGTGTGACACATAGGACAGGATTTTGGCTCAGATTAGTTTTGAAGAAAGTAATAGATGAGATATATTTGCATTTTATATTACACTTTATTACCTTCAGATGTGCTTTGCTGCCTTCTAATGTTATCATAGATGAATCATATATAATTAAGGGTCCCATTAGGTAAGAGAGCCATTGTCTTCCTTCCAACATGCTTTAAGGGGTTTGCTCTTTTAATAAGATGGACACTCAGATAAATATTTTTCAAATGGAGCTAAAAACTACACTGATTATTTCCATTTGATGAACTTATGCCCAATATTAGGTTTGAATTGACACTATTTGGAGATAACAGAAAGGGTTCGCCACTTTATATTCTCAACTTACCTGTATATTCAGTAGATTTTGTAAATAAATAGTACTTTATGGAAGTTTGCTATTTTTTCTTTCATTACTAAGACGCATCATGCTTCAAATTAGCCCTGTCAGATGTGCCTTGAGCATTTGGTACTTGTCTCTCCATCAGATCTTCCAGTTTCAAATTCAAAGCAGCAGTTGTGAAGTTCTACTGCAGAAAAAAAAGTATCCATTTGCAGTTAGAAGGGCAACTGTATAATCAAGATATTGGCAGATAAGCAATCACAAAAGAACCCGTTAAAACAGAGAAACTGATGAGATCACAAAACAATCGTTTCTCCTTCAAATTAATCTAGCTGAGTCCTTCACAGAAAGTTATGCTCACTTCCCAAACCAAAATTTCCACCACACTTGGATTTATTTATTTATTTATTTTCTATTAGAATTGGGAGCCCCACTCCATGTTAATGGCTGATGAATTTCTTAACCAGTAAGGGGTCTCTGCCTCTGTTAGGGAGACAGGAAACGGAAAGCTCTGAAGCCAGTTTGTGATCTGGTGAATTATGCTACATAAACACGGATTCTATCATGGGATCTTAGTTATTTTCCTTGAACCACTCCCATGGTTTCAACTACTCTCTGCATATGTCAGTTTCTTCGACTAGGACAGGGAAGATGGCGTAAGAAAGACCTCACCAGGCCAGACACATACCATCTTTGATTGACTGCTCTCTTTGGCTCTATCAATATTCAGTCAGCTCATTTTTCACATTCCATTTCTGTTTTGTTCCATTCTGAATCTACCTTGCTACATCAATCCTTAGAACACAACTTCTAAATTGTACTCTCTCAACTATGTCCCTACATTTCCAACAGCCCCCAAAGTACCACTTTGACTCTTTCTCCATCCTGCTCAATATCTTCAGCTGGTCACTGAATACAATCTAAATCCTTGGGCTGAATTTTAAGGCTATTTGCAATCTAGGTACTACCTATCATTCCAGGTTTCTCTCCTAATTTTTCTAGTAGGAAGATCATATAGTGGGAACGTCACCAGCCTTAGGTTTAGGAAACCCAAATTTGGGTCCCAGCTTAGCATACAACCACTCTGTTCCATTGGATAAGTCACGTAATCTCTCTAAACTTCAGTTCTCACATACCAAGAGTTGACAACTGGTGGTCCGTAGGCCAGATGTGAATCAGGATGTGTATTTTGCTCCAATTTACTTCACTCTTTTGCATTATCTGTGTAGCTATGTGGTCATCTGCATGTGTACCCATTGTCATCTGTAAAAGAGGGATAATGATAACCATCACACCATTTTGCTAGAGAGTTAAATTAGGTAATACACGTCAAAACCCCAGCCTGGTGCTTGTTAAGGAGAGATTCTCAATAAAACTCAGTTAAACCCAAGACTGAATCACTTGACTACATCCATCCTCTGATTCTAGGTGTGTAGTTAGCTACAAGTAAGTCCTATCATTGTCCACCTCTGGACTTTTGCTCCTATGTCTTCTAAGATCACTTTCTCTTCCTTCTCTGGTCAGAGAAATCTTACCCTTCAAGACCAGGCCTAAATGTACACTCTCTCCATAAATCACTTCCTGAACTCCTGAGAGGCCATGACTTCCAGCATCAGTCTGAATGGCAGCAATAGCCCTCTTGGGCTTAGAATCTTCAGGCCCAACAGAAAACTTGAGATCTTGGAAACCAACATTCTCCTGGTCCTGGTAAGGAAGCCAAAGGTCAGAATGTTAATAAGACCAACTCAAGGCCTGAGAACGAACAGGAGTCTAGGACTTAAACCCAGTTCTCTGATCTCTCCCACCAGTGCCTTTCTCTGCTTCTCACTTTACTCTATGCAGTTTTTAAAAAGTTTTTCTGTTTTAGATACAAGTTTTATTTTCTTTCATGCAACTGTAAGCCACTGAAAGCCAAGAACATCACCTTATGCCTATGGTTGTGTATCGCACAGAACCTAACCCAGCACCTTGTAATATTCAATAAATATTTTAAATAAATAGAGAAAGAAAGGCAGACAACTTTTCAAGATTTAAGTTCCAAGAAGCTGGTATCCAAGGACTCACCCCATAATTACTTGATCCTTATTCTTGCAAAGTTTTCAACATTTCAAATGCACAAAAATTAGGCATTTGTTGATCTCTAGTATGACCAGGCATTGTACTAAGGGCTTTAAAAGGATCTTCTTATTTAAGTTTCATAATGCCTTGAGGGAATTACCATTATTGTGAACCTTAATGTAAAATATGGAAGGACCAGCCCTGGTGGCCTGATGGTTAAGTTTAGTGTGCTCCACTTCAGCGGCCCAGATTTGATTCCCAGGGGGCAGACCCACACCATTCATCTGTCAGTGGCCGTGCTGTGGTGGTAGCTCACATAAAAAACAAAAGGAAGACTGTCAGTGGATGTTAGCTCAGGGAAAATCTTCCTCAGGGGGAAAAAAAAAGAATGGTCAAATAAACAAATAAAAAAGCAAAGGAAAGACTGAGGGAAAAAGAGGAAGGAAATCATGTTATAGATCTAATATGCATTCCAAAATAAATAAATAAAATCAGGAAAATGAGGCTGAGGCAGTTTAAGTAACTCTTTTTAAGCCACACAGCTAGACAGCATCAGGCTCAAGAAAGTTCTGTGTCATCCCATAGCCCTGCTGGTCTTAACCAACAGGATGAACCAATTTCTAAAGCCACCTTTGTTGCCCTGCTGGATTCACAATGCTCCGCATCACACTTGTTCCTGTCATCATCACCCAGGATAGGAGTATACATTAAACAATATAAATCATCTTGTCCCACAAACCTGCTCATGTCAAAATTTTGAATTGCCACTGGAAGCCTCTTTGGTATTGATTTGGCCATCTTAGCCATTTTGACCTGCCCACCACCACTCATTCCGAATCTAGCTACCATGAGATCATACAATACACAGTTCTTTCTATAACATCTCCCAAACTTGCCTTTTGGTTTCTGTTTTTGCTGTTATAATTATCTTCAGCTAGCCTAGCAGAGTTCTTATTTGCCTATGCGTCTTACTCCAGATTCCTCATTTTCTTTCTTCCCTTCATTTAACCACTTAACCTTAATAAGGGCCATCATATCCTATCCACTGACTCAGTTTTGTCCTAAAGGGAAAGTCAAGTAAAGGGAAGTAAGCACAGAAGCCAAGTGGTACAGGGAATCATTGGATGGGTTACGAGAGACATCTCTGCAGAACACAGAGGGACACACAACGTGGGCAGTGGTCATTTCACCTGACAAGCGGAGGGAGGGACCAGGCAGACTTCTTGGAGAACGGGTCACTTTAGCTGAGTGTTGAAAGGTAGGCAGACCTCTCCCATCTTGACACTGAAACAATCACAATCTCTCTCCCTAAGAAACTTCTTTACCCAAGTTGATTCCCACTGCCACACCACTACAACATGCCTCTAATTGTCTTATTATTTGGACCGTGTGGAGTTTTAGCCCCATAGATAAGAATCTCGGCAGGATGAGGACAGGAAGCAGAGCACTCACTGAAATAAAACAAAAGTACCAGAATTCAAGTTGTGTGTTCAGCCTCTTTTGTTTACTTTCTGTATATCTAGTCCTTAGTTTTAGGTGTCACTTAAAATACTTCATCACATTTAAATATATGATCCAATGGATATTTGATGATCTCTTATTTATAAAAATCAAGAAATCATGGCTTGAATGTTTAAACCTGGAAGAAAACTTGGAGAGAAGCAGGTTAAATGCAGGTGAGGCAACGTGGGGGTCAGAAGTGTTGCCTGACTCAGGATCTCAAAACCAATAGTGGTTCTAATCAGAGAATCAGATGAAAACTGAGATTCAACACTTTCTCCTTATAATATGTAGTCCGAATTATACTTTGGATTTCTATGGTACAGTAGCCTTCTAAGGGACACTTTTTTTTCACATGTACATTTTCTCCCTTGATCGTCACGATAACTGTATCTTCATTATCAGTATCATCTAATACTCCCATTTTGTAGGCGAAAAAGGTGAAGCTTAGAGGGTTAAGTGATTAGCTGAAGATCATATTGCTAATAAGCAGCAAACCCTTATTGAATTTTTGTGTTACAGATACCGTGCT
This sequence comes from Equus asinus, assembly GCF_041296235.1. Lineage (NCBI taxonomy): Eukaryota > Metazoa > Chordata > Mammalia > Perissodactyla > Equidae > Equus > Equus asinus. The sequence continues at coordinate 109,278,482 of NC_091791.1, read as the reverse complement.
AGATCTTGGGGGAAGCACATAAAGCTGGTAAAACAGACTTGCTCCCTACACTCATGAAGCTTATTATCTTTCAGGAAGCTTTGCGAAGTAAAGAGGTCGGCTTCTATGGAAGAAGCTGCACATCGACATTGGTCCTTCAGTACTAACACCAACAGTTTCTACATAAAACAGAGAAGTATTACAAATACAAATCAATTAGTCCAAAAATTTCAGAACATTAGCTGCAAAAACCTGAGGCAGTTGTACTCTCAAGAGAACAATTTGGCAGTGAGATACCACCCACCATGAACCAAGATAATTATCCAAATCCTTGGACTGGGAAAAAAGTACTAGTGGGTGCCAAAACTGATGAAGCAACTCTCATCAAGGGTATCTGGGCTTTTGCATGCCTATATTCTACCCCAGGGATTTCTATTACAAACATCTAGGCGTGGAAGAAATTCTCACTCACCATGCCAACTAGCAAAACCAGAAATTGGGGCCATGACTTTGTACAGGGCTAGATGCTTTCTTCCATCTTCCCCCGGCCCTGTCAACTCGCTCATCTCAGAGTAAGAGGTCAGCATTCAGAGGCCAGGGAAGATCATGAAATTGGCCTCCAAAGGATGCTGTCTCTACATTACTTTGGAATCCAGCTCACTAGCAAATGGAAATCTTACACTTTCCAAAATTCAACAGAAACAAGAACTGTGTAAATAGCAAATAATTATAAAACGGTTATGAAAATTTATATCCATACATTTCATATATTTATAGATAATCAAGATTGTTATAAAAGCTAGGTTTTATGTTTGTTAGACACTGTACAATACCTGAACAGTATAGCTTATTAAATATTGTACCATTCTCTCTGACTTTAAAGATGGAAGAGCTGTCAGATTGAAAACATCATACTGATTGGTTTTCGTTTGTTTTTAATCAAAATATGCTTTATTTAGTCTTTAAAAGGAAACTGCCAATTTAGGACAGGAACTAGATCATCTGCTTAGGGTATGGAAAGCATTTCTTAAATAATTCATGGCAAAAATTTACCCTACTTTTGTGATATGAAAATGTCTTGTTGCTTTTCTTGGCTTTTAAGTAGATTCATCCAGTTGACTGTTTTGGTTTCTTGATATTCAGAAGTAGGAAAGCCTTCTGAAATTTGAATCATACTTCAGATCCCTCCTGAGTAGTTCAGTGCACACCCACACACACAACTTTTCCCATAAACACCACATGCCTAAGCACACATTAAAATTAGATTTTTCCTACCAAGAGAGCGGGGGAGTAAAATATGCATCAGCAGAGAGAAGCACTCCTTTCTGCAAGATGTAGTATAGCTTGAGGCTTCTTTGGTAGGTGTCAGAAATAGAACTCAGGCTCCCTGCACTGAATAATTTGTCTTTCTTCAGTAACAGTTCTTCATTTTTCACTTCTTGTGAAATCGATATCATCCATTTTAGTTAGAAAACATGGATCCTAAATTTCAATCTGATATTTGAATCTAACACTCATGAAGCACTTGTCCACGTTTCTTTCTGTGTGCAGTGGATGGCTTTATATTGGTTGACTTTTTTGACCTTCATCAGTGCCAATATGTGTGGTCTTGGGTTGGACTCAATATACTGCTTCAAGAGTACGTGAGCTGAGTTTCTTTCATTCAAAAATCCCTTTTCTACACAAATCAGAAAAACTAAAATGATCAAACTTGCTACATTCATATTTTACTTAAATGTACTTTCTTCTGGTTTAAATGGTCTTATGATGAATACAGGTTCTCTTTTTGACATTTTCCAAACTCACTCTACAGAGACCCAAAGCTCCAGGTCCTAGGGCAATGATGGGGTAGGAGTTAACTCAATTATCTTTAATAGCCTCTCTGTTCTTTCTAACAACAAGACCGTGTAATCTGTTCTGCTAAAGAGAGAAGGTATATGAAAAACTCGTGATGAAACTACGAGGGAACATTTCAAGGGTTTTCCCCAGGATAAAGATTAGTAGGGGAAATCTGTATAAAGTTGCAGCATGGAAAGTATAACTTTCTATCGAGTCTTCACCAGGCCCTAAGGCAGATGTTTCTCATCAGCAAATCCTTTTACTATTAGATGTGTGAGGCCTGTTAAGAATAGCTTTGGGAATTTCTATGCGAGGGGCAGCCAGTGCTCAAGGTTAAGTCAGTTCAACTAAGTCTGCCAAAGCCATTCCCTATGCTTACTGCCAAATCCTGCTGGTGAACAAGCAAACTTAACTTCGTATCTGCAGATCAGGCGTGATGCGCCACTGCTTCAGGAAACAACAATAACAACAACAAAATTGGCTTTCGTTCAAATAATAAAAAAGATAATTCATTTCAAAGTTAGGCATGTGCCTTAAATGACTTGAACCTAGTGTTCTGTAAGCGATCACTCACTCAAGTTTGAGAAGAATGGCTCAGTGAAGTATAAGCGATGATATGAAGATTTGTGTTAACAGCTTAATTGCTAACTTGCAAACAATTTTGGAAAATAATAAGCCTGCAACAATTTTCCATTTGGCCCACAAAACCAAAATTAGCTCAAATTTTTTTTGTACTAAAGACCTTAAATATGAAGTTACAACCATAAATATAAAGTTATGACCAATAGAATATTTTGACTGAGAGCACACTCATTTATTCAACAACCATTTATTGGCATCAACCAGTCTGGGTGCTGGCAATTCATGGCTACTGTCTCTGAGAGGCTTGATGTCTAGTGTGGGAGAAACATAGGAAAATAACAGCCAAGAGGATCCAGATCATGAAGGGCCTTGTATGTTGGATTAAGAAGATCTTGAGTCAATGGGAGCCACTAAATAAATTCCAACAGTGGAGAATGCAATCAGAATCATCTTTAGACAAATCACTCCAGTTCCAGTGCAGACAATGGATTTCCAGATGCCCAGGCTGGAGGCAGAAAGCCTACATAAGGTGACGGCAGTCACTGATCAGAGATGAGCTGTGACTCAAGGTCTGGGCAATGAGAAGGAGAGGGAGAGACAGATCTGAGAGTAAACAAAGAGGAAGTCTTAACAGTATGGTCAGAGATCTCTCTGGAGAGTGAACGAGATGGAACTGGGATCATTTCCAGGCCTTACACTTGGGCACGTAGACAGAAGATGTCATTTATCAGGAGACAAAATAAAGAAGGGGGCTTGGGAAGAAGATTACAAATTCAAATCTGGGCATGAGTGAAGACTTCTACTCCTGTGTGTAGATAACGTTTGTCCTTAGCAGAATATTCTTGGGCAATGACATAGATGGTATACCATCAGTATATTTCAGGGGTAGCTGAAGCCATGGCTGTGGAGAGTTCATTCACGGATCTTATATAGAATATACTCTGGAGTAGAGTGGTAAAGGATATACGCTCAGCATCAGACACCAAGTGTTTACATTTACATGTCTACTGTGATGTCTGCTTGCTGTATAACTGTAAGCTGTCATTTGACATTCCTGAGCCTCAGTAGGAGATATAATAATATCCACTCATGGGGTAAAGAAATAAATTAATTAATGCATATAAAATATCAGTGGGTAGTGTTTAATGGATGTTAACCATTATTATTATTGCTATTGTTATTGTTGCTATTATTATAATGTTGATGAGAGAGGAAAGGACAAAGCCTATGTACCATCAATATTTAAAGCACAAGCAATGACCACAGGTTGAAGCTCAGTAGTAACACAGATTTTACGTAATGCAGAGTGGATAGAGTATATAATCAATCCTTCCTTATAAAGTCTATTCTAGATCCACTTCTGCTACCCATTCCATCCCACCCAAAGCCTTTTCTTTTAGTCTCAGGCCGAGCAATTTTATGCTCATTTTGGAAAAATCCTCTGGCTTTTTCATTTGGCGCTATGTGGACGTACCACATCTAGTCTATTTCAGCTAAAGTGTTGCTTATATGGAGATATCAGCTTGTTGCAGTTGCACACTGGCACACGGTTTACTATCATCCACAATTTCCTGGGGCTCCCAGTGATAGGAGAGAAATTGTTTTGCAACAGCTTGAGGGAGTGGAAAGAGAGACGGCCCTTTTCGAGCTCTGTAAACATGACTGGCCTCGGTGTGCCTCCATTTCCTTATCTGTAAATTTTGGATAATAACAGCTTCCCACCAGGGCAATTATTAATAGTAAATTAAATAACATACATAGGTGAGTATTAAATTAAATATGCTTGACTCAGAATGAATATTCAAAAATATTACGACCACTTCTTTCCAATAGCTAAAATTCCAAGCACTGATCAAAAACAACACTATGTATGAAGGTATGTTGTAATCTAGACATATTTAAGCAAAGTTTCTTGGGCTTCAGAAAGAAGTTCAAACAATTTTAGACAGATTTCAACTCCCTTGGTTTAAAAGTTCCCAGTGGAGTGAATGCCATTCTGAGAGTGGGAACACCATTCCGCCACCGTCTTTCTGCCGATGGAGAGTTGCTCTTTCAAGAAAAAGAAAACTCCTTTATTCCTTCATTTTGGAAATGGCCACGGTAGCCCCAAATAATGGAAGATTACAAATCTGGCACTGGGAGGTACTGGCAAGACTTTGATTACATCTGCCACTATTTGCGTCAACAAATGATGCTAGGTAAGTGGCAAAGAAAGTTGGCACACTTGTGCCAAGGGAAAGCGGAGAAAGCAGATGTTATATTGAATGTGTTGACCAAGAGGAAGTGAGGCTCTATCGTGGGAAATGCATTGTTTGTGGAATAATAAAAGGTGTTTTTGTTGCTAAAGCAATTACATAAAACCTCTTCCTTAAGAGAAAGTGCTAACTTCTTTTCAAAAGTGCCAGAAAGTTGGAGTAAGTGAAATAAAGTGAAGACCAAGGGAAGAAGAAAATGCATTTGAAAAGCATACAATTGTTCACTAAGAAATCAAAATCACTCTGCAATGGCCAGAAGCAGAGTGATAGAATGGGCCCGTCTTGAAAATAACCACCAGTGCATTGTTTCACTGTTTCATGAGCTCCCTTTACAAAGAGCTTGACCTAAAGACTTAGAGGTTTATGAAATGCTTTTTCTTCGCAAAGAACATTCATTTAAAGGATGCCCATGTGACAAACACATATTGAGTGACAACTGTTTGATAGACATGGCCACAGTCAGCTTACAGATAAGATGTGTCCTTGTCTTCAAAGATCACAATCTACCAGGAGAGACAGATATGCAAACAGCCCTTAATTAGATAGAATTTAATTAAACATGCATATATGCTTATATAGTCTATCAGTGTTTTCCTCCTAGCACATAAAGATCAGACTCGTGAAAAAAGCATATCTGATTAAGTCTTCAGCAAACGTTTCATGTTCTCCTGGGTGAAATGTATTGTTAGAGGTCTCAGCGGTTCCTTTTCTATATTCTAGGGGTTAGCAAACATTGACTGAAAAAAGGCCAGATAGTGCATATTTTAGGACTTTCCGGGCCATATGGTCTCCATTGCAGCTACTCAACTCTAAGTCATTGCAGCCATAGATAATACATAAACTTATGGATGTGGCTACATTCCTATAGTGTGTTATTTACAAAAACAGGTGGCAGCCCAGATTTGGCCCACTGGCCAAAGCTTGCTGACCTTGCTATAGTTATGGATTGTCCTGAGGCTTTCTATGCTAAGATGAAACTTTTTACAAGACTGCACCGCCTAGCTTTCCCCTGCAGTATCATGATCCACACTTCCCTATTTCATGGGCTTTGGAAGGGAAGGGGGGCCAGAAGAGCAGGAGGTTGTCAATGTTGCTTTCTTCTTATTTACTATTTTAGTGCATAAAAAATTCATATTGGCATTAAAAATATCACAAGATCTCATGAAAATGCATCATACATCCTCCAACATAAGTAGGTCTGCTAGATCTGTTGGAAACTTTTCTGTAGAGCAAACTGATAAATGATAGAAAGAGAAAAGAAGCAACCTAAGCAAGCAAACATAAAGAAAAGAAGCCAAGGGAAAGAGCAGGAAAAAAGAAAAGCAAATACCTTGAGTGAAAGCTCATTCTTACTTCCCATAGGTTGAATGCTTACTGCACAATAGATTTCATACCGGAGAATAGATTTCATATATGTGGCCCTTGATAAAACACAGTAGTAGGGGAACCCTTCTTGGAATATGAGTTATAGGAACTCTGGGATGAGCCTCACTGTTTAAAGGGCTTTGGATGTGGACAGACCAAGATTGCGTTCCCAAGTCACAATGCATCTTTCATTGCTCTGGGTTCTAAATCAGCGCAGATCTAAAGCGTGGCACAGTAACTGTAGATTGTGGGCCAGGGCCGATAATTAAAGACTTATCATGGTGGGAAGGAGAGAAAGCCTGGTGATTTAGCCTCAGAAGTCACAAGAGTAAGCTTGGACCAAATGGTTTCACAAGGAGTGGCAGGTGCAAGTCACAGGGCAATCCCATCAAAAATGTAGGGACAAATAAAGAAAACAGTAGAATCATGTTGTCAGGGAAGGTTCATTCAGTGGAATGAAGTTCATTCATTCAAAGGAAGTTTACATGTGATAAAGAAGATGATAAAGAAGATAACTCTTCCATTACAACAGTCAGAGGAGTGTTTTGGCTCAAAATAAAAGCCAACACTTACATACATTTCATTAGAAGACAGACATTTCCTCGCCCTCTCATACTCCACTTTCCACTTGACTCTTTACAGGAAGGAAAGCACGGAATTCCACAAGGAATCGCAGTTCAAAAGTATCAGATTAAGCGGCAACCTTTTCAAAGCAGAGGAACACAGGTGCATCTGAAAAACCACACACCACCCTGAAAACTGGAAGACGTGCTTACACGTTATTCAAACTGCTCTAGCACCAGGCCTGTGGTTTTCAAAGTGCCAAGAGAAAAACAGTGGGAGTCCAAGAACCAGAATGTATACTGTAAAGAACCTCCCTTGAACTAATACTGGATCTCCTAACCAATCGACCCCATGCCTCCACCATCAGGCTTGTTGGCTTTCTGACTGGATCATGTTTTATTAATATAAATATTATCTCCCTCACCTGGACAGTCCCATTCCCTACCAGAAATATATTTCTCCAAGAACATTTCATTCATTACTCAGATGCTTACCAGGTGTGGTTCTTCATCAAATTGATTGTGTTGTGGCTAATTGTAGTAAAGACTAGGGCTCGGGGGAGGTCTCCAAAAGAGCCAAGTCATTTGAAAATCAATTTCCACAGCAGCAACTTTGAAACAGTTCTCCAATGAATAAGCCTTGTTTCATTGTATTCAAGGTGAGCATTCTTTTCTTGTGAAATATCTTTTTGCGAGTTTCTTTGGACTTCAAAGACAGAACCTCTTAAGTTTGAGAATTTGCACTCACTTTAATTTTTCAACCTAATGAATAAAAACAAAAACAGAACAGAAGGCTACTCAATACTGATAGGTGCACTATTCTAGGTGCTTCTCACCCCGTCCAATTCTCCGCCCCAACCCCCAGTGTGGAAAATGAGTGTGTGAAGATCCCTTTCTTGGATCTCTCCGGTTCCTCTTTATTTTTACCCTATCTTGACAAAGAACACAAGGAAAATTGCATCTTTCATTTTCAAATAACGCTAGAAGGTCTCTGTGCATATCTCCAACGGGAGCCAATCACGGCCTGTTACCAACAAGAAAACCAGTGATCGGGGATATTTAATGCCGCATTGGCCCTGGAAGAAGGAGGACTCTTTCATTTCGCATACTTTGTCTCCGCCATGGAGCTGGCTGACATAATGGACTTTTACAAGGAGCTCTGAAGCAATTGGCAATTAAGTGGTTTGAAGGGGTGCTTCTGGGCTGCCGTGAAAGGCTTCAGGTGTGAAACGCTTGTTTTCAAGAGCACTGAACAAAATGTATGGCTGCTTTCAGCGCCCCCCTTGTCCTTCCCGAGGAAGGGGGGGAGCCGGGGGAAGCAAGGACACTCAAGAGCAATTTGCTATTCAGCATCTGAATGCCGGGCGCTTTCTTTCACCCAATCCTTGTGCGGCTGGTGAGGGGGGCAGATTGAGATGGCACAAACAGCTCTCGGCACAATGGTAGATCAAGAGAGAGGCAGGGAAAATGAGGCCGGGGAGAATGGACGCCTGAATGAAGGGAAGACGGCTTGATTGTTAATTGTGGGTAAATGTGTTGCAAGAGTGAAAAGGGTTCATGGGCTACTTTAAAGCTATACCCAAGCAATAAGTATAGAGAGTGGGGAAATAAGGAGATGGTCCTGACCCTTTTAAGGACTATAGTAGTACATCTGGCCCACTTGAAAAAGTAAATTGAGAACTGTTCAAAAAGGTAGGTAAATGCATATGTGTGTTCGAATCCCATTGCTTACAAGAAAAAAAAAAAAAATCTGGCAACTCCAATTCACAGGCAATGTGCACTTTAAAGTACCCACTATTCTTTTTGAGTATTAGTCAATAGGACAAAGATAATATGCAATAAGGATGCTGCCGAATAGATAAATATTTAAAATATGACTTTTCCCCAAGAATACAGCTTTCTATTCTAGGATAAAATATATTTGCACTGAAGCTAGCACAAGGGTAAAGGAAACTTCAAACAGTCTTCATGAAGGATATTGTTCTCTTAGTTCTGTTTCATGTCACTTTTCCTAGTCTGACCTTTACTTCCAACATATTGATTTTTTCCTAACCCAGCCTTGCTTTGCAGAAAAAAGGGGTATTGAGTCTTTGAGCTGCTTACATATCACTATTGTACATGCATCCTTAAAGGTGGAGGAGCCCCTTTCAGGAGATGACTGCCTGACTGACAATGTGATTAGGATTGTCTGAGGACTTTTCATTTTAAATGTAGGAGGCCACATGTATCAATCTGGGAAAAGAGACAGAAGCGTTCTCAAATTGAGTTGTCTTTTAAATGTGTCTCAAAGAGTTCTGGTTTTGCTCTAAGCAACAGCTTCTCAGATAAAGTATATACTCCATAAAACTTAACTTTCTCAATCAAGACTAGAATTCTATAATTTTCTGATGATTTCTTTTCCAAATATATACTTATCTAAAACATAATATCAGCCTTCTCTGGGAGAGGCTCTTTTGTCCAGCATTCTGGTTTCCAGTGGGGATATTTATAAAATAGAATTTAACCAAATGCCATGCTACTGAGGCTGAATTTTTGGTTAATTCCATTACACCATGTAATCAATAATGCAAAAGAATGGTAAGCTGTTAAAAACTGGATCTCCCCCTCACCCCAAGAAGGCTATTAAAATCATTTGAGATATTACAGAATTCTGGAAATTACTTGGCAGCTGCTACCCAGTTCTTTTTGTGGCCAGATGAGAGCCATGAGAGGAGGAAGGAAATGACTCATCTTCCCTTTGTCCTGTTCCACTCTAGAATGGTGTTATGACCATGTCAGTCCCAGGGACATCTTGCAGAGTGGACAGATTATGAATTGTGCCCTTAGGATTGTGCAGTAAACATTTTTATTTAAGGCCTTATAAGAATCCCAAGTCAAGGATTCAACACAGCATCCTTTCATCACACATAACATCCCTAACATGTAGAATGAATTGCTTGTCTGTGTCTAAATTTCCAAACATACTCTGTGGTCTAGTTCTGCTACTATTGTACTGTCTAGTCCAGTGTTAGAGAAGAAGAGAAAACTAAGACTTCGCTCCAATTTCAAACTCCAGCACAAAAGATGGCTCATTTGTTAGCTTCCACCTACACCTTGGGTTCAATCACTTGTGAGATTGTGAGGGTCTTATTTATTTCCAGCCCCACCACCTCCACAAACCCACAGTGGAGACTAACACAAATAAACTTGACTCAAAGGTTCCTTTCCAAGTAGAGAATGAAGCTTCATTTTCTTGGAAACACTTAAGGTATCAATATCCTGAATGTCCCTAATCTACTAGTGAGATGTTTCCTTGGACCTACTTGCTTTGCTGATTTAGTGAATCTCCAAAAGCTACACAAAATCTCTGGGATCAGCATGTCTTCAGCTCCATCTCTATGACCAACTTCTTTCACCCATGAGTTGATCTTGTAGCAACTGAATTAGCATTAGCTTTTCCTTAAGGAGATAAATTGCAGGGTATCCTAAGGTTAGAGTGGCATCCTACTGCAATCAAAGGTCTATAAAGTGACTGAGGTAAAACCAGTCATGACCATTCTCCTCAGAACTCCCAAGTCTACTCTATATCTAGGGTCAGAAGACTTTGTTCAAATCGTGGCTCCCTCACAAACATGCTGTGTGGTCTTAGGCAAGAACTTCTACTCTTTAAGCCTCAGTAGCTTCCTCTATTAAATGGAGACAGAAGAACATGCCCTATAAAAATAATAAAGATAGAATGAGATAATCATCATATACAACAATGTCTTACACATACTAAGAGCTCAACAAATGTTTCCTGTCAATATTACTATCATTATATCAAGCTATTAATACTTGTTTGGCAGCCTCTATCTAATTGTCATCAGAAACACGGAGCTGAAAGTCATCAATAAACTCTCTCACTCAGGCAGCACAGTCTCCTGATACCTTGATTCACATGAGTTCCAGGCCAAGTTCTAAAGGCAGTGCTGTCTTCAGTCTTTTACCAAGATGATGGATAGGATCTACTACTGGGGATGTACCAGATTTCTCAAATAGCTTCATCATCGTTGCTAGTTTAGAGTGGATAGGACTTTCTGCCTCTTTTTGGTCTTTTTAGCCACAGGAATTCTTAAAAGATTGAGAAACATCTTTACATTCCAAGGTCATCAGCTGTGGAAACACTTTATAATTATGAAAAAACTCTGTCATTTTGTAAGCAGTATACCTTGTATTTAAGTCTTATTATGCCTTTTGCTAACAGCCCTAGTGGAATATAAATAACTCTTTATATTATTTCATCCCACTCTCAAATCCCTATACTCTAGGAGGGAAATGTTGTCAACTTTCCCACACAAACCATGTACATTTATTCTATTTTTTTCACAAATAAATGCTTTCTCAGTTCATCATTTCTTTTGTTTTAGAAATTAATTCTTCATTTTCTCTTCCCTAGGACATCTTACAATATGTTTTTGTGAAATTGTGCTCAGCAAGACTAGTCTTAATAGCTGAGAGGGGATAAAAATGTAGTCTATTGTCCAATAAATTTATAAAATGGAGGTTAAACAGCATTAATAGATTTTCCTCTTATATTACCTCTCAGAGTCATCAGTATACTAACCTGAAATGTGTTCCACAAGTATATAATATTTGCAATACTTCCTAAAGTTATTTTAGCATGGAATATGGAACACTTTTTTCCCTCACTGTCTCAAGGGTCTAGTATTTCATTAAATGCACTTTTGAAAATTCTGTTTTAATATCATCCAATACACGGCATCTGTTTTGTTCAGACTCCCTCCTCCTTCCTCTGAGAAATGTCTACTCCTTCTCCATCCCAAGGACACATTTCTGTATTACTCTTTAAACCTTTCATGCACTTGTTCTCTTTTTGTGATATATGATAACGTGACTTCTTAACAAAAATGTATGAACATGTTCAATCTGATATCTTTCTCACCAATGTTGTCTTTCAGAAAGACAACACAATTTGCTTCAAAGATTTTTACCAAAATCATTGATAATTTTATCAAAATCATTTTATTGATCAAACTATTATAGGTCTCCTCTGATAGAAAGTATTTCTAATTACAACAAATCATTTTTACTATCATCCAGAGAACCACATTTTCATCACTTGAGAATCAATTTTAAATATGGAAAAAATGCAAAAGTCATTTTGAATGCAAAAATGATGAAAATCCCAGACAATACTGGATATTAAAGAACTCCTAAGCAGGTTCCCTATCATGGGCTTAGAATGCCATGAATTTCCTGCACTTGTGTGCAAAATCATGTGTGTGTGTGTGTGTGTCTGTGTGTATCTTGTTCGTTTTCCTGTGTAGTGGATCCATATATTTCAATAGATACCTAAAGATATCCATGACTCCAAGAGTTAAATCACCTAATTCAAATCTCTTATTTTACAAATGTGGAAAATTAAGCCCCAAAATGACCTACCTGAGAAGTTGAACAGAATCTAGATCTATATTCTCCTCTTTAGCTCCCCTGTATTGTAAGTCAGTGAACTAACAGGACACAGGAAAAGCAAGAATGCTAGTGGCACACAGGGCCCAGTTTGTTCCAGATAGGAAAGTCCAACTGTTAAAAACTTCAACGCCAGCTGTGACCAGGAAGTCACAAGGCTGACGTTTTTCTTTTCCTCCTTTTTGTTTTTCTTCTTTTTTCACTCTGCCTAAAACTTTGGGCAGAAAGGTTGTAATCTAGTTATGGTGGATGACAGATCTTGTAGAAGCTTCCTTAATGCAGCATGGCTATGAACAAGCTGTTGAGGGTGCATGCTTCCCTTCACAGGATCTAAAGGATGGACCATAAGGTGTTGAGAAGCACTGTAAATGTTGTGAGAAGGACAGGGAAATCAAGTTTGCCTCAAGCAAACGCAAACCAATGAAGAAATGATTAAAGTCATGTACTAACTTCATGAGGGGAAAACCAAGTCCTTTTTGGTCACTAGTGTGTCCCCAGTGCTCAGCATGGGGCTAGAATGTAAGCTGGTATCCTACCGATAGTTGATGATGAATGAATATAGCTGTCTATTGACAATTTCTGAATTCAACCTCTTCCCTACACACTCTTGTGAGGAGTCTTTCACCATACCACCTTCCCCAATGGTAGGAAACACCTGTCTGAGATAGTAAAATACAAATCCTAAGTAGTGAATTTTGGCTTTGTGATTTGTGGGTGAATGCTGAACACCAGTAAAAACAATGCAAGTACTGAAAGCATTGGCTTCAGTCAGCTTTCACTCATTCACTCCATTAGACCAGACCCCTCATTTTCAACAAGATTTAAGGGACTTTGCTGACAGGATTAGAAACCTGATTAGCCAGCACTTGAAACGTATAGCTGGAGAGCTCTGAAGAAGAAAGAAAACTTACAACGAAAGCAAATAGAAAAGAATTTCATCCAGTGTGTTTTAGAACAAGGCCATAGAGTAATCTAGGGAAATTTGCATGGTCCTGAAATACGTGGACTTGCTAAAATGGTTGCCTTTCTTCAATCTTTACTAAGATTCCCTGCAGGCTATCATGTCCTCAGGTAGAATGAATGACTTCTTCCTCACTGGTCCCACTTCAGCCCCACTTAGAGACATCTGCCTCCTCAAACTTTTTTCTTCTCCATTGTCCCATCTCCAGCAACTTGCACAGGGCTGGCACATCATAGGGTCTCAATTAAAAATGGTGGACAGAAAGGTGGAACCAGAAATGTTAGGACCCCAATGAAACTTAAGTCCCTGTATTTGAGGAGTTTCTACCAACTCAAAATGGAGGCTCAAGTCCCCAGGATATGTGGATGTAAATGCAACCAGTTCTTCACAGCTGTTCCAGATTCAGCCTTTTTTGAGTCAAAATTGAAGAGCAAAAGAAAATGAAGCTTTTCTTTTCTTTCTTTTTTATTTTTTATGTGCCACCTTCCACTCTAGACCATAATGCCCTCCAACTCACCCTAGGAAAAACAAAAACTCTAAATCCATTATGGAAATTCAATTTGTTTAGGAAAATTGTACAAAACACAAGAGCTAAAATATTGCCCTGACTTGAGGCAGAGTCTCTGTGTAGAGAATTCCTTTAAGGATGTTAAGACACTTTCAAATAGTTTCCTTATTTCAATAGTACACCTGGTTTTCTATCATAATATAGCTCATGTGTCTTTTACTTGTCTTTGTTTAGGTAATTACTAGAGTTTACAAATACTCCTTAAAATATAATTACCGTAGATTTGCCAAGGAAGTTCCACAAGCTTTATACAACACTTTTTGAATTGTGTTAAATACATGGAATTGTGTTAGTTTTAAATCATTATTACTTGCTCCCACTGGAGCACTACAACAAAATTGGAAATGTTGGTTTTTTTCTGAATTTGCAATGAGTTTTTTTCCCACTTCCAATCCTCAACCCAGAATCTTTTTATTAGTGTCTCCTGACAGATGAGGGGAAGCAGCCATGGCCCATATTAGATTACAGAACGCAGCTCAGGCATTGCTACCCAGCCCACTGGTCTCGGTGTCTGTGTCAAGTCACCATTTGTCCATCCTGACAGTGACATTTGTTGTTTTTCTTGGAAGCTCTATGTTTTTACTTCTTATCAACACCTACCTATCAAATCAAAGTAGATTGTTATTTGCTACTACGGTTAGCAGAGAGAGTACAACACTTAATTTATCTAAGCATCAGTTTCCTCAGGTATTAAATGGGTATAATCAGAGTATCAGCTAAGTAGGATGCCTATAGGGGTTGCAAAAAGTAATTCATTAACGTGCTTAGAACAAACGTAGACGTTCAATACCTGTTAGGTATTTATATTTTTACAGTCTCATCATAGCTGACAACTTCAACATTCCCTCTGTAGCACTCAGCATTCAGCAAAAGCAAATTTCCCATTTTACTATTCATGTAAATAGAGTTTCCATTTGTATTCTGAATATGAGATTATGAAATGGAAAATCCATTCAGAAGAGTGCATTACCAGAACCAAGATTTTTAAACACCAACTCAACTATCAAAGTACCTTCACACTTGAGTTTCAGTATAAAGGAGGAAGATGCCACCACTCCCACAGGCCTTTGAGCTCCAGCATTATGACTTTGAAGCCCAGTACAAAGGCTCGGCAGAGGGTGACCGCATATACCTTCACACGTGTGGCCACACAGGAACAGACACTTTACATATCACACTTACTGCTGCATATTCTTATCCTTCAAGGCAGTTAAATGTATCAGGGAATTCGTTTTTACTATCCTTTTATTTAAATGCATAATCAGAATAGTTACCAGGGAAGAGCTAGTGAGAGAGAAAAAATAGTTCTAGAGAGTGGAGTCTGCTATTGATCTAAGAGCTGCTTCATAAGCTCTGAAAGTTTTATCCTCAGTGCAAAAGTGCCTGTGTCTGTTGTTTGTGAATTAATAAGCTGTAAAAAGCAAGACAATGGTGAAAGAATGTCATTGTGCCATTTTAAATCCACTAGCCAATTCTGAGAACTTAATCCAAGAAACTTAAAAGGTATAAAAGTGTTTCCAAAACTTTCTTCACATTTTCTCCTTGACCCTCTCCCCTTTCTCTTCACTCTACTCTCTAGTCTCTAACCTAAGTGACTCCCAGTCTATTCTTTGTATTTCAACCTCTCTTCCAAATGCAGATCCATATTTCTAACTGCCTTACATGTGGAGGACCTTGGAATACATCAACTTATTTCTTCTCTTACAGTTCCTTAATGATCAAAACGTACCCAATCTCCAATGCTAGGAAACTTACTTGTCTTAGAGATGTCCATTTTCCTTCAACACCAGCATAATTGCAATCACACACTGACCCAACACTCACTCTTCCTAATGATCTTTCAATTAGGCATAGTCATCTGCCGACATCATTTTTCATTCCTAGGAAAGTCCCTGCGTTGCATCTATATCTTTTCTCTGGCTAGAATGAAGATGTGGTGGCTGGAGTTGCAGCAACAAATGTATTCATGTCAACAATCATGAGAAGAAAGCCAAAATGACTGCAGTTATGTTGGTCTTGATATTGTTGAGCTACTGAAATGATACCAAGACAGCCATCTAACTGGTCTTCTTATGAGACAAATTGATTTCTATTTGTTTAAGCTTCTCTTATCCTACATTTGCAACTTTATAGGTAATCTCAATTTTCCAACAAAAATAGGTTTTTTCTGAATTACTTTAAAAGTTCTCCAACACGGTTCTCCTTCAGCTTCCCCCCTTCTCCTTCTACAGATTTTCCAAAGACCATCTTCCTCCAAGCTATTAACTAAATGTTACAATATTTCTTCCTGCGTTAATAAACTCTTTGGGGCAACTCCATAGAAAAATAAGCACAGGATAGTGATAGAAAATATGTAGAAAAACCTGGCTTATGATATACATTTAAAAAAAATGTTCAACCTCATCAGTAACCAGGAAATACAACCTGAAACAGTAAGATACCAAATTTTTGTCAACTAGTTGGCAAAAAATGTTAAAGGCCCATAACATTCACTGTTTCAAGGGAGGTAGGGAAATAGACACTTGCACACGTAAGAAATGATGGATCAAGAACCTAAAATTTGGTGTTAGTACTTCACAGACGATTGTCCCCATGCCAATCCAACACTTCAGTTCTGCTCACTGAAAGCACTACATAAACAAAATATACTACAATATTTTAACAACCAGTGCAGTTGTACTGGTGGCTAACAGTTAAATAAAGTCCTGGTTTCCTCTCCTTTTGGGGCTCCTTTGTCTCTTTGCCTTTCTTCAGAATATATTGAGTGAATAAGTGAATAAAAGAATCAAGAAATCTAACCAAGGGAAAATGAAGTCAAACAGGTAGAAAATAAGAAAAACTATAATATTGATTTCAGTTGTCAATCATTGCCTCAACCCACACTCTCTTCTCAGAGAATATACCCTATGAATTGCTCTGTTTCCCCACAGGACCCCTCTGCCTAACTGTCCCAAGAAGAGCCAATCCTTTGGCTAGGTTGAGCCAATCCTATTTTCTCAGTCAAGAATTGGAGCTAAGAGATGTAGAGACTATAAGAGTTGAATAAAAGTGAGCACTTTCCACTGATACCAGCCTTTGAAGAGCACTTTCCACAGGCCAGGTCTTTACAGGAATTATCTCATTTTATCCTAGGAAGTAAGTACTATCATTATCCCCTTTTACAAGTAAACAAAGTAAGACTTATAGAAGTTAAAGAACTTTGCCCAAAGTCACACAGCTGTTAAGTGACAGAAGGAAGATCAGAATTCAGGCATGTTGCCTTCAGAGCCTGTGCTCATAACTACTAAGCCAGAAAGGACTTGAGGAGGTGCTTGAGTTGGCAAAGTAGATGCGGTTAGCCAAAGTTCCATGCACATCACTATTAGGAGGGACAGAGGAGCCAGACTGTAAAGCGAGACAAGAGAATGGAGCAGACACTGGGGAATACAGGACGAAGAGGTGCTGCAGCCTCACAGGAGAGGAGAGAGGGACCCAGTGCTCTACACCCCAGTTCTCATGAGGTCAAATGGAACTAAATTCCATCCAGAGATAATTTAGGAAAATTTTGCAATCAAAATCCTTCTGCTTAAGTCAACATGATTGATTGCAGTTTCAAAGATGATGCTAGCTCCAGGAGTGACCAACGCCAGGAAATGGATTTGAACCCAGATCTGCAGAATGCTGCCTCTGAATGGATTTTGACAGAAGTCCCATCTTAGCTCCGAGTCTTCCCAGGAATCTTAAAGAACTTCAAATGCTCCCTCAAGGCTGTCAGAGTGCCATCTTCCACAGATGGCTTGAAATAACGTGAAATAAAATAACTAAGGAGAGAGAGGAAGGGAGACGGGAAATGGAGGAGGAAGAAAAGGATGAAAGAAGGAAGGCAGGCATCAGAAGTGCTTTATTTACCCTGGATTCTGAACATGAAATGAAAACAAAAACCATTGCAGCAGAAGCACGTTTCCAGCTTCTGGAGCCTTCTGCTGCTAGTTCCTGGGGAGGCCACAAGCTGCTGCTTCCAATGATGTCCCCTGCTTAATTAGCATGTTTGGAACTACCGCAATTCAGCTGGATGGGCATTCCCTTACAATTGATAGTCACCTGGAAATGGCTTTCACAGCTGGGCCACACATCCCTCGCCCAGGGAGCCTGGAATCGGGCTGTTCAGCAGCCTTGTTCAGCCATAATTAATATTTCTGGAATCACTGCTTGGAGGCCCCTGTAACTGTGCCACCCCAGTGGCGAGCCAGTTGGAAGAGGATTTATTATTGGAAGATGAGTGCCCAGCTGTGAAGATCCCAGGCCTGGGTGACAAGAGAGCTCAGAGGCAGCCACCTTCCATCACATGTAACGTGAAGGTGATGGAGAGAAGGGAGACGCAGAAAGAAGAGAGGGATGTAATCGTGTCTTCAGCTCCTGACTTTGAAAATCATGGTCTCAGGTTGCTGAGGGCGTGATGGTTAGACGGTCACTGGCACTTTTGCCTGAGTTTTCCCACTTCCTCTCTGGCCCTATGCACATGCTAAGTACTAGCCTTCCATTTTGCAACCTAGAGTTCCCAAAGAGAACATGGAATAGTGCACAACTAGAAAGACCCTGCAACACATTTCGTTTTAACACCTTTGAGTTACAGAGGAAAAGAACAAGGTCCAGAGAAGTTAAATAGCTGGAGCTGAGGCCAGTGGGTTGTCACCCAGACAGACTGGAAGGAGGAGGGTCTCTTAATTTTTAATCCATCATCTATTCTTCCAACATTACAGACTTGGAGTGGGAGAGGAGATGAATGCCTGTGACAGCTTTGCAGGGACACAGACCTGGATTAGAATCCTTTCTGTACCACCCAGGGGTTGTGAGATCTTGGGGGAGGGGAGCTAACTCACTGCACATCAGTTTTTTTAAGGAGAAAGCCACACATGTACACACACACAGACACACACACGTCAACATACCCATAATAATTGGAGGCTGTCATAATTATTGGCTGGTATTCTTATGTGGGTCATCATTGTTACCTCCAATGCTTGTGAGCCATGTGAGTTTGGCTGAATTATGGATCCCCTTTGGGCCTCAGTCCCACAACCATAAAATGAATACAAAAGAGTCACCATCCTCCCAAGGTCATTGTCATGTATATACAGCTTACGATGTGCAAAGCACTTATAGCAATGCCTGGTACAGAGAAAGTGCTTCCTAAATATCTGCTACTTTGTTAACCTTATTAATATCATTTCCAAAGCAAATTTCTTATTATATAACTCCAACTTGATTGCTCACATACTTACGATATTTCAAACCCTCCTTACCTTCAGGCTCCGGTCTGAACTCTTTAAGTGGATATGTTCGCTTGCGCATGCCTCGACTCCCATGTCCACCTGCAGCCTCATATCTCGGCAGTCCTTTGGAGGACTCACTCGCCAACTTACCCCTGCATTCTAGCTGGTCTCTGCTTCACCTCAGCGCCTTCACATGCAGGTTCCTTTCTCTGAAATTCCTTTCCTTTCTATTTCTTTCTTGTTACCTATTAAGTAACCTATCACGTTACCTATTAAGCCTCAGCTTGATTGTCACCAACCTTCCACTTGTAGATGCCCCCATACCCTTCCTAAAATAACCCCCTGTCACAGCATTTATAAGCCCATGAGAACCCTGGCTTGCCTGCCGGTCACCTGCCTAAACTAGGGCCCTTTCAGGACAGGAATGTGACATCTATCTTGGTCTCCACAGTCCCTCGCTCAGCTTAGTGCTCACTTAACATCTGTAGACTGAACAACTCAAATCTAATAATAAAAATAAGAGTATATGCACTGAGTGCAAAGCCTTGCACATTTTAAGGACTTGGCAAACATATGTTAAATGAGTGAGTGAATAAACGAGTGAATAATGAGAGGATATTTAGTCTCTATAACAATGAAACATTTTCATCCTCTCACTAGCATTTGAAATTAAAAAGAAAATGCTACTGGAGTACAAAATTAGAGAAGGGGTCAACATTTAAAAATCTTCAACTTTTAGAGGAACAATGTCAGAGAGAAAAGTTTGGTGAATCCATGAGCTACCAAACAATGATTGAGTTAATCTAGTTTAAGGAGGAACCTAAATGATCTGGTACCTTATAAAAAGGAAACAATAAGGAATTCTTACATTTTGACTGCTTTTGGTGGCAATTATGCTTAATTTAAGGCAAAGTAGGGAGCTGGTTAACCCTATGTGTGGCGAAGACTGACTAGAAAGTTAATTTCTGCTTCCTGGGCACACAAGTTAAACTGCATTTCCCAGACTCCTTTGGGGTTAGGTTGAGACCATGTGACAGAGTTCTGACCAAGGAAATGAGAGCAGAAGTGTTCTTCACCACTTCCAGTCTGATCTCAACCCACCTGAGATCCTCCATGATGGGTTTTACTCTTCCATGGGGGTCCTTGGAAGCATGAGTTGACAACAGCAAAATTATAAATTGGAAGGAGCTTTGGGTCTCTGAATAACTACATGGAGAAGATCTCCCCTCCACCAACCACAGTGGACTGTGACGGGAGAAAACAATTAGGATTTACTGTATTAATCTGTTAGACTTCAGATTTCGTTTTGTATAGTCCACCCTGATATGGAATATGGCACTTGGAACTCCAGAGCTGCCAAATAAGATCTTCAACTTTATCACATTAACTTAGCCATAAGTTGGTGAAGAAAGGAATATAACTGGATCGATAGCTGGAATTCCATGTTAGGTAGTACCAAAATATTTTGTAAAACCCTAAGTGTTATAACTTGTGAGGCAGACCATGTGCTTAGTGAGCTTGTTACTCTGATGGAACAAGCTGGAAAGCAGAATGTTAATGCTCTTTGTTGTTTTTTACTGGCTGCCTTTGGCAAGGTATTTGATGACAGAAATGAACTCTAGAAAATACTGACTACTTTGCAAGCAAAAATTAAAAATGAATAGAGAAAGTTCAAATATATGGAGACTTCCAGGGTCAGAAAGACCAACTGTTTCTAGACCCTGAAGAGTAACTTCTGGGATTAAGAAAGATTTATAGAGACAAAAGCCTAGTGAGATTTCCCAGTGGACAGTGTTTCAGCCTTGAAGGACAGATCAAATGAAGGATGTGGTCTTCCCAATCAAGGCAGTCATCACTCAATTCAGAGAGATATTTGAGAGCTAGTACAAAGAAATAAAACATACATGAGACACAGTCTAGAAGGAACATTGGGTGTGGTTATTGATGCACAGAACTAATGGGAAACAAATACATCAGCTCCTACTAAGTTTCTAAAGGAATTATGTTGCCAAAGAAACCTCAAGTTTGGCCTGAAAAGACTGGAGTTGTTTGATAGAGCTTTAAAACAACCCTTCGGCTGAAAGTAGGTTACAAAACCTGGGTTGCTCCAAGGATGCCAACTTCCTTAACACTCCTCTCAAATATGACCTAGTAGGAGAATAGACAATGAGAAAGAACTCATAGGGTAGAGCAGGGGTCACAGAGATAAATGGAAAAGGAAGCTCCTCACAGACAGCAGAATCAGGCCTAGTCAAGGAAGCCTCTTTCCCCAAGGTAGGTTTCTCACAATGTCTGCCCAGCGAGATTTCAGGGGTCCTCTAGACTAGTGACTGCTTGTTATTCTTTCTCTACTCTGTGTTTTAAGATGGGTGTACAGTTTAAGGGGTAAAGTCAATTTTCTTTTTAGTTTATATATCCCCAGACCATGGGAGCTATTTCTAGACTTGAAGGAGGGACTGTGCATCACAGAGACATCTTGGACTTTGAGCGGGATGCAGAACTGGGTGAGACTTGGGTTGTCTCTCTTGGCATGAGAATGAGTATGATCTACATAGGGGAAGAAGAGTAAAGTTTGGTGAACAGAGAATGAATTATGATAGGGACACAAAAAGTGATGACAGAGTGAGAAACAATAAATTGGAAAGAAAGATGTCAAGTCTTCTAAGGTTAGCATCCTATCCCTAAGGGTATTCAAGATTTCTCAGTGATCCAGGGGTTAGGATGGTCAGATTGAAAAGAATGAACGTGATCTTTGTGATCCATCACAGAGCTGAGTGAGGACTCCATGACAGCCCACCAGAGACACCTGAATGGCCTAACGTAATTACTTCATTTCACACTCCTTGATTCATTTGTTTGATAAAGATTTATTGCTCATTTCTTATGCACAAGAGCCAGAGGTAGCTACTAGAATGCAATGACCAGTAAGACCCAGTGTCTGCTGTCCACACCGATCAGTGCACCGCAGGAATAGGTAGCCATCTCCATACACTGTGGGGCCACAGACGCAAATTGCCTCCTTGCCCCTGAGGGTCCTGGAAAGGCTGACAGAGGTCTATTGCCTTGCCCACGTCCTAGAAATAGCAGAGGTCAAATCTAAGGTATTAGTAGAAAATAATTGATTCACGTGACATTTAAGTAACGAAATTAATTATCATAGCATTTTCACTTTTCTATGCAGATTTCTCCTCAGTTCTATCTGTAATAATGTGACCTGCGTGAACTCGCAGATGAGGCTGCCAAAGACACAGGTCTAGGATTTGCTTCATTCATATTTATTTAGCACCTAGTTTTTTACTAGGTATACAGAAATGCAAAAGCCACGATCCCTAAACTCAAGATTGCCACAACTTAATGCCACTCTCTTTTAGAGGTAGCTCTTTGTGCCTCAGTCTCTCCTTTCGAAAACTAGAAGAGGAGTAACAAATCATGGGAATTTAAAGTGAAATAAATCAGCAATACTCACTCTTTAAAATTATTGGAATGCCTATCCCCCTGATTTCTTCAATCCATTAGCCACTGTTTGGCTTCTTTCCCTTCCCGGCCCAGCTGAGATCCCATCATGGCCATCTAAATCATTAGTTCGCCAGCCCCTTTTATTTTCTAGCTGCCCCAGTCTTCATACTAAGCCACCAAGCCAACTGCCAACCAGGGGCCCTTCTACCTTCTGCCCACACTGCTCCTATAGCCACATCCTTGAGCTCTGGGGACAATCACTCAGACACTCTCTCAACACTTCCCACCAATTCTTGAACTTGTTTTGGATCAGTTACTTTCCCTTCCCCTATTGACGAGTACAAACCTTTCCTAGTATCATCAGGTCACGTGAACTCACAGTGGACAATCATATCTGCTTTGTCAACCATCTTCAATCTGCCCTACATACAAACGCACCTATAACTACATGCATCTTTGCCTCCCTTTGTTCTGTCTCAGAGACCGTGACAGGGACATGGTCTGTTTAAAGCCAAATCTCCAACCTGTGCCTTTGACCTTGACCCTTTTTCTCTCTTCCAGAGACTAAGTCCACTAGAAATCACCTCCTCGCTCCTATTCTTTGTCCTAAAAACTTGCTTAGACCTCCGTCTTATCAAAGCGTAAGTGCATTTTAAAAAAAATGCCCTGACATGCAAAGCAAAACCACAATGAGATATCACCTCATGCCTATCAGAATGGCTATATTAAAAAGAAAAGAAATAACAAGTGTTGGAGACGACGTGAAGAAAAGGGAACCCTTGTGCACTGGTAGTGGGAATGTAAACTGGTACAGCCACTAAAGAAAACAGTACAGAGTTTCCTCAAAAAATTAAAAATAGAAGTATGATATGATCCAGCTACTCCACTTCTGGGTATTCATCCAAAGAACATGAAAACCCTAATTCAAAAAGATACATGCACCTGTATGTTCATTGCAGCATTATTTACAATAGCCAAGACCTGGAAACAACCTAAGTGCCTGTTGACAGACAAATGGATAAATACGATGTGATACACACACTCACACACACACACACACACACATTGGAATACTACTCAACCATAGAAAGATGAAATTTTGCCACTTGTAACAACATAGATGGACTTTAAGGGTATTATGTTAAGCAAAATAGGTCAAATGGAGAAAGACAAATTCCATATGATTTCACTCATATGTGGAAGATAAACAACAACAACAAAACAATAGCAAACAAACACATAGATAGAGAAAACAGTCTGGTAGTTACCAAACGGGAAGGAGTTGGGGAGAGGGGAAAAGGGATAAAGAGCACATTTGTACCAGGACAGATGGAAACTAGACTTTTGGTTGTGAACACAATGTAGTCTATGCAGAAGTTGAAATATAACAATGTACACCTGAAATTTATATGTTATAAACCAATGTTACCTCAACAACAACAACAAAACCCTCCCTGTACCTTTTGTTCTTTTCCAGCTATTATCAAACTCTTTTTTTCATCCTCTCAACTGAACTTCTTTCAAGCTCTCCACTTGCCTACCCCCAGTGACTCATCAATGTCCTGTGATCTGCCTTCCAATACCTAACGACATCCTCCTTGCCAAAGCCAGCAGACCCACCTTGGTTGTCATCTGGCCAGACCTCTGCTGCTCTGGACACCATTAATCAGCCTCCTCCCAGGGTTTGGCTCTTGGCCCTTCCTCACGTTGGGCAATGCTCCCACCCATCTCAGAGCCTCAATAACCTCCAACGTATGACTGACTCCTGCTTCTTTTCCAGCCCAAGACCAGCCCTCTATCTGGAGACTGAAATATCCAACCACTAATTGCTCTACCAATTTGACTGTACACAGACATTTCAAACTAAGTGTAGCAAGAACTGAGCTCATCATTCTTTCCACGAAACCTCCTTTGTGTTGTATGATTACAGTCTCAGTCACCCAAGCCAGCCATCCTCTTGTGTATCCCCTATCCAATCAATGGCTGTGCCCGCTGATCTCACTTACCAGCTATGCCTTGAATCTGGAGCCTTTTTCCAATTCCTTATCATGCCTCACATGGACAGCTGCCAGAGGTTTTATGGGTCTCCCTCCAGTCTGTCCACCTCAAATTCATCCTCTGTATATCCCCACCAGAGTGATAGATCTAAATGCAAGTCTGACCGCATCTCTTCATTTATAATGCAGCAATGATTTCTCCTGGATCTACAGGATAAAGGGCTAAATTCTTCACATACACTCATAACTTCCCAGGGGGAAGCCCTTCCTAATTCTCCAGCTCTGTTTTCTGTCATTCCCTTTAGCTTATGCTGAAGTGTTTGCAATCCCCTCACACTCCATGCTACTTTCCTACCTGAGTGTCTCTGCCTAAGCTGTGCCTCCATCTGAGGTGTCTCTGCTCCCCACCCATCTCCACCAGCCTCCACCTCCCTCCCCAGGTCTGAAAGGTAATGTATAAGGCATTCTTACAAAGGATCCTTTACTCCTTGCTTTAGGCACACCCTCCACTAGAAAATCCCTGAGCTCTCTCCACCTTCTTACCCTCTACCTCCAGAAGGTTTGGTTTCCTGTTCTCTGGTCTCATTGTGCCTTGTGCACTGCATTATCATTTTAAGTACCACATGACACTCCTCACTCTCTCTTTTTTTTTTTGGCTTTCCCCTGAACTGGACTATAACCCTTGAGAGCAGGGCTTGTTCTGTTTACCTCTGTACTCCTGCCACCTAACATAGCATTTGCTCAATAAATGTTAAGAGAACGCAATATTCCCATAGTTTTGGATGACGATAGACAATGATGTAAAAATCTTTACACCATCTATGTGATCTCCTCAGTGAAGAATGTCTCTATGACAGTCACTCATGGGATTTTAAATTAAATCAACATCTTTCATCTTCTATAACGTCACATCTCCATTTGAATCCACCACATTTCAAGTGCCCAGTAGCCACAAGTGTCTAGTGACTACTATATTGAACAACACAGCTCCAAAGCACAGGGATTATAATGCTTAGGCCTGTCATCCAAATTATGAGGCACAGCATATAGGAAGTACTTAACACAAGCACCATCATGTAAAGATACACCAAGGGTTCACTTATTTCCCTTTACGTATGATGCAAATATTCAAGATAATGTTCCCGATGATATTATTTTCCTCTCGTGGAAAAACTATGAAGGAGGGAGACATGTATAGAATTTTATTTTAAACTGGAGAAACAGAAAATATACAGTTAAAATGTTTAACTTTGTGATATTTGTCATCTTTACGAACAAAGGCAATAAGAACAGAATAAAAAGAAATGCAGATAACCACTATCCGTCTTCAATTCCTGGCATTGGTTGAGAATAGCTAGTTGAGAACAGGAACAGCCTGCAGAACACTGTAAGGCCCGCAGTGTAGGAAGGATCCAGCGTTCAGACCTGATGTGGCTGGCTGCATGGGACGTCTTCCAAGACTCACTTCCTTTCATGCTGTGGCATAAAAAAAGTAAAAGCCTCTGTGTAAAATTTAAGCCACATAACAAATGTTTTCTTCCCACAAATCTTGTTTTCCTTGTAGTGAGGAAACAAGGGCTTTAACTCGAACCACAAACTGTAACCCAAGGTGGAGAAAATGTCCATGAAGAAAAGTGGAAGATCTCAAATAGGTTGGAACAAAGAAGGGCTGGGGGTGGGTGGGTGGAGATTACTCTTATTAGGATCATATATCATGAGGGTGTCAGGTGTGAAAGCAAACGAATGGCCTGTGTTTATCTGAGCTAAACCGTGTGGTTCACCCAAACATTCACTTCCCAGAGCGTTTTTTTCACCCATAATAAATTGGCCAAGTCTTCGTAGGGCATTGATAATAAAGTACGTTTAGGTGCAGTTAGAGATTTCTCACCGGGTTTTCTATGCAACCGCTCTCTCCTGCTTTCTCTCTCTCTCCTTCTCCCTCTCTCTCTCCTTTTTATCACAGCTGATTCGCAAAGCCCTTTGGAAAGATGAAGTAGGTAGAAATCAAAATAAATGGATTCTATTAAAACCGGCAATGCATCAACTGCTTGATAAAGTGATTAATAAACAGCTTAGGATGGTGATTGATTAAACTCTTTAATCAAAGTGCTAAACTGACTTAATATGGAGAGTTTCAACATGTTCAAAGTGTACATTTTCCGTGCCTGGGTTCACAGTTGTTTATGTAACTTTTCTGAAGTGTATCCCTTAGGTCTAACCTTCCAAGAGCCGGGGCTCTGGAATGTGTAAGGATTATAAAGTATCACAAACTGCATTAGCCGCTGAAATGTGCTCATGAATTATAGGACCTTTCACTAGGCAACAAGTCATTTTTCAGAATTTTGAACGCTTTTGTCAAGCAGGTTCTTTGCGTGCATCACTTCATAACTCTTTAAACCTTAATGTATAAAGCAAAACAGTGCAAGTTGGAAAAGGCCTTGTTGCTCACATTTCATTCTCTCCTTTAAGCATTGATTGCTTTATTGCTTAAGGTCAAGATTTTGATGGTGAGGGAGGAGGCTGATTTTTACCCTAAAGGTAG
Organism: Equus asinus; assembly: GCF_041296235.1. NCBI lineage: Eukaryota > Metazoa > Chordata > Mammalia > Perissodactyla > Equidae > Equus > Equus asinus. Next base: position 109,251,675 of record NC_091791.1, on the reverse strand, counting down.
TTTCATGTTTGTTAGAAATGGATATATTTCAGCCAATATGTGTAATTCTCAGTATCAGGCATCATTTATGACATAATTAATCATCTGATGACCAATGTAACAAGCCATTTGACTCCTGAAAGTTTGTGACACCAAAACAGACTTTAAGAAAAAATGTTCCCCAAAGGCTAAATGAAAACATTTTAAGAGCTGGTCTGGGGAGAAGGGAGGGGAGAGATCTATGATGGTGCATTAATGGGAGAGCTTTCGCGACCCACGTTTCATCCACGTCATGGAGGCAATTCAAGAAATTTATTTAATTCAGAACATAGTTCTTTGTGTATTGCACTGTGCTGGGCACTGTGCAAGTGGCAAAAACAGAAATGGCACTGCTCCAATTCAAGGATCTTATTCTATAGTGAAGGAGATTACACAAGGTGGAGAAAGTGTTTATTTGAATAACAGAGAAAGACAATTCTTGCTATGAAGGCTTGAGTAAGACAAAGAATAGTAGGAAGATTGGGAAAGCTTCAAAGATATCATTGTAGTTGATTTGACTTTGGAAGATGAGTAGAATCCAGATAGGGAGATAGATGCCTGGTAGCAGGGCTCTTAGGAGGTGTAAAAATCATTACTGCATAGCAGTAAAGCATATTTAGGGGTCACTAAGTAGCCCAGCTTGTCTAGAGGGCAGCGTTCACTTACAGGGAAAGCAGGGCATGAGGTTGGAGGGGTGAGTTGACATCATTTTATAAGGGTCCTTGAAGTGTCTGCTTAATTTGGTGGGGATTAGGGAACTACTGAAGGATTTGAATGAAGACTAGACAGTCACCAGAACAGAGAGGCAGCCTGCTTAATTCTTAGAGAATGATGCTAGAACCAAAATGCCTAGGCTTAAATCCTAGTTCTGTTACTTAAAATCTGCACAATGTTGGACAAGTATTTAAGCTATATGTGCCTTAGTTCCCTCATTTTTAATTGTGGGTAATAGAGTATCTGCTTCTTGGAGTCATTATGATGGTTAGATGATTTAGATCATATAAAGCTCTTAAAATAGTGCCTAATAGTAAGTACGCAATAATGTCAGCAATGATTCTCACTGCTATTTCCAATGCAAATCTTCCTAGAATTAGAAGTGAACTTTAGGAAACAAACTTGCAAACATTTTTTTAAGAATGTTTGAGGAAAGGAGATATGGGAAGTTGGCAAATCTGTTCAGAGACCGTCTCAGGAGCCAGAGAGACGTATGAAAAATACTTTTTTTGGGGTCGCACCATAAACTGTCAAGAGAGAGATAGTTGTGAGAGAAGTTAGGGAAAATAGGCAAAGAAGAAAAAGAAGAGTCAAAGTTATTTCCCAAGTGGTTGTTACTATGTTTTGTGTTTTTGGATATAGCGCTGGGAGGAGAAGCTGCTGAATATGTTGAGCTTTCCATTACAAAGGACATCCAGCAGAACCATTCTGTGCCTCAGTAGACAGACTGGGACTGGCCACACAAATTTAGTGGCTACCCACCTATTTAGAGCTTGTGTTCCAAAACCTGAGGAGAGGAGAAAAGACAGGTCAGAGGAGAAACCCCTGGGAATGCCCATTCTTTGGACCTAGGAAGGTGATACAGATGGAGAGTCAGCAGTCAGATAGGATGCAGAAGTCTGAAGGGTGGGAAGGTTTTGAGACAGAGGGGCAAAGACCAAGCATCAAATGCAAATATGAGTTCTAAAGGGGAAAAATCACTGGTCTTCATTCATTCGTTTTGCTTCAAATAGTAACCAAAGTCTACGTTTAGTCAGGAGTGTCTAATTAGGTGATTTGACTCTTTCAAGGGACCACCGAATTCAAGCTTCACATCTACTATCAGTGTTAGATGTGGTAGAGAATGCAAAAGGTCCTTTCCTCTAATAAACAAAAAATCTGGTCAAATGAAAGAGAATGTGAAATAATCTGCCACTATGTGCTAGCACCAGGAGTGCTATCAGAATCCAACAGTGTATCCACTGAGTAATTCATTCATTCAATAAACATGTATGAAGTATTTGTCAAGTGCCTGCTATGTCCTGGGCTCTGTGGGAGGCTGTGAGAATATAACGATCAACATGGACATGGTCTCAGCACTCAGGAAACAGTGTTCAGCGGGGAAGACAGACATTAAACAAATAAAAGCATGATCATCCAAATAGTTACAATTCTGATGGATTCCATGAAGAAGTAATGCTGGGAGCTGTAAGTGTATAGGACAGGGGTCTGGGTCTGTCGGGAGGGTCCGGGACATTTCCTTGAGAAAGAGACATTCAAGCTGAGATGTGAAAGATGCAGTGGAACAACAATACAAGAAGTCAAGGGGAAAGAGCATTGAGACAAGAAGGAATCTTTCTCCTTTAAAAATTCTGAGTAAGTTCAATGTGACTGAAGCACAGAAAGAGGAGACAGAAAGAGCTGGAGAGACAGGCAAAGGCCAAGGCAGGCAGAGTTTTAGGCCCTAAATAGGATGCAAACTTCAGTCTAACAGCAGTGGCGAACAAAGGAGAGATTTTCAACATAAATGACATTTTTCTTGTAGGGTGAATAGTGAATTAGAAAGTTATTACAATTAGGTGATTATGGTATTCCAGGCAAGAGATGATGGTTGCTGGAAATACACAAACGTGGGAGATAGTTAGGGAGTCAAATCAACACCAGTGGTAATTGGGCATAGAGGAATGGAAGTGAAGACCGCAATGATGACTCCCAGTTTCCTGGTTTGTAGCGAATTTTGTCCCCTCCCCTTCCCCTTAAATGCCTTCCATCGTGCTTACAAGGAAACTTAAAGTCTTTCACGAGAGCCTTCCACCCTCTCTATTTCCTAGTTCCTAACTTCCTCTACAACTTGACTTTCTACCCTTCTTATGCATTCTGCATAATCACCACTGTGGCCTCCTTGCTGTTCCTGAAGCACAAGAGATAAATTTCCATCTCTGGGTCTTTGCCCCATTTCTGACAGGTTTCCAGTAACATCTTCCTTCTATTCATTCCCCTCCCATAAGATCCTAAAATACAAATCTGATCTTGTAATTTCCTGAGTAAGCTCTAGAGATCTGCTGTACAACATTGTACCTACAGCCAACAATAATGCATTGTACACTCAATAGTGTTAAGTGCATTTACATTGCTGTGCATCGTATCTCCAGAACATTTCTCATCTTACAAAACTGAAATTCTATACCTACAGAATAACAAGTCTCCATTCCTCTCCTCCTCCCAGCCCTTGGCAATGACCATTCTACTTTCTGTCTATGTGAATTTGATGGCTCTCGGTATCTCATGTAAGTGGAATCATATAGCATGTCTTTTTGTGACTGGCTTATTTCACTTAGCATAACATGTTCAAGGTTCATTCATGCTATAGCATGCATCAGAATTTTCTTCCTTTTAAGGTTGTACAATATTTCACTATTTGTATATACCACATTTTCTTCATCCATTCATCTATCCGTGGAAAATTGAGTTTTTTCCATCTTTTGGCTACTGTGACTATTGCTGCCATGAACGCAAGTGTATAAACATCTATTTGAGTTACTGCTTTCAATTCTTTTGGTTATACACCCAAAAGTAGAATTGCAGGATCATATGGCAATTCTCTGTTTAATGTTTTGGAGAACTACCGTACTATTTTCCATAGTGGCTCCACCATTTTACATTCTCACCAGCAATGTGCAAAGGTTCCAATTCCTCCACATCCTCACTAACACTTATTTTCTGTACTTTTTGTAGTAAGCATCCTAATGGATGTGAGGTGATGTCTCATCGTGGTTTGGATTTGCAATCGCCTAATGATAATTGATGTTGAGCATCTTTTCACATATGGCAACTCTTTTACATTGTCCGCTGAATTGATGCTCTAAGAATCACCAGCACCTCTCTATTTGCCCCAGATTGAGAAGTATGATCCTAAGCAGGCATTCAAAGCTCTCCAGCTATGAGGGCAAACCTCCTTTTCACCTTTGTTGCAGTCGGCTCCCTCACAGGCACTATACTCTCTGGGGATATCAGATGGGGTTCTTTCTACATACCCTACACTCCCTCTCCTCTTGCTCTTTGTACATCGTTTTCTCTGGCTGAACAGCCTTTCTTTTTCTTTTTCACTGTCTAAATTTTTCTCTACCTTCGGGGATTATTATAAATCTTCTCCACCCCCCCCGCGTTGGTCCAGGTCCAACTTCTTTAGAGAGATAAATCACCTGTACTTCCATTTCCCATAGCATTTTTTTCTATTCTACCAATATCATGGTTGAGTCATTTTCCTTATGAGACTGTGAGCTCTTTGAAGACTGGTTCCATCATCTTTGCAACCTCAGCAGTGAGCCCCAGGCCTGTGCATGTTTGGAGCTCCAGAAAATGTCTGCTTCACGAATAGATGGAGAGGGCTTTGTAGATGGGAAGAGTATGAGCCAATGGATGGGGGAGGAGGAAGAGTCAATGTCAGAGAAGTGAATACGTGCAGAATTTACATTTTCACAAAAGTAATGGAGCTTCGCAAAAGTTTAGGAAATTGTACATAGCTGGACATTTGAATTCTTCAGAGGCTAGAAATCTCACCAATGGGACCAGGCTTCACATAAGAAATTTTCAATAGCTCGATCAAAGCCAAGGAGTGAAGAGCAGAGGGACCAGTGGCTTACAGAAAGAGCTTACAGCTGGCCTAGCAGTGTCTCAGAAGAGTCGATAAAACTTTAAAATCAATATGCTGATGAAGTGCCAGCTAGAAAACATCACGGAATAGGCTGATGTTGTCACAGGGATCTAAGATTAACTGTATAGCAGTGTCGCTGTCCCAACCCTCATCATGTCCCCAGGTATCTGAATAGTACAAAATCTTTGGAAACTCAGCAGTTCTTTATGGAAAAGGTGACAAAAATTCTATTTTCACAGAGTTTATTTAAAATTAAAGGTGATGGATAATTATGGGGAAAATTTTAAAAGCACAAAAACGGCTTAGAAATATAAGAAAATGTCTAGAGGTTACCACAATTAATAAAGTGTGATCCAATTGTTTTCTGTGCACATGTTTTGTCATAACTGAGACAATTTTCAACATACATTTTGCTATGTTCATTTATTAATGAAATAACAGCATTGTCTTATGTTGATAAAAACTCTCTGCATGCATCGTTTTTAACAGCTGCATAAGTTCCCATATAATACAGTTTATTAAACATGATCCTATTAGTGGACATTTAGATTGTTTCCAATATTAAACTGAACACTGTGTATGTGAAGCTTTTAGAAATGTTTGTGTCATTTCCTTAAATACTGTGAAATGAATATAATTAATGCCCACCCAATAGCGCTGTTTTGAGGATTATAAGGTATATATGAAGTACCTACTATGCGCTTTAATGCATCCTGAAATCTGAGGATAAGCAATATAGTTTACTTTTAATATTGATAGAATGAGAGAAAAATTAGTCAAACAGAGTTGAAATCAGGGGGCCAGGTTGACTCTAGCCAGTGGACATGACTAAATTGTCATAAAAACTTGCTTCCGTGAAATATATCCCTTCCCACAACTTTTTTTACGCATCTCTTTTTCCGAAATAATGTAAATATATTATAATTCTAATTATATGCATAGATGTAGATGCACATATGGGTGTATTTCTGTTTATAAAAAACGGTACAGCCAATGTTTCATTTAAAGATTATTAAACCCTTCTATGTACCACAAAATAATAACGTAACATATTAAGAATCATCCGAAAGAACAAACCCAAAGGACAATCAGCTAAAGTTTATCCAAACCCAGAAAGAGTCTTAAATAGTTCAAATACAGCCCTTTGTTATTAAAAATGATAATTCAATTTTAATAAATTTAATAAATGATCCTTAAATAATTTTATCAGTAATTTTATTATGTTATAAAATTTATTTTATAAAATTACCTTATTCAAACCTCTCTCTGAATTTGGATGTGTCTTCCTGCCAGAGTCTGCAAATAGGGTGCTTTTTTAAGCTATTTTAACCCTTTTATTCATGGCTGGGAGAGCCTATATTTTTAACTTTCTCAATTTTTGAGTGTATTAATCCATCAATGTTTTCCTCTGTAGTGCACTGTGGATGGTGTATGGAAATCATCTATTAGGCAGCTATCACAACAATGATAGAACATTTCTAGCAGAAAAGAACACTGTCTGTTTAATTGAAATTTAACAGCAACTAAAACACATCATCCAAGCGGACCCTTAAAATTCACTGATGTTTCCCAATGCTCAGAGCCAAGGAGCGGTGCTGAAAATAAAGAGCCATTCAGAAATTGTTTAGTTGAAGAAAGTGCCTTAAGAGGCTTCTGCTTTGGGCTGAGGTTATCAGAATGGGAATTACTTTTACTGGAAAGAAATCACATTGTTTTCTTCACAGGTGGCTCAATTTAGCTGTTTAATTTGAGAGAAATGACGGATTTGGTTCATCAGGTTTGGAAGAGTATGGAGGACCTTTTATTTCTGTTTCAATGTTTCCATCTGATAATCAGTTGTGTAGACTGTAATTTCAGAGTAATTTGAAGCATAGAAAATAGAAAGTTTCACAAGTAAGTGTGTCTTCAAGTGGCATAGAGACGGCAGTGAGTTAAGGTATTTGTTTAGAAATAATATGTATATTTTTACTGTCAGGTTTAATAGCTTGCCCAAAATATATGTGTACTTATTTTCTCAGACAGTTTTCCAGAGGAAAAGGTCACACAATTTCCATGACTGACCACATAACGTACTCTATTTGGTCAAGACAGAAAACTAGCCGAGGTGGAAAAAAAATAGTTTTGAAACCATGCATACCTTCAACTAAGAATACCTAAAAGTAATATAAATATAAATCTTTATTTTGCTGAATTCTATTACAGCTCTATGAAGTGTAAATGTAAATAGGACTTACACAATTCAAATAGAAACATAAGAGCTTAAATATCTGAAAATTAATACAGAAATAACCATAATGCTTAACACAGAACAGCAAATCCATGCCTATGATTAGAAAACCTAACACATTTTAAAAGCATATAATGAAAAAAGTTATTTTTTCTCCTCCCATAGTGATATATTTTAGATTAAATACTATGATTTGTACAAGCAAAACACAAAGTATGTTGTTTTAGCTGATGTCTCTAATTCTGTGACATAAAGTCCAGGAATTGACAGAGAGGAAAATCTAAAGGGGGGAAAATGCACAGTTTGAAGAGACTGAACAACTGGCAAGTGTCCTGAGAAAACACTACAACCAAGAAACACAATTTTAAAAATGGAAGACCAAAAAATAGTAACATTACAAAGACTATCTATTAACAATGCTTTGTAAACTATGACATCAAGATAAATCAGCATTGGATGGATTATGAATTACAACTTCATGCCAAATGTGCTCAATAGCTGTTTTCCCTGTTTATTCTATTTCTACTAATCATATTTAATGAGAGCGAGGGAAAACGATCACGTCTGGGTCCCAGTCCATTCCCAGTGCCTGTTCCCCAGTTTCTACACTCCAAGAAAGAGGAGACTATACTCATGCATGTTTATCTGTTCTTCCTCCTCAGGGCCGGGGCGCATTTGTATCAAATAGACGTTCAACACATATTTATGCAAGGAAATCACTGATTTTTGAGGAAGGCAGTTCCAGAAAGCTAACACCACCTCCCCATAGGATCTGGGATAGATTGGGAATGTCTAATACTTTCTGTGCTACCTGAGATAGGTGTGAGGGACACAGGATGAGATGGTAAAGAAAGAGCTGAAGAGGAAAGCAGACTAAAGGGAAAGTATAAACTGCCCCTCCCTTCCACACTCCTCATTCAGGTGTCTGCATTTGGAAAATGCTGTGTGCAGTCCAGCAGTGTTCTAGGTACCTAGCGAATCCAGCATAAAACAAAACTTACCCAAAAGGGGTGAGGGGGCTGACTTTGTCTAAACTTTTAATCCAGTGAAGACAGACAGACAATAAACCAAATAAGTAAGTAAATTATGTGCATATTGAAAGGGAATGACTTCTTTGAAGATAGGGGGATGGAGAGGCATTGGTCAGCTTGCAATTAAGCGTAAGTGGGTCCAGGTAGTGAGGACAGCAAGTACAAAAATCCTTGATGCAGGAGTGAGTCTGGTGTGTTCAAGGAACAGTAAATGGACTTTTCCCTTTAATTACTCAGGTTGAAAGAGTACTAGTTCTTTGTGGTTTTCTGGTTGTTTTGTTAAGCAAGGCAAGCCCCATTGATGTACTTGTTAAAATATAACTGAGTTATTCCATCAGATGAGAATCGAGAAGGGCCCACGATCTGTCACACACAGATGATGCTAAAATAAGAAAGGAGTCAGGCCTCCTGCAGGCTGAAAGTGGAACAGCCCTACCTGCGGGAATTTTCCATGAACGAGAGTGAAGCTCTGAACAGACCATTAACGGTAAACTCCAAGATGAAATGCTGCAGAGGAGCTGCCTGGGAGGCAGGGCTAAGGAAGAAATATTTATATACTGAAATGCAGAGAATGAAGTTCTAATACATCCAAAAATTTTGCATTTGATAAAGGCAAATAACGTTCTAAGGATTCTCAGATAAGCTTTATCTCTGAACATACCTTATTTCTTTATTTTTGATCGTCCCATTTTATGGAAGAATGGCAACAAGGAAACGATCGCAGAATGGGATGCACTGCTGTATAGGCAGAAGCCACACTTCCCATCCAGTCCTCATTTTGATCACTTTCCACCTCTTTCTTCTAATATAAATGTATTTTCCCTTTGACAGCATTGGGAAAGCAGTGAAAGTGTCAGCAATCCCGAGAAATGTGAGACAATGTAAGGATGCCTCTCGGAGGAACATCTCTGCAATCAGCCTTCTTGATAAGAAAACTGTGGACTCATTAGAACACCTCTTCCAAACGATGGTGGACTTGCTGGTTTGCTGACAAGAAGGCATAAAAGCAAGTAACAACATTTCACCAAGTTAGTGGATAATAGTTTCACGTGGGTTAGGGTAGATCAATAATCCCAACGCAGAGAAGCATTACAGAAACAAAGAAAAAAATGAGCCAAACTCCTTGGCAGTTAATATAGCTCTGGATTCTTCAATGAAATGTTTTGGAAAGTGCAAATAACTTTTTAATTTGTTCCCTTTTATACATAAACATATGTTTATGTAAATATACAATATTAAGCATGCAAAGATCATGTTTAGCATGATGCTTCTCATCCTTCTTGTTCTGCAATAATGGATTCAATTAGAAAAATCTTTTTGGAGAAAGATATTAGCACTCATCCAAAATATGGGTACAGAAATGTAGATAATGTACTTGACTAGGCTTTGTAAACCTTAAAACACTTCAAGTTTGAGTTGCGATGTTAGGATAGTGGACGGCCCTGGAACTCCCTCCCCTTTGTCAACAAGAAGGTTCATTCAGAAAGTTTCTGAATCTTCTTGAACCAGGTGGGTAATGTCAGGGATGCCTGGCAGGCCCTCTGTCATGAATCCCCCAGCAAAATCAGGAGGCCCCCCAAGTCCCCAGGGCATTTCCTGACCATGAAATATATTTTGATGAACCCTAACAAATCATGATTCTGTCTTAGGTAGAAGTAAAATGTGCTGATAACTAGAGTTCAAAAAGATAATTTAATAATAATACTATATTACTTGTATCTAGGGCTTTACCTATGTTATCTTATTTTATCATCATAATATGTTATAAGGAAGGTGAATAAAGGTTTGCTCACCAGAATAGAGTTATTGGCAGTGATTTTCTCTTCTTTCCTCTCCTTCTTCCCTCCTTCCTCCCTCCCTTCCTTTTCTCCTTTCTTCCTCCTCCTCCTTCCTCTTCTGCAATACTGAAAAAAATTAGATCTTTTCCTGGGAAAATGTTAGCACTTATCCAAAATATGAGTACAGAAAACTTAAAGAACACAATGAAAAAAAATGGGAAAAATAATTGAACTGAAATTTCACAAAAACATCTATCTGAATGAACAAAATAGTAGATTGGGGGGCTGTCCTGGTGGCGTAGCAGTTGGGTTTGCCCACTCAGCTTCAGCGACCTGGGGTTTGCCGATTCGCATCCTGGGCATGGAGCTATGCACCACTTATCAAGCCATGCTGTGGCAAGCGTCCCATATATAAAAAAAAAAGTAGAGGAAGATGGGCATGGATGTTAGCTCAGGGCCAATCTTCCTCAAAAAAAAAAAAAAAGATTGGATTATTGTTCAAAAATATCTACGTCCTTCCCTGGCCCCATCTCCTTGGGTGACCCCATCTCCTTTGAGGTTAGGCTTGGCCATGTGACTTCTCTGTAGTTGGGGAGGGCACTTCCTCATCCCTTGCATTTTGGCTTTGTGATGTGACTTGTGTTGGCCAATGGATAAGAGCTGACTGAGAAACAGAGAACTGAAGTGCTTCTGGGCATACTCAATTCTCTTGGACATATTCTCTTATGCCTTTGCCACTACCTTGACGAGAATAAGCCTGAGTGAGACTATTGCTCCCAGGAAGAGGGTGAGAATAGGGGATAAAGCTGAATAAAATTCCAAGTAGTAAAACATATTAATAAAATGCAGTGCCACTGCAAAATGCACATATAGATTTGAAAAGAAATGCACCAAAATGGTGATTGTGCTTATCTCTGGGCAGTGGGATTCTGCATTGAGTAAAATTTTAATATGCACTTTTAAATTTTCTAAAAGAAACACATAACATTCTAATAAAATAAGGTAAAATATGGGATTTTAGAAAATGCAGTATAGAACTTGGCTATAAAGTTCCTATATTTCTATGCATTACTTTCTTTTTTTGTTTATCTGCAGTTTCTTATTTATGTGAAAGAATGCGTATTACTTGCATGAAAAAAATGCAAGTAGCACAAATTTCTTCTTTATTTGCTCTGGTACTTTTCTGTTGTTTCACAGTAACTCCAGAAGTCAATTAACAGTTTCTGACTCAGTTTTTCTCAAAATCTATGGAAAAATAGGCCTAGCCCTGCTTAAAATTTGGAATTTTTCACAGACTTAACATTCACATTTAATGTTCCCCTAAATCTTTGATATTGCCACCATTCATTACAACACAAGGAAATTAAGATAAGAGCAATGAAATATTTTCTTTCATCTAGAGTTTTGGCATTGGCCAATCCTCCAAGCTAATTAGCTACATATCACACCCAAGAGTCAAACAGATCTGTCCACTAAAAGTTGTATGCATTCCTATGCCTAAGTGCAAACTTTAGACTTAGACATACTTGAAAGACGTTGGAAACACATTTATTTCACCCGAGAGTGAGCTTTTTCTGCCAGCAGACACATTAGGTTGCCCAACTGCTGGATTACCAGACTAAGTCAGGCACTTAACTTCCTCTCTAACCAGAGATAGGGTGACTCAGAGAGCATATTAGGGGCCTGGTGAAGGTTTGTTGCATCACTGTGGTTGAGTATCCCAGTACAGTTTAACTTCCGCCCTGATCAACACGGTAACCCAAATTCCAGATTCAGTCCCTCAGTCTTTCCTTGACATTCTGCTAGAGAGGAGCAAATGCTATCAAGGTGCAAGGTCAGGGAAGAACAGAATGAAGCAGAGTCAAGTATGAATTGAGTAATTGCTGTGGATATTTTCCATCTCAGCTGCCTGACAGGGCCTTTCATAAATGAAACTTAGGTTCATCCTGATGTTGTTATCATGCTAAAATTGTTAAGAATCATGATTATAGCTTAAGCAAATGCCCTGAAGTCAATTCAAAAGTATAAACCACCTTATAAAGGGGACTGCTATGAGTGAGGATTTAAAAAACACCAGCTTGAAACAGCCCTGATGGCCTAGTTGTTAAAGTTTGGCTCTCTCACCACTTCAGCAGCTGGGTTCATTTTCAGGTCCTTGAACCACACCACCTGTCTTTCAGTAGCCATGCTGTGGCAGTGGCTCACATAGAAGAATTAGAAGGACTTACAACTAGGATATAAAACTTACAACTAGGATATAAAACCACACATTGGGGCTTTGAGGAGGCAAAAAAGAAGGAAGATGGCAACAGATGTTAGTTCAGGGCAAATCTTTCCCTGCAAAAAACAAAACAAAACAAAAACAAAAACACCAGCTTTTCTGGGTTAGTTTCTCAAATTGTGATTGTAATAACGATAATATTACATTTATGTATACTATAAAGCCACCAACCTTCTTTCACAAAAGACTTCCTATTTCCTACATATGTAAAAAGTAATTGAAAATTCTAAAATGTGAATTAAACATGTAAAAACAGTGTATATTTTTATCACGGAAAGGGAACCCAAATTTTTTAAAAGCTGAAAATTTCAGAAAAATAAGTGACAATAACAAATCAATGATTTCAGCCTTAATTTTTCTATTCCTCTGCTTTGCTTGGGCTTTAAAGAAGTTTTATTGCATTGAAAATTATTTAGTAAGAGAAAATAAAATAACTTTCACCCATCTGAAAGAGTACCAATAACAAGAAAATTACAGGGAGTTTTTTCAATTAATAACTCACACATAAGAGTGCTTTCCATGTACTAGCCACAGTACCAAGCACTTTACACTCATTTATGTTATTTAATCATTACATCAAGCATTCAAAGTAACTTTTTTTCATTTTATAAAAGAGGAAACAAGCTCAGTGAAGCTAAATAATTTTCTTAAGATCACAGAACTAGCAAGAGAAAAAATAAGTGAGTGTGTCTCCGGGCCTAAGTCCTTGCCACTTCCCACACAGCCTCCCCACAATATATACTATTAACTTCGTCAATGAGCTGGACCACGGATATGACAAATTAAAAGACATCCAGATATGCCAATCATTTGTGTATTAGCTCCTTCTATAGTCTGATATGTAATGTTGATGTTTATAACTATGTTTTGCAGATTCCTTTGCTTGCTGGCTTCCTGATGAGTTTGGTCAATAAGAGGCACTACAGGAAAATTAGAATGAGGAGGAGAGAGGAAGGACTTCGACAGCTTGCCCATGCAGTGCCAGCTGGGCTCAGTAAGCAGCTATTCCAAGCCCCCAGCTTCTAGGAATCAGCCTTGTGAAACTTCCCCCGAGGTACCAGCTGCAATAAGTCAGACTCTCAGTGGGGCCCCTCATCCATGCTCCTAGGTGCTTGAAGTTCAACTCTTTTCTTTGTTCCCCCAGATCTAGAAGTGATTGCTGCTCCCCTCAGTTGTCTTGGTTGTTTCTGTGTTTTTCCTTTCTTTCTCTTTTCTTTCTTTGCCTCTCACAACCCCAACAGCTGTGTAGCCGATTTAAATCCGCTTTGTTGAAATATCTGGCATGGTTTCTTTTTTCCTGATAAGACCCTGAATAATACTACTTGGTACCATAAGTGAGATTCTCAGAGCGGGTACTCTAGGACCGATTTGCTTATGTCTTTGGCTGCAAACACAGTACTGAGCAAATTGCCAATACAAAATGGAATACTGGTAATCCATGTCTTGCGGTGGCATCAAGATAAGTAAATTATCATTTTTGGTTGTTTGGAAGGAAGTACCTTTTGAAGCAAGTGCTTTGGAAGACCAAATAGCTAATGCGCTTACTGTTACTGCAGCAATGATGACCACAAGAATTGTATGTTGGGTTGGCTGCTTTCAAATGGAAAGAAGAGTTCACAGAAAGAAAATTAGAGCCCTGAGCCATAAAGTACCAGATCAGGTAAGGGCCAGACAATCAGCAGGGTTATTATGGTAAAAATAGCTAACAGAAATCCCTTGAAATTCCCCTCTCCATCAGAATGGTAAAGCAAATGTATTACCACAGAGTGAATTGCAGGAATTAGTGTTATTACCAAACGCTTGAAAGATGCAGCTGGCTTCCTCCCACATCTCTATTGAACTCTGCCACTGGGCTGGTGCAAAAGGCAACGGATCTTGGAGAATGACGGTAGATTTTCATAAACTTTATAAGATAATTAATTACAGTGGCTGTTCCAGAGATGAATTATTTAGTGGAGCAAGTCAACGTATCTCATAATACCTGACACCTAGCTATTTATCTGCTACTTTTTTCCTGTATACTGATTTGCAAGGGCTGCTAGAAGCAGTTTGCTTTCACCTGCCAGGAGCAGCAGCACACCTTCACTGTCTTGCCCCAGGGCCATGGCAGGTCTTTTGCTCTCGGACATCACCCAGTTCACAGAAGTCTTGACTGTAGGCACATCCCACAAACTGTCACACTGCTCCTCCTCATTGATAGCAATGGTGCTGATTGGACCTGATGAGCAAGAAGTACCAAATACCCTAAATAACTTATTAAGACACAAATATGCCAGAGAGTAGGAAGGAAATGTCATGAGAAGTCACAACCCGCTACATTGTGAAGTTTCTTGGAATATGAGGGAAAGCCCCTCTAAGTGAAAGACAGTTGCTATACTTCACGCTGAAGGGCATGTCTCTTTGGATTTTAGAGGCAATGTGAGCCACATTGAGTGTGTGGACACAGCCTGTTTATTGTTCAACCTAAAAAGTGGACAGTTTCTAGAAAAAAACCCTATAAAGTAGCCAGGAATCTATAAAGGTTAGAGTAACATATACAGTGGCCAATTCCTGGGAAAAAGAAAGCAGTTCATTGCCCATTCTGTAAAACAGACTGCTCTGTTAACTCATCCTAGTGATTCGGAAGAGCCTCGATTACTCTATGCATCTGAGGCAAACAGCATGTTGTATGGAGCATCTTATAAACCACAATAGAAGAATCACAGTGCAGACCAACGGAGATTTGTTTAAAGAAGGAAAGCCACACCTTTTTTGGCAGATAGCAATTCTGTTTTTAAGAAATAGCTTCTACATCATTCCTGGGCTGTGATAAAAACTGAACGCATAATCATGAAACTTCAAGTGACTATGCAACCTGAGATTTCTGGTGTTATATGGCCTGCTAAACCATACAATTTAGTAAATAATAGTAAAGTTTGATGTGCACAGCAGCGATTCCACCATCAAGTAAAAATGGTATATAAACAATCATCTTTAGGAGATCCTGAAGTCCCATGTAGGTATCTCAGACTCATAGGTCACCTATGCCTGTTTCATTGTCTCCTCTTGCTCAATCCATATCTATGACTTCATGGGAAATTCATCATTACCGAGAAGGAAAAAGACTCGAACCTGGTTTATAGATGTTCCTGAACAATATGTTGGTACCATCTAGAGGTGTTTTTAGTATTATAGGCACAAACAGGAACATTTCTGAAAGATGATAGTGAAGGAGGCCCTCCACAGTGGAGAGAACTTTAAACAATGCATTTGGAAATCCACTTCATCTGAACTGAAAGATGGTCAAAGGTATAGGCACACATTGATTCATGGGCATCTGTATAACTAAATGGCCAGACTTAGAGGGTAAAAGATTGATGATAAGGAGTAGGGAAAGGGAGAAATTTGCAGATGAAAGTCTTAGAATAGACACAGAGGCTGGAGATATTGTCTCATGTGAATGCTCACCAAATGACACCATTGCAGGCTCTCAATCATCAAGTAGAAAAGATTACAAATTGTGTGGATGACAGCCAGGCCTTTATAACAGGAATGCCTTATTAACTATCACATATTCCACCTAACATTGCTTCTGACCAAGAAACACATTTGTTAACAACAACAATAACAAAATTAACTGTAGTGGGCTCGTGGACATAGAATTAACTAATCTTCCCATGTACCCCGTTACTCAGTAGCAGTTGCCCTGATAAAATGGGGAAATCTCAGGTTTATAGTGTCTGTTGGGAAACAATACCCTGCAACAATTAGGGGTCTCATTTATAGGCTGCAGTATACTTTTGGCAATAACCAATATTAAGATGCAATTTTTCACAGAGCCTGAATGGGTAGTAGAAGAAGGATGTTAGAAATACCAACTAGAACTTTGTGACCAATTAATTCTTTACAGAAGCAAAGACTGCAGCAGGTTCTTCTTTGCATAATTTTATATATATAATATGTATACATATGGTATTCATATGGATCAACTAATTTTACCTTCCTCCTCTCCTCTTGCTATTTTCTATGAATTTTGTCTCCAAATTTGAGTTTAGGTTACAAATTAGTCAGCTGAGGGGTTGAGACTGCCCTACAAGAGGAATAAACATGTCCCAGATGAACCCATGTTCACTGACTTTTTCTGTGAGGTAGGAACCATGACTATTAAGATTTTGTGTCTCTGTTTTTGGGAGAGAGGCTGGAAGCACCTTTGTTTCTATGAGGGACTGGCTTCCTTTTAGATCAAAGCATAAAATTGTTATCGTTTTATGGCAATTCAAACACGTGTAAAAGGATGAGTCTGGACTCTGGGGGACCAAAGAGGTGGACATGCCAGTCATTTGTCTGTTGTCACTCAGCTAGAAATCTACTTTTCTAGATTCCACTCGGTAACACTAGGGCTGAGACTAAGAATATTACATTTTGCAGAATTCTTTGAAACTAACTTCTTAGGCTCTGAAACCAGAAGCTCTCCAAGGAGAAAGGAGAGTGGGAGAAGAAGAAAAGGGACTTGCTTTTTAAAAATTATTTGATTGTTTTACTTTTTGTTTCTCTTTTTGGGATTCCTTATCATCATCCAGCTTCCTTCCTCCTCAGAGCCTCATCACACCTCCTTAGAAGTAGAAACAGAAGCAGGGCCAGAAACCCTGTAGAGTTTTAAGCACCATGTCCTGGAACATCTCCTCAAGTTCTTTGGCTCTACAGTTATAATTTCTGATATATAAAGTCTTATCTTTTTGTAATTTGAACCTTCAAATACTTCCCGACATTAATCCATTTCACTAAATTAAATTCCAGATGTTAAAATGCCTAGGCTGGTTTCTCTCTTGCTGATTTGATTCTGACTCCTAAAATAACAAATAAAACATGTTATGTTTTGGCTTTTTGGGTTATTTATAGAAGTATTCAATGGAATTTTTTAAATTGCCTTTTGAAAGTCCTTCCTTGTTCTAGTAAATCACTCATAATAAAAGTTGAAGATCAAAGTCATAGGCCCGAATTAGACAGATGATAAAGTTTAGAACACTCGAAGTAAGAAGACTTGGTTCTTCTAATAGGAAAAACCATTTACACACAAATGGAGTATTTTGTTACATGTGATTGAAGATGTCAATAGTTTTCAAAGTGTCGTCTGTGAACTCCTGATGATCCCTGATACATTTTTAGGGGGTTCATGAGTTCGAAACTATTTTCATATAGAGATTATTTGCTATTTTCACTGTGTTAACATTTGTACTAGTAGTGCAAAAGAAACAGGGATAAAATTGTTGGTGCCATCACTTGAATCAAGGCAAATAATATCAAAATGTCCTATACTGTATTCTTTACCATCAGACACTCCTTGACAAAAAAGGAAATGTCAATTTCGCTTAAGGATGTCCTTGTTAAGGCAGTAAAAATGATACATTTTATTAAATCTTGGGATTTGAGTATATATCTTCACATTGTTTCTAAAATATTCTGTTTGACAAAGTGTAAAGTCTGCATAAAGAACTGCTTATGTGTATCCAATGGTTGTCCCTAGGAAAAGCACGAGTGTTTCAGTTGTCAACTTAACTAGCCACTTTTTTTTTCATGGAAAATTATTTTTAATTGAAAGAATGACTGATAGATAAAAGAGTTATTTAGTTTTAGACATTTGGCAGACAATTTCTCAAAAATTAACAGTGCGAACTTATCTCTTCAAGAAAAGGTGTTAACCGTCTTTGTTGACAAAGGGAAAGTCTGAAGTTTCAGCAAATATAAGAATTTTGGAGCAGGGTGGGAGGAGCAAAATGGCAGGGTGAGCTGACCCGGGATTCTCTCCCCTCCAAAATACAACAAAAGATTGGAAGAACTGAATTTCAGAGAATAAACATAATGGCAGCTCGTTAGAGACCTACAATACCAAGAAGGCAGAGATCATAACCTTGCTTACACCTTCGGAGGCGCTGGAATGGTAGGAGAGAACATCGCTCCCTCCCCTAGAGTCTGTGATCGCTGCGGCACGGGTCAGGAAGGAGCGGGGGAGGGGCCGCGCGACCCGGGGATCATCCAGGACTCCTGCCGCTGATTCAGGGGAGACCCGCTGACGGGGGGAAAGCTTCCGTCCGCGGGGACCCTATAAATCAAGGGCCTTGGGAGACCAGAGAACAGAACTGATCTGAACCCAGACTGGCGCATGTGAGTAACAGCCCCTCCCCCCCAGCAAAGCCAGTGGGCGCAGCCATCTTGTCCCAAGGCGGAGAGCTAACACGCCTCTCTCGACCCCCATCTAGTGGCGACAGGCTGTAACTGCAACTGAATTCTACCACCATGAGAAAAAACCGCTCCTCTACCATCCAGCAATTTATAAAAGCCCCAGACCAGAAGGAAAACAATAAAAACACAGAATTAAGTCCTGAGGACTTGGAATTAGGTAAACTAAGTGATAATGAATTCAGAGCAGCTATAATCAAAAAACTCAATGAGGTAGAGAGAAAGATAGAGAAACAAGCCGAGTTCTGGAGTTACTTCACAAAAGAGATTGAAATCATAAAGAAGAATCAAACAGAATTACTTGAGATGAAAAACACAATGGACCAGATAAAACAGAATACGGATTCCCTGAATGCCCGTGTAGACCACATAGAGGAGCAAATCAGCATAATCAAGGACAGACAGGCTGAATGGCGCCAGAGGAAGAAAGAGAACTAAGAATTAAAAAAAACGAGGAGAATCTCCGAGAGATAATGGATTCAATGAGGAGTAAGAACATAAGGATCATAGGAATTCCCGAGAATATGGAAAAGGAAAATGGAGCAGAAAGTGTGCTTAACGAAATTATTGAAGAGAACTTCCCAAGTCTAGGGATCAACGGAGAAATGTGTGTAGAGGATGGTTTTAGGTCTCCTAGATTTGTCAATGTAAAAAGACCCACCGCAAGGCACATAATAGTAAAGTTGGCAAATAGGAATGATAAGGAAAGAATACTCAGGGAAGTAAGAAAAAAAAAGAGAATAACCTATAAAGGAGCCCCTATCAGACTGTCAGCGGATTTCTCTACAGAAACCCTACAAGCTAGGAGAGAATGGAGTGATATATTCAAAGCTTTAAAGGATAAAAACCTTCAGCCAAGAATACTCTATCCAGCAAGAATTTCCTTCAGATATGAGGGAGAAATTAAATCTTTTCCAGACAAACAAAAGTTAAGGGAATTTGTAACTAAAAGCCCTCCATTACAAGAAATCCTCAAGAAGGCTCTCATACTTGAAAAAAGAAAAAAGGGAGAAAGGGGACACAATCCACAGACTAGGGAGACCGATGGATAGAATCAGAACAGGATAGAAAATATTCAACTATAGCATTAGGGTAAAAATAAGGAAACTACCAAAACAAGGACGATCTTAGCACTCTAACTACAAATTAATAAGACGAGTTGGAATAAAAAATGAAAATAATTATTTAGGAGGGGAAGAGCAAAAGGTCTAAATCAGTATTGGTCGAGTAAGTAAGAGACCACCAGAGAATAGACTATATTATACACGAGATTCTAAATATAAACTTCAAGGTAGACACTAAAATAAAGTACAGAACAGAGTCACAAATCATAGATAAGGAAAAATCTAAGAAACCCAGCATAAGAAATTGCAGTATTAAATGGGTAGTCTAAAGCACACAGGAAAAGAAACACAGGAAAACAAGATAATGAGTGACAGATTGACAGCATTAAGTCCAAATGCATCAATAATCACTCTCAATGTGAACGGATTGAACTCTCCAGTAAAAAGACACAGAGTGGCAAAATGGATTAAAGAACAAGATCCAACAATTTTTTGCCTCCAGGAAACACACCTCAGCCCCAAGGACAAACACAGACTCAGGGTGAAGGGGTGGAGGACAATACTTCAAGCAAATAGCAAGGAAAAAAAGGCAGGTGTTGCAATTCTCATATCAGACCAAGTGGATTTCAAAATAAGACAGGTAAAGAGAGACACAGAGGGACAATATATAATGATCAAAGGGACACTTCATCAAGAAGAAATAACGCTTATAAATATCTATGCACCCAACACAGGGGCACCAAGATTCATAAAGCAACTATTAACACACCTAAAGGAAGATGTTAAAAACAACACAATAATAGTAGGGGACCTCAACACCCCACTCACATCAATGGACAGATCATGCAGACAGAAAATCAACAAGGAAATAGTGGAGCTGAATGAAAAACTAAAACAATTGGACTTAATAGACATATATAGATCACTCCACCCTGAAGGAGCTGAATACACATTCTTCTCAAGTGCACATGGAACATTCTCTAGGATAGACCATATGTTGGGAAACAAGGCAAGCCTCTACAAATTTAAAAAATTTGAGATAATAACAAGCA
The DNA here is from genome assembly GCF_041296235.1 of Equus asinus. NCBI lineage: Eukaryota > Metazoa > Chordata > Mammalia > Perissodactyla > Equidae > Equus > Equus asinus. Next base: position 109,231,381 of record NC_091791.1, on the reverse strand, counting down.
TCTTCTCAGATCATAGTGCTATAAGGCTAGAAATTAATTGCAAGAAAAAAGCTGAGAAAGGCATAAAGATATGGAGACTAAACAACACACTACTGAACAAGCAATGGATCATTGAAGAAATTAAAGAAGAAATAAAAAAATACCTGGAAACAAATGAAAATGATAGCATGCCATACCAACTCATATGGGATACAGCAAAAGCTGTATTAAGAGGAAAATTCATCGCAATACAGGCACATCTTAACAAACAAGAAAAATCCCAAATAAGCAACCTTAAAGCACACCTAACTGAACTAGAGAAAAAAGAACAAATGAAGCCCAAAGTCAGCAGAAGGAGAGAAATAATAAAAATCAGAGCAGAAATAAATACTATTGAAATGAAAAAGGCAGTAAAAAGGATCAATGAGACAAAGAGCTGGTTTTTTGAGAAGATAAATAAAATTGACAAACCACTAGCCAGACTTACAAAGAAAAAAAGGGAGAAAGCTCAAATAAACAAAATCAGAAGTGAGCGAGGAGAAATAACAACAGACTCTGCAGAAATACAACAGATTATAAGAGAATACTACAAAAAACTATATGCCAACAGAATGGATAACCTAGAGGAAATGGATAAATTCTTGGACTCCTACAATCTCCCAAAGCTCACTCAAGAAGAGGCAGACAATTTGAACAGACCAATCACAAGGAAAGAGATTGAAACAGCAATCAAAAACATCCCAAAAAATAAAACCCCAGGACCAGATGGCTTTCCTGGGGCATTCTACCCAACTTTCAGAGAGGATTTAATACCTATCCTTTTCAAGCTATTCCAAAAAATTAGGGAAGATGGAACACTTCCTAACACATTCTATGAGGCCAACATCACGCTGATACCAAAACCTGACAAGGACACCACGAAAAAAGAGAACTACAGGCCAATATCACTGATGAACATAGATGTAAAAATTCTAAACAAAATTTTGGCGACCAGAATTCAGCAATTCATCAAAAGAATCATACATCAGGATCAGGTGGGATTCATACCAGGGACACAAGGATGGTTCAACATCCGCAAATCAATCAACGTGATACACCACATCAACAAACTGAGGAATAAAAACCACACGATCATCTCAATAGATGCAGAGAAGGCATTTGACAAGATCCAACAGCCATTTATGATAAAAACTCTGAACAAAATGGGCATAGAAGGAAACTACCTCAACATAATAAAGGCCATATACGACAAACCCATAGCCAACATCATACTCAATGGGCAAAAACTGAACCCCATCCCCCTGAAAACAGGAACGAGACAAGGATGCCCTCTATCACCACTCTTATTTAACATAGTACTGGAGGTCCTGGCCAGAGCAATCAGGCAAGAAAAAGGAATAAAAGGAATGCAAATAGGGAGGGAAGAAGTGAAACTCTCGCTGTTTGCAGACGACATGATCTTATATATAGAAAACCCCAAAGAATCCATCGGAAAACTGTTAGAAGTAATCAACAACTACAGCAAAGTTGCAGGGTATAAAATCAATTTGCATAAATCAGTAGCATTGCTATACTCCAGTAATGAACCAACAGAAAAAGAGCTCAAGAATACAATACCATTCACAATCGCAACAAAAAGAATAAAATACCTTGGGGTAAATTTAACTAAGGAAGTGAAGGACCTATATAATGAAAATTACAAGGCCTTTCTGAGAGAATTGGTTGACGACATAAGGAGATGGAAAGACATTCCATGTACATGGATTGGAAGAATAAACATAGTTAAAATGTCCATTCTACCTAAAGCAATCTACAGATTCAACACCATCCCAATCAGAATCCCAATGACATTCTTTACAGAATTAGAACAAAGAATCCTAAAATCCATATGGGGCAACAAAAGACCCCCTATTGCTAAAGCAATCCTGAGAAAAAAGAACAAAACGGGAGGCATCACAATCCCTGACTTCAAAACATACTACAAAGCTACAGTAATCAAAACAGCATGGTACTGGTACAAAAACAGGTGCACAGATCAATGGAACAGAATTGAAAGCCCAGAAATAAAACCACACATCTATGGACAGCTTATCTTTGACAAAGGAGCTGAGGGCATACAATGGAGAAAAGAAAGTCTTTTCAACAAATGGTGCTGGGAAAACTGGAAAGCCACATGTAAAAGAATGAAAATTGACCATTCTTTTTCACCATTCACCAAAATAAACTCAAAATGGATTAAAGACCTAAAGGTGAGACCTGAAACCATAAGGCTTCTGGAAGAAAACGTAGGCAGTACACTCTTTGACATCAGTATTAAAAGGATCTTTTCGGGCACCATGCCTTCTCAGAGAAGGGAAACAATAGAAAGAATAAACAAATGGGACTTCATCAGATTAAAGAGCTTCTTCAAGGCAAATGAAAACAGGATTGAAACAAAAAAACAACCCACTAACTGGGAAAAAATATTTGCAAGTCATATATCTGACAAAGGCTTAATATCCTTAATATATAAAGAACTCTCGCAACTCAACCACAAAACATCAAACAACCCAATCAAAAAATGGGCTGGAGACATGAACAGACATTTCTCCAAAGAAGATATACTGATGGCCAATAGGCACATGAAAAGATGCTCATCATCGCTGATCATCAGGGAAATGCAAATCAAAACTACACTAAGATATCACCTTACACCCGTTAGAATGACAAAATTATCTAAAACTAATAGCAACAAATGTTGGAGAGGTTGCGGAGGAAAAGGAACCCTCATACACTGCTGGTGGGAATGCAAACTGGTGCAGCCACTATGGAAAACAGTATGGAGATTCCTCAAAAAACTAAAAAGAGAACTACCATACGATCCAGCCATCCCACTCTTGGGTATTTATCCAAAGAGCCTGAAGTCAGCAATCCCAAAAGTCCTGTGCACCCCAATGTTTATTGCAGCACTGTTTACAATAGCCAAGACGTGGAAGCAACCTAAGTGCCCAGCAACAGACGAATGGATAAAGAAGATGTGGTACATATATACAATGTAATACTACTCAGCTGCAAAACAGAACAAAATCATTCCATTTGCAATAACATGGATGGACCTTGAGAGAATTATGTTAAGTGAAATAAGCCAGCGAGAGAAAGATAATCTGTGTATGACTCCACTCATATGAGGAATTTAAAACTATGGACCAAGAACAGTTTAGTGGATGCCAGGGGAAAGGTGGGGTGGGGGGTGGGCACAAAGGGTGAAGTGGTGCACCTACAACATGACTCACAAACATTAAGGTACAATTGAAATTTCACAAGATTGTAACCTATCAATAACTCAATAAAAAAAAAAAGAATTTTGGAAATTTTGTAACCACCTCCATAAGTGTGATAGCTTCCCAAAACTTAAAGACATTTCTGATTTCATGGTAAAGTTAATGAATGTCTATTTTTGTAAATATTGGGTAATAAATTATGTCGATATTTGTAATATGTCAATATTTATAATACCGACATAATTTAGTGAGCTAATATTTTACAAATGACCAATGCATGATGATGTAAATCATGTGTGGGCAAACACATCCATTCTAAGTGCGAGATACATCAAATAATTTTAATGTAGTTGAGTTTTCTAAGGTTTACTAATATAATTTAAGATTCTACTTTCAATTAATCTTTTAAAAACTGCCATTTGTCAAGTTTTGGTGTAATATCAAAGAATATCCATGATTATCTAAAAGGGCTATTAAGACACCTCCCCATCTTCCAACTAAATTTCAATGTAAATCTAGGTGTGATTCATATCCTTCAACCGAAAGAACACATCAGGACCAATTGATTTCAAAAGCAGACACGAAATCCTAGTCTTCTATTAAGCTAGATATTAAAGAGATTTGCAAAAATGAAAGTGAGTGCTACTGTTTTTTTACTATTTCTGCTTTTTCATAAAAATGCTATGTATGTTAGCATGTGATTGTTTTATTTTGCTGCTTTTAAATTATTTTATAAACACCTTAAAACAGTTACCAGTTTTAATTTCGAATATGGTAGATATTCCTAGATACAACCCTCACAAACAAACGCACTTTGGAACCCTCAACACTTTCCAAGAATGGAAAGAGACAAGGAGACGGAAAGTTTGAGAAGTGCTGAGATACGTGACTGTTTCTCCATGAAAAGATAAATATAAATACTCAGATTGGGTAGTAGTACCATCAATCAATCAATAGGAATCATTTTTCGTTTGTCTCTCTGTCAAATTTAGAAGTTAATATTCAAATTGAAGATGGAATAGTATAAGACTCAAGCTAAGTTTATAAATTGTGAGTATCTTCAAGTTTTCTGACAAGATTTTATTGTTCGTTGATATGCATTTTTAAGTGCATGTGGTTTTCTTTCAAAGATTTTCTTTAGAGACTTTTGTCTTGTTACCCAGATTTTTGACTCTTTTATGCGTATGCTTTCATTTGTATCTTGCTGCCACAAATGAGGAGTTCCCACACAGCAGCACTGGTTCTACATGCCTTGATTTGTCCTCTGAGTTATTTAAAAATCAGGCTGATTGCATTATAGACTTATTACAATCTACTGTTTAAAAGAGATTGAAGCAAAGGGAAATTTCCTTCCCAATATCGTGAAGTCACTCTACAGTCAGGAGTTCAAACAAGTACTTCATGTATCTTTAAAGAAATTCTGCTAATTATTGCAATCCTACCAAACTGCGAATTCACCTCTAAAACTGGCCTTTTTGGTGGCTGTATTAGTTAAGATAAAACAATCCTTGCCCATGTGTATGTTCAAGGCTAACGAGAAGGGCCATCTGTAGAACTGGGATATTTTCACGCTCCTCTCTATTATACAAAACAATAAACCCTCTCCACCTGATTTCTCTCATTGTGCAATGCAAATTGCCTACAAAAGTCCTCAGGGTGTGAGAAGACACTTATCAAACAGACATTACACACGCATTCATAGAAACTATGCGGCCTCAGACTCTATTTCAATGCATTAAGGACCAAAAAACATAGGCACGAACCTGTTCTATGTAGCTATAATAATTAGGGTCTCAAGTAGCCATGTTGGTGAAGATGTGTAGATTACTCTACTGCTCCCACCAACTTCTGATCTACTACACACCTGCCTCCTACCAAGAGAAGGACAGTCGTCAGAGCAGAAGAAAACAAAACACATTACATGTGAGATTTAAAAGATTGCTCGAAATTATTAATCTCATCTTTACCAGTCAGCTAAATTTTACATACTGAATATTAAACACTCTTTTCTTATTCCTTGGAGATTTGCACATTTCCCTGTGTGGTAAATTGACTGTTGGTAACAGGTAATGCAAGTTCCATGGGGCTAATGAACTTGAAGAATCCACATAAACTTCCATCTAGAAATTCATTGCTTCCCACGGTGCATGAGGAACCAAACAGGAAAAAAAGAGTAATGTTTTGCACAAAAGTGTCCAATCCTCAGTTTGTGTAGGAAGAGAAAGAAGTTTATAAAGGCATTAGAATAAATTTTAAATAAAAAACACAATGAAAATATTAAAGTTTTGAAATAAAATCAACTGAAGACATTCTAAGGGATGAGACCGCAGAGACCAATAACAACACATGACTCATTTTTATATTTCCCAAGATGCCTAGCTTTTAGGTATTATAGGTAATAAAATATATACACTGGTATATTTTTACTAAATAAGTGAAAGAATTTCTTAAAATAAATGAATGATTATCTTTAAAAAAACAAATTAGAGATGCCTTGTAAGCATAAACTGAAAAGAAAAGGTGGGATTTATATAAAACATTTGAATTCAGCTTTCTGAGGGAAATATTATGCGTAATTATACCTCATCATGAGATTTCGTTTGTTTTCAAAGGACCATTTCTAAAATTTGAATTTGCATTCCAGCAAGCTAAATTTTTTACAAACCTTCCCCTCAAATTCAAGTCCCTTGTTCTACCATAGAAGCAATTAAGAACCAATCATTTTTAATGCATCATAAATAATCTTCACACTTGCTGTTAAGTTAATTAATATAATCAGTAAAGTCAAATGCATCAAAATGAAGCTTATTTTGCAAACATGCAAAACGTTCTGCCTCATTGCCTCACCACCAAGATTAAATGGCATTTTACTAACAACTTTTTCAAAGTTGAATCAAGATTTCATCTTTTAAGAAGGATCACCAAAAGTAACACAGTCATGTCAAGGGATGCTCAAAATGGTTAGCCTCTGCAAGTGGTAGTGATGTGTCTAGTTATCGAGATAACACTCAAATGCACTGGGACTAACCCAAAGTTAGAAGACTTAGTTCTTAAAAATATATTATAAACAATAACATAATTAAGGTATTATAATACATGTGTATTTATACCTCACTTTTGCCAATAAGGATTTGAGGCATTTTACAAATGTTCATGTAGCAAGATAAACATAAGTCAGAAAATCAGAGCAAGAGTGAAAAAAGTCCCACCATAGTCAGGCTTATTAAACATCTGCAGATCAAACTGATCCATCAGAATTTTTGGGCTTTAATACAATGTCTCCCAACTTGGTAGCATTTGCACCAATTAATCCTCCTAATAGTTATGTCCTCCAGGCTAATTCACTATTTTAGTGTTTGCCCAATTGGCCGTCCTTTCAGAGGGAGAAGACCACCCTGAAACTTTCAGGTCTCATAAAGCATCTCATCCTATCCCTTAAAGTGCCTGCCCCCTCATCATCCTCAGGTCTCCTTTTTGCTGTTTCAATCTGCGTGCTGGCCCCAACTCACTTAAATCCTGCTCTCATTCATTAGAAACCATTACAAGTTTGTGGTGTTGAGTCTTTTCCCAGGCTGCCTCCTATTCAGATAACTTGACCAGAGAAGGAATACATTACCCCAGAACTGTTGGGCTAGTCTGTACTTCATTCTTCAGTTTTGTCTATCCATTTGTGTGATAGCTGCAAATTAGTAACCAAGGAACCATTTTACGGTAATCACAAATGGTTCCATTTCATCCAGCTCTGAGACAGGTTGAAACATGCCTTCCAACAAGATACATTTCCTTTCCATAGAGTAGAGACAGAGAAAGAATTTCTGAGAACAGATGGCAACATGAAGAAGGACAACTGCACTTCTTTCCTCCTAATACCTGAATAATAACAATAATAATAATAATAATAAAACACATACCAAAAAAAACCAAACCAGGAAAGGAGCATATATTTATATCAAAAATTCAAAAGATGAAGTGACAAAAAGAAGGAGAAGAGTCTAATGTAATTTGAAAAAGATGGTTGTGGTGCATATCTCCAACTCGTCTTCCAGAAATGCCACCAAAATAAAATATGTTCAACTTTTAGAATTTTGGACTTAAGCTAAAATTGAAGAGACTGCGGACTGTGAGCATATGCTTCCCCGTTCTTTCATTTGCCTGAAAAGAGGAAACAGTTTCCTGGAAGGAAAGAATGAAATGGAGCAAGTGAACAACTGGGACGAACTCCGACTGATCTATGGATGCAGGCCTCACACTGTCCTGGGAGGGGCCCCTGAATCCTGAGCACAGCCTGGCCCACCTTGCTAGGTAACCCTGGTAGCCAGCAGGCAAGTTAAGAAAATTCAAAAGGGAGTGCAAAGCCTCATTACAAAAGCAAGGCCAGCACTCAGCTTTAGCTAAGAGGTGTGGCTTCTTCTTCTCTCTGAACCCATCCTCTATTAGTCTGTGGAAAATTAGCTCAGAGAACGTAAACATGACTCAGAGGTTAGATGTGAGTCAGGGAGAATTCACCCACACTTATCAGAGCAAGCAGAAATCCAGAGACTCATCCTCTGGACGTGGTAATAAGAAATGCCGTGGAAAATACGCAAGCATTCTGCTAAAAAATAAAAAGATGAAAATAAAAGATTACACGTAAAAGACAAATGAAGAACCTAGTCTATAAAAAAGTTGGCAAAAGACACTGTAAATTCTCCATTACTGGGTAATTCAATAGAAAAGGAACAATGATAAAAATACAATTAGATTAGAGCTCAAACAGACTGGTGGTTACCAGAGGAGCAGAGGGTTAGGGGATGGGCAAAGGGGCGAAGGGGGTCGACTGCAGGGTGAGGGATGGGAATGGACTTTTGGGTGATCACTTTGTAGTGTATATAGATTCCAATTATAATATCTATACCTGAAACTTATAAAATGTTTTAAAAAGAAGAAAAACAAACAAATAAATTAGAGCTCAAATCTTAAATAACAAAATACCAGTAAACAAAACTAACAGAAGACTAAAATCACACCATTAATGAACTAAAATAAATTTTAGAAATTAAGGCAGAGAATAGACAATGGTAAATGACTGGCACAAAGGAAAGGTTGAAGAAACAAAGAAAACAGAAGATACAAATATCTCAGTAATAAGAAAGAAGACAATAATTATGGAAGACAGAAAAAATACAGTTTAACATAGGTTGATCATTGTCCCTAACGTAAGAAAAAAAAAAAAACACACAATAAAAATGGAACGGAAAAAATATACAAAGCCACAAACCAAGGATCACAAACTGGGAAAATGTATTTCGTTTGACCCGTGCATTCTTTCTTCTTAGAAATTACGCCTAAGCGTTTCAATATAGAGCATCTATGATTAGTTTATCACAGGCACCATCACTCCACCCCCAAGTAACCCAGCCCACTTTGTATATTGCTATATATATGTGAGCCCTTTGTAAGCCTTTTAGAGTATAACTTATGACATAGAGTAAGACTTCCTTGAACCCAAAGAAAAAATTACTTGCTTATTTGAGTGGTGCCTTATCTCCCAGATAGAAAATTATTAGCTCAGAGACAAAACCTTGTTAAATACTGAAATTTAAAGATAAAGAAAGAAAGAAAGATTCAAATATCAGACAAAGAAAGCAAATCACTTATAAAAGGAAAAAACAGATCAGAATGGCCCCCAAATTTTATACCCAAGAAAGAATTTGCCTTTGAAATATAAAATATAAATACAATTGTCTTTCAAATGTAAAAGCATCAATCAGGTGAACCACCTACAGAAATATTACACCACTAACTCTTTTTTAAAAAATTACTTGACATTGAAAATCAAGGAAGAAATGGAAAGGATTGGAAGTTGTGATAAAAGGATGGATGCAATTCTCAGGCCAAGAGATAGTGGAACGATGCCTAAAATAACCCTGATGGAAGGAAAATTACCTTAGAAAAGTATATCCAGCTAAATTGCCCTTTGAGTGTAAGGACATTTGCAATTATGTAAAAGCTCAACTAAGCAGCTTCTACGAGACCAACAGCAACAACAAAAGCAATCTTACCTAGTGATCAAACCCAGAGAAGCACGATGTGAATTGACGATCAAAAGTGAGCTGTGAACCCACTCATGTATAGAACTAAGATTAAACAACTGTGGATGGTACAGCTATAGAACAGAATCTAAATATTATACATCTCGAAAATATAAAACAATTCTCTAGCTCATAAAAGTGGAGGGGGATGAGGGAAGAGAAATTTTTTTTAAATGTTATGGCCAATTTTTCCTTCTTTTGGTGCAGGGGCTCAATTGCCATCATCTAAAGTTGAAACGTTATGAAAAGATGGCTTTAACCTCTTTATGTTTTCTTTCTCTTTATTTTTCTTTTTTCTCCTTAGAGATTTCATATAGGAAGTAATGAAAAATAGGAAATATGTATATAAAGTCCAGAAATTTCTTTAGTTTCTTCTTATCCTTTAGTCAAATTCAAGAAAAATGGAGTTTAATAATTTTTATTATAATGTAGAAATAGTGTGAAATCATTTTATAAAATTATTTCTGTCTAAATACTATTGGATCTGAGCACTGACATATAAATATATATGAAAAACTATTCATCTAATTATGGCAATTTCTAAAAGATGGGCTTTGAAATGATTTTCTTTCCTTTTTTACTTTTGTTGGGACTTTGAAATATGACTTAAATCATTAAAATGAGCTTGAGGTGCTTTTAAAAAACGATGAAACAATATTTTAAAAAAGAAAAAAGTAGAAATTAAGCTGTGGGCTTTTGCATTAGGCCTTTATGCTGAGGTTTAGAGTTGGTTTTTAAAAACCTGATTTTCAGATAAGGTATACCCATACCCAATGCTTCAGGTCCTTTTTATGCAGCCTCAAAGTAATAAAATTTGGTAGAGAAAACTTTCAGGCAGCAACCATTGTTTTCTTAAACAGACGCGGTGACACAAAAAAGGACAGATTTTAGCTGTCAAAACAAGCCACGGCAACTAGTTGTCATGTTTTGACTCTTCCTCCTATTACAATCCCCTCGCCTGTTTGTTTTCTGGCATCTAAATATCAACTGGTAATCTCCATCTTCTCAACCATTGTCATCTAATCCCCGTGGTTCTCCATGACTTCTGCATCTAGTGATTTCTTACCCTGACCCCTTCTTGACTAGGTGTCTCTCAAGTTACCCTCATTAGCTAAGTCCTCCTTTTTGTTCCAGACATTGGATCTTCCTAAATCCTTTTGTTGCAGCTACTAAGCTACAAGCATATCGACGCTGCCTGCAAAGCGATCCTATCCATTACCGCACTGGGGAAGTTCACGCATTAGCAGCAAGTTCTGAGCCTTCCAGAAGAAGATACATGTGAAATTAACACACCTTTCTCAGATACATGCTTCTAACTTAGTCATTGAAAATATATGTATTCTCAGCAGAACTGTTTTATATATATAAAAAAAATTGGGAGAGCCATTATGATCTTATAAAGAAACATCTGGCTTTTAATTCTCTCAGTGATCTTCATAAGACAATAATCTAATATTAAAATATTTGAAATAATAAAACAAATAAATTGGGAGAGGAGTGTCGCATAGCAGAATATCAGATTGACCTGAGTTTGATTTTGGACTTTGTCACTTACTAACGTAGAATCTTGGGTAAATTGCTTTAATGCCTCTGAGTCTCAGTTTCCCCATCTGTAAAATGGAGACTATAGTACATATCTGTGAGAAACATCACTAGGGCTCCCAGTATCTGGTTCTTCTCTCATTCCTGAACTCATGGAGTCTGCACTTCTTCCTTCTTCTTAGTGAGACAGGTCACAGGACTGGTTCTGGCTCACAGACATATGTCACTCCTGCACTGAGGCAGAGGAAAGCCCCTTTGAAACCTTCTAACTCTCTCTCTCTCTTATGTAAAGAATTGAGACCTTATTAACGGGGCAAAGGCACAGGGGTGAAGAAGCCAGTATCTCAGATGTGCAATGGATATTTGCCTAACCTGCAGTGGACTTGATGCGAGTGCTAAGTAATTTTCATCTTTAAGCCTCTGAGGGCTTGAATTGTTTGTCATACAATACAAGCCTAGCCCGACCTGACTAATATAAGAGGAGGAAATTATGTCAGACACTGGAAGGTGAAGGTGGTGAGGAGACTGATGTGAAGTGACTATCCATGTTAGACTTGTAGCTTGTTTGCTTTATGCAGCAAAATACACGGTAAATGTGTGGATGCTTGGAGAGCAGACTCCATGCCTAATGAGCGTGTAGCTGTGTAGCTCTAGGGGAAGAGGCTGACAGACATACCTCAGTCGTCGGTGTTAGTGGTTAATAGCTACATTTGTCAAGGCGTTACAGGAAAGAGATGAACTTAGAAAACAATTGACAAGTTTGCAAGCAATAGTAAGAACAGAGAGATTCCAGAAATTTAGGGTTTTCCAGTATATAAAAGTCATTTCCATTTAGACACCAAACACTAAGAGAGAAAATTTAAAACGATTTTGAGGGAGAAAGGCAGATCAAAAAAATATAGATGTATTCCTCCAAGATGTCAAAATGCCTGAGTTGAGTAAAATAACTCAGGGCAGAGATAAAATTAAGGATGTGGCTTTCCCACAGAAGCCTGACTACCTCAAGGAGACAGCCTCCACATAACATGGAAGAAGGAGGTAATGGGATGTAGCAAAATGAGGGTTTTTGTGATGGGACCTGTCTCCCCCATATCCAGGCAATAACTGGGTGCATTATCAACAGAGAATTTTAAAACAATTACAAAACCAACCAAAAATCAGTCTTTTTATCATCTGCTTGTGCCAGCAATTCTATGCCATGTCAGTGATACGATTCTCACCCTCCTGAGACAGACCAATGCTGCTTCCCTTTTTATTCCATTAGTATGAAGGTAAGGGTAAGAAAGCACATCAATAGTTCAGGCTGGAGAACACTATCTATAATCCAACAGACAAGAGCTACCAAGATTTGAGTTGTACTGGTTGAGAATCTGTAGGCCTGGGATAAAAGAGCTTGAGATGGTTTGAGACTTAATCTTGAGTCCTCTAATATTCAACAGTCAAGAATTGGACTTAGAAAAGTTCTCAGTCCCCAAGAAGGACATATTTCCTAATACCCACGTTAGACATGGCCACGAGAGGTAATGGACAGGCAAAAACCTCCCAGAGGGCAAAACATCTACATGAAGAGAGGTACACCTATATTCCCAAAAGGGGAAATATGAGGTCATGTAATGTGCCGTGTACACTTGAAAATGATGAGATTTTAGGTTTAATGTTCTATGTAGCTGTTGGATGCAATGATTATGCTTATACATAATATACAAAAGATACTGTACGTATGTTCTGGCTTCACCAGCTTTGTATCTGCTTTTTCTATCAGGTATTGTGATGTGTTAAACTCTGCTGTTATCATGGATTTCTCTATTTCTCATAATACTGTCAATTTTGCCTTATGTATTTTGAAGCTATGTTATTGTATATATACGTATTTAAAAGTATTATATTTTCTTGACTCTATTTTCATTATAAAAATTTCCTCTTTGTTGGGGCCGGCCCCGTGGCTGAGCGGTTAAGTTAGTGCACTCCGCTGCAAGTGACCCGGTGTTTCATTGGTTCGAATCCTGGGCGCGGACATGGCACTGCTCATCAAACCACGCTGAGGCAGCATCCCACATGCCACAACTAGAACGACCCACAAAGAATAATATACAACTATGTACCAGGGGGCTTCGGGGATAAAAAGGAAAACAAAATAAAATCTTAAAAAAAAAAATTTCCTCTTTGTTTCTAGTAATGCTTCTTGCCTTAGAGTCTGCTTGATCTCATAGTAGTATAATAGATCTATCTTTCAGGTAATGTACATGTGATATATATTTTTTGATTCCTTTGCTTTCAACCTTTCTGTGTTCTTATATTTCAGATGCTTCTCTAAGAAGTTAGGTCTATGTAGACTTTGGTTTTTATCCCTTTCAACTAAGATGTGTAGTCTGTTTACATTTAATGTAGTTACTGTTATAGTTGGACTTATATCTATCATTTTACTACTTTTCTATTTGACCTAGTTCTTTCCTTTTTTCTCCCTTTTCTTTGGGATTAATGATTTTATTGTTATTATTATCCCATTGCTTCTTCTCTCTTAGCTTGTTAGTTGTACATTATTTTATTCCTTTTTTAGTGGTTACCCAGATATTACCATATAAATCTTTGACTTATTTGACTTAAATAGAAATTATTACTTTTATCCTTTCTCTAGTGATTCTAGAACCTCAGAACACTTTAAATGGGAACCTACAGATAAACTGATACACTGATTGGGATTGGCTCAGGAGCTTTGTCAGACAGAAACTGACCATTACACCACAGCTGAGAAGGAATGAAAAAGAAGTAGCTAGAATTTTCTTCTCCCACCAGGTCATGCTGATTGCATCCTCCTGCACTCAAAGTAAAAATGATTTGTGGATGACTGTCCCAGGCCACCGCTGTGCCTCAGGATACACAGACCCTCCAAGCACCACTTTCTGGGCAGTATGCAGCCCTTAGCCCACTGCAGAACAGCCGCAGTTGTCCCGGAAAGTAACTGGGACCTATTTGCAGGAATTTTCTTAACAACTTTGGCAGTATAAGCCCATTGTCTTCACGTTATTAGTGTCTGTGTGACTACTAAAATATTGAGCTTTCTATATGAGGATTACTGTCATTTGGATTTAACAACTATGAAATAAATTGCTAGGAGAAATAACAAATTAAAGTAAAAGGTTTCAAACTGTGCTTCCAAAATTGTATTCTTAGTGTAAAATTATCTTTGAGAAAAATTACATCAAAATGGATCAAATTTTCAGTGTTTCCTACTTTAGAGCATCTGAAGTAAAAACTGCTTAAAATATCTTAAAAGTTACAACTTAGTTTCAAATAGATATTAAAGATATTTAAAAATAGGAGTAATTCAATGCCCTACAATACTTTATCCTAATACAATCAGACTTATTACCTCTTTCCCTATTCACTGTAGAATAGCAGAACTGACTGGGAAAATATTTCCATCACCTGAGCCACCTACCTTGTCACTAGTTAGAGCCTTTGAAAAACTGTAATACAGCATTTCCAAGTATGGTTGGTAAAATTAGCACACAACTGTTTACTAAATTCTGAGGGTACAGCAGCAACTTTCTGCCATAGGACAATATAGTACCATGAAAGACTTTTGAATTTATCTGTCTGCAACTCTACAAACTTTTTCGTAAAGCGTCAAATAATAAATATTTTAGGCTTCATGGTCTCTGTTCCAGTCGTTGAACTCTACTGTTGTGGCACAAAGGTAACCATAGACTATGCATAAGTGAATAGGCTTGGCTATAATCCAACAAAACTTTATTAACAAAAACAAACAGTGGGTAACATATGGGATGTGTTTCCTTACTTGCCAAACCTTGATCTAGTTCAGACACCTTACTGAACATAGGACAAACCTGAGCCACAAAGCCACTGGGACTTGTCCAAGAACACCCAGTCACCAAGTTGCCCAAATAGTCCACTCCTTATTAGAGAAATTTCCTGAACCTTAAAAAAAATAGGATTAATTTTATAAAATGTCTCGTCCTCAGTTTCCTCATCGAAAAAATGAGAAGAATGATAATGATAAACCATACCCAGCCTTACATATGAAGTTTGGCACAGTAGATATTCTCAATGAATGTATAGCAAGTGCTCTTGGCAGAGAGTACTAATGTAACATTTGTGTAGGGACAAACCAGCTACCCCCATGGTTGTGCTGCAAACCAGATACATGAGTGTATGCTCATGACTGTGACCGTTCATGGAAACCTGGATCAGTGGTACTTGGACCCACGTGCCTTAGTGTGAAGGTCAAAGAGATCATGGAACAGTAATTTTGTATTTTGCTGGCAGCTACTAACTGCCTTGCCTTTACATATTTTGGCCAGAAAACATAAAACTGAAGTTTTATTAGAATGAAAAGAACAAAAACTCAGGGGACTATTCAAGAGACAAATCTGTGAAGTCCAAGCTTCCTATACAGGTTTTTTTGCTGAACCCAACAGTTCCTAGATGGAGACTCCTCCTCATATGGTTTCTTCATCCATATTGGCCAAGGTTTCTGGAGCCCTGCTGTGGGCCAAGCACCACTGTAAGAACTTCATGTGCATGAGCCCATTAATGCTCACACCATACTGAGAGGTCTTCATTCAGGGGTTAAACCTTCTTCTAGGCACTGGGATGCAGCAGGGAACAAAAATAACAAGGCCCCCATTCTTGTGCATTACATTCTTGTGTAGCTATGTAGATAATTCCAGGTGCTGAAAAGTATTATTAAGAAAAATAGAGTAAAGTAAGGAGACAGAGAGTGACAGGAGAGCTGTTTAGGAGGATGACAAGGGAAGTCATCTCCTTTCAAGCTGAAGCCTGAATGAAGTGGACAAGTAACCCTGGGCACTCCCAGAGAAGTGCTTTCCAGACAGTGGGAGGAGTGTGTGCAGAGACCCTAGGTTAGGGGGTGCTTGGCCTGTGTGAGGAACAGCAGGAAACTCAAGGATGCTCGAGACTAGTGACTGAAAGCAACGCTCACACCTGTGCCCACGCTGGGAAGTTGGAGTGTCTCCTGTCTGAGCTGCATTTGTAGTGACCTCTCCAACTCCTACAGAAGTTTTCCAGGCCAGAGTCTCTCTCTCCACCTCGGTTGTTTTCTCTGCTGGTGGCTCATCTGTGACATCAGGGACAAGGAGTACAGTGTTCCTGGCTCACATAGACCACCAGTCTCCCTTGCCCTCAGAACCTTCATCTCTAGATATTCATCCCTAGGGCCATTTCCCCTTGCATCAGGAAGGGGGCTGTATTGGTTGGCTGGACTGCCATAAGAAAGCACCAGAGAATAGGTGGCTTAATCAACAGATGTTTATTTCCTCACCATTCTGGAGACTGGAAGTTCAACGTCAAGGTGTCGACAAGGTTCATTTCTCTGGAGGCCTCTCTACTTAGCTTGCAGATGGCCGCCTTCTGGCTGTGTCCTCACATAGTCTTTCCTCTGTGAGTGTACCCCTAATGTTTCTCTGAGTGTTCAAACTTCTCTTCTTATAAGGACTTCAGTCAAATGGGATTAGAGCCCACCCTAACAGCCTCATTTTAACTTAATCACCTCTGTAAAGACCCTATCTCCAAAAATAGTCAGTTCTGAGGCACTGGGGATTAGGATGTCAACATACAAATTTTGAAGGGACTCAGTTAAGCCCATAACAAGGGCTTAATGGTCCATGATCCAAACTTTCTAGAGTAGAGGTTGGATGCTCTTTCCTGATAATTGAACACACCCTCACTTTGCGGAGGCTGACAAGATCTCCTGATTTCCCACACACCTGGCATGGAGCACCCATCCTCAGTATGGACATCAAGGGATGGCCAGCCCCTTTCCAAGTAAAATCAATAAGCTGTGCTTTTCTCAAAAGAAAGAACCTAGAAGACCTGCTGAACAGAGTGGTCTCTACGCTCCGGGAGCAGCTCATGTTCTTCCAGCTCTATATCTGATACTCGATCTATTACTGACTTCTAGCAGGTCCTCAATGCATCTGTCTTGAATGAATAGAAGCCCCCAACTACTCAGAAAGGAAACTGGGAAAGTCACTGCTCATATTTCTGTTTCAGCAACCTGCAAGAACACGCCCAAATGTTAACAAAGTGAAATTTTAAGGATTATGGGAAAAGCTTCGACAAATTCCATTGTGATGGTAGAATTGCCAAATAACACGACCTTCATAATTTATGACATTGCATGTGGAATTGTTCGTGGATTAACTGCTGAATTGGCTCTATGGTGGCTTCAGCAACCACAAAGAAGGTTATTGTCATTTTAGAATAAAACTATTTGACGCATGTATATAAATTTGCAGCCATGGTTAAGGTTGGATGAAGGAACAGGCTTTGACCTCCAATGCTGCCTCTAGTTCTGAGGCTCATTTGCCTCAACTAGAAATGGAGTGATAGTGATTTTCCAGACTGAAGGAGAAAGGGGGAGCAGATTACGTGTTGTACAGTGTTTGAGTGTCAGTTCTGAGATATATGGTTTGAACAGAAACTGTGGTGTGTCCTTTAAAAAAATCAGACCCCAGTTGACACTCTGATGGTCTCCTATTCCTCATGAGAAAAGCCATGGTTATCTGAGCAGAAAACAATAAAATGACACAAAGAAAAAATTTAATATTTTAGAAAGAAATTTTTCATCAAGGCATGGCGTCCATTTTACAGAATTGAATTCAGACAGCAGGCAATGCATCTCCCAACTGGAACATTAGTGCTGTTTCCCAGCTGCCTTATCATTACGTCTTCATTATACCTTCTCCTAAAGTTGCTTCCACCACATCAGAAATAATTTACCCCTAGCCAGGTTTTAAATCAAATATATCCATCAACACACACTGGTTTGAAGTGATGATGTTATTTTAAATACAGGGAACTGAAAATAAATGAGTTGAAAATGTTAAATGCAGTTCAAGTTCTTGTCACACCACAAGGAAAACATATTCCAAACCAAATTAATTTAGGAAGTAAGACATTCTGAAGCATCTCCAATCAACTACGGCTTGACGTATTGTGAGTGTCTTGATGAATAATGCAGCGGGACGTGAACTTCTCTAGCACATTTTCCAGTGAATAGGAATAAGAGAAGATAATGTTCCAAACCCGTGGCTCTTCAGACTTTTCCGAAAGGAACACTGCTTGCAAGAAGGTTGCAAAGGAACAGGGAGTCTCTGAGCCAGGCCATAGCAGGACTATCTTGCTGGTCCCATATGTCACATAGGTTCGACTCCACTTGTGCAGGGGACCAGAGCCCGTCCCCTGACTGGAATTCCTCTGTACTTCAATTTTCCTTTTGTTCCAATGGCACTTCTCCCAACAGTGCTTGACAATGAGTGATGCTCTAAAACCCTGCTCTTTCACACCCTGTGGGTGACCTATAACTTTTCATGGGTAACCTTTGACCTGGGAACTGACAGTTTGATTTATTGTCCGGTGTTATGATTTATGAGTATCTTCTCAGAATAATTAACAGACAACAGGTGGCGGCATAATAATTTTGATTACCCAGCGGTTCATGAAACCACGACAAAGGTGACTTCATTTTCTGAATAAGAGAAGGACAACAATTAGAAATTAAACAAAGAAATGCTTTTATGCCACAGTTTTCCGGCTTTTGTCCATCACACAGAAGACTTATTTAGGAGGCCTGCATTCCTCTTAGACACTAGGAAAAAATAAGGAACTTCTACTCTGTGACTCTAAGAAGACACTTTTCATCGCCCTTTGGGTAGAATTATTTTTCTTTCTTTGGTGAAGCATTGATTAATTGAGTTATGCCAAATCTGTCAAACAGATCATCTTTTAACATCCCATTTTTGACAATGGCCATTGCCCGGGGAAGAACGGATGGTCAAAGGAAGTTTGGGAAAGCATTTAACTTTTTGTAAGGCATCGTATGATTCAACCAACTACACTTCTAAACACTTCTTCCTAAGCATGCAAGCAATAACTGAAAATACTCCCCCGCACAAAGCTTATTTTTATTTTAAAGTCAACAAACAGGAATCTATGTTTCTTTTAAAGTGTTCCATTATTATGATCTGCAATAGTTTTAACTTGCACCTCCACCTTCAGTTTTGGATGATATTATTCCCCAAGTGGCACCACATCACTTTTCTTCAAGACAATGTCGCCATCCTCACTAGACGTTTTATTTCAGGTACCTCACTCTCCTAGGGATTAACATTTATTTCCAAATGAATCCACAGTGCATTTAGGTAAGCACCTACCTTTAAGAATGCCTAGTGTCATTTTTGTAATACTAAATAAAAATCAAGTCAGGTAAGATTTATCCCCCTTGGCTCTCCATTTAATCTCTGCCGAAAATGAACCTAAGTGTTACTAATGAAATTGAAGTACACAGGCCTCTGAATATGTAACATTCCTGCCTCCCACCCAAATGCTAGGTGGTTGAGGACTTCCCGTGCATATGAAATGCCATTTTGTACAGCACCACAATAGTGATATTACAGGCTTATCATTTTAATTGACTTTTTGACATATAAAAATATTCCTACAATCCTGCTTTACATTATAGTTTAATAACAGCTTAACACACATCTATGAAATATTCATTCCTGTTACAGTCAAATTTTAAAATATCTGATGGAGAGCCTGGTTAATAGATAAAGGAGAGTCCCTGGAATATTAAAGACACTTAGGTGCACGTAGGGTCCTCCACTGGAAAGCAAGGCCCACTTGCCAGGAGGATTGAAGATTTTTATTTATTTTTTTAATTCATAAAGTTTCCCTTAAATCAAAATATGGAATACAAGAGTGACTTTGTGGCAGGGATTTTTACCTCTCCCACTGCAGCAGCAAGCTCCCTGTTTCTGCTCCATGAGCCTCGCTGAACACAACCAAATTTCTGAATAAAAAATAACAGAAATATCAGACTAATATATTTACATTTAATGGACTATTGTGATACAACCTGCATACCCCTAAGCAAATTAAGCACCATGCCAATTCCCTCTTTGGTTAATGTGTTTCTCAGATCTCCACCGCCTCCCCCCCCCCCACCCCCCCGCCCCCAGCCTTGGAGAGCAAGTTGGGGAGAGAGTTTACTTTGAAAACATGATCCATGTGCGAATCATGAGGTAATTTTGGTACTTCGTTCCCCATCCATTTTTAAATTAATTATCTGGAAGCAAGCAGCGGTTAATTTTGGCCATAGACTTTTTGATTAGAAGCTTTGACCCCTTTTGCCTTTTGGCATCTCTCATACAATCCCGATGACATGCAGGGTAACCCTTGACACCTGGTTCAACACAAAGTCACACCCAGGCCCTGCGGCCCATCTTCCATATTCAGCAATCCTTTTGTTGCAATGGGACACTGACCCGCTTCCAGCCTCCTCTAAGAAACACTGCCATCCCCTTCAGTCAAGCCGCCTCTGCATAAAACTTATTTCCCAGGGAAAAGAAAAATCTCATGCCCCCCGCCCCCACCACTTTGTGCCATTACTTCTGTTTTACAAACTTTACACTACAGCATCGTCCCATATGTTTGTGCAGCGCACAAGAAGGTTTCTTTAGAAAGCGCTGAGGCTAATTATAAATTTAATTTGCATTTTAATTAGAATGGTAGCAAATTAAAAGCGTGGCAGCTGGAGAATTTTGAACGCTTTGCAGAGATTTGGTGTCAGTATCTCCCCGTTTTTGACTTTGCAGCCTTTTCATTTTCTCCCTCACTATCTTTCATTCACACAAGCATCTTGGCAATTTTTCTCCCCTCATTCCTCAGTCTCTCTCTCTCTCACTCCTCTCATTTATTTAGTTCTCTATTCCTCCATTCTCCCCCAAGGATCAAGTTAGGAATTATTTCTTGTTTGTGCTGATAAACAGTGTGCGCTTGTCCGGTGCCAGCAGACGGTGTACAGGAGTGACAGAGTGGCTATTTAGAGAGCTTTTTGAAGCCCCTTCTAGTATGACTCAGTTTTGCTCTCTGTGTCTGTCATATAGGTAGGAATCTAATATTTTCTCTGCTCGAATAAGGGGGCTGTTGGTACTCTTTTGGCCTCTATTTACCACAAATTTTGGTCTGGATAATAGTGTCTTTAAATTACTCAATATCTTGGCCACAGGTCTTTGGCACATTAATAAAATATTCATCAGGCATTCTGCCTCTCTCCTCCACGTCTAAGGAAAGGCATTGTTCAGGGTATACCTTTGGGCAAAAGCCCCGTGCTGTCAGCCTTCGAGCTTTGGAGCAGCAGCATCGACTCCAGTCGCTGTTTCTCAGAGCTGTCTCTCACTTGGGATGTGAGCACGGCTGTTTTTAGCACTCACGTGAGCACATTTAGTCAGTTCTGTCGTTTTCCCTATGTTCTGTCTCCATGGTCATTTTCCTTCCTTCTGTTCACTTCCCCCACAGTGTCCTTGCTCAATAATTTTCATTAATTGATTGACAGCTCTGATAGACCCAACTAACCTCTATCTCACTCTCATGTCTGTTTTTAAATAAGTACTTGTACGTCCAATGACCTTGTCGCCTCATCAGCTATCAGAAAATGAGCATGCAGATATGGAAGGAGCTGATTAGCAAAATAAGCAATAGATCTCATTTCTGGCTGAAGTCCACAGTGAGCGATGACGACGAAACTTTGCCATTTTACATTTCTAAGAGCATCTAAAAATAAGGAATAAGCAATAAATAGGGGATGTTGAATCTCACTAGCATCCATTTAGATGTAGTAGAAACAAGCCCCTGCTCATCACTTCGTCACCCTGAAGGAAGAGGAATAGGAGGGGGTAGGGGTGTGTCCTTCCACAACTCGGGAAAGGAAGATTCTTTCCCATCATCCTCATCACTGGTCTCATTAAACCTTGAAAGCAAACAGTTAAACTTGGGGAAATTATTCATCCCAGCAGGAAGACATGAGCAGCTTGTTTCTACTGAATTCTGTGTGTCTATTTTTCCCCCTTTCCCCTGTGTTTTCTTGATTTTGAGGTATGCTGGCTATCTCAGACATGAAGACCTACCGTTCCCGTGTAGCTAGCTCATATACTTAATAAGCAGGAACATGTATTTAAGCATCATCTAAATCCTCACACTTTACTAAATATTAACTAAAATAAGTAAAGCAAGGAAAGCAATCTATGTCTGATATTAGTAAATCAGTAAATTTGGTCTGTTTTAAATATGCTGATTTTTGCTTAAATCAATATTCATATCCTATTAATGAGACTGAATTGGAAAGTTACTAATTATTTAGTAATGAGGAATCACATTTTTCACACTATGAGAAAGATAAACCCGTTCATACAAATGATTAAATTCATATTTTAATTTCAAATAACTTTTAGTTGATAGTACAACTCATTTTACTTAATTTGACAAATATTTGTTTTACATCTTTCATTTCAAGGGCCTTGAACACAATTTAAAAACAACTTATATCAGGGATACTGATAAAGGTGGAATTTCCTGAAGGAGGAATTAGTATGTAAATATCGTCGGTAACTTACACCAAGGTTTGGAAGCTGGAGAAAGCTAAAATCACCAAATAAACTAGTTTATTCATTTATAGACTTGATCAAGATAATTTCAGAGATAAGAAAGGCCTGCCACAAAACTAAGTTCTTTAAAAGCTGGCTCCAAGAGACTTAGAAAAGAAGATAGCATTAGCAATTTCTTTAAATGGAGGGAAAAATTGGTAAGGTGGTGTGCCAAAAGTAACATTTTAATGATGGCAGAGTTGTCTGAGATTCCACAGTTTGCTTTTCTGATAATTTAAACTTCATTGTAAAGAATGTATTATATCTCTAAGTTAAACAGCTTTGATTAAAAATAAATTTGCTTCTTTAACTTGTAATTTTCATTTGTCTGAGAATTAAATCTCAAACTTTAAAAAGTAGGAGTATCTGTGTGACACTGGCATTTAAAAAATGTTAATAAGCATATTTCTGTCGAGAGTAATTGTTTAAAATAGTGGATAATGGTATGCAAAGCACTGGCCATGATTTACCCTAATTAACTAATACGATTACAAGACAAAATAATGAAAATCAAAGTTCTAATTTCTATGCCACCATAACATCCACTACTTGCCTTATTCTAAGCCAAAGCGTGCCCACTTTGTGGTTTAAAACTGTTCACATCAATTTCTGGCTGTAAAAGGAAGCTCACATCTTCGGTGGCATTTTGAAACGGACAATACAGTTTTCCAAGATAAATCTTTTTCATTGCCACTTTGGAAAGGTTTAGTTTTTCTTCATGTAATTTTTTGCAGCTGTACAAAACACTTTCATTAACCCAAGAATGGATTATTTGGAGTGCTAATTAATTGATTCTTCAAAATGCCAATTGACACACTCCCAGGGAAAACCTGATCTAAGCAACTATGTTAATCAAGCTATTGTACTTATGGTTCAGTCTGAATATCAGACCATCTGAAATGAGGAGAACTTTGCCATTACTCGCCTGGCCCTCTCGTGGGCAGCTAATTAATATGAGCCGAATATGACAGTTGTACTTGTACATTCACCGTCCTGCCTGACAATAACTCTATAAAATTACATTTCAGCTAAAGAATGGAAACAGTGTTAAATACCATTATTTGCCTTCCTTTGATGTCTCAGAGTCATTATGAAAGCAATTACAGCAGTTTCTCTGTCTGTATGTCTACGGGGTGTTTATTATCTGTATCTGTCTGAATCCTTTGCCAGGTGGAGAATATATGGCATATTAAAGACAAGGGAATTCAGCCACAATTATCAGGATGGGAGCAGAGAAAGAAACAAAATAAGAGTTTTGCAGATGATCCTGCCAGAAAACAATAATTTAATATTAAAGCCTGGTGATCTGGGGAAAACTTGCAGGCTCTTTTTATTTATTTAAATTAAAAAAAATTCTCCAGGTTCACCCCTCCCCCAGCTCATGAATCTAGGGCAAAATTAATTAAAACCAATAGGGAACTGGAAAACATAAAAACAAAAGGGGAAAAACAAAGTCAGGGCAACAGCAGAAAACATATTTTGCTTCTTAATATTTCTCCTTTTCAATCAGCTGTTTCCTAACCAACTGGTGCAATCCACAAGACGGGTTTTTTTCCCCCCCCAATAAAATTACCCCTGGTGTTTTTCACACGTGGAGTGGCAGACACCAAGAAGCACTCAGTTTTCAGGTCACCTCCAGGACTCTCCCCATACTATTGGAATGTGGTTTGATGCAGATAGATCTGTGAATATCAGCTGAGTTCTACCTCTTCTCTATCAAAGATGCCTCTGGACTTCAAAGGACACTTCTGATTGACAAGCACGGTATGGATGCTGACTGCCCCATGGAGAAGTTTTTCTCCAGGGCAGTGCCTGAGGACTGGCCTCTATATGATTCAATTCAGAGAATATTGATTGTGTGCGCCCTATGTGTTCAGCATTCTGTGAATGCTGCAGAGAATGAGAGATGAAAAAGGCATATGGGATGAGGTCTCCGCCTTCAAGGGGTTGTAAGGAAGGAGAGTGAGAGCCTGGCCAATTTTGAGCCAGGCAGTGGGCAAAAGCCCTTTATGTGCATTATTGTGTTTCATCTGTACAACAACCATACAAGCTAGCTTCTATTATCTCCATTTACAGATGAACAAACCACAGCGCCAGAAGGTGAGGCAATTTTTCCAAAGTCACACAGCTGAGTGGCAGAGCAGGACTTCAAACTCAGCTTCTGTCTGGCTCCAAAGTCTCTCTCCCTCCACAAGCTCACACTCTTCCAAATGCCTAAAAGCATATTGGTTGCAGCACTGGCTGAGGACCTACCATGTGCTCTGGGTAGGAGGATAGAAAGGGTGATTTAGGGGGAGAAGCTGAAGATTCTCAGAGGAGTTTTGACTTGCACTGGCTCTTGCAGATGGGAAAGCATTTTAGCGAGGAGGAGGGTTCCCAACTTTCCTGCCCTCTGGGATGCTTAACTAAGACACAAAAATACTCTATGTGACAAAGATGAGAGACACACAGTGATTTGGAAAATATTACATAGAAATGTGTACTTATTAAAATTACTGATCTGAGAAAGAATAATATGAGATGGGTTGAGATAGGACTAACCAAGATGTTTTTGGAGGACATTAAAGAGATTGGCTGCTTAGAGGTAAGGCTTGGAATTCCTGATGTGCTGTGTCCATAAAGCTTTGAACAGCACTGCCATGCGTGTCCCAGAGAGAGCAAGACACCTTTGGGTGGAGATGAGCAGATGCAGAGATGCTAGGCAGAGGGAACCTAAAACACTGCACATACTACAACAGAGAGTTTGACAATCTCAGCTACAGTGAATAATTCTCTTTTTCTCCTTCTCCTCCATCTGCTTTGCTTTTTCAACAGGCGCATTGAAAAAGCTAAACCACCATCCAGAGCAGGAAGAAAGCTCTAACAGTGCTGCCATCAGTAGCACAGTCCAGGAAGTATCTCCATTTGCAAATATAAAATTTCTCCAGCTACTGCACAGATAAAGTCAGTCTCTGAGACATTTAACAAAGGGCTTACCTGGACAAGTGGCTGAACGCAAACTTGAGGTGAAACCACCTAGAGTCAGGGAAAAGGTAGATATTTATTTAAAGAGGACACCCTTGGGAACATTTTAATGTTGTCCCATGTAGTTTAGTGCCAGCAGAGTTCGTGGTGTTAACAATCCCAACACATACAAAGACTGTGGGTCTGACTGAATCACATTTCTCTTTTATCTCCAGAACAAAAAAAGTTTGTGTAACTTTCAAGTACATGAGTAACGGACTAGCATATATTTATATTAATATATAAACAGCATAGTAAACCACTTTGGGGGAGGGAAAATGACAGGGTCACTAGAGTGAGACCAACCTGGGTTTAAAGTCAAAACCCTCAGTCTCTGAGCATCTCAGTTTTCCTTCCTCAAGGAGAAATGTCACTTGCCTTCTGTGGTTACTAAGATGCTTTGAATAAAATAAAATATATAAATTATCTAGCAGGCACTCAATACATGTCATCACTCTTTCTCCTTCATTTTTTAATTTGGCGTACCAAATTTATTTTGAGAGAAGAGATTGGCATCAAAGCTGCTAATAACAATAAGAGCTAGAAACTGATTAAATAATTTCAGCTTTTAAAGATGTCTTTTGGGGCCAGCCCAGTGGCACGGCGAGTAAGTTGGCATGTTCTGCTTCGGCGGTCCAGGGTTCACTGGTTTGGATCCCAGGTGAGGACATGGCACCACTTGGCAAGCCATGCTGCAGCAGACGTCCCACATATAAAGTGGAGGAAGGTGGGCACGGATGTTAGCTCAGGGCCAGTCTTCCTCAGCAAAAAGAGAAGGATTGACAGCAGACGTTAGCTCAGGGCTAATCTTCCTCAAAAAAAAAAGTCTTTTGCATCTCTTTCCATTCAATTCTTGAAATTCAATTCAGAAATTCAATTCTCCCTGTAATCAAAGATAATTTTTGTTTTCATAAGATTTATAGTCATCATTAAATGTTCATTAGGAAAAGAATCCTTCAGAATGTCTCTATCAGTCCAAATGGGCTAGGTTATGCTGCAGTAACAGACCATCACTGAAAACGATTGCTCAAAAATCTCAGCGTCTCAAAGCAATACCAGTTGATTTCTTACACGTCTTTCACATCCTGTTGTGGTTCTCTGCAGGCTCTGCTCCATGTTGTCCCCACTTGGGGACTAGGAATGTTTCTTGTCCTTGGGACAGAGTGGGAGAAGGCTGGAGAGCCACACACAGGCCATTAGATGCTCCAACCTGGAAGTGACTCATGTCACCTCTTCTCACAATTAATGGGCCAGAAATAGTCATATGGTCCCATCCAACCCCAAGACCCCAAGTTCAATCCTATCATTTTCCCATAAGGAGAAGAACTGAGAAAATGTGGTGAACGGCACTACTGGTTACTACAATGGTTTTAGAGAATGACTGTTTCCAATACCTTCTTATAAATTTAGTTTGTTGAACTTAGAATTTAACAGAAGAGCAGAATGACTGCAAAATCCTCTATGACTGTAAATGTATCCTGTAACATTTCCCTTAATTCATTTGGTACCAGGCTGCCCTGGTTTTCCAGCAAACGTAAAGACTTCCTTTGGGATCAGATTTGTGATGACCATTGAGACTCATGAGACTATCTGAAGCGTGAGCAGACCCCTTCAACACCGGCTGCAAGCTCAGGTGAAGATACCTCTCCTGGCCGGGGCTGGCATTCCCTTTGGCTCCCTGATCAATAACTGTAGCTACAAAAAGCATCAAACATCTCAAAGACATCCCAAAGGCACAGGTCGCCAAAGGGAATAAAAAGAAAACGCCGCATATATTAATGTTCTCCTTAGGCTGCCCAGACAGCCTTGTAGGCCCGAGGCCTACAAGAGGCCAGTGGTGATTGGGATGCTAAAAATTATAGAGCTGGAACAACATTTCTTTATGAAGTAGCTTTTTGAGCCTCTAGACAAAGGAATTCTAGTTCAAAGAGTAACAGTTTCCAGTTTCACAACCTGCCTTTTCTCACCAAGTAGGTGAGAAAGGACAGAAAAAGGAAAAAGAAGCAGAATGATACCAAGGATGCCAAAAAATATATAATAATGATAACATCTTATTAAGATTGAAAATAATGCAAATGCCTGGTGTTGACAAGAGTGTGGGGGCAGCCAGTGCTCTCATCCACTGCTGGTGATAGCGTAAATTGGAAAAATCTTTCTTGAGGGCAATTTGGAAATATGTAGCAAAATCGTAAAAAATATGCATGGCCTCTCACTCAGCAGTTTCACTTTTAGGACTCTATCTGAAGGAAATAATCAGAGATGTGTCTAAAGGTACATTTACACAGATTATCATCATATCATTACTTATAACAGTGAAATAATAGAAATAAGCTGAATACGTAATAGGCATTTGGATTAAGTAAATTTGATATGTGAAATATTGACAAACCATTGAAAATCATACACATAGGTACATTTCTATAGCAGCAGAGAAAACAGACTGGAGGGAAACAAAGAATTCTAAGGACATGCAATATAAGATAAGATATAAGATATGAGATTAAGATATGACTAATATTGCCTTTTTATTTTTTTATTTTTATTTTTTTTCAAGGAAGATTAGCCCTGAGCTAAATACTGCCAGTCCTCCTCTTTTTGCTGAGGAAGCCTGGCCCTGAGCTAACATCCATGCCCGTCTTCCTCTACTTTATATGTGGGACGCCTGCCACAGCATGGCTTTCGCCAAGTGGTGCCATGTCTGTACCCGGGATCCAAACCCGCGAACCCCAGGCTGCCGAGAAGCGGACTCTGCGAACTGAATGGCTGCACCACTGGGCAGGCCCTAATATTGCCTATTTAAAAATTTTTTTGTTTTGCACATGTAGATATTTGAAAAAAAAGGTACAAATAAATCAGATAAAAATAAACCTTTAATATGACAGCTTAGAGTTTGTAGATGGATGTCCTCATGTGCTATGTCCAGAAGCATCTTTGGGGCAGGTAAATAAGTACGCTTATCCCCATCTTCCAGAAGATAAAGGTGAGATCCAGAGATTTTAGACAGTATCTTAAACTGGCTTTATAACTACAGACAGTCTGTATAAAAACCTGCAATTAGAATTGGTGTATAATGATACAAACTAGGTAAACTAATAGTCTGCAAATTAATGAGAATGTATATCTAAAAGTGAACAAAAGCAGTAAGGTGCTTCAAATTTTTTTTTCTGTTAGGTTATATGTACTTTAATTTTAAAACATCAACTTTCACTTAGAATAAGTCATGTTAAGATGTAAGATATGTCTTTTATTTTAAGGGTTAAGATATTGTTAGACTCAGGAGATAGGAATGAATTGTTAATATATCACTTTTTTTAGAAGAAACACATTCTGACATTTGTTAATTAAACTTTTCTTAAGGTTTAATGCATTGTCAAGATAGGACATATTTTCAGGAAAGCCTTATGATCTTACCAAGCTTTAAAATAATCCAAAAGCTAGTTTTGACATTCTACCTAATGTTGATAAAAGGGTATTTTAAGCTCATGCAAATCTAAAGAAACAGGGAAATTTGTTTCATCCTGTTAATTAGTAGGTAACAACATAACGAGAGAGAAATATTGCTTATTTTCGTCTAAAAGGATGATTAATGCAAGTTTAAAAGCCTTTTTGGTTTTACAAAGTTAATACTGTCTAATTACATGAGATTAAAATTATACCATATCATATAGTTTATTTGGTATAGATGGGGCCAAAAGTTACAATGTTTAGCCAAGGTCACCTTTTGCACTTTTTCAATAGTGAATAAACATGGTAATTTTAAATTATCGATGCTGACAATATTTAAGAGATTTCTCATGTC
This sequence comes from Equus asinus, assembly GCF_041296235.1. Taxonomy (NCBI): domain Eukaryota; kingdom Metazoa; phylum Chordata; class Mammalia; order Perissodactyla; family Equidae; genus Equus; species Equus asinus. The sequence goes on along the minus strand of NC_091791.1, from coordinate 109,202,262 downwards.
TTTTTATTTTAGTTTAGTAATCTCCTCCCAGGAGACCACTCATTTTCTCGGGGTCATAACTCTGTACAAAGAAATGAACTGAGACAAAAGTGAGGATAAAACCCACGTACTAGACATTATCAGATTACTGTAAAGGTGTTATCTGAACAAAAGCTTCCTACAGTCGGTGCAAATGTAATTAATGTGAGTGGCTTGGTGGGGAAGTGGATAAAACACTATTTGCTCAGCCTTACAAAGAAACTGGGAAACCTACATCTCTGGTCACTTTCCAGAAGGCAGTGTGGTGGAGTGGAAAGAGTGCGAGCGGAGGAAATTAGCACGGCTTCTTAGTCCTGTGAGCTTCAGCTGGTGTCTCATTCTCAGAGCCTCACTTTCTTCATCTGTAAAACAGGCAATAACACAGGCTGCACCAGGTGGTTGCAATGAGTAAAGGTGGTGATGCATGTAAAGGGGATGGCATATTGAAAGTGCTTCATAAATGCTGGTTTTCTTCCCTCCCCCGCCCCAAGAGCAAAATATTAGACTATCAAGATATCAGACACAGTGGATATATCCATCCACAGATGAAGTGCATCTGTAAAATCGGCTAAACTGGAATGAAATGTTGGTCTGAATCGATAATCATAAATATATAGGGAAAATGTTGTGAAATATCTAGACATTGTATGTAGTGATGAATTTTTTACAGAGACAAATGGAGGGAGGGAAGAAGTAATAATGAACACTGTTTGAATCATTAATCAGAAATCTGACTGAAGTTTGGTTCTTTAAACAAGTTGCAGAAAAGTTTGTTATTTCTTTGGATTAAAATCTGATTCCACAACAATAGTGAAAAACTTAGAAAAAATAGTACTGACCTGCAAATTTTAAATGATATTAAAATACCAAGTTGGAATCTTCGTTTTGTGACTAGGTGCAGTGGTTAAGTTTGCACGTTCCACTTCTTGGCGGCCCGGGGTTCGCCGGTTGGGTTCCCGGGTGTGGACATAGCACCGCTTGGCACACCATGCTGTGGTAGGCATCCCACATTTAAATGACGTCCATGTTACTGACAGGAAGTGAGTTCCAATCCTGGAGTTTGTTAGGGGAAATTATCTAGCAAGATAATTTTGTGCATGAGTCCAGTCATTCAGTCACAACACTGAAGTCAGCCCAGACTCTGGGCGCTTTGCTAAGACCTAAAGATAAAAGAATGATTAAGAATTGAATCTTGCCTTCAACTCTTTACATAAAAATTAGAATAGTAACTACTTGCGCTTACTTCACAGTTTCTAATCAGGATCTAAAAAACAAAGCAAACATACTAAGAAAAAATATGAATTTAGAAAGTTTTGCTGAGGAACGGTTGTGAATTCCAACAAGCAGAGTGGAAGAGTTCAGCAGTTGGCAAGGGTGGGAGGAGGGGCAGATGAGGGGAGGTGCCTGGATTCATGATGATCAGAGTATGAGAGATGAGGAGGAGGGGCCTATGGGCCCAGGACTTCTGGAGCTGAAGGGCAGCACAAAATAGGGACATTATTGGGACATTTGAGGACACGACAATATGGACTATATAGCAGATTTTATAGAGAGAGAGTACATGGAAATGAAGTAAAATGTTAGTAACCTTAGTGAAGCCTATATAGGTATTCGTTGTTCTATTCTTGTAACTTTTATGTAGGTTTGAAATGTCTTTAAAGTTAAAATTTAGAGGACAGAGAAAGAATCTCTTACTTAGCCAAAAGCTGAGCTAGGCTTAAAGGAGAACCTGTATTCAACCCCAGAGTTGATCTGCGATAAAACTCTCCAAGTTCCTTTATTTTCTCCAGCTACCTCTTTCTTCCACAGTACTCAGTAAAAGGAAGGCCTGCCTGGCAGGATGGGATGCTCTGACTTCTGGCTCTCTGTCCGACTATCCTCTCCAAGAGAGATGTCTGTGGGGCGCAGCGCCCTCAGTCTAAGCCTGCAGCACTTCTCAACATTCTGTGCCTTATCCTTTGGCGTCTGGTGAAGTGTATGCATCTATGTAGGTATTATATTTCTAAGCACAAAAATAAAATACATGTGATTATAGAAGAAACCAATAATACTGAAAGATAGTTTTAAAATATAATTTAAAAGTGTGATAGAACAAGATACATGCTTTCGTATTAATGCACTAAACAACAAGATCAAGCAGTAGGTCTAATATCTGCCACAATTTGAAGTAGCAATGAGCATAAACTCTATTTTGAGATATTTATAACTGTGAAGTGATATAAAAACATGATTTTAACATTTCATCTAACAGGAGCATAATACACATTCTTCTCAAGTGCACATGGAACACTATCCAGGATAGATCATATGACAGGCCACAAAACTAATCTTAACGAATTTAAGAGGATTGACATCATACCATCTTGTCTGATCACAATGGCATGAAATTAGAAATCAACGAGAAGAAAGTAAGTAGATCTTCAAATACGTGGAAATTAAACGACACACTCTAAACAACCAATGGGTCAAGGAAGAAATCAAATGGGAAATAAAAATTATATCAAAACAAATGAAAATGAAAATACAGTATATCAAGTTTTGTGGGATGCAGCAAAAGCTGTTCTGAGAGAAAAGTTTATAGCAATAAACGCATATATTAAGAAATTAGAAAAATCTAAAATAAACTACCTAACTTCATATCTTAAGGAACTAGAAAAAGAGGAACAAAAAAACCCCAAAGTTAGCAGAAAGAAAGAAGTAATAAAATTTAGAGTGAAAATCAATGAAATAGAGACCAGAAAAACAATAGAAAGGATCAACAGAACTAATGTCTGGGTTTTCAAAAAGATAAACAAAATTGAAAAACTTTTATCTAGGCTAAGAAAAAAAAGAGAAGACTCAAATAAGTAAAATTAGAAACGAAGGAGGAAACATAAAAACTGATACTATAGAAACACAGAGAATTATAAAAGACTATGATGAACAATTAGATGCCAACAAATTACATAACCTAGAAGAAACGAATACATTTCTAGAAACACATAACCCACCAAGACTGAAATAGGAAGAAATAGAAATCTGAACAGAGCAATAACAAGTGAAGAGATTGAGTCAGTAATCAAAGCACTGCTAACACAGAAAACTCCAGGGCCAGATGGCTTCACTGGTGAATTCCACCAGTTAAAGAATTAACACCAATCCTCCTCAAACTCTTCCAAACTATCAAGGAAGAAGGAACACTTCCAAACTCATTCTGTGAAGCCAGCATTACCTTGACAGCAAAACCGGGTAAGGATACCACAAGAAAAGAAAATTGTAGACCAATATGCCTGATGAATAGAGATACAAAACTTCTCAGCAAAATATTAGCAAACTGAACGCAAGAACACGTAAAAAGGATTGCACACCAGGACCAAGTGGGATTTATCCCTGGGATGCAAGGATGTTTCAACATATGCAAATTAATAAATGTAATTAATTACATCAATAAAATGAAAGATAAAAATCACAGGATTATCTCAATAAATTCAAGAAAACCATTTGACAAAATACAACATCCTTTCATGATAAAATTCCTTAACAGATTGGGTGTAGAAGGAATATATCACAACATCATAAAGGCCATAGACAGCAAACCCACAGCCAACATTACACTCAATGGAGAAAAATTGAAAGCATTTCCTCTGAGATCAGGATCAAGACAAGGTTGCCCACTCTTACCACTCCTATTCAATGTAGGACTACAAGTCCTAGCTAGAGCAATTAGGTGAGCCAAAGAAATAAAAGGCATCCAAGTTGGGAAGGAAGAAGTAAAATTGCTACTATTTGCTCATGATATGATCTTATATATATGGAAAATCCCAAAGAGTCAATCAAAACAACTGTTGGAATAAATTACTGATTTCAGTAAAGTGGCAGGTTGCAAAATCAACTTACAGAAATCAGTAGCATTCCTTTACACTAATGATGAAGCACTGTAAAAAAAGAAAAGAAAAGAAAAGAAAAGAAAAGAAAAGAAAACTATCTCAATCACAATAGCATTAAAAACAAATACTTAGAAACAAATTTAACTAAGGAAGTGAAAGATCCGTACAATGAAAACCAGAGGACTTTGCTGAAAGAAATCAAAGAAAATACAGACAAATGGAGATTCATGCATGTTCTTGGATCAAAGAATAAATATTGTTAAAATGACCATACTACCCAAAGCCATCCACAAATTCAACACAATCCTCATCAAAATACCAAATCTATTCTTCACGGAAATAGAAGAAAAATCCTAAAATATGTGTGGAACCACAAAAGACCTTGAGTTCTCAAAGCAATCCTGAGAAAAAACAACAAAGCCGGGAATATCATACTTCCTAATTTCAAACTATACTGCAAAGCCATATTAATAAAAACAGTATGGTACTGGCACAAAAGTAGACATGTAGACCAATGGAACAGAATAGAGAACCCAGAATTAAATCTTGGCGTATATGATCAACTAATATTCAACAAGGGTGCCAAGAACAGCTAGTGTGGGTAGGATAGTCTCTTTAACAAATGGTGCTGGGAAAACTGGAGAAACATATGCAATGAAATTGGACTCCTGTCTCACACCATTTACAAAAGTTAACTTGAAATGGATCAAAGACTTAAACATAAGGCTTGATACCATAAAACTCCTAGAAGAAAACTTAAGAAGAAGCTTATTGATATTGGTACTGGCAATGATCTTTTAAACATGATGCCAAAAGCACAAACAATAAAAGCAAAAATGAACAAGTAGAACTACATTACACTCAAAATTCGTGCACAACAAAAGAAACAATTAACCAAATGAAATGGCAGCCTACAGAATGGGAGAAAAATTGTGCGAATCATATATTGGATGAGGAGTTAATATCCAAAATGTATAAAGAAGTAGCACAACTTAATAACACAAAAGCAATTTAGTTAAAAAATGAGAAGAACTAAATAGACATTTTTTTCAAAGAGGACATCAAAATGGCTGATGAACACATGAAACGATGCCCAACGTCACTAATCATCAGGGAGATGCAAATAAAAATCACAATGATATATCATCTCACACCTGTTAGAATGGCTATCATCAAGAAGATAAGAGAGAACAGCTGCTGGAGAGGATGTGGTGAAAATGGAAGCCTTGTGCACTGTGGACAGGAATGTGACTTAGTCCAACCACTATGGAAAACAATATGTAGTTTCCTCAAAAAATTAGAAATACAAGTACCATATGACCCGGCAATTCCACTGCTTGGTGTATACCCAAAGGAAATTAAAACAGGATTTTGACAAGATATATACACAGCCATGTTTATCACAGCATTATTCACAATAATCAAGATATGGAAACAACCCAAATGGCCATCAATGGATAAATGGGTAAAAAGAAGTGGTATATATCCATGATGGAATATTATTCAGCCATGAGAAAAGCGGAAATCCTGCCATTTGAAACCACATGGATGGACCTTGGGCACATTATACTATGCAAGATAAGTCTGACAGAGAACGACAAGTACTACGTGATGTCACTTGCATATGTAATCTAAAAAAGTCAAACCTGTAAAAAAAAAAGAGTAAAATGGAGGATACAAGAGGATGGAGGATGACAGCATAAAATTGATGGTGTTTAGGGTACAAACTTGTAATGAGTAATAAATAAGCCATAGATCTAACGCACAGTATAACGAACATAGACCATAATATTGTGCTATAATGATGTAATGTGATAAAATATTTCTTCAATGGCAATCATTTTACAGTATATAAATATATCAAAGTAACACAACTTTACAAAATGTAACATATCAAATTTATCAAATAAGAAAAAAAATAAAAGGAGTTTGGTTTAAAAGAAAAAAGTCTATAATTTCCATTGGTGATCAAGTACAGCTGGTGCTAATACTGTGGCTGTTTATTGCCATCATTCATAATTGAAAGAAGTGTTGAATTTCGGTTAGTCATTAGTGACTGTCTAAACTGATGGATAGACCTCAGGTAAGAACCTGGCAAGGAGATGCACATGTGCCAAACTCGGTGCTGGAAGGTTTACCAAGACCTCCCGTAATTATCTCCTGTGACTCTTCAAGAACTCTTTGTAAACTGTAAACCTAAAATTCAGGGGTTGTTATGGTCCTTTACTGCCTTGCGCTCACTGTCGAAGACTCTATTGTATAACGTCATGGTGTATTTTCACGACCCTCTCCGAAAATCATGAGTGGGGCTGTATAATTATTCATCTTTGGATCAGCTACCATCTGGCCCTTAATATATCATTTGTAAGTTTTTGAAAATGAATGCTGTATTTTTCAGATCTTGTCCAAATTACGACCCCAGTTATTACCTGGTCTTTAAAATCCAGTCTCAATTAAACTAACTAAAAAAAATCAGTTTTAACTTAGAATTCATTTTGATGTTTTTTTCAAAATATTACTAAGACTTGTCACTTATGAAGAGAATAGGTGAAATACAGAACATCCAGGTGTCCTATTTAATGGACAGAGAGAAGTTTCAGAATTCAGTTCTACCATGTGTTGATCATGTTAAGCCTTGAGATTGAAGGCTACCCAACCTCTGCCCTCTTTATTTATATCCCACCACATTTAAGTGGCTTCCAGTAAGAACATATGTCATGACATAGGTATAAAACATAAATAAAAATAAAACATTTGTAAGAAAAAATAGTCCAGGTCAGGAAGCAAATATGAAATAGAAATTATAAGAGGTAGTTATTACAGGTAAGCTTCCAGGAGGTTAAGGGGAAAAGGATTGATGGTCATTAATTTTAGAAGAAAAATTAAAACTTCCAGTTCACAGGGGAAGTCGAGTTTTTCCTAGAAGAAAACTTTAAAATGGTCGCTCCATGGAACCTTATATAGGAGCACTGAATGGTGACAAAAGCAACATTTTCAGCGACATTCTCACAGCAGAAAATGGTAGTGGATTACATATAGCTGATCTGGCATATCCCTATGACTCGACTGTGATCACAGCATAAATTATTATGCACTGTTTTTGCTCCTACGTGAATTTAAAGTCAATTCCTTTGGTCCACTGTGGCTGGTAGTCTCTTAGACAGCCCCCAGTGATCCCACCTCCTGGCATCCGTGCCCTTGTATGATTCCTGTCCCTTGAGTGTGCACAGGACTTGTGACTTGTGTCTAACCAATAGAATACAGTCCTAGTGAAGAGATTTCAATACTCTTATAATGTTACATAAGACTGTAATTTCTGTCTTGCTAGCAGACTGTATTGTCTCGCTCTCTCTTGCTGGCTTTGATGGAGGAAGTCTTATTATGGAGATGCCCATGTGGCAAGGAACTGAGGATGGCGTCCAGCCAATAGCCCTCAGCAAGGAACTAAATCCTTCTCAAAGCCATGGAACTTGGAGGTAGATCCTTTCATAGTCAAATCTCCAAAGGTAGCCAAACCCAGGCCAACACCTTCACTGCAGCCCTGTGAGACCTTGAGCCAGAGGACCTAGCCAGGTCATCCCCAGATTCCTGACCCACAGAAACTGTGAGATAATAGATGTGCTTTGTCTTAACCTGTTAAGGTTGTGGTAATTTGTTATGTAGCCATAGATAAGTAATAGACAGCAGACAAATCATATTTTCAAAAATATTTTTTTAAAGAAATATACATACATATTCAGAGGCCAATAGGGGCTCTAGGTGAGGATGTCTGGTACAGAGAAGGATCTAATTTTTTCAATAACACATCTAGAGTTTACGAGGTGGATTAAATGAATTCTTCATTTTCTGTTTCATTCAAAAAATAAGTTTGATTGTCATCCATGAGCCGGGCCTTTCTTAGATGGTGGTATCCCAATTTAATTGATCAGCAATTGATCGGCAAGGTGAGGTTTAGAAATCACAGAGCAAGGAAATAGCAAAGCTGGAATTTGGTCCTGAGCCTTCTGACTCTAGAAATGCTTTTGACCTTCTTACTGTCTTCTGGTTTAACGAGAGTCTCTCACATTACAAAAGTAACATGTGTTTATTATAAAACACTTAGAAAATATAAGCAAATAAATGGACAAAAAATGCACTCGATCTCACTACCATTTTTGTATAGTTATAGTTCTGGCAAGTTATACATGTATTAGTGGACAGATGTATAGACAATTATCTATATGAGCATAGTTTATTAATGAATTTGTGTTTGATCTCTCAGGCCCTTTGAGGTTTCTTGCTACAAGGATTTTTCCAGGGAGCTAATTAAAATCAATAGCTCTTCTAACTTTTGTAAAAGCCCAAACTTGTAGAAAAGAAGATGCTTCACTGTCCCAAAGAAAGGAAGAGAGATATTAGCTTATCTGGTCAAAAGGAGAAAGAAGCTCTGCCTAGACAGTTAAGAGATAAATGACAGTGGATCCTATTCAAGAGTGGAACCTGCTTGGGGGAGGTGAGTAGTCCCCAGAGAGGGAAAGCCGTGGGGTTCACCAGTGAGGCTGGACCCCAGGTACAGAGTCAGCCCCAAGCATGGCACAAAAATAGCAGCATCTCTGCATCAAAGAGACAATGAGACCCTGTGTGTTGGGATATGGGCATTGGACAAGCAACACTAGTCTAAGCGAATGACCTGTGACAAATGACCTGAGGGGTCCTCCCAATAATTTGGGGCTCCTTGAGACCCAGTAATTCTTGCACAACTCTGAGAAGGAGAAAACTCCAGTTATGAATGAAAGAAAATATTCTACAAAATATTCTCTCATTCTAGCAGTAGAGGGGCTGAGAAGACAGAAAGAAGATAATGTGATGCTTCTGGTAGCTCTAACATTATGGACTAATATTCAGAAAGTCCATGCTTGCTCTGGCATCTCTGCAAATATTGATTTAGATAGTAAGGTATAGCAGACACTTTTACAGGATGCTAAGACAGATAAGGCAGGATCTCTTCACTTACAATCTATTGTCAAAAAATTAAAAATAAATGAAATAAGTGTTTCAATAATTATATATATAAACTTCTCAGTGACTCTAGATGATGCCTTTCTCAATTTTTCATGTCTCAGTCTATCAGTCAGTGTTCTCCAGAGGAATAGAACAAGTAAGATAGATGATAGGTAGATACATACATAAATAGAAAGATAGAGATTTATTTCAGGGAATTAGCTTACACCATTGTGAGGGCTGGCTGGGCAAATCCTAATTTTATAAGGCAGGTCAGAAGGCTGGAAACTCTTGGGCAGGAGTCCATGATACAGACTTGAGGCAGAACTTCTTCTTCCTCTAGAAGATCTCAATTTTACTCTTAATGCCATTCAACTGATTGGAAAAGTCAACTGATTGTAGCTCTTAACCACATCTCCAAAATACCCACACAGAAACAGCTAGTGTTTAGTTGAATAATTGGGTACTATAGCCTGGCCAAGATGGCATAGAAAACTAATCACTACACACAGGAACCGGGAGACTTGAAGTAGACCTTGAATGTGACTAGGAGCTTACCAGGTGGAAGAAGAGAAGGGCATGATGCACATGCAGTCAGGAGAGCACAAGGTATGCTTTGGGGAATGCTGAGTGGTCCTATGTGTCTGGAACCAAAGAGGAGGGGAGGAGAGATGAGCTGACACCAAATTGGGACTGGCAGGTCAATGAGCTGGGGCATTGGGAAGTCCCATGGGGCTTTCAGCTCATGAGTAACTTGATCACATTCAAGTTCTAGAAAGACCAGTCTGGGGACAGGGTGGAGAATGATTATAGGGAAGTGGGTTTAGAAGGTTAGAGAAGAGCTGATGGTCCAAACTGCAGCACTGGCAGTGAGGATAGAGAAGAGGCATAAGATTGGGAAGATATGGGGGAGGCTGACTCCACAGGCCTCATGTCTCTCTGTTTCGGTCACTGCTCATCCATCACTGTGCTCTTTCCCTTTCTACTTAGACTTGCTATTAATACCTTTGTCAACACTTTATGTTGTTTAGCTGTGACCAATACAGGAAATTCCTGGGCAATCTCTATTAGTGGAGACAATAGATGTAACAGTGTTGTGACTATAGCTGTGTAGAGAGAATTGAACCCAACACACTGACACATTCCAACAAAAACCATATACATGCATGCACACACACAATCATTCACTGCAGAAGCTGTTTCTCAACCGTTTTAATCTCATCCAGAAATTTGTGTAATTGGAGGCCCAGGAACAATTTAAGAGTCTAGCTTTTGAAGCCATAACTAGAAACCCAGCCTGGATATATCTCTTCACAAAATGAAATAGTACAGCATGAGGGTGCATAGAGAAAAGGGGTTGATAAATATTTTAAATCCCACTTCCATTTCCACAGCAATTGCTTGAGCCTTGCCTAGGCAGAGAAAGAAATTCCTTTTTGATCAGAGTCTCATGAGATTTATCTTTTTCCAGTGTTTTAGCAACAGCTACTACTCATAGTAGGTTGCTTCAGGATCTATATAGTCCCCGAATCTGAAATTCATGAAGTGTCAGCCTTGTGTGTCCTGAGTCTCAACCACTCTACCCCAGCAGGCAGACTTGGTCCCGGAGTCCCAACCTAAACACACACAGGCTTATCCCTCTGTCTCCTGAACCCCCTCATCTTTCTTCCTGAGTACATCACGATTGTCCCAAACTTTCCTCCATCTCCTTTATCTCTAATTTCGGAAAAGAAATGTAACGCTTGTATATGCCATTTTGAAATCATTTTATTTAAAAAAGCATGTGCTGAGTGTGCATGCCACCTTCTGAGCTAAGCACCAAGAACCCAGAAATGCATGAGAAACAGTGTTTCGCCTCCAGGAGCACAAGAGAAAGAGGTCTTGAAACAATGAAGAGAGTGTAGCCTTAGCCTGGGATTGAGAAGCAAGTAAATATGGGGTGGCGGGGGGGTTGGCCCTGAGCACACATTCTGGGTAAAGCATTCCAGGACTAGCAGTACCCACCAAGAGGCTGGTGAGGAGGAGTCTTTCTTGGGACTAGCTCAAAAGTGGGGGAAGAGGCTGTGGCATTGGCAGAACTGAAACCTCCTCTGGGGGACTAGGTGGGGTTGTCCTATGTGGAGCCTTCCTGGCATTTCCAGTTGAGGGCCAGGTGGTACGGGGAAAAGGATAAGGGACTGGCACCCTGCACTATTCACTCCTTTCATGAGGGCCAGTGAAGAAGTTTTGGGTTGGGGGCACTATCAGGACCAAGATTCCTGACACTCAGGGACAGTAGTATGGGTGAAGCAAGGGGTTTCTCTTTGTTATCACCTGAGTTGGTGGGCTAGGCACCTGTGCGGAGTCAGATGGTGCCCTCCCTTTTGACTCTTTTGGCTCCTTCCTTAACTTGGGGGGGGGTCCAATCTTCTCTGTGAACAAAAGAAAAAGAGGATGATAAGAGGGGGAAAGGCACAGAAAGACATCCAGATATAGGATGGGGGAAAAAAAAAGAGAGTGAACAGTAGAGCAATGTTCCTAAACTTTCCCACACCATGGTACACGTGGAAAAGATCATGTGAAGAGCTCACTTGGGTAAAAGGGCACTTGGCCTTGGGACAGCATGCACCATTATCTTCACACATCTGTACCCCATACTGATTGGGAAACTGTGGAGAAATGGTTTCCATTGAAAGAGACAAGGGAATAGGTGAAGCTGTGTTCAGAGGCAGAACTAAAAGCAGAAGGCTGGGAGACTACCTGGGACAAGGAGGGCCGGGACGAGCTTCCGGAAGGCAGAGGCTGGAGAGAGAGAGACGATCCAGCAGTGAGCAGCTGACCATACCTTGTGGTCTCACCCAAAGTCTCCTCTAATTTACAGTTCCTAAGAGGAGCACACGGACCATCTCAGGAAAAGGGAGGAACAGTGAGGATGCAGGAGCAGCACTTGAGAGTGAGCGGGGGGAAACACCTAAGGCAGGGGAGAGGCCCCACTCTGGACTTCCTAACAAGTGATGTCCCCTGTCCCTTCTGCCGCCCCAGGCAGCAGCCACCCAGATCCAGAAAATGGAGAGGGGAGGAAGAAAAGAAACTCAAGTGTTGGCTTTTGGGACACTGACTGAGCACTGCCACCTACCTTCCTTCCTCCCCCGGCAACATTGGGTCCAGGAGGCCTCTAGGGTGGCGCCTGGAAGGCCTCCAGCTACAGGGACATGTCATGGCTTCTGGGAACTGTTGCTGGGGTGGTCTACAGGGGAGAAAACAGGGGCATCAGGATGTCCCCTCAGTATCGAGCCCATCTGGACCAAGAGCCCTGTGGCCCAGCCTCACAATCTGGGACTCCTAACATTAAGAAAGGCTCTTCAGCAGCCTGGGGAGGCAATGCCTCAGGTCTGGGATCCCCCTCAAGACCCTTTGGGAAACTGGGGTGTGTCTTCAGATGCTTTCTCTAGCCCTTCCTGCCTGCTCGGGTGCACTGGGCATGACAACTGGGGCCTGACAACTCACATTAAAGGACAAAATAATGCTGGCAGCTTGAATCGTATCTTTCCCACAGAGAAACGGTAGCTTAACAGGAGACAGTCCTTCTTCTGGGACGGAATCTTTAATGATAGGATATCAGACATCTGGGACAGGGCAGCATTTGGAAGGAGGGGAGAGTTTCTTGGCTAAGGCAGGAGCTTTCCCAGGCTCCTGAAATTCCAGCCAAGACAGGTCTGTGATGCCCAGGTAGCTGAAAGGAGCCAGCATCTTAGGAAGGCACAAAAGTGGTTCCCTGGCCTCAGTAGGGGCAAAAAGGTCCAGTCCGAATAGGAGGCCAGGGCTGCGCCATTCAGAAGCCCCTGCTTCCAGAGCGTTCTGCCCCCAGGAACTACATGGGAGAAGTGGATGTTCTACAGGCCAACTGCCAAAGCCCATTTGAAGCCCTGCTGGGCTGCCCAGGAAACCCCACCAAAAGCAACTGCCACTGAGTGGGGTGGAGGAGGGGCTTGCAGCCTGAGAGGCCACTGGTTTCCTCCACTGTCCCACTCACTGTCCTGCTCTCCTGGGAAAGGCAGCAGCTCTGGGACCTGAAGGGAGGAACCTCATGGTTCCTGGCCCTCCAAGGGGGAGACAAGGGCTCAGAGAGACCACTGGAGAGCTTAGGGGCCTGCACAGGCACGCCTCTTCAATTAAAAGGTCCTTAAAAAGAAATTGTATATGTATCAAGTACATACAATTATACAGAGAGAATACAGAAGGTGGCTTCAGTTTACTAGAAGCAAGTTTGCTAACAAGGAGATGGGTGAGGATGATAGCGGCACAGTGGTGGACCCCTGGCCCACTGAGGAGCCCTACCGCTGGACACTGAGCTTGGCCTTAGGCATAGATGAGGCCAAAGGAAGCAGGATGGGTGGAGGGGATACAGAAAGCTACAAAGAAAAGGTGGAAAGACAGCAGAGAACCCTTGGCAAGCTGGGACAGTGATGCTAATAGGGAGGGGAAATGATGTGAAGAAAAAAACAATGAGGGGTGGGCAAGGGAGGAAAAGGGAAGGCAGAAAAGTGGAGACCTGGGAGAGGCCAAGTCAGGGGCAACAGCGAGGGCTGTCCTTGCTAAGGCTGGCAGGGAATTCCTGGGACCCGCGAGGTGTCCTCTTGTTCCAGGTCACCACTGAGAGGGAGGTAGGCAGAGGAGGAAGAAAAGGGAGCTGGCTGGGGCAGGACAGAGGAGGACAGAAAGCCCAAATGTGCCCTTCTCTCTTTCTCGTCCCCTGGTCCCGTCTTCCCAACCCTCCCGGAAGCCTAGTCCCGTAAACAAGGGAAGAGAAGAGAACTAGTTAAGGAGGGGTGGATGGATGGGAACTCGGCACCCTTTCCAGAAGAAATTATAGCTTAACAGTAATCAGCTCAGTCATCAAGAAAAGCCCCTCTAATGGTGGAGAGTTAAGCATCCAGTATGGAGCCCTGGGGAGGGGAGCGGGCTTGGGGGCCCTACTGAACCCATTAAACCCCAGCCTGGATCACCCCTCCAGGGAGCCCAAGGAGAAGCCAAGTCTGACAGAGGCCCAGAAGTGGCTCCCAGGCTGAGAAGTAGGTTGAGCTGCCTCCTCCAGGAAGGCTGTCTGAAGAATTGTGGGTCCAGACATAGCAGCGAATAGTCAGGAGAGGGGTGCCAAGGCTTGCCCTCTCCCCTGAGAGGACCTACCAGGCTGCTTGCGAAACGCCTACACGAACAGTTGTCACTTTTTCTTCCCTCCACCTCAGCAGTCGGGGAACTACATCTGGGCCCCTCAAATGGTGCTCCTGCCTACGGGTTCTGCTGCCTCAAGGGCCCAGTGCTCTGGGTGGAGACAGGCCACTAACAGGAATGGAAACTGGAATCAGGCCCCTGGGGAAAGGATGTGGACTCAAGGAAGATATTGAATGGCTCTCAACATTGCTCAGTGGGCAGGAAGAGTTAGATTCAGGCAGGGGTTCTTCAGGAGCATCTGGTTCCAGTGTTGCAGATGGAGCACGCCACATGCGTGTAGAGACCCAGCAGACGTGGGAGAAAGGACTTTGTGGGAAGGTCCCTTCAGAAGACTGTCCCGGCAAACCAGCTCCCAATGGCCTAACTGCCAGGCATCTTGGCAGCGGTGGAGTCGAGGCCAGGGTGTCTCTCATGTCTCTTTTCATTTCCTTGTTGTCACTACCCTCTGGTATTTGCTCCGGCATTCACCCATCCGTAAACTCATTGCTTTATCAAATATTTGCTGAGCTTTGCTGGGCAGTGAGGATACAAAGATGAATGAGACAAAGTTCCTGCATTCGAGTACCTTCCTCCATAGTGAGAAGGGGCAGACTGACATGCTGAGAATGAAAAGAGAAATACAGGCCTGGGCTGATGGCTCAGATACACATACCCCTAGTCCCGGCCTGCACAGATAAATAATTCTGCTCAGAGAAAATTAACACTCAAAAAACACTCTAGGGGAATCATATCAATCAGGAAATACTGAGTGTTCCCCATGACCAGGCAGGAAGTCGGCAACTAAAATGTTCTTTGCCCACTCAGGAGTTGAGTCTAAAAATCACTCCTTCATATTTTCAGGGTCCTGATCCTGAGTAGCACTGATGTTTTGGAAAGGAAGTTACTTGGGGCCTTTATAGTCTAGTGGGAGTGGCCTCCAAGGGAGGTATTAAACTTACCCCAAAATGCTAGAGACTCAAAGTTTGTAAGGGTTTCAGAGGGTGCCATATGGGCTTATCAGGTCAAGGGCCAGTTGCTTCCTGAGACCTGCCCAGGAGTGGGGACGTGGGGACAGGGAAGCTCCAAAGCTCCAGGCTTTGGAGATGTGGGTGCTCACAGGGGCTGGGATTGTGTCTGGAAGCTGCCTCCTTGGTATCCCCAGTTAAAGGGCAGAGGCTAGGGACTGGTCCCAAGAAGATGGTGACAGCCCAGATCACGCTCACCGAGGAGTCGTGAAGACTCACGGAGGGGACCAAGAAGAGGTGGGGTGAAGTTGGAATATCACAAGGATGGTGCTTCCTCACAATTGGAAACAGGACCTGGTGAGGAAGAAAGTTGTCCCTCATTCAGCTGGGAGGTTGGGAGGATGGACTGGAGCAAGGTGGGGTCCACTCCCTCCCTGTTGCTCCTGCCTTCCTCCATCATTTCTCGGGAAGGGGTCCGAACAGAGGGCTATTTGATCAATCTCAAAGACCCAGAGAACTTGGGACTCAGGACAGACAGAGATAGGCAGGAAAAAGGAGCTAGAAATGCTGAGGCTCCATCTGTAGAAAGAAACAGAAGGAAAGCACAGCCAGGAGAGAGATGAAAGAGAAAATAATCTTGATGAGAAATATCATCATATACAAAAGAGGGGACAGGAGAGGAGAGGGAGAAGAGAGTGTCCCCCAGGGGGACCAGAGTCATCCTGGCCAGACCTTGCTCAGAGAATGGGGTCACAGGGAGCAGAGCCTTTGGGGATAAAGCAGTGGCTGGGAGGAGGCTGGAGTGTCTGAGTGGACCAGATGTGAGTTTGGCATGAGAAGCTTTCTGACTCAGAGCAAGAACACAGGGTGTTCCACACCGAGTGTGCACACGTGTGGTCTGCCCATGGCCCCTCTGCTCCTAACTCAAGACCAGCCTCTCTTGGAGTACAAAACAGATAAAGGGACAAAGAAGAGGCCAAAGCAAGTGGTCGTGAGCCAACGGTGGCACTGTGCAGGCCTCCCTTGAGGAAAAGCTCGTCTCTGGCCTGAACTTAAGTAGCACCTCTAAGACCTGTTGGGACCCCTGTTCTGGGCCAGTCCCTGGCCCTGTGGAGAAAGCAGGGAATGTCTTTCCAGAGCCTCTTTCCCTCTCTCCCAGTCCTGTCCAGGCTCTCTTAGAGGACATGTTTTTGCTTCCCACCCCACAGTCAAAGGAGGCCTCCAGCCTCCCAGCCTGAGGGAAGCGCCACCAACTCTGAGGAGAAGAGTACTGGCAATCCAATGTCTCTTTTCAACCCAGAAAGATGTCAACTGAGCAATAGCCTGTTTCCCACTGAAAGGAATGTAACTGGATAGTCCAAGGAGAGAGGCCTATTTGGGGCTGGGGGAAAGGGAGGACAGAGTAGCTTCCACAGGAGCAGAGTCCTGGATCCCCCCCTACAATGAAATTTTCCCACTCTTCTCCCCTTAAAGTCAGGCAGCCCTGAGAATCCAAGGCCTGATGAGGCTCAAATGGATGCTGGCACAGCCTGGGAAAAGCAGTCCGGGAGTGGACCAGCCCTTCCTCGGGGGAGGCACTTGGTGGTCATGTGCCCGGGAGCTACATGGAATAAGCGGTTACATGTATGTGCCTGAGGCCCATCCCCAGGAGCCAATGCCAGGCTGCTCTGGAGCTCCTGCCTAGAGTCACTGCCACTGCATGGCCCTGTCTGCATTCCAGCTCACTTCCCAGACCTCCCCATCCTGGGAGGAGGGTCGTTCCTGGGCCAGGGGACCCCTCAAGTGTAATGAGGCTCCCCAGATCCTCCTGCTACAGAGTTCTGCTGACTACAGGCCTCTAAATAGAGACCAGAGGTGGGAGAATCTCTAAGCTTCCCAGTGGCAGTGAGGCTGGATGAAAAGCGTCCCAGGATGAGATTTGGGCACTTGGAAAATTGTCAAAATGATTCAACTCAAGAAGTGAGCAGCAACCTGGATCAGGGGTGAGGTTCAGCATTTCTCTTTAGCCAGGTTGCCGAGGTGCTTTTCTCTGGATCAGCTGCTTTGACTATTAGAGGAGTAGGAGCCATGCCACTTGGGGTCTCCACAATTTCTATTTCCTTGGCTTAGAAGCCGTATACTCCCCTTGGCTGGACTCCAAGAGAGGGTCCCCCAAAACTTGCCCCATGTGACCCACTTAAGTACATGGCACCAAAAGAAGCCCTTCTCACCTGCTATCTTTTCTTTCCTCATTCCGCCATGCTCCACAGTTGTTTCTTCATTCACTCGTATTTTCCGTCAAACTGCTATGAACTCAGTGCCAGGAATACAACGATGAGTGGGATAAAGTCCCTGGTCTCAAGTTGCTCACTGCATCCCAGGGGAAGGCAGAGTCCTGAATGTCAGGGGGAGATGTTGCTGGTCAAAAATATTCACCATGGCCTTGGTTAGAACTCAGATATCGATATTCCATAGTCTTTCTCTTATATCACACGTCATAGAGAACGAAAACAACTTTTGATGGTAAAGATAGCTAAAATGTCACTAGAATGCTTCATTTACAAAATATTTGGGGGGTGGCAAGCAGTGAGCTAAGCCTCTGCTTATCAAGATCTCAGGCTTAAAGGAGATGCTCTTCGGGTGTCCAAATTCCCATCGTCTCCCTTTGTTCTCTACAGATATTTCAGGTTGCAGGGAAATTCTTTGGGGCTGCGTGTTCAATGTGGAGAGTGCCCCTGAAATGCTAGAGACTCCAAGTTTGTAAGGGGTTCTCAGGATGCCATGTGGGTTTATCAGGGGCAAGGTTCACATGCTTCCTGAGACCAGCACAGGCCTGGGGAAGAGGGAGCAGGCAAGCTCCAAAGATCCAAGCTTATAGGGGCTGGAATTATGTCTGAAAGCTGCCTCCTTGGCATCCCCAGTTAAGGGCAGAGATAGGGGCTGTTTCCAAGAAGACAGTGACAGCCCAGATGATGGCCACTGGGGACTCTTATTAAAGACTCACGGAGGGGAACAAAAAGAGGTAGGATGATGTTGGAGTATCAACAACATGGTGCTTCCTTGCAGCAATGGGAAACTGGACCTGGGAAGTGGTTTAACGGAAAGATTTATGAGGCACATATTCTAACATAATTTTTAAAAAAAAAAAAAAAGAAATAGGATTGAGATGAAGGAAGGTGTCACCCCTTCAGCTTGGAGGATGGACAGGAGTGAGGCATGTCTGTGCCCTCCCCGCTGTCTCTATCTTCACAGGTCTCCAATCCAGTCATTACTAGGGAGGAAAACAAAAGGAAGGGGTTCAATCCGACACCCATGCCTAGAGAACGTGGGACACTAGAGAGATAGAAAGCGAACTTCTGTGGTTATACCTGCAGACAGAGACAGAGAGGGAGAGAAAACGTCACTGAGATAAGCTCAGAGAGAAATGCGTCAAGATGGTATAGATGCAAACAACCTCCTCTCCCTGATCTCCTCCACTCCAAATACCAGACAGCCCCAGGCCCAGAGGGAGAGGAGAGGGGGACAGAGACCAAGACAGGAAGTAGCTGGCCACACTCTGCCCCAGGCTGCCAGCTCTCCAGGAGAATAATCAAATTCTTTTGAATTTCATGGCTCAAAGAGCTAGAAAAGAAGAGAGGAGGAACTTTCAGGGGAACATGAAAAAGGGCTGGGGAAGGTCTTCAGGGATGGCACCAGCAAGGTTCTCTGTGATTCAGAAATATGCACGGTACTTGCCATTAATGTACTCATCTTTTTGGCTACTAATGGCCCTGCTACCTTCCGGCCTAAGGGGGCCAGATTAACCAGGAAGATTGAGAGGAGAGGGAAAGAAACTCGGCCCAGAGGGCTGACTGGACAGGTAACCGCCACTTCCTTTCTGAGTCAAGCTATGCGCCATTTATCTAGGTTAGCTGACCCTCTTGCACCCACCTGTGGGCACCCTTTGTGGAGGAAGTGTGCAGATGGAAGCAGCATGCAGAGTACGGGAGAGATGTCTTTGGCCTCAAGAGGACCAGCCCCTGCAGCCGTTCTTAGGAGCTGCCTCTCTGGAGCCAGAGACCAACAGGTCTGAACCCTTGTCCTTGGTAAAGCTCTTCTCCAGCTTAGATATGCCTGTTGACATCTTCAGGCCCTGCTGATATGGCCAGTCCTAAGCCATTTGGGAAATCTCCCTCTTTCCTTCCCTTCAACCCTCCCTCCTCCTGACTGGCTCTCCTTCCCAAAGAGCCCTGAAAAAGTGTGTTTCTGCTCTTCCTCCCCATCCATGAACTCCTGTCTCAGTGTTCCTGCCTAAATAGTGATAAGTACCCTCCCTCTCAGAAGCAGAAGGATGATGACACTTGGATGGGTTTCTTCCCCAGACAAAGTTTTATCTTAGCAGCAGACATTTCTTGACATAATATGGAGGAGATATAGGGCAGAGACCGGATACCCTTTAGTAAGTGGCTGGTTGTTGCAAAACAGTCAGATGCTCTCCTGGTTTCAGTGAAAGTCCAGCCCAGGACCTTTCTCATTTTACTCCTTCCTGAAAGCCAGGGAGCCTCGAGAAGCCAAGAGCTAATGAATCCTTTGCAATGGGTCGCAGGCACAGCTCTTCTACAGGGAAGCAGTGGATTGTTAAGGAAATGCCCAAATCGCAATTTAACTAAATAAATAAGATATTCAGATCTGAGGTCTTTTGCCTAGGACTGCTTTTCAGCCTGGTTGTGTCAGACTTTTCCTTAAATACACCTAAGCTCAAGAGACATGTTGTTCTAGGATAACCTATAGACCCCATTGATAAATTTGCTGAGAGTTACTAAAGCATCCAAGTCCTTGCCTTACAAGAACTGCCCGCCTTCAAACAGCTCACAGTCTGGGGAGGAGAGACAGTCAAGCATATGACCCTGTTTTGAGTACAGTATAGTGGCATCTATGCCCTACAACCCAGAGAACCCCAGATTAATTGAGTCAACCACAGTAAAGGACTACAGGGCCTGGCAATTCCTTTAATGAAAATGCTTTTCTGAGGTCTTTGGCCAATTCTCAGAACACGCAGGAACAACGAAACAGGCTCCCACTCTGTGGAGGGAGAGGGTTTTCCTAGGGCCCAGGCTTGGAGGGTTGAAGTACAGTGGTTGAATCAGGAACTCTTTGCTATTTCCAGTTGAAGACTGGAGAATTAAGAAATGGAGCAGGGCGGGGCTGGCCCCGTGGCCGAGTGGTTAAGTTCGCGCGCTCCGCTGCAGGCGGCCCAGTGTTTCGTTGGTTCGAATCCTGGGCGCGGACATGACACTGCTCATCAGACCACGCTGAGGCAGCGTCCCACATGCCACAACTAGAAGAACCCACAGCGAAGAATACACAACTATGTACCGGGGGGCTTTGGGGAGAAAAAGGAAAAAATAAAATCTTTAAAAAAAAAAAAAAAAGAAATGGAGCAGGGCAAGTAAGGAGCTTGTCCTTTATCGCCTGCCCCTTTCCAGACTGTGGAGACTTGAGGCATCCAAGAAGGAAGGAAAAGAGAAATGGCTATTCAAACTGGCTATCAAATCTCAACGCTTGAGAAGGGGACCAGGAGCAGGAGGTGATATGCCACCCTTGGAATGTCCATGGCCCTTTCTTGCCTCAGGGTCTCTATTTTGTTACCCTGTAGATAATTTTTCCTAAATTTTTTTTTCAGTAGACCAACACCAATGCAGGATCTACATCCTAAAACAAGACAAAGTACAGAAAGCAATAGCAGAAGAGCAACAGAAAGGACAGAAGATAGATTGCCAGAGACCAGATGCAGAGCAGAGCCCTGTAGAGAGAATAGATGATGCTGTAGCCATGGAGGTGACGAGGCAGGGCGTGGGGCCGGAGAAGGTAGAGCCGGGTACTGGGGAGATGGAGAGGAGCCAAGGGGCCTCTTTCAACAAATGCATACCACGTTTCAATTGTGCTTTGGAAAGAGAACTCTCTTGGAAATGAAAGGTAGTGATGGCCAGACACTCTGAAACAAATCTCTGTCTGACTCGCCTGTCTCTCCTCCTGATTCTCAGCATAAGTTTCTGAGGAATAGAAAGTTCACACAGCATGAGCCCCTAAGTCTGCCCAAGAGGAGAAGAATAGAAACAGGGCATTTCAACAAAGGGAGGGGCTGGGGTTGGCTTTTGTCTGGCCTAGCCTGTCCACACTGTGAACTGTGTGTCTAGGTTGCAGGGGCGGGTGTGGGTCAGAGGGAGGGCTGTGGTTAGGGAGAGGTTAATCAAGTACTTCAAGTTCTTGCGAATCCAGGCCTCCTTCCTCTGGGCTATTCCTTTGAGGCCTCCATCTTGATTTGGTTCTCAGCCAGTCTATAGCCCAGATTAAGTACTGAAGAGAATTAAATTAACCGAGACCCATAAATTCTCCCTTCAAAATAGGCATTCCCAAAACAAATGGACTTGGGCCTGGAACCCCATCACTCCCAGGGAGAATCATAGTAATTAGGGTCAGCCTTGATTTCCCTTCACTCCTGGAAGGGAAATATACCCAACTAGGAAGTAGGTGAACTGTTTGACCTAGGGTGTGACCAAGGATGGTTTTCTAACCATAGTTTGGGCAGAACCTTATTTCATGCTTTAGGGAATTATCAAATGACCTATTGGCATAGCTCCTTTAAGAATGGCAAGGCCGAGTTAGGTTGTTGAGCAGAATGTATTGCTCCTGTAGTCTTTACCAGCAATGCCCCACTTTTACTTCTTCCTTCTCTTTGCTTGGGATTGCTTCCCCCAGTCTTTGGCTTTGATGATCCCCACTTCATTCCCAGATGACTCCTTTGGATTGGCTCTTCTGGCAGGATCTCTTTCCCACAGAGCCTTGGGGCACCATCCTGCTGCTCTGTGGGCCTCTGGGAATCCTGAATCTCTGACTAAGGTGACCTTGCACTTCAAATGGGAGGGAAGGCCTATTTTGAAGGGAGCATTTGTGGACTCTGTTCTTTTCCACAAGCATCTATTAAACCTGTAAATTTAATGTACACAATTTTTTATTTTTATTTTTTTTTTAGCCAAGGGCTGAAGGGGTTTGTTTTGATGTGTAGTTTTAGCTACACCTGCTTGGGAAGACACGATCTTCTGGGAACTCCTGACATCCCTAAGTCACTGACTGACTTCAAGTTTCCTGGGACCTATTAGGATTCCTCAGTTTCAAGTGCTCTGACACACAGAAGTTATGCCTTACCTGACAAACTAATATCCAATCCTTTCTAGAACTCATGAATCCATATTCCTGCGTACTCCTCCTTCTGCCTCCCAAACTGCTGCACACTTTCTTGTCTCTGGTATACATAAAATTCTTCGGGAATTGGACAGTAATATTTTAATGTCATTCAAAACACATCCATGGAAACTCAAGTATTAGTCAGATATTCTGATAAGTCTAAAGATACAACAATAAATGAGAAACAGTGTCTTTTCTTCTAGAACCACTTAATCTTACAAAATAACCTTCAGTACCTTCCAAGGCATTAAAGATGAGGTTGAGTTTTTAAGTTAATGTAAAAAGTCAGACTCTTCGATGATAAAAGGAAGAAACCCTTGAAGACTCCAGTCCAGGTACAGCCACTGGGGAAAAGCCTGCTGACAAAGCAGACACTTTCCAGATTGACAGGAAGCACAGAAGTCTTTCTGGATGTGGGATCCACAGTTGGAGAGGGAAGCCATCTTATCGGAGGTCCTAGTTGGAAGGCAGAGAGACAGATGGGGAAAAGGTCAGAAGATGTGGTTTCATGGGTATGTTAGTTCACCAAATGATGGCTATTAGAAAAGAGAAAGAAGAGTGATCAAGGAAAAGGCAAGGCCAGAAAGGATAAGAGGGATGGAACATACCTGAAGGCAAGGAATTTTTCCCCCTCCTCAGTCCCTAGCTGGTTTGCTGGAGCATATCCTGGGAATAGTTAGATGGTATCCAGCTCCACCCCTGCTTTCCAATCCCACCTAAGCCATCCCTATGACCTGGCTTCCTGTGAAAGAAAAGGTACAAATGAATGAGCTAGAAAGTCCCCATAAGAGGAGAATCTGGCAGGTACAGAGAAAGATAGCTATACAGAGAGATATATAGAGATGCAGAAAAAGAACAAGCTGCAGAGATAATATAACAAAGAGTTATAACAGAAGAAAAGTAACAAAATAATTGTAAGCATCCCTTGGAAGAAAGTCCAGGGCAAAGATGAATGAGTCAAAAAAAGAACTGATAGAGAATGTCAGTAGAAGGCAGAGACAAAGGTGTCTCCATCAGAGATTTGGCAAGGTTCAGAGAGAGCGAAAGAGCACGAGCTGAGCTCTTGCCTACAATACTCTGTCCCACTGAGGTTAGCACCTCTAGTACCCTCAGACTTCTCCCCACACATTCACAGGCAAAGGAGCAGAGGAGAGCCCTGAGAAGGAGCAGGAAGAGGGAACGGAAAGAAAAGGCAGATGGGGAAGCATTTGAAGAAATGAGGGAAGGAGAAAAGATTCTGGCCATTGGCATGGGGCATAAGACACCTGAAAAGCTGGAAATGTACCCCACAGTCATCACATTCTCCCACACCCAGGTAAGCCGCTGGTACACATGAAAGCAAAGGGGGAAAAAAGTGGTTGGATCCGGGTCGGATTGCTTGGGGCCATGGAAAACTCCCCAGCTCATTCATCTCCTCTACTTTTGAAATAAATTATTCAAACTCTGCTGATGCTTCTTCAGACATGTTTGAGTGCTACCCACTATCCAGGTCCATCACTGCCTCTTAACCTTATGTGAGGGCAAGAGGAGGTGTTCAGTGGATCTCAGTGATGTGCTCCTAAGAACTCAGGGAACTTGTCCCACTTTGGTACAGAGAGGGAATAATATTTATCATTTGCAATATCTATCCTTTGGCCTCAAGGGGGGTCCCAATCCTGTGTTTTTCCTGGTACTTGAGAGCCAGATCTCTGTGCTTATTCCATCTGATCAACCTCTGCTGGCAGTAGTCAAGAAAGGAGACAGTTGAAGTTGGGAGATGCCTTTAGTTTTGGTCAAAGCTCGCATACAAGAGCACTGAAGTATTGGGGACCATTTCTCCTCTACTTTTTAGCCTTGATACAATGGCCACATAAGAAGATTCCTCAAGGTAGGGGTTAGTTGTGTTTGCTTTTCCATCATCCACAATAGAGCCTGTAATATAATCTTCTCGTTTCAACAAACATCTGTTGAGTACTTAGTCAATCAAACTAGGATGTCTGCTTTCTCGGGAATTTTACCAAAACATTGTTTGAAGCTAAACCCAATTCCAGAGATATTCAACTGTAATCTGACCTACCTTTCCTTGTGGCAAGCTATGGATGGCGGAAGGAGGAGGTAAAGAAGGTCTTGCATTGCTCGAAAAATGGTCCCATCACAATTCAGGTCAATAATCCAGACCCTAACTGAAAGCTGGGCCCAGATTTTCCATCAGCTGGGATCTGGAGCTAGTGTTGATCCATTTATTACAGGAGACATCCACCTTTGCAGGGTTTCTCACAGTGCAGATGTAGAATTTTCAAGAACCTGCAGCAATCAGGGGACTGTTTAGAGAAACTGCTCCAGCTTTAGAGTTTATGCCCTAAAAAAAATAGCCCAGGATTCATCCACTTTTTTCTCTCTTTTCCCTTCAGATCCTGTCATCCTGCCTTTATGCTTTAGTTTGCCTTCCCCTCTGGCTGACTTAATAGATACATAAAAACACTGTAGAATTATCCATATAATATCACTGATAAATATCACTTTAGTTAACAAACATTTATTGAGCTTTATTTTATTCCAGGCTTCTGGTAGTGTTGGGAATTCAAAGTCAAATGAGAGTTGGTTTTCCCCCATTGAGAAAGTCACTATTGAGAAGGGAAGTATGAACTGAAGAAAGGGAGGCTGGGTCAGGTAGGCAGGGTGTCCTTTGAGGAGTCATCCTATGGGAATTTATGAACCATACGGGGTTCAAGAAAAAGACAGTGGATGATATCTTGCTGTTCTCAGTTGGAGAATAAAAAGGCAGATGGTGAGGATGATGCAGGAGCTTAATCCCTTCAGATGTCATTCATCTCATAATAATTAGAGGGGTGGAGAGGGGCTTGGATACCTAAGAAAGAGTGTGGGAATGAGCTATCCTGATAGTTTTACAGGGCAGAGTGACTCTGGCTGAATCAGTTGTCCTTTGGATGATAAAATGGTTCCCTGTCTCTTTCCTCCCATACCTTATTGCCTTTGTGGCCAATTCAGGCTTTAGCCATCCCTGCCTGTCTAAAAAACATATTTTATAAGCAAGAGACAACACTCAAATCAGAACTCTGGCAGACTAGAAAGAAAGAAATGGGAAACAAGGAAATTTTTAAAAGTTTAGAAAGAAAAATGAAGAGATATAATGACAAAAAGATAGAGACTTGGGAGAAGAAAACTAAAGATGCAGCAGGAAAAAAAGCAATGGAGGGAAATGTGATCAGAAGCGAATGCACAAGAAGGTAGAATCATAGGTAGATGGAGGAGAAAGGACAGAGAGTGAAGGTAGTGGGAACTGTCAACCACACCAGGGCACTCTCTTCCCCCGCTGGGCAGTGGCCTGGGCAGCTTTATTTACGATTCCTGAAAAAATAAAAGAGATGTGGTTTTAGGGAAGAGGCAAAACCAGAGACCATGTAGGGAGCAGCTAAGGAAGCTATGTAAAGAACATAGAAGAGACTGAGGGCCCAAAGAATGCCCCTCCTTCCCTATCTTACCCAACTTATTCCTGCATCCTCAGCCCAGCTATGGGTCAAGTGTCTGATCCAGTTTAACTAAAGAGAATGAAATAAAGAAATATGATAGAGTGCAGGATTCAGGCATACTATGTGGCAGCCTACACCTACCTTCCTTGTTGCAGTTTAATTCAATTCAAATAACACTGCCCCTGATTCTTGGGCAGCCTTTTGGGGAGCTGACAACCAGAAATCACCCATCCTTTCCTCCTCACAGCCCTGCAGGGCCATGGGGTAGGGATTAACAGAAGGTACCAAGGATGTGACTGTTGGACTTCAGGATTCATGCCCTCATTACCATATTCAGGGTTATTAAACAAATTTAAGGATCCCTCCTTTACCAAGATAAAGCCCAAACTCTTTGTATAGCTACAAATATGGTAGATTAAAGGATATTAAAACAGGACTTTTGTTTTCATTGAGGTTCTAAAAGGCCAAGAAAAAAAATGTCTGCTATTTTTTAAAGTAAGGAGGTAACACTTACAAAGAAGATAACCAAAAACCAGTTCCAAAGCTTAATCCAACACCCACATGAAAGGTATAAAAGTGTTTGAGGCTTGGAAAAGAAGGGAACCTCTTTGAAGAAGGCTTTTGGAGTAGTGTGGTATTTTCCTTCCCTGCCCCAGGGAGAAAAACCATGTTCCACGTTGCCACAAACTTAAGGGAACACTCAGGGCCCTTGACGTGTGTCCCTTGGATGTTGCGAAGCCCAGTACACTAGTATTGACCCCCAGGTGCATACTCTAAGGGAAGGGGCTGAGGCAACAGGGCAGCGGTTCATCTTCATTGGGACACTACCACAGACAAGGAGTGGAAGAAGTATGGTTCACAGTGTCTGCTGACCAGATGTGCTGCTCAAGGGGAAAAGCTGGCCAGGAACCATTTTAAAATCATGCCCAGGAGTGTTTCCAGGAGGGATATGGTGGTGGTTGGAAGGAGTATTTGACTGAAAAGGAAAAGGTAATTGCCGACCTGAGGACGTGCTTTGCCCATAGTTGGGAGGCTCAATTAGATGTACTCAGTGGGGAAATCCAAGGGACACTCATTAGTGCCCCACAGAAGAGTCAGCCCTGAACATGTACCAAACCCAGACCATGCTGTCACCAGATCCAAAACAAACCAACCCACTGTGCCATTCCTCATCTCTTGGATGGAAACCAAGGCCAGGAGGGGTGAGCAGAAGAAGAAAAGCTCAAGGCTTGAAACTAGAGAGAAACTAACCACACCCACTACTGAGAGAGGGAAAAAGCTTTCAGTGAAGTCCCCTGTTTTGACTATTGCACTGGACTGGGTATTTTAGTTACTGAAATGGATCTATCTTATGACTAAAACTGACTGGAGGGCTGGTTATTACCTAAAAGTTTTTGGAAAAGTTGTGGAACTTTCTCTGAAAAGAAGAAGAACAAGAAATAGCTTGACGGAGTAGATTTTCAATCAGCAATTCTTCTTGAATCCTGGGGCATTTGGGTCTTGTAAGTGGTAAGAGGAACTTTCCTCAGTCTTTCCCTGCCCTTTGGTCTCTCTCCAGCTACACTCTGACTTGCATGACATGGTCCAGCCAGAAACACTTTGAGCATTGTGAAAGGATAATTTTTCTCTAGTTTCCTGACCCTGCCACACCTTCTTGACTCTGCTGGAATACACTTCCTCCTGCCATTCCTTTCACTCTGCAGTCCTTTGGAATGCACCTTAGACTTGCCTTCTTTCTGCAAGTCTCTGGAATTTCCCCAGGTGAGGAGAAGGGCTCACTCCAAAGAGTCCACTGGCACTCACCTGCTTATCTCTGTGGCTCGGAAGTCAGCATCATTATTACCTGGTTATTTGTCCTTGATCTTTCCCAAAACACTGTAAATTCCTTAAGGGCAGAGATCCAATTTTATTATTTATTTCCATGAATTAAAGAACTTCTTGGCACATTGTAGATGCTCAGTTAATGTTTGTTGAATCAATGCATGAACAAACTCGCTTTGCTCCTCCTTTCTTTTTTTTTTTGACATGCTGAATATATGCATGTCTACTACTGTTTACTTTCTGGGCAAGCACAAGAATTTCAATTTCAGTATATGTGACTCGAAAGTCACTTACCTAGAGGGAAAAAGATGTAGGAAATTACAAATGGAGGAAAGGTACAGAGAGGAAATAGATTTCTTAGAGACCTTCATAAAGATAAAACGAAGAGAAATTAGATGCCAAGGAGTTGTGGCATGAGGTTATAAGAAAAGAGTTTGCCGAGTCTTAGGCTTGAAGGCAGCTGGCACACTGCTATGAAGTCATTTTGGGTAGGGCTGCTTAACAAAGTTTAGATAAAAACAAACAAACAAACTGGTTTGGTATGTTTCCTCAACTCCATCTCCAGAATGTGAGGCAACAATGAGTATTTAAAGGTCCATTGGGGTTAGGAGAAGTGGATTCTTTATGAAAGGGATGGGTGACAAAAAGGCACCAGAGCAGACAAAAGCTTGGGTGGTCTCGTCCAAATTTGGGAAGAATTAATATGAAACCTCAGAGTCGTGGCCTTATCTCCCTAACAGTGCCCCAGGGTAGAGGTGGGATGCCAGAGATGGCTTCAGGATGTACCTTAGGGAAGCTACCAGGGGCTCAAGTCCTAGCCCCCTATGCCTACTGTCAGCAGACTGTGCCTGTAATAGCCACTAGAATATCCGTTTACATGCGACCCAAAGACCAGAGTGTGTAGGAGTAGTCTCTGAGACATTTTCACAAAGGGAACAGGAAAGAGATGGAGCCCAAAACTAACTTATGATAAATTTTGTTTTAAGTTAAAGATATGGAAACTCAGAGGCAGATTCATTTAAAAAAAAAAAAAAGAAAGAAAGAAGAAGAAGAAAGCAAATAAATGAGGTAGCATTACTTGAAACTATTTTTATGGAGGAAAAAATTGTAGCTGCTAAACCCACCATACCTGCAATATCTTTAATTAGTAATAAGAAATGGATGTGGAAAATGCCTCTTGGCTCTACTGAGGAGATTAAATGCACATCAAAGCTCTGCCCAACTCAGGGATTGCCAAAGTCCTCTGTGACTGGTTACTGAATCAGGACCATGGGGGAAGCTGGGCAGGAGGAAATCAAGTCAGAGGCAGAACCATACAGGCTATGAAAATTTGGATGGGGGAACTGACACAGAATAAAAAAGATGGCTTTAGTATGTATTTATCTGGAAAAAAATGTATGTATGTATTTATGTATTAGTATGCATTTATCTGGAAAAAATATGCTGGATATCAGTAAGCTTATCCAGCTATAGTGTAATAGTCTCAAGAAATGTTTAAAGAAAGCAAAACTTGGCCTATGGGTGACATTTGAAGGAAACAATAATAATTATGGTCGTTATTAGACTTCCAAAGAGTGAGACTGTTAGCTGAACTCAACAGCAGCCAAAGCCCCGAAGGGCAATGGTAACAAGAAAGGCTTCCAATGAATCTTTCAATAGCAAAGCGCTGAGTGTAGCCCCATGTTTGCAAGGCCCCTAAATAAGGGTGGTGATGATATATTCGAGAGGAAATGGGTCAGAAATGTTGAACAGTGTTAAGACTATTTTTTGAAATGCCTTCCCAAAGCTGTATCCTAGCCAGTTGTGAGGCTGCATTTGATCATATCTAAGCATACCCTCTTGGTGAGATATTTTAGCCCTTTTCCAATTCATTGCAGTTTCCAAGTGTCGGTTCCTACTATGAACCTAGAGGACAGGCCAGGAGCATGTTGCACAAAGCTGCTCTTTTCACTATCCAATGGCTACCAACAAATTTGCCAGATTTCTGCAGTAAACTTTACTCAGTGATGTTTGCATTGTCATTTGTAAAATTTTAATTTGGTGAACTCAGAAGATGCTACACATCAAAATAGGCATTTGACAGATGGTCAGAACAGTAGTAAACTTCAATTTGATAAAAACGCATGAATTATTTTTATACTATATTGCTGAAATGCAAAACAGGACCAAATTACAATTTAACATTTGTGTATTTTAAGTTATCATTGCCGTCTTAAAATTGTTTGAGATAATAACATCTTTGAAGTTTTAGAAATTTTAAACAAATTTTTATTCTATACAAAACCTCAAATCACAAATATTTTCCAAAATACAACAGGAGCTATAACAAAAAAAGTTATGGTTTATATAAGTGGTTAAAAAATTGAGATATCTACCCCGTGGATAGTACTACAAAAAATGTATTGATTACTAAGTGCAGGCAAAGTAAATGTTTAACCAACCTTCTGGAAAATTTAAACAATACAAGGACTGAGAGTCTAAAATTCTAAGAGAATAAGTGAATTTGTTGAATTCTTTCTAATTCTCTAGAACCTTGTTCAAATTTTGCTTCCCATTGTCTCAGGAACATACAGATGATACAATTTATGAGATGGAATATGACTCCATCCTTCAATTAATGATCAGCGTTCTTAAATAGTTCAGGGTGATGAATTTCATGAGAGTCAATGTTTCCTAGTCCACAATAGTCTAAGTATTTTTCTGTCATAAATAAACACTGAGAGGATTCTTTACAGATATGCTCAAACCCTTGCTCCATATGTTGCAAGAAAACTCAAGTGCAGATTCCATGTCTGATTAATATCTCTCTCCAACACTCAGCAAAGGGCCAGGAACATAGTGAACAGCCAGAATGGATGCCTTCTCTTGCCAAGCTCAGACCTCTGAACATGGGGATAGCTTTGTAGCACCTCAACTATTAAAAGTGTATCATGATCAAAAATCAGCCCTTACGCTTTTATACGTCTGACTTTGGAGGAAAAGTTAGGGCAAGATCAAAGACTAAAACATCCTTTGCCCATCTTAACACAAGGGTTTGCACTGGCCCTAATGAACACTATAATGGACCTCATAAGAGAGAGTTGACAGTCACTAAGCTAGACCACCAGAGACTGCATTCAAGCTGTCCCCAGCCACTGTGGCAGCCTGGAGATACTGTGGTCAGAAGTTTCACTGGGACTCCAAGCTCGAGAAGAAAAGTATAGCAAGACATTAGGAAATCCAGTAGCCCACTTCAGAATTCAGAACTGTTATACTTCTGGATTGACACCGGATAACATAGAATTTTGTCACAAGTTTTCTCTTTTTCAAATCATGCCTGTCTAGTACATGTCTGGCTTCCTTGCTAGACAGTGAATATCTTAGTACTAAGCACTGTGCCTAAAACTATCTTTGCCATTTTTGCATCACCTCACAAGCTTAGTTTTCAGTCTAGCCACACAGCAGGAACTTAAATAAATTTGTATTGAATTAACATATAGTCAAATCTGAGCTTGCCATAATGTCAGATATTGACTTGTTATTTGCATACCCAATAATCTTTGCTGGCGTTCTCATTGACAGGGGTATGTCAATTGTACAAGTAGATCAATTAGGACCTAGGTCAGCCGTGGATGTCTGTATAAATGTCTGAAATAGCAAAAGTTTCTTCTAATAAAGTTTGGATTACTGTTGTGGTATAAAGTTAGCCAGAATATTTTAAAAAAGAAAACTTCTGGTTTTTAAATTACATTGAATATTTAAGAAGTGTTAAATGTTTTTTTAAAATAGAATACAAATAAAATATAAATGGAGATATGACCTCAGCTTGGAGGAGACTTTTCCATGCACAAGTCACCTGAAGATGTCATAAAGGAAAATCTTGATAGATTTGATTCCATAAAAGTTAATATTTACAAAAATTAAATTAATATTTAGAAAATAATAAATATTAAATTTCTATTACTAGTACTGTTCCAGTGAAGGGATTGGAAAAAATGTGTATTTTAAAAAATCTTAACCAATTTGTAAGAGCATAAAATCTTAAATTGATTAAGAATAGATTTTAAAGAGAAATTTACATCTATGATACAATTTTAGAATAAGCATGTAAAGTGACATCTTGAATGAGTGTTTTCTAATGATGAATCTCATTGAGGTTTAAGACTGTAAAATAATCATTTAGATTAATGTTTAATTAAAACTAGTATTTACTACTCTAGTGCATTTGAGAGGCTGTCATTGGATTTTTTTAAAAGCATATTTGTATTTCTCAATCAACTTAAAATAAGTAGATGACTGATTTTCTTACAGACGATGATGATGAGCACTTACATGAACAGAAATTTCTTTAACGCTTCCCTTGGGAAAATTTGAAAAAGTAATTTCTATTTTGCCACATTTGTGTGATCTTCTTTGCATATAAAATTTATTTTTGCACATATAAATACAAACTCCAAACTCTCTTGTATAGTGAGGGTAATAAACTTTCAAAGCAAACACTAAATCTGCTTAACATATCCCCTTGAGATGTTGGTCATGGTCTCTGCTTCAGTGGATGGTGGATTCACTCGCTGGAGAGTGTGCCTTCTTTTCTCATAGGCATGCAAAACCGCATACTTTGGAAATCATCTCTGTTAAATGTTTGGTTCAAACCAGAGCCTTATCCTAGAAACAAGAGGTTCCTGATCAGAATGCTTCATTATAAAAAGTAAAAGGAAAGTCATCATTTCAGCTATTTTAATTGTTGCTTCCTAACTGGCCATCTAAACTCACCAGATATAGCAGAAAGGAATTAGACTTTCTTCCTACAAGAAATTAAAGATGGGAAAAGTCTTGGAGATTATCAAATCTATTCTCATTATTTTGGCAAGAAACTGAGGCTGAGAGTAATTGACCTGACAGATAGAAATGGATTGAAAATCTCAGTTCTGTTACTTATTTGTTACGAAGCTCTTTTGAAAATAGACAACATATCCTATTTAAATTACTCTGGATTTTGGAGATAGCATTCCATGATAAATCCATCTGTATATTGGGGGAAGGAGGGAAGACCTTATTCAAAATAATGCAGGTACTGGCACTAAGCTAGTCAAAGATGAAGACTTTTAACACTAAGAAATATTTATTGCATGCCTTCTGTCTGATACTGATCAACATGGGGTAGAAAAAAGAATACAAGCTTTGAAGCTAGGCAAATGAGAATTTAAAACTTGGTTTTATGACCTACTAGGACTAAACTGTTGTCTCGTGTGTTTTTGAACTTCTCTGGGCCTCAGTTTCCTCATCTCTAAAATATATGTGAAGAATATTTTTAGAATTATTGTAAAGATAGAATGAAAGAACCTATGAAAAACACCTACAATAATGGATACTTGATAGATTAGTTCTATTCTGTGGGTAAGGCGTTAATGAAACCCTCCCTTTTCCTCTACAGGCACTTTTATCACTGAATTAACTTTCTATCCTTGTTCCACTGGGATGTCTGATAAAGGCAGGAAGTCAGCTGTGTTTCTAGGTGACATTGCTTATGGTTAAAGTAATCCTTAACTGGGGAATTTCATCCCTACTAAGAGGAAGTTTACGTGAACTAGGTGTTGTGACTTTTATAAAGGGACGTGGCCCTTGCAGGGACCCAGGCGGCTAACATAGAAAATGTTCCAGAAGATATTGGTTCCCACTTGGAACCAGGGGCTTCTAAAGCCAGGAGAGCTTCTGCACTTGGCTGGGCTAAGTGTCCTTCCCTCACTCAGGAGTTTTCACTTGAGGGATCAAAAACAATAACACTTGGACAGATGTGAGGACTATTCCCATTGAAGAGAAATGCCTGATGCTCCTCTGTGGGCACTCTGCATGTTCCCTGCATCCTTTTGAGAGCTGAGTCTAGGTTGTGGTAGTCATGCAGGTCTATTCCTTTTGGACCAGAAAGATCCTAGGTAGGGCACTGCATCTTCCCACAGGCATGTTGGGGGATAGAAAGGGGAATTAGACTTGGAAATACCTTAGGGTTTATTTTCTAGTGATGAAGTGATGGTGTGCACACAGGTAACTGCAGGACATGCAGAAAGTGCTATTAGGGAGCTAAAACAAACCAAAAAGGGCTATAGGACCACAAACAGGAGAGAAATGGCATCCAGCTTAAGGGAAGAGATAAGACATCTTTCATAGGATAGCATTTAAGCCATGTAGGAGTGGCACGCTTTGGGGATGGCAAAGCATTCCAAACAGAGGTTGCACTGAGCAGAAGCAAGAAGGCCAATGAACTGAAGCTGTGGGGAGGAAGTGAAAGGATGGGTGTGACAGATGGGACGGCAGAGCATGGAGTGCCAGGGTTACCAAGCCATTGACCAGGATTTTATTACATGCATAATAAAAAACTGCTAGTCTCTGAAGTGGCGTACAATTACTCGGGGAGAAAGAAGATACCAATAAACCATGAGACAGAGCCGAAAAGTAGTGGGAGTATCTTAACAAGGTAAGAGAAAGGCCTCCTGCTAGGTGTAACAGGGCCAAATATGATTTGAAGAAAATGGAGAATAGTAGGACCAGCTATGATAGGTATTGGGCTAGTCAATTAGCTATAAAAAAAAAAAGAGTTGTCAAGTGGAAGTGTGATGTGATGAAGTCACAGTGGAACCCATGGTCTCAGTCACAGGGTTTCTACAGCAATTGCTTTTAAACATATGTTTTTAACCCCGTAAATTCCTTTTACATCACTACTTATTCATACATATGTTTCCCATCGTGTAGCAATAATGGTTGCGTCTAACAAAAATTTCCCAAAAGAACATTCAGCCCTATTACATGCAGTGTAACCCATGTTCTATTGATATTTTGAATGCATCTTCCAACCCAGTAAATTGATTTTATGACCAGAGGCTTGAAACGCAATCTGAAAATCACCAACCTACAGAAATGTTTTCCAGATGCAAGTGGAGAAAGCAGAAGGTAGATTTACTCAGAACTGAAGATGGGCAGGATAGTCACTGGAAGTCAAAGAAAGAAGGAACTCGGCAGTGCCAGCAGGAAGAGAACTGAAGCGCTTAACTGTGGGGAGGGAGGCAGGTAAATAAGAAGTGTGACTCTGAATTTGGAGGGTATGAGGCACTAAAACATTGATAAAAGATGTGTATTTGCGGTTACAGAAACCTGGGTTCAAGTCTCAGCCTCTGTCCATCTCTGAACTGGACAGGATAGAGTTGTTGTGAAGGTGCAATAAGATAGTTTGTAAGGAGCTTAGACCATTCTCTGGCATGTAGGAAGCACTGATTAATCGAATGCCAACTGTTGTTCAATTGTAATAACAAAAGAAAAGTGGTCTCAGTTGGTAGAAGACAATAGGGAAAATAACATACAAAGATGTTGTCAGAAAGGGAAAGCCCTGGATTTAAGATTTAGAAGTCAGAAAAATTCGTGGAAACTTAAAGTTGGGTCTAACCAGGCCCGGAAGCAGTGGAGGCCAGTAGCAAGTCTTTAGGGCCAAGGAAGTTGAGGCTCTGAGATGAAGGTGGAAAAAACAGCATGGATGTGGAATAACCAAGAAGGGAGGCATCACACAGAGGGAGGGCTGGGAGCCAATCCTAACGCAACCAAGGATAATTGGAGAGAGTCCTGGAGAGAGGTCATAACTGTAAAGATTTTAGGGGGAGAATGGGTGTAGAAGAATCTTGTAAAAAACTATAAACGTATTATTTGGGAATAAAAATAGGCCTCCAAATTTGCTTGAGTAAATTACTTGATCTAAACCACATTTTTCTCACTTGCAATCATATTTCAGGATAAAATATTTTGACACAGAACTGAATGCATAATTCATATATATAAAACTTTATGTCACAGAAACATAGCACACAGTGTCCAGATATTTGTATCCTTAGAGCTAGGCATTCAAAAATATTTGTTGAATAAATGAAAACTCCCAGCTTTGCCACTTAGCCACATAAACTGCAGGAACCTCAATTGTGTCATCAGTAAAATGGATATGGTAATACCCACCTCATGGAATGAGATAGTACGAACGAAGTACCTGGCACACATAAGACATTCAATAAATGGTAACTATTATTGTTATTTTTAGTGTGTGTCAAGCACTGTCTTATAAATACTTTATAAGTGTTGGTCTGAAATTATATTACATAAAACACTTTCTATTTCATGTGAGAAATGTGTTTCATTTTTGAAAGAGAAAAATGTGTTTAAAACCTATCAAG
Organism: Equus asinus; assembly: GCF_041296235.1. NCBI lineage: Eukaryota > Metazoa > Chordata > Mammalia > Perissodactyla > Equidae > Equus > Equus asinus. Next base: position 109,166,563 of record NC_091791.1, on the reverse strand, counting down.
TGTCTAATATATATCTTCTTGATTATATGTTATATTAATTAATCTATAATTATAATTAATATATATTTAATTAATATATTAGTCATCCCCAAGACTAACGCAGATGCATATGATTCGCTGGTACCTGCTATGCACAAAGGTATGGCCCTCATGTAATGCCAGAAATGTCAGGAAGATGTGTTAGATTCTGACCCTATATTTCTCTAAGAGTGAAAAGATGTACAAACCAAGAGATGAATAAGAAATACAGTTTTCTCCTTGATAATCTATCGAAAAAATTGCAACCATATCAGTCAGTTTATACAATTTTAAACTGTTCAGAGCTATTCTGGGAAGGATTTGCAACAAGTGAGACTTGTGGAATTCTCTTTGGGTGTCAGGAGTCCAAATTCAGTGCCTTTTTCTCATGTCTCATTCAGACAGAAGGGCACTTCCTGAGAGTGTGGCACTTTGATGACATCCCAGCACTCAGGACCGGATACTCTGCTCTCTCCAAAGCCTTGTGTTCTTCTGTCAGAAGGAGAGAGAAGGGTGCACTGCATAAAATGGAACCTAAGAGTATATATTTTATTCTCGAAACTAGAAATTTTAGGACACGAGAATCTGTTTTCCTTTCTTCTTCCACCTCTATTCTAAGAATAGAAGAGTGACAAATCTAGATCAAATCTCGACTCCACCTTTTGATGACTGTGTGATATTGACAACTTTTGTTGACTTTTGGGCCTTCCATTTTATCATCCGAAAAACAGAGTGCTACCTTTCTGGTTAAAATTAAATCAAAGAATATGAATTCATCTGAAAACATTAGGGATGTTCATCTGATATTAATTCCCACTCCTTATCCTCTTGTTCATTCTAGTCTGGCTTCTTTGAAGGAAAAAGGGTAAAATAGAAAATGTTATCAGCTAAGTGCACAACAGGGAAAACTGATAGAGATGCTGTATCCTTGGAAAACTTACATTACTCAATCTGGTAAAGATGCAAAATTCCATCTTTATTGAGACAAATTCTTGCTCAAGATGCTTAAGGAAAACGTACGTAGAGAGTCATGAAACTAATTAAGAGGTTGACATTTTCAAATTTTTCCGTCTCAAAACTCACTATAATCATAAATACACTCACTGTTGATGACCCCATTTCGAATGTTCAGGTGGGAACAACACACTATTGAGAGCACAACAGTGCTGGTCCAAAAACCCTTAAAATGGTTGTCACCTAAGGACCCTGGGGATTGAGTCACACTATGTAATATGATTATATTTACCATGGAACTGGATGAGTGCTAAATTGTAAGGTCAGGTTGTGCCTTTGTTAATCAGAAGCACAGCACTGCCATTCCCATTTCTATGCTCTGTGCGTTTCTAAATACAAGGGTCAGGTTTACATATGTTGGTGCCAAACAAGGTGAAAACAGCATTAGCACCAAAATAGAAAATTCTAATAAAATACATAAAGCATAAAGAGCCCAATCATCCTTAACAAAATAATAAATGATTTAGTGGAAACCTCTTGCTATTCCCTAAGTACAAAAATATGCAACTTAGTAATGAGACTTCGCCTCATAATGAATACCATAAAGGTTTAAATTTTATCTTGCAGTACATGAATTAATATGCTTAACTCTTCAGTGTATGTAGATAATAGATCTAAAATTTGTGAAACCTTGTATAAATGATAAGCTTCCTTTTTCAGGGAGTAGCTATCATTTTATTCCTTTAATTGCAATATCAATATTTACAGTTTTCTATTTTCCTAAGAAAAGTGTTTCCATAAAGACAAAAAACCCTTAAATTAGAAATTTTGGAGGCATATTCCGCTTGAGAATCTTAATCTGAATCAACTGTTATTTTTTCTCTCCATAGTCAAAGAATTGTGCTGAGTTTCATCTGTGTCAAGAATTAGAAGAGTAGATTTTTATTTGCTGGCCATTTTGAGGATATGTGTCTGTAGGTTAAGAAGGAGGTCTAAGGATATAAAAAAGATAAATCTATAGCTGAAATAGCATTTACCCACATGGTGATGCATGCCCCTTCTAAAGAAAATAAAAGTTGACAATTACACAGTCACGTCACTTGCTAAGCATATTTAATGCCTATGTTTTCTTGTGATAAACAAAACTGCTTCTCCTGTTTTCCTTGTTTTGCTCATAGAATAAGCCAAAGACATTGAGCTGTTGCATGGAAGAGGTTTAAGGTCCAGAAAGAAAGCAAGAATAGTAATTAAGTCCATAACTTTGGTGTCTGCAGGATTAGTAACAGCACAAGGGCTCTCAAGCACGTTCCAACTCGATCAAACATCACCCATGAGCTTACTCTCTTATGTATTTAATATATCTCCTTACACACCTCCTTTCTCACATGCATGTTCTTGAAGAAAAGGTATTTTCCATATTGTAAAATTATACAAATGACATTTTGTTCTGTTTCCTACTTTTTCATATAGTTACACTTTTGAAATCTATCCATGTTGTTATGTCAATTTCATTCTTTCTGCAGTATACTGTTGCATCATATGCATATCCCACATTTCTCTTATCATTTCTCTTATTAACATCTAGACAACTTCCAACTCTTTCCCTTGTAAAAATAAATGCTGAGAGGGCATCCCCATACATGTCTCTTTGCGTATATTTGAGTTTCCCAGGAGTATATAACCAAAAATGAGACAAGTGAATCGTAAAATATTTCCACATTGTTTCACTAAATACTGTTGAGTGTCCTCTAAAATGACTGCGTCAGTTTATACTCCCACCAGCAGCATTGTTTAGCCACACTCCACCAACACTAGATAATATCCAACTTATAACAATATCCACTTTTAACAAGTGCTATCTGTCGCTCTGAGTCCACTTCTCTAGTTACAAGTGAGTTTAGATATGTCTCTCACACACTCATTGTTTGGATTTCCATTTCTGTAAATTGTCCATTCATGCTCTTGACCCGTTTTCCCTTTATGAGTTACAGTACTTATACTTACATATAATAGATATTAATTGTTTGACAGATGTAGACATAAAAAGTATTATTCCCAGTCATTTATCTGTTACCTTTGTCTGCAATGGCCTTCGTTAAATAAAAGTCTTTAATTGTGATATGGTCAAATCCATTACTTTTCCCTTTATGGTTTATATTTTGTTTGAACCTTGTTTAAAAGATGAGGTAATATAATATTACCCTGCATTTCTATCTATCTATTGTATAGTCTTAGTTTTTAGGCCTTTAATCCACCTGGAATTCATTTCTGTGTATGATGTAAAGTAGTTATCTATAATAAACTGATTATCCCAACATCATTTGTAAAGTGCTCTTTATATTGCCTCAATGATTTCACTGACTTGTGAACCCTGACAACTCCATCATATATAAAATTCCCATGAACATGGATTTGTTTCTACACTAAACTGTTCCACTACTTAGTTTTGAATATACCATCCTTTTTACACTATCTTAATTACTATGGCTTTGTGCTATGCTACTATACCCAGTGCAGCTAACTCTACTCCATGTAACACCGGCCCCCATCCTTGCTTTTCTTTCTCCAAATTTTTTTTGTATTTTCATAAAATTTGATTATTTTATATACATCTTATACAAATGTTCAAAGCTTCCTAAAAATCCCTTTCTGGGCTGTGTTGAAATTTATACGCTTATTTTGGAAAAATACACCTTTACAACATTGTCATCTCTTCCAGATCATAACAATAAGTCTGTTTATATGGTGCTTTTTCCAAGTCCTTGAATGCAGTTTTAAATTTCTCTCCATGGAAGTTTTGTGCATTGTTTGTATAAGTAACTTCTAGATCATTTGCAAATTTTTTTTGCTACTTAAAATGTTATCTTATTTACTATTACTTTTTCTAATTTATTATTTCTAGATAATGGATAAATGTTGAGTATTGTATATAGACCTTGAATCAAGCTATACAGCTAAATGATAGTTCATTCCTGTATTTTATCAGTTGATCCTTTTGGACTTCATATGTAGATATCATTGCAAAAATGAAAATTTTGTTTCTTGCCTTTCATGCTTTAATATAGCTTCTTTATATATCTGTTCTTATTTTCATATTAAAATCTCGAGTACTAAGGCGAAAAAGTGATTAGCGTGGAAATCTTTGTCTTATTTCAGATTTTGTGTGTGTGTGTGTGTGAGGAAGATTGGCCCTGAGTTAGCATCTGTGCCAATCTTCCTCTATTTTTTGTGTGTGGAATGCTGCCACAGCGTGGCTTGAGGAATGCTGCATAGATCGGCACCTGGGATCTAAACCCTTGAACTCCTGGCCATGGAAGCAGAGCATGCAAACTTAAGCACTAAGCCACCAGGCTGACCCCTTGGTTCAGACTGTTAACAGAACATTTCTAAAGTTTCTTAAATATGAAATTTTCTATAGGTTTTGTAAAATAGACTTTATCAGCACATACTCTTCCTGCATTTTTAGAGTTAATCATATGCTTTCTCTTCCTTAGGCCATTAATGATAAGTTACACTGTAAGATTATCTTATGTTCAACTATTCTCAAGTTTCTGGGATAAATCTACCACTCATGGTACATTGCGATAATACTTTATTGGGCCTGTAATGTCTTTTGTTATACTGACCTTACTCAGTTTTAGATATACCAGTTTCCCAATAATGAGCTGAACAGATATTTCACTTTTTCTATTATGTAAGGACATGTATAGGGTAAGCTTATCTATTTTCTGAAAATCTCTAAGCCTTGTTTTAAGTTATATTTTATTCTATTACTGCTCCCTGAGATATTGAAACACACACTGACAAGTTTTCTTTATTAATTTTTAAATCTTATCAATATCTGTTTTCCTACATTAAGGAAAAGAAAAAAAAAGCTTTGTCCATTTTTGTCTTTCTCCAATCCTTCCACTCAACCTTCATCTTCTAGACTGATATTTTGTGGGCTTTTCATTCCATATTGTTAAGGACAATTTGTTTCATTTGTTATTGGACAGCAATATAATTTGTTACATCCTTTACTCTATTTTTCATGTCTTTTCTTTTGACCCATGTCTTTTCTCGCAGACTACATCCCCAAGAATTCTTACAAAGAGAATTGATGTGTGACAAACTTTATAAAATCTTTGATTTCTTTCATCCTTACATTGAAATGTTACAAATGGATATTTAAATTGAATTTAAAATTTGGAGTTTCAATCTTTTGCTATCACTCTCTTCTGCTGTTGCCTCCAAGATAGCTGTTGAGATGTCTGATATCAACCTCTTCTTTATTCCTTTGCAGACATTTCACTTTTCTCTCTCCAGATGATTTTACAATTTTCTCTGTCTTTGAAGTCATTAAATTTCACTCGAATATTTCCAAATATGGACATATTTATTCTGATGTCTGTGTCTCGGGTTAAATCTTGTTCATTATTTCTAAATATTTCCTCCTTGTCTTCTTCTCTTTTTTGCCATTTCTATCTCTATCCTTGTTTTCTCTTAACATTTCTCTTTTTCTGTATGCTTAACTCTGTCTACTGCATTTTGGGAGAGGACCTTGATCAAATCATACAGATCTCTAATTGATTTTTTGATTGTGTCTGTTTTGTTATTTAAACATTTAATGTTTCTGTTCAGAATTATTATTTTTTTTTAATAACCAATATCCCCAACTGGTTCTTCTTTGCTACTACTTTTCAGGAATCATATTTCCTTTTTTGTTTTTTGAGGAAGATTAGCCCTGAGCTAACATCTGCCGCCAATCCCCCTCTTTTTGCTGAGGGAGGCTGGCCCTGTGCTAACATCCATGCCCATCTTCCTCTGTTTTATATGTGGGACACCTGCCACAACATGGCTTGATAAGCAGTGTGTAGGTCCGCACCCGGGATCTGAACCCATGAACCCCTGGGCCACCAAAGCAGAATGTAAGAACTTACCCTCTGGCCCCAAGAATCATATTTCTAATAACACTCCCTTATTTATCTCAGGGTGTTTATTATGCCTGTGATGGAAAAGCATAAGTAGCAGAGTCCAGATTGCTATACCAGAATTTTTCTGCCTCAATGAAGCCCTTACTTACTCCACTCCTGGCAGTGCAAGGTGCTCAGGGCATAAAAATGAGTTTATAGGAAACAATTGTGGGACACAGGAAGAGAGAAAAACCCAGCAAATAAAGATGACAACAGATGGAGAGACGCTCTTCCTGCTGCCGTAGTATTTGAGTAGCAATTATGAATAAACAATCTCTCATATATGTAGAGGCTTTAGTGGTTTAAACCAAGGCAGAATTGCCTGTGTAAAATGAACACGATTGGTCTTGACCAAACAGGTGGGACTGTATTAGTTGTTATAGAAAATTATTTTATACATTCTAAATATGAAAACATATTTTGTGAAAAAATTAAATTTTAATCCATATTGACCTAAGTGTTTTTTTAAGTGAATAATCTCAGTATTTAAAATTTATTTTGTTCCAACTTTAAAATAATCTTCCATCTCACAGCCGTTCATTGCTAGTTGTATCATATGTATTCCCTTGCCAACAATTCTAATAGCTTGCCCTAATTAACTCATTTTATCTTCTGGTATAAATCAATTACAATTAAAATAGAGTTTGTTAAATCTCAGTGGAGTATTGTTTCACGTTAAAAACATTTTTACTCAAGAGATCAAGTGTGATTAACTTCAGTAAGAGGCTAAAAGTTCAAATTATTCTGAGTAGAGGGAAATAGTCACCGGTTCTTTCTTTGCAGAATATTTTATTCCATTTCTAAACACAGGATGATGAATCTCCTTTAGTTTTATTAATTTACTCCAAAGTAAGTTTTAAGTGTTTTTCTCAAGTTATAAACAGGAATATGAGGGTAAATCGAAGAGGGCCACAGGGAGGCAGTCGAATATGATCCTCACAGCAGTCTCCTGAAAGAGATAGGCATGATGTGCTTGTGTGGCTGCTACTTTGCCTTATCGGTCTGATTTTCACTTATTACAGTACTTTTGAGATTGATCCATGTTATTATAAGTATTGGTCAATTCTTCATTTTTTATTGCTGAATAGTATTCCATTGTGTGTATTTGCATACCATGACTCATTCAGTGATTAATGGACATCTAGTCTGTTTCTAGATTTGGTGACTATGAATAAATTTGCCATAACCCTTCAAATAAGGACATATGCTTTCATTTGCTCCAGGATAAATCCCAGGAATGAAATTGATAATCATAATGTTTAACTTTCTCAGAAACTGCCTTTTGCACCATCATTACTGGTAGAACGCAATGATGGTGGAAAAGGGAATTTCTTATAAAGTTGCATTGCAATATCACATGAATGAAGCATTTATGAGTGCCATTATTTGCTACTTGTCAGCACTTGGTATTTTCAGGATTTTTATTTGTCATTTTAGTCATTCTAATAGATGTGCAGTGGTATCTCAAGATGGTTTTAAAGATTTTTTATTTTTTCCTTTTTCTCCCCAAAGCCCCCCCGGTACACAGCTGTGTATTCTTCGTTGTGGGTTCTTCTAGTTGTGGCATGTGGGACGCCGCCCCAGCGTGGTCCGATGAGCAGTGCCATGTCCGCGCCCAGGACTCGAACCAACGAAACACTGGGCCCCCTGCAGCGGAGCGCGCGAACTTAGCCACTCGGCCACGGGGCCAGCCCCATTCTCAAGATGGTTTTAATCTGTTTTCAATGATTAATGGTGTTCAGCAACTTTTCATATGCCTTTCATGCTATCCATATCTTTTCTTTGGTGAAGAAAAGACACCAGTGAAGTGTCCATTCAATTTTCATTAGAGATCTTTTTCTTATTATTGAGTTTTAAGAGTTCTTTATATAGTCTGGATAGAGGTCTTTCAGAAAGGTATTTGTAAACACATTTTTTCCATTCTGTGGCTTATGTTTTCATAACAGTGTATTTCAAAGAACAAACGTTTTATATTTAATGAAGTGCAATTTATCTTTTTTTTCTTTTATGATTTGTGCTGGTGGTGTTACATTTAAGAATTTTGTCTAATGGATTGCAAAGATTTTTTTCCATATTTGTACCTCAGGTTTTACAGTTTTAAGTTTTACATCTGAGGATGTGATCCATTTTGAGCTGATCTTTTTGTATATGCTATGAGGTGTGTGTTAAAGTTCATATATTTACACATGGATATCCAATGTTTTAGCATCTTCCTTGAAAAGATGACCCTTTCTCCATTAAATTACCTTGGGACCTTGGTTGGAAAGCATACATATTTTTATTTCTGGGCTCTCTATTCTATTTCACTGATGATTATGTCAATCCCTTCACCAACATCCACACAGTCTTGGTTATGGTAACTTTATAGTAAATCTCGAAATCAGGCAGCATGAGTCCCCCGACTTTATTTTTCTTTTTCAAAAATATTTTAAAACTTGAGGCCTGTTGCTTTTCCATATAAATTTTTAAAGTCAATTTGTCAATTTCTGCTAAAAGGTTTGCTAAGATTTGGGGATCGCATTGAATTTGTAGATCAATTCAGGGCGAATTAACATCTTGACAAAATTGAGAGTGCTGATTTGTGAAAATAGCATATCTTTCCAATTAGATCTACTTGATTTTTGTCATCAATGGATTATACTTTCAGGATATGAAAGACCATATTTTATTAGATTTTCCCTAAGAATTCAATATGTTTTTATTGTATTCTAAGTGGTCCTGAGTTGTAAATTTCAATTTCTACTTGTTCATTGTTAGGTTTTAGAAATGAAATTGATTTTGATATATTTACCTTATATCTTGACATCTAACTGAAGTCATTATTCCAGTAGCTTGCTTGCAGATACTTCGGGGATTTCTATGTCAATCATGTTGATCTGCAAGTAAAGACAGTTTATTTCTTCTGTTTCAATTTGTATGTCTTTATTACTTTTTTCCCTTGCTTTAACACACTGTCTAGGACTAGAACCTCCAGTAATACTAAACTGAAATGGTGGGAGTGTCCATCCTGCTGCCTTCTCCATCTTAGGGGGAAAGTATTCAGTCCTTCACCATTAAGCACGGTAGTAACACTAGCTGTAGGTTTTTCCTAGATGTCATTTATCAGATTGAGGAAGTTCCCGTCTAATATTAGTTTACTGAGAGTTTTTATCATGAAAATATGCTGAATTTTGTTTAATGGCTTTCTTTTGCATCTATTAGAATGTTTATATAGCTCTCTTTTAGTCTATTTATATGGTGAATTACGTTGATCAATTTTTGAATGCTGAATAAACCATGTATTGCTGTCATAAATTTGATCTGTTGTGACGCATTATACTTTTTATATGTTGCTGGATTCAGTATGCTAATAATTATATAATTGCCTCTACTTTTCTAGTTTATTAAGATATAAGGTTAGATTATTGATTGGAATGCTTGTTTTCTAATATAAGCATTCAATTCTATAAATTTGCCTGTAAAAATGCTTTAATTGCATACTATACTTTTATAAATTAATAGGTAATTTTTTAGCAATTTGGGGTTTACAGAAAAATTGAGTGGAAAGTAGAGAGAATTCCCAAATACTTTCTCATTTCCTCTCCTCAGTTTCCCCTGTTTTTAAAATCTTGCATTAGTGATGTACTTTTGCTAAATCCGTGAGTCAATATCAATACATTATTATGAAGTAAAGCACATAGTGTACACCAGGGTTCACTCGGTGTTTCACATTCTGTGGGTTTGGACAAAAGTAGAATGATGTGTATCCACCATTATATTATCATACAGAATAGTTTCACCCTCCTAAAAATTCCCTGTGTTTCATCTTTCTCTCTCTCCCCCTGAATCTTTGGCAATCCCTAATCTTTTTATTGTCTCCATAGTTTTGTTTTTTCCAAAATATCATATAGTTGGAATCATACAGTATGTAGCCTTTTCAGTTTGGCTATTTTACCTAAGCAGTACTCATTTAAGGAGTTTCCATGTCTTTTCATAACTTGATCATTTCTTTTTATCACTAAATAACCCTCCATTGTATGGATATACCACAGGCTACTTATCCATTCACCTACTGAACAACATATTGGTGGCTTCCAAGTTTTGGCAATTATGAATAAATCTGCTATAAATATATGTGTTCAGGTTTTTGTGTGGGCATTAGTTTTCAACTCATTTGCATAAATACCACGGAGTGTAATTGCTAGATCATATGGTAAGAGTATGTTCTATAAGCAGCTGCCAAACTTTTCCAAAGTGGCTGTACCACTAGGCATTCCCAGTAGCAATGAATGCGAGTTCCTGCTGCTTCCCATCCTCACCAGGCTTTGGTATTACCAGTATTTGGGGTTTTGATCATTCTAGTAGTTATATAGCAAGATTTTATAGACTTTTAAAATTGGTAATTACTTAATGACATAGGATGTTGAGTGTCTTTTCCTATGCTTATTTGTCATCTGTATATCTTCTTTGGTGAGGTATCTGTTCATATATTTTGTCCATTTTATGACTTGATTGTTTGGTCTCTTATTGTTGAATTTGTGTTTACGTTTTCAGTCACAACATTTTCTATTTTTTCTTGTTACGTTCTCTTTCACACATAGGTTATTTATAATCATGGTGTTTAATTTCAATCATTTGGAAATTTTCCAAACATCATTCTATTACCGATTTCTAGTTTAATTATATTATGGTGAGAGAAAATATTTTGTATTTCAGTTACTTTAAATTTGTTGAAGCTTGTTTTACGACCCAGAATGTGGTATATTTCTCTTGTTAGTTCTATCAGTTTTTGTTTCATGTATTTTGAAGCTTTGTTTGTTCGGATTGTTGTATCTTCTTGATGAATCTATCCCATTAGTATGTAAATTCCTTCGTTATCCCTGGTAAGAGTCCCTTATCAGAAATTGGCTTTGGTATTAACATAACTACTTCAGCTTTCTTTTGATTAGTGTTTGTATACTATGTTTTCCCAAACTTTTATTTTTAGCCTACATTTCTATACCTAAGGTGGGTTTTCTTCAGACAACATGGAGTTGTCTTGCTTCTTTACACAATGTGACAACCTCTTTCTTTTAATTGGAGTGTCTAAATCATTTATATTTAATATAATTAATGAAATGGATGGTTTTAAATCTATCTAATCTTTCTGTTGCTTTCTGCTTGCTTACTTGTTATTCATTCCTTTTTTTCATATTCTGCTGCCTAGTCTAGAATTAATTTAACAATTTTTACTTTATTTTTCAAACACTGCATTGTTAGTGGGTCTAAGATTTATAATACACATATTTCTGTCAGTTTACCTTCAAATAACATTATATCATAAGAATCATAGAATAATGTACTTCCAATTCCTCTTTCCTATTCTTCTGCTATTTTTGTCATGCATTTTATTTTGCATACAATACATTACTATTTTTGTTTTAGACAGTCAATTATCTTTTATTTAATTAAACTGGTTATTTGTAGATAATTGTAGATTTACATGCAGTTGTGAGAAATAATAAAGATTGTGTGGACACTTTATACAGTTTCTCTCATTGTTAGCATCTTGCAAAGCTATAGTGTGGTACCACTACCAGGATATCAACATTGTTACAGTCAAGATACAGATCCATCGCCATAGAGATCCTTCATGTTGCTCTTTTATAGGCACACCCACTTCCCTCCAGCAGCAAACCCCTCCCTAACTCCTGGAAACTACTAATCTCTTCTCCCTTTCTATTATTTTGTTATTTTAATAATGTTATATAAATAGAAACACATATGTTATCTTTTGGGGCTGGCATTCTTTCCTTGGCATAATTCCCTGGATATTCGTTCAGGTTGTGGTGTGTATCAGTAGTATGTCCCTTTAATTGCTGAGCAGTATTCTATGGTATGAATGTAGCACAGTTTGGTGCAACATTTGCCAGTCAGGTTGTTCAAATTTGGGGTATTATGAAAAAATTACTATAAACATTCAGATACAGGTTTTGTGTGAAAACATATACTTTTTTTCCTCGGGAATAAATGCCTAGGAGTACAATTCCTAGGTCATATGGTAACTGCATGTTTAGATTTTTGAGAAAGTGTCAAACTGTTTTCCAAAGTGGGCATACCATTTTACATTTCCACCACCTATTAGTGATCCAGTTTCTCTGTATTCTTTCCAGTATTTGGTGTTGTCACTATTTTTTTCATTTTAACCATTCAGATAGCAGTGTAGTGATACCTCATCACAGATTTAATGTGTCTTTCTCTAATAATGTTAAATAACTTTTCATGTGCTCATTTGCTATCTATATATCCTCTTTGGTGAAAAATACCTTTTGCCCATATTCTATCTAATTGGATGTTTATTTTTAACTTTTGAGTTTTGAGAGTTTTTTATATATTCTAAATACTAGTCTATACTTAGATACATGTTTTGAAAATATTCAATCCCAGTCAGTAGCTTGTCTTTCCATTCTGTTAAGTGGATTATTGAGAGAGCAAAAGTTTTTATTGCTGAAGTCCAATTTGTCAATTTTTCCTGTTATAGATTGTAATTTTGTTTTCAAGTCTAAGATCTCTACCTAACCCCAGATCTCAAATATTTTTCTTTTCTACTAGAAGTTTTATAGTTTTCTATTCTATATTTAACTCTGTGATCTCTTTTGAGTTAATTTTTATATAAAGTATAAAATTTAGGTAGAAGGCTTTTTATTTGTTTACTATGTTTTCTTTTTTACCTATGAGTGCCCACTTGCCCCAGCACTATTTGTTGAAAAGGCTCTCTTTCCTCTATTAAATTGCTTTTGTACCTTTGTCAAAAAATACTTGTCCATATTTGTGTGGGTCTGTTTTGGTGTTCTCTATTCCGTTCCATTTATCTATGTGTCTATCTTATGGCATTGCCACACTCTCTTGACTACTGTAGCTACATAATAAGTCTTGAAATCAGGTAGACTACTTCGTCCAATTTTATTATTCTTTTGCAAAATTTTATTACTTATTCTAGTGCCTTTTATTTACCTATGAATTTTAAAAGAATCTTGTGCACATCTACAAAAAAATCTTGTGATTTTAACAAGAATTGTGTTAAACTTGTGTATCAATTTGGGAAAAATTGACATTTTTACTACATTGAGTCTTATGCATGAACAGGGTATGTCTCTCCCTTTATTTAGATATTCTTTAATTTCTTTCATCAACATTTTGCAATTTTCAGCATACAGGTCATGTGTATGTTTTGTTAGATTTACATCTAAATACTTATTTTTGTTTTTCATTCATTGCAAATGGTATTTTACTTTTAATTTAAATGTCCACACATTATTGCTATCGTATAGAGATACAATTATTTTGTATGTATTTATATAGACATATAATTGCTTCTAGATACTATGACCATACTAAACTCGCTTATTAGTTCTGGAAGTTTTCTATATTTTTTGGTAGATTGTGTCCTTTTCTATATACACAATCATGTCACCTACAAATACAGGCAGTGTTATTTTTTCCTTTCTGATCTCTGTGCCTTTTTATTTCCTTTTATTGCTTTGTTGCATTGAATAGGATGCCAGCACTATGTTGAATGAGAGCAGTAAGAGTGGACATTCTTGCCTATTTCCCAGTCTTACAAATTAAGCATTCAATCTTTCACCATCACACAAATATAATATCAGCTGTAGGATTTTTTGGTAGAAGCTCTTTATCAGATCAAAGAGATTCCCTTTTATTCCTGTTTTTCTGGGAGATTTTATCACGAATGGATGTCGAATTTTGTCAAATGCTTTTTCTGCATTGATTGATATGACCACATGATTTCTTCTTTAACCTGTTAACATGATGGAATGTATTGATTGATTTTTAAATATTGAATCAGACTTGCATCCCTGGAATAAATCCCATTTGGTCATGATGTTTTGTTCTTGTTTCTATAGGTTCTTGAGCCAGAAACTTAGATTATTAATGTGAGACTTTATAAACATATGCATTTAGTGTTACAAATTTTCCTCTTAGCACTGCTTTAGCTCTGTTCCACAAATTTTGATAGGCTGTATTTTCATTTTCATCCAGATCAAATTTTTTTAATATCCCTTGCAACTTCCTTTTTCATTTATGCTTTTTTTTTAGAAATGTGTTGTTCAGTTGCCAAGTGTTTTAAGAGTTTCCTGTTATCTTCTGTTATTGATTTCTAGCTTGATTTCACTATAGCGTGTACGATTTCATTTCTTATAAAATAGGTAGAGTTTGTTTTATGGCCTACAATATGATCTACCTTGATATATATTTCATGAGCTCTTGAACAGGAAGTGTATTCTCGTGGTTTGGGGTAGAACGTTCTATAAATGTGGATTCAGTTCTGATGGTTGATGATATTTGAGTTTTTATGTCCTTGCTGATTGCCTGTATAGTTGTGCTATCAACTGTTGAGAGAGGCGTTGAAATCTGCAAGTATTCCACACTCCTACTAATTCACACTCATAGTTTTTTCACAATTTTTAAATTTCCTGTTTGGTACATACATTTAGGATTATTATATCTTCTTGATGGGTTTATCCCTTTTTTAGTATACAATGTCCTTCTTCATCTATGGCAATTTTGTTGCTCTGAAGTTGGCTTTGTCTGATGTTAATATGGCCATTACTGCTTTCTTTTGATTAATGTTTGCAATATATATATTTTTAAATATTTTTAATTTAAACTGTCCATGGCATAATATTTGAAGTTAGTTTCTTATAGAAAAATATAGTTATGGCAATCTATGTCTTCTAATTTACACATAATGGAATTACTGACATGTTAGGCCTTAAGTATGTCATGTTCTTCCTTGTTTTCTGTTTATTTTCTTTGTTTTCTGTTTCTCTGTTTTATTTCCTCTGCCTTCCTGTATCACTTTATACAACTATTTTAGTGATTGCTACAGATATTTTGTTACGTATACACAACATCACTGTCTACTGGCGTCATCATTTTACCAGTTTGAGTGAAATGCAGACATCTTAACGCCTCTTTTCCCTTCTTTGCTTAAAATGCACTTCTCTTAATTCTTCTATATGCATTTAGAGCCACATCAGACAGTGTTATTTTTTGCTTCAGTGGTAAAACATAATTTAGAAAACTCAAGAGAAGAATGCAAATTTATTGTATTTACCCATTTTTTGCTTACCATGTCTTTTTTTCCTACCTGATGTTGATAGAGTCTTTCTTTCATCATTTCTTTTCCATGTCTAGAACCTACTCTAGCCATTCTGTTAGAGTGGGTCTGCTGGAGACAAGTTTATTACTTTTCCTTCATCTGAAAATGTTTTGATTTCCCCTTCATGCCTGAAGAATATTTCTTCTGGATTATAGGATTTTAGGTCAACAATTCTTTTCTTTTAGCAATTGAAACGTACCATTTCCTCCTAATATCCATGGTTTCTGATAAGAAATACATAAATATATATATTTGTATTTTATTGCAAATAATCATTTGTTATTTAAATTTACCTTTTCATTTTAAATATATGTGTATATATAAAATATAAAATATACGTATATTATGTATATGTGATAAAGAGAGAGAAATTGATACTTTTAAATGTAGTCAAATCATGATCTCTTCTTTTGCTTTTATACTTGAAGACTTATTCCCAACCTAAGATCAGAGATTCATACATGTTTCTCTCTATTTTCTTTTCAATTTTATAATATTTCATTTAGGTGGCCTTTAATTTAAAAGCTTTTTAATTACGTAAGTAATATACTTGTGTTTAGACTATAAACAGAAGCATAATATCTAATTCAAAACATAATTTTATGCCTGTATTTAAATATATTCCAGAGAACAATTTACACTGTTATACACAGTAAAGAAATACTAAAAGGAATCATAAGGAAAAAGTATTGGCTAATAGCGCCTGAAAAAAAGTAGTGTGTATGTGCATGTGTGTATTTGCTAATACAGTACAATATCCATAAACTTTAGCTCTGATCTTACTCCATACTAATAGGCTGCTTAGACCCATGCCAATCCTTCCCATAATTCACTCATCAGTGTATTTCACATCTATTTTTTATATAACAAATATTGTCTGAGTGGCTAACTTTGTTCCATGTCCAGGGGATATAGCAATGAACCCAATAAACACTGACCTTGCTCTTGTGTGCTTATCATTTTGCTAAAGACTCAGTTCCACATTTTGTTCTGTGCTTTATAAATGGCAGATGTGAAAGATGCTGACATAGCCTGAAATTTCTACTATGATGTCACCTGAAGTTAACAATGTGCCTTACTGGAAGTGGGGTAGTTTATAACAAGAGTATCTAACTTTTCTCTTCCTGATGTCTCAGACAGGATAGGGACATCAGACTTTCACAGAGTGGGGAAAATTGACTTTGGATGTTGAAGAGTAACTGGAATAGTGATGGTAGATACAGAAGCCAAAGGCTTCCCACACATAGGAAATAACATGAAAGGCATGTATGGACTTTGATGACATTTCCATGAAATAGGAAAAGCAATGTGGGGAGCAGGAGCTGTGGTGGAGAAGATGGGCACTTCTGCCCAGCACTTGGAAAGGCAAAATGCCTAGAGAGTAAAAAGTAAGCAGTATGGCCTTGGCCAGGGATGTGAATGACTTTATGAAGTAACAGTAACAAACCTTCTGGAAAATGATGACACTTCACACTCTTCTAGAAGGGGAAAATGTTCAATATCATTTTCGGAACCTAGAACAGCCTTGATTCAAATAACTGACAAGCTAGCAGAGAAAAGCAAATTAAGGGGGCTGGCCCTGTGGCTGAGTGGTTGGGTTCGCATGCTCCACTGCAGGCGACCCAGTGTTTCTTTGGTTCCAATCCTGGGTGCAGACATGGCACTGCTCATCAAACCACGCTGAGGCAGCGTCCCACATGCCACAACTAGACGGACCCACAAAGAATAATATACAACTATGTACTGGGGGGCTTTGGGGGAAAGAAAGGAAAAAAATAAAATCTTTGAAAAGCAAATTAAGGACCAATCTCACAAATAATAAAAATAATATAAATTAAGGCTGTATTAATAGAATTTTTTAAAGAACCACTCTCAGCAATTAAGCCTGGAGTACAGACCTCAAGAGTATATTTAGAAATCAAAGGATAAAGAAAAACTGTATAAAGACCTAAATGCCCAAAGAAGCAATTTAAAAATTCAGATTCCTTTGTGATCTAAAGCAAAGGAATAAAACTTGGTAGAAAGGGAACTGGTGGGGGCCGGCCCTGTGGCGGAGTGGTTAAGGTCACCGGCTCCACTTCAGTGACCCAGGGCTTCACCACTTCAGATCCTGGGCATGGACATGGCACCACTCGGCAGGCCATGCTGGGGCAGCGCCCCACATAGCACAACCAGAAGGACATACAACTAGAATATGCAACTATGTACTGGGGGGTTCAGGGAGAAGAAGAAAAAAAAATGATTAGCAACAGATGTTAGCTCAGGTGCCAAAAAGAAAAAAGAAGAAAAGAAAAGGAACAGGTGTACATTCCATAGCATCATTCTGTATTTGTACATACAGAGTTAATATATGGACTGGTCAAAGTCAAGTCTGATGCTACATGTCACCAACAGAGAATACTCTTCTGGATTACAGAATAATTATGGAAATTAACTTTAAAACGTTTATTTCAGTTCTGTTATTAAAAACTGCTGGGGTCAAATTTCAAGTATGACATTAAGGTGTGAGAACAGTCATTAGGTTGTTAGAAGTCCCCGGGTCAGCATCTTGATTTCTCTAATTTTTTCTTTTATCTCCTATGTTCATTTTTATATTTGAAATGAAGATGATTCATTGTGGATGTTATTGTATCTGATTTTTTAAAATTTTTGGCTGAGGAAGATTCACCCTGAGCTAACATCCATGCCGGTCTTCCTCTACTTTATATGTGGTTTGCCACCACAGCAAGGCTGATGAATACTGTAGGTCCACACCCGGGATGCAAACTTGCAAACCTGGGCCACTGAAGCAGAACGCACCGAACTTAACCACTAGGCAACAGTGCTTGATTTTTAAGCTTTTCTTTACAGAAAAATTTTGAATTGGCGAAGCTGACATTCTGCTTTAAATTCATCCTCACGCAACATGACAAAATTCTCTAAATATGCTTTTATTTGGAAGACTTGCCCTAAATCGAATTAAATATCTAAAGATAAATACAGTTTCTAAAGGTTATTGTGTTTAATGCTACAAATGCCAACCATAAAGAATTCTGTGAAGTTCAGAATTATCACATAACCTTATCCCTATTACTCTTATTTCTGTGGTATTTTTATTAAAATTTTATAATTTTTGACTCCAAAATATTCTAATTTACCTATCTAATCTAATTTCTTCATATTTATATCCACTATCAATCTATTTTGTCAAACTCGTTTTTGCACATACAAGTGATAACTTGCAAAATAATTATAGCATTTAAATCATATTTTATATGCGACTAATGGCATTTCCACATATTAAATACAAAATTAAAAAACATGAAAACATGTTCACTTAGAGTTACATGCAGAACACTCATCTCTACAAAAAGTGACTATTAAGATACCACAGTATATTCAAAAGATATATCTTGTTTGTATTACTTATACTGTATTACACTGTACTACTTACACTTACTAGACATGAACATTTGATCATTGACTACACACTAAGGCCAGGAAGTAGCTATTCCAAAGGCTCCAGCCTTTCAGATGCCAGGGTCAAATCATAACCAAACTGTCACTATGGGCAGAATATCAAAACCATGGCTGACTTTCGTGCAACCCGAATGTATACATATGTGTGTCTATATATATGGCAACAGATAGGCCCTTGGCAAACTGAATAGCATATAAAAGCTAATATGTAATGGTTTAATAGTCATTTCCTTCTTTGAACATCCGCTTAAACATTTAATTAGAGTTATTATGTCTAAACAAAAGCCAACATCAGGTTCAAAACTAAAACACCAAATGAATTCTCAATAAAGTCAAGACTCATTCAAAGATGTCCACTCACCATTGTTGGTTAACCAGCCATGTTATTTAACCAGCCAGGAAAGAAATGTCTGGCCAGGGCCAGGATAGCCAACAACCTGTTTGGGTGAGTCTGCTCCACAGACAGTCGTGAGAAACTGATAGCCTTCATTCAGTTACAGCAATCAGGACAGCCCAGCCACGATAAGCTAATGGAAACCAATCCCAAAGAAGAAAATGTGATTCTTCATAAATTTCCTTCTACCATTTTTGTATGTTTATTGCTTGGAGTATTTGTTCTTTTCAGCTATTTTTATTATGTAAGGAATAGAGTTTGCAAGTTCACTTAACCAGAAACACATGGTGCAAAATTCTATTTATCCTCATTTTATAAAGCAATGACTGATATTTATATCAAGCACTCCTCTCATTTCATCCTCACAGAAAAATCATTTGCAATATGAATTAGTAGGTCCATTTTATACATCAAGAAATCAAAGCTATAGTTTGCCCTACATCTCACAATGGTGAGATGCAAAGCCATCACACTTCAAATCCGGCATCTACTCTACCCAAATGCCCATTGGTCATGTTAGCACCTGTTTTCCTTGGCATCCGGTCTTAACAGCTTAACACAGAGCACTGAGGTCCCTGAAAGTCAGAGGATTGGCCGGGGTTCGTGCCAGAGTAAAGTTCCATGCATTTCCCATGATATTTGCTCAGCACAGCACCTGACTTTATCCTGGAGCAGAGGGCTATCACTCCTGGCAGCCACACAACCCCACACCAAGATCAGCCTCTGCATAGCACTGGATTTCTGCCACCCTCTCTCCATTTCTGTAATTACCTCTAAATTTAACACACAGTCATTAACGATGGTGCCATGAGAATGTGATAATATTTCCCTTCCTTTATTGGATAAGTGCATCTGTCCATCTTACCCCACAGTTTTAAGTGCAGCCTTAGATTAGCAAACCACAGTTTTTTCTGACCCCCCCCCCCGTAAAGCTTCTAGCTTTCTCTATTCTAAAGTTCACTGAAGTATTTTTCTGCTTTCCTGCAGTTTTTAAGTAGATAATAAGTTCCAAAATTCACCAGCCTTTCGCTGAAAGAAGCTTGTCACGGTGGTTGGTAGCTAATGAAGGCCCCTTTAGTTTATCTTCATCAATTGTCAAATATTTGAGTCCGTGAAGTGGTGTGATGAGGTACAAAGACAGATATTTGAAGGGATTTTAACTCATTTGAGCAATTACATGCTTAACTGCCCTGCGATAATCTGCCAGTCTGAGTCTTTTCTACACAGCACAAGTGGGGAGCGTTAGAATAGCTGGATTTAGAACATAAAGGCTTAGTCTGAATGGAAGAAAGGCACCAGAGAGATTAATTGCCAGTAACAAACAGCAGGGCTGCTTGCAAGTTATATATCACATAGTTACCTACCAGCAGTGATGGAGGCCGGCTCGCAGAGAGCAGCCCGGGTGGAGACAAAACAGGCATTGAACAGAATCCTGAGCACCAATGACCACCAATGCACAGGGAGGTAGAGAATTAATTTGTTTTAAAGTATATACATACATACAATATACACAGATATTCACATATGCAGTATAGGCTGTGTGTACATTCATGCACACAATTTTTACAAACATTTATACATGCAATATATTTATGTATATATGATAGAAAAGTAGCAGCTTTTGTCAACAAACCCATGAATTTAGAGCCTCCTTCCAGGGCCATCCTTCTGATAGTTAACTAAATCTACTAACCTATCATTCTTATACTCCAAGAGTGTAATAGCTTCAAGCATTAAAAATTAAAATAAAAGCAATATGTATAGAACCACAATAATTTTGAAACAGACAAACAAATCAAAGTATCTGATTTCAAAACTTGCCAGAAAGCTATAATAATCAAGACAATGCAGTATTCATGTAAGGACAAGCATTCAGATCAGTGGAACAGAATAAAATCTTAACATAAAATAAAGGAAATAACTTTATGAATGAATTTCCAGTCATTAAAAACATAATTCTAAGAGATCAAATATCAGGAAAATGGATTTTTATTATTGTTGTTGCTGAATGTTGATTTTCTGCTGTTTTTCCGAATCGTTCCATATTTTTTTTCCACCTAGAGATGTCTAGAGTGATAACATGTTGATTTCATTCAGAGACTGTGATGTATGATGAGATATTCCTCCACTTATTCACTTGTTCATTCACTAATTCACTTATTTGTTTGATTACCTAATGTTTCCTAAGCACCCTTGAAGTACATTAATAAGACAGAAAAAGCTTGCAAAGGAGTAGGGATCAGGGGAAGATGTGTGGAGGTGGTGGCATCCAGGAGTCTTTGAAGACTAGTAAGATGCCCGGAGAAGTGGAGAAGGACAGGAATTTCATGCGGAGGGAAGAGCAGGAGCAAAAATATGGAGAAAAAGACACAGTGGATTAGGAATGAGGGCTATCTACTCGAGGAGGCCAAGTTGTGGAAACATGGTTAGAAAGGGATGGACTCCTTTAGTGCCTTATCAACAAGATTGGACTTAACCTGTGAGAGATGATACACCACCAAAGAGGCTGGGGCTAAGAGTTGTGCTTCAAGGAGGTGAACCTGATAGAAATTGTGTAAGGAGAAGAAATTAACTGAGAACGGAGAGACCAGCAAGATGGCTTTAACAATAATCCAAGACAACCCGTAATGACAAGGTGTTGTGCTATGGTTGGGAAAGCAGGGATGGAGAGAAGGAAGGATAAGTGGAATTAAGTGTATTTGTCCTTTGATTTGATGTGGTGGATGACAAAAAGAAAGGCATAGAAGATGGTTTTAAGCCTTGAGCCTGGGCACCATTAAAAAGGGTGATGTGGAGAAAAGGAATGAGTAGATTTGGCAAAGATAACTGTTTTCCGTCGAATAGTGTCAGTAGTACATGCTCTGGTCCATAGCTGATGAAAGAGTGGAGTTAGAGCCCTAAAGAGTGGCCATGATAGAGGACACAGGTCTTGAGCAATCTGAACTGGCATGGTAGTTGAAACTTGGATCCTTGGTGAGGCCATCAAGCAAAAAGGATCAAAACCAGTTCCACGGGAGACCCCCTGCTGGAGGGAGGAGGATGGCACACTGATGCTCATTGACTATTTCCTCTGTGCAAGCATTGAGCTAAGGGCTTGCACATGCATTTCTTTATCTCATTGAATATCCACAGTCACCATGTAAGCCTCTCTCTTATTCCTACACGACCAGTAAGTGTCAAAATTAGGTCTACCTAACTTTAAAGCAGGAAGAGGCAGGCACGAGGGGAAAGAGAGAGAGAAGACAAGAGGAAACCTCAGTTGTAGGAAAATTGGTGGCATTTAGGACATGAAAATATTTTCCTTCTCTGTGCTTTAGTTTCCTCCCCTCAAAACAGGTGACACACCTGCTTTTATCTCATAGATAAGAATGGATGAATGAAACTATCCTACCCTCACCAATAAAGAGCTATTTAGCTTTCTCTAGAGAATAATATAAAAATAGATGTGCAAAATGAGGAAATCTTCATAGTTACACATCTTTTACTATCACTCTTGACACATCTGTATTTTCAAGATGCCATTTGTGTTCCTACTGGATAAAATACAGGAGGTGCTCAATAAATCTTTATTGAATGAATGAGTTAATGTACAAAAAGTCTAACCAAATTTGTACACTCCTGGGCTTAAATTATGGATTTAGGCTGGGAAAAAATTAAGATTAGTAATTAAAGTGTCCAGTGGACAGTTTGTTAGCATTATATTGCTGTCTACTCTCAGTCCCCACAGGAGGGGGCAGGATGAGGAGTGAGTGGATGGCCAAGAATTTGCTATTTCTAGGGAATAAGTGGAAAATCTACATTAGAAGGGAAAGGCCAGTAGGGAAGAATTAAATAGTGTGAGAAGATACAGGAGCATCAATTTTCAGCCTGGAAGTGTGCATAATCAATGAAGTTATTCCTGAACTTTTCATCAAATGGAATTTGATACCCTGTATTTGGGAGGCAAAGTGACCTCCAAAAGCATATCTCTGGCTTCATTTATCCGTAGGAGAGATGAATTTGCACTTCCCCTCTCATGCTTCTTACCCAGCCTCCTCTGAAGCCAATATACTTGGAGTTAATTTGCCATCATTAGGATGGAGTTTCTAACACTGCAGCATAACTAGCCAACTGGCCCATCCAGACATTGACTACTGACTCGATGATTGACTTTGCCTAACTAGGCATAGGCTCCATGTATAACGTAGTAATGACTACGTGAAAAGCACTGGGTGTGACCAGCCTCTTCCCTCCTTCTTCCTCCTTTCCCACATGCAAGTACGAAAAAACTGATGACTGCTTCTAGACCTGTGAAAGAACTCCCAATAACAGAGGGCATGAATGGCTCTTTCCCTGCCCCAGCCAGATCTAAGGGATTAGCCCAAAGCAGCCCAACTCAAGCTAAAAAATTTTAGCAATGTCTGTTTCACCTCAGCATGCCATTAAATATCACTCTGTGCCCCTTCATACATGCAAACATTTTAATACAAAATGCTTGGTTTCCAAAATCTTTGCTTAAGATGGCACTCCCACTTTGCCACAAAAACTACATACCACTAGACCCACTGTACCCCAGTTTGAGAAATATGGTCCTTGGAAAAGAGATGAAAAGTAGAATTGCCACCTTCAAGTACCCAACCATCTAGCAGGGATGACAAGTGAGGAAACAACAGTAGAGTGTGATCAAAATTATGAGAGCAGTGTGCACAGGACCCATGGACAGGAAATCAGAGCCATAGTCTTCTTTTCCTTTGTGATTTTTAGCACACAATCAGAGGATCATATGACCTAACTAAGCACCTGCCAGAGAAATTGAAAACAAACTAAGACCCACAATGACAATGTATCATATCATTTCAGAAAGTTGTACATATGGCACTTAGTTTTGAACATTACAGCACTGCTCAGGACCACTTTCAGGTGCTGTTTGCCATCTGCCTCCATCCAGAGTGTGGTTGCCCACGCCCTCAGACTGGCACAGAGTCAGACAATATGTGCTCTGCACTCATCTTTGCCTCACCCAGTCAAGTCTGTCTCCACGGCAAAACTACCAGCAGTTTGACTCTCCCTTTCCACATGGGGGCTATCATACCATCTTTGATCCTTCCCAGCCGCATTATTCCCCCACCAACTGGCAGCCATTTTTCTAGATGGACATGCTTATGGACAAGGGTATCCTGTCTTCATGCCATCTCCACTTGTGTGATTTTTCATTTGAAACAATCACCTTTAGCTAAATTTCAAAACACTCTACTAACAGTAATGAGATTCCCAGACACTCTTTGGAACCCAAATGATTCTCTTGGCAGCAGCACACGAACTCCACATAATCTGTTTATTCCTATTGTTCAAGTGGCAGCATATGGTGATGGCAAAGAAAGTACCTATGCACTGACGCTGTGATTTGCCATCATTGGCAGTCATCTGATACACTCTGATGGCTATATACGGATGCAACACGGCGAAATGCCATAGCAGTCAGCAAAACAACGCACGCCTCTGCTGTATGGAACCAAATCCTCCTAAGTCGCATGGGATACCATGCCGATGCCTTACTGCTAACCCACAGACAAGATTTCCTTCATGTTGTTAGCACAGCTTGCCTTCCGAGGAACCTGTTTCAACAATTGTGCAAAGTCTTCTTTCTAAAGATAAACCTGATGAGTTACTTCTCTCTTTAACGTCTTCGAGGTTCCCCCCTCTCATTTCATAAATGTTAATGGCCAAACTCCATGGTGTGACCTGGCACATGAGTAATCTCCCATTATCTTCCCATTCTCCCTCCATGAGGAGGTATTCATCAACCCCCAAACACTCTGTTCGTTTGTGTCCCTCTATGCTTCTACTTAGGATGCTTCCTCCCTTGGAATGTCATTCTTCCTCCTTCTATGTAGATAACATCTGTTTGGTCTTCGAGGCCCAGTTTAGATGCTGCCTCCTCCTGCACAGTGAGTCACTCCTCCTCTGAACGTGCTTCTATTGCAGCATAGCTTCTGCTACCTCA
The DNA here is from genome assembly GCF_041296235.1 of Equus asinus. Classification (NCBI taxonomy): domain Eukaryota; kingdom Metazoa; phylum Chordata; class Mammalia; order Perissodactyla; family Equidae; genus Equus; species Equus asinus. The sequence continues at coordinate 109,141,661 of NC_091791.1, read as the reverse complement.
TTATTTAGCTCTGTATCTGATTCTCGAGCTGGTCTACTTCCTTGAGAGAAAAATCACATCTTTCTAATCTTGACTCTGGTCCCTAGCAAAGTGTGGAATGTAGTAGACCCTCTATCATCATGTTGTAAACTTTAGCATTGTTTAGATCTGTAAATCACAGGCAGGGCTAGGACTCCCTTCATAATCAAAGTTGAATACAAACTCAAATCCGTGCAGGAGCGAGATGAGCAGCAGAAATGAAATGAATAATGTATACCCAGTGGAGACTGTGATAAACTGAAGTGCTCATGGCTCGAAGCACTCTTGACTTGTTCTAAGGAAGCGGTCACGACTCAGCTCCAGCCAAGCTATGGCTATGCAGGACTATGGACTCAGTATTGCTAGATCTTTTGAGTCCCCCCCCAATCCTCACCCTCTCAAACAAGAGACTCCAGAAATCCAAATTTTTTGTTCGAATTTTTCTGATTGTGAAGCGAGAGAAACTAATCTTAAAACTTCTAAAATGATGTGTAGACCAAGTGTAATGCATCTTTGGCATTTCAACCTCGGCCTTACCAAACCTCTTTTAATCTTGTTCCAGGGTAAGGCAGGGGAACTAAGTCAGTCTCCATCTCTGCCAATCAAGTGTTTCTAAAGTGCAGAAGAGATCTTGGAGCTGATTAATTACGAATGTTAATAGCCTGACATTTTTAAAGTGTTGAGGAGAAGAAGCTATGCTATCTAAGGGGTGGTTTAATACCCTAGTCTAAATGTCGCCTTTTCTCCACCTAGTGCACCCTCAAATTGTCACCTCCAAATATTGAAGCGTAAATGTGCTTGGAATTTATAATACTGAAAACAGTGGAACAGGGTCAAGTCACAAGTCTAATATTTCATATGTTTCAGTTCCCTATCTGACATCCCCATTCCCTTGGGGCACAACTTTTTAATTACTATTTGTAGATCATCTTTTTCTTAACCACCTGAGAAGTACAATTATCACCCTGAAATGCAATGTCTGAGGTATCATTTTTTTCCTGAAATGGAAATTTTATATCCAAGTAGAAACCTAGGCATACAATTTATTGCTATAACATCTCTGACAGGCAGTCAGAAATATGTGTGTCCAGAACGTGAAAACTAAGTCATAATTAATAGTGAAACTTGGACCATTTTAAAAAGAAGAAAAACAGACCCACTCTTTTGCTTTCTCATAAGATTATTATTTCCCACTCACTCTTCACCAAAGCTATTTATATTGTTGATGACTATTGTTGCCCTTACCATCATCTTGGTTCTGACCATAAGTGTTAGGATAAGTCATTTACATGAAATCTAATGAATGTAAGGTGCACATTTATTCTCCATTCCACATTTTGCGTATTGATTCTTCTCCAGCATGCTGGCCCATTACCTAAATAGATAGCCATGGCATGAATGAAACTCTAACTAACATCTGAAAGGTGCACAACACCAAGTGAATTTTAAACCCAAGAACTCAGGACCAGCAATAAAGACACTTAGGGACTCAACCTCGGTTCACCAAAATGAAAGATGTTCAAAATTAGTAGTATGTGTCTGTTTCAGCAACATTGTAATTTTGAATGGACTATGCAAGGGGAAGGAACAAGGTTAGAAGGACGTGGAAGGAGAAAAGAGACTTAGCCAATACTTTGATGGCAGAAACCTGGCCAAAGGACATAGCAGTACATGATGCATTGCAATCCCTCAGTTCCAGCTAAATAGTCTACAAAGTGTAAGCAAAATTATGCTATTTCCAATGAATTCGTTCCTTGGTTTGTCCTTTCCTGGGAACTCTTCTAAGAGCAGAGCTAAAATCACCAGTGTACCTGGCTACTAAGTTAGTATCATCTGTTTTCACTTGTGGGTTGGAAAGGACCTTGCAGTTCAGTTAATGACCGGTGACTAATTAACTATTACCTGAGCCCCATATATTATAGGTCAACAAAAGGTCATCCATTCTATAGTTCTGCACCTCTTATAACAGGGAACCCTTAGAAATATCTTTCCTATGTTGAATCTTTCCCTTTTAAGTTTGCACACATTGGCCTAAATCTGAGCTGTTGAAGACATACAAAATAAAATAAATTTCTCATTTACACGACGACTATATGGGCTTTCCTCAAACAGCTGAAGACAGCACTCACGAGCTTCAAAATCTTTTCATTTCCTGGTCAAACAACCTCACTTCCTTCACTTGCTCTGTATATGATGTGGCTTCTTGACCTATGCTTGACAGAATAACTCTACCCTGGAAAGTAGTTCATACTCTCCGATCTAGTACCAGCTAACCAGGAGCCTTGTGCAACCCACTGCTTATTAGATAAATTGGGAAATTATCTTGGACTGGATTTCTCTGACTTCCACTTCTACTTCTGAAAAATAATTTGTAATTATGACTTTTCTTTTTTGCTGCTGGACCTTACTAGTTATACACATAAGGACACTCAACAGCATTTTGATTCTTCACTCCCTTGCCTTATACTTTTAAGCATCTACTCTGTGCCAGGCATTGTAATAGATTGGCACAAAGCTTGTAGTTGATGACAAAATATTATCCCTGCCCTCATGGAGCTGTAATTTCTGGTTAGGTCATCAACCCAGACCAATTCTCTGGCAGTTGTGGCCTCCACATCCTAGGAATAAGGAAAGACTGGTGAAAGAGGTGGCTCCTCTACAAAAGCTGTTACCCCTCCTGGTCTCAGCATGCCCATGAGCACTTGCATGTGCTGCTTGATTGCCTCACAACAATGCAGACAGAAAGTGGGAGACCATCCTCCTTTTCCAGAGTCAATGATTGAGGCAGGAAGTGGGAAGTTGACAAAAGAGTATACTGTCCGTGGGCAAAGACATTCATGAAGGGAGCCAGGCTACCTCGGAATTGAGACCCCTTCTTGAGAATTTCTTTGCACCTCATAGGTATCTCTATGTGGCCCTTGTCATTTTGTAAAGTAGTTGTTTGTTTTCATATCCAATTTCCCTGTTACACCCTAAGTCTCTTGAGGGGAATGGCTGTTTTGCTTTCATCCATATCTAGCCTGAGCATGGCACTCAGTATACATTCATGGAATGTTTCTTAAACACATGCCTCAGCTCTCATCTCTCTCTATGTAGTTTCTTGGCCAAGATCATTCATTGTTCCAAATTATCACTTCCTGTTGCCATTGTGAGAATTCAGTACAAATGCTATGCTTGTGGAGAAGCAAGCTCAGGAAATAAGAGTTTGCTTTATGGCCTCTTCATAATGCCATTTCCATACTGTAAGTAATTTGTGATTCCTGAAAATTATATCAGATTAACAATTAGAATAACATATAATATGCAATAATATTCATAGCCTTCATCTACATAGCCTCTTTGATTTTTTTTTACAAAAGCACAAATTGCAAAGATGAAATAATATATTGAAAAGATACCATATATTTTTCAAGTACTTGATGGAGTCAGTTAATGGGTTATACCCTTATTTACATCTTAAATGAACTTTAAAAAAATCAATCATGCAAGGAAGTCTTCTAGTGGATACACTTATGAATATACAATGCATTTTACATGGCACATTAAATAAAAGGATAAAGATGTTTGTTGCAACTAGCAACAAATCCTATTGATACAATTGGTGCAATGAAGTTGTCAAAATTTACCAAGAAAAAACAAATGACCTCTACATTTATCATTGCTAAAGGTTCCTGCTAATTAGCATCTAGAGATATCATGTTATAGATGCTCCTTTAAAAGCTATCAGCCCTCTAACTCTGGGTAGTGACATGGTATCTATCAAAGTCTCATGGTGCCTGCAATTCTGACAAAAAGCACTCCAAAGAACTGGCACGTACCACCATATTTGCATTTTTGCATCTCATTATGAACATAATTGCATACCAACACAGCAATTCTTCTTGACTATCTCAAAAAACATTATCAGCAACGTCTGAAATAAATGCTTAAATGTCAGCTATTGACAAGCAAGAAAAGCTGACCTTTGAAGGTTCTCATTCTTCTGAGATTTGCCCTGCTATGACTCACTCCTTAACTTTCTGTTTGTGTTTGATAACAGAGAAGGGACACAGTGGCTCTAAAAATTGTGGTTGTGTACGGTAAACTAGGAAGAAATCAAGAAATTGCAAAACTGCAACCAATTTATCATTTCCACTAATAGTCATCTGGGGTCGGTCGAATATTTGCAATGATAATTTTTAAAACCACAGAGACTTTCAAAAGAGTGGACATCAACATGGAATTTCTGCAAAATTATATAGTGCCTCCACATTAACAACTAAAATGAGTTTATCCACGATTAATGTTATGACGAAAACCCAAACAACCTTTCTCCTACCAGCATGCAACCCATTTTACACATTGTCACAAATAGAGTCTAAGTGTTCGACACGTACCAACAGCTAATCTAAAACTGCACAGAACCATTTACATCCTCTCCTCCAAGATCTCAGTTCACCAGGGTGGCCTTAGTCACATGGATCTCGTATTCTATTGTATGCCTTTATCCTGTCACCATCCCATGTTTGGAGCCACTTCAATTTGCACAGCAATTTGGTACACATTTTTCCAAAAGCACTAATCAACTTTAACTCACATTGAAATGCCATAGAAATGGCTGCCAATGTCCAGAAAATGCTAATCAATTTTGAAAATCTACATCATGGCTTGCATCCCAGATTTTCCACCCAATCCACATCAAATAGAAATGATAGAAAATTATGTTAACATGTTCAGCCGCTTGTTTGCTTGTTGTAGCTGAGGCATTGGTCATGCTTCAATGGCAAACTAACCGCCTGTTTGGAAGCTCATCCAGTTTGCACTACTTTGGATGCCTGTGTGGCAACAGTGTGAAGTGGCTGTCACACTTCACGTTCAAAGACGAGGATTTCCATATGAATCCTTTCGCCTGTTTTGCTTTTGAAGAATGTAAGGGAAGTGTTTTTCTTAGATGGAGAAATATGCATTTTTAATGCCACTAATTCTCCAAAGAACATCCCCTAGTGGAAAAACTGCTTCTTTGATAGGCATGACACATACATTTATATTTCAGACCCATTGAGTAAATCTAGATCTTACAGAAAAGAGAGAAAAGTTTAGTGCTCAAAGCCCATGTAAACAAGCTTCTTCTTGCAAAAAACAAACAAACAAAATCCCTCTCAGAATTTAGATTTGGAAGAGTCTCAGAAACCGGCTAGTTTAACCTCCCTATCATGAGGATGCCCTTCAAAGACCTCCCAGAAAGACAGTCTTTTCAATGAATAGAATTCCACCGTTGCCCAGGAAAGGAAATTTCACCAAGAGACCAATTTGTTGATTGAAAAATTAATTTCGAAACTTGAATTTTGGAAAGCAAACAAATGCCCCTTTTCTCAACAGTAATCACTTCACCGCTTGGTCTTCTTGGCCCAGGGAAAACATAGTCTCACTCAGTCTTTCACTTCTCATGAGATGTGGCTCCCAGATGCCCCCTTGCTCTCCTGGTCAGCTTTCCCTGGGCACTCCCTGCTTCATCAGTAGCACTTTTAAAACACCCAGAACTGGGGCCAGCCCGGTGGTGCAGCAGTTAGGTTTGCACATTCCTCTTCAGCGGCCCAGGGTTCACTGGTTCGGATCCCAGGTTCGGACCTACATATTGCTTGTCAAGCCATGCTGTGGTAGGCGTCCCACATATAAAGTAGAGGAAGATGGGCATGGATGTTAGCTCAGGGCCAGTCTTCCTCAGCAAAAAGAGGAGGATTGGCAGCAGATGTTAGCTCAGGGCTAATCTTCCTCAAAAAAAAAAAAATACATAAATGAAAAACAAAAAACACCCAGAACTGTCTCAGGACTAGACCTGGTACTCCCAGTGGGACCATTACTGCTGAGAATTTGGATGTTACAGTTCTATGAAAGCAGTCTGAGAACACGCTAGCACTTTTAGCGGCAGGAGTGCCCTTGTTGGTGCTTAAGAAGTCCATAATCAGTCTTACTCCTTCAACTGAAACCAGTTTGATTCACTACTTTTATGCCATACCTTCTTGGGTTATTTATGAAGCTAAAGAGTCTATAGTCTTAAGAGGTTCTGAGAGGCAAAAAGAGGGACTCTTCTTTGCCCTGGGCCTACCAAAATGCTGGCATGTCTTGATCATCATCACAGCAGCAATAACAAAATCTGACCATTATCATGTACATTCCTCAATAGCAAAGGTCTATAACACTTTATGGCTGTTTATAGGGTGTATCTCACTTAGATTTCATCATGAGCCTGTGAAGTAGGGACAATTATTATCCCCCTTTCGTAGAGGAGGAAAGTGAGATCCAGAGAAGTTAAGTAACTTGCCTAAAGCCACAGAGCTAGTAAATGGTGAGTCTGACCCCAGTGCTCTCATTAACCAGTGGTGACAATGGCCTCCCTAGCAGAAATTCAGAACCTGTTTGCGACCCTAAGCTAAATGATTTCTTTTAAGTTACATGTGTGCTTTCTTACTGGACTAGGGGAAGAATCCAACCCCTAAGATGACAGCAGTATGGAGGCTCTTAAGGATCTGCAAGCTCCACATGGTACTCTCCGTTCTGCAACGGCACCAGTGGAAAAGTGAGAGGGGTTATGGTGAGCGGAAAAGGTGCCCTTGCCATCAGTGGGAGACCACGCATGACATGCGTCTGCCTAGTTCCTTTGCATATCACAGAGCTGGCAGTCTTTAACCAGGAGCCTCTCATTGCTCCCCGAACTTGAAGGACCCATGCAGAAACACCAGAGAACCCTGCCTCCCAGATCCCAATGCTCTCCACTTCACTGTGCAGTCAGACAGTAATGGAGGTACCCAATGACCACCAAGACCTGCCGGATTTCAGAAGACTGGTATCAAGGAACAGATTTTTGTGGGCTCACATGTTTCATTCTAGGATGCCATCCAGAATTCTACTACATGGTTGTATTGTTTAATGGAGAAAATGATGGCCAGCAGGTAAAGTAGCAGAACTGAAAAGAAGCACTGCATTTAATTCCATCTAATTTATGCTGCTGTGGGTGGGAACCAAAGTTCATCTCCTAGACATTAATTAAAGCAGAAATGCAGTGAAATGTCAGTCCTCTGGCTGCAAGGGCCCTTTTCAGGGAGAAGCTGGGAAAGTAGGTCTGATATTTCCTTTCTGTCACAGGGCTCCTAATAGAAGGCAGTAAGCTTCATGGGGCCTCAGAAACTGCGCTGTCTCCCCATCAAGAGCCTTTGAGCAGAGGAGTGGACCCCAGACCGGTAGCCTGGCAGCTGTATCCATGGGAATTGCCCACCGACAGGGAATAGAAAGAACACTGTGCAGTTAAGGGCTCTGAAGTCAGTCAGTCCTGTCCATATGTTGAAGTTCCCAAGCTCTCCCCAAAAGCCATCTTTCACCCACCCACACCTTTTGCACAAACAAAAACACTGTACTCTTCTGTTTTAATGAATTATCCATTGATGAGCTTTAAAGAGAATGGGGCAAGGAAAAGCTGGCTTTAAATTAGGGGAGGTGAAAAGAAAAGAAAAAAGTTAAGCCAGAATAAGACAATCTACTTTTCCTAAATTTAGTAGATCTTGACAACTCTGGAAAAGCATGTTTGTGGGACAGTATGCAAAATTCTGAAGGAAGGGAAACTAATTCAAAGAAATAATTCTGAAGAAGCATGAAGTTTTGAGGCCAAATTCTACCTAGACCTGGAGCACAGGACCACACTTGAAGGCAATGTGAGAAAAAGAATTAATTGTTCAGCCCATATCGGGCTTTCTTACCGAAGACGTAAAATGTGGTCTACCATTTTGTTCAGGAGACAAGGGAGAAAATAGCATCTGAAAGACGAAAAGCATGAACTGTGTTTCTCTGAACATCTTTCTGCCTGGACACACGTAACCTACTCAGCAGTAATTCAGAAACATACTTTTATGGGACTCTGCCCACCTCAAGTGCTCTTTGCTACTCAAGCAAGAAAACAAAACTAGGTTTACTGTTAAATTGAGGCACTAGGTTTTGTAAGACCAGGGCTTGGCAAACTTTTTTTGTAAAGGGAGAGAGACGAAAAATTTTAGGCTTTGTGGACTACTCATTCTCTGTTTCAACTCCTCAATTCTACCTCTGTAGCACAAAAGTAGCCAGAGACAATATATGAACAAAATAGCCTGGCTGGATTCTAATAACACTTTATTAATGGACTCTGAAACTTGTGTTTCATAAAATTTTTATGTGTCACAAAATATTACTATTCTTTTGATTTTTTCAACCACTTACCAATGCAAAAAAACACTCATAACTCTTGGGCTGTGCAGAAACAAGTGGAGAGTGAGATAAGACCCATGGGCTGAAATTTGTTAACTCTGGTCTTAGGTTGTATTGAGCCAATAAAATCCTTTCCTAACTATTTTTGTAATCTGGGTTTGAACATTTAAAACTGCAGCAAGTGTGATGACAGTAAAATTTAATTTTTTTATCCTAAATATTGATACTGAATAGAGACTGTTTCTTAGAATTGGGCTGTGAGATCCAGGTGATGTTTAAATACGTGCAGTAATTATGGTCACTGTCCATCTGCTGCCTGTGACATGGCAGGCACTGTGCAAAATAATGCGTACATGTTCCTAAATCATATATGACGTACAAGATATGGCATGGTCTTACTGTGTTTTAAGTGGTAATCATGACAGGTGCAACCTTTTGGAGTTTACATAGGATTTGACATTATCTCATATAATCCAAACTACAACTCTGTGAAAGGGTGTTCTCGCACAGCTCCATTTCACAGATGAAACAGCTGAGGGACATAAAACCCAATCATTTACATAAGACCACTCAACATGTAGGTAGTGGAGCTGGAATGTGAACCCACACTGTCCTGTCCTCTCTCCTAAGGGTTCTCATCCATTCAGGTCTCCCATACTCAAGGTCAAGACCTTAATTCAATCAGTCATGACTGTGACCGAACTTAGCCTGAACTCATGTGAAGCTACTTGTGGTCTCTAATTTCACACATAGTTCATATGTTTCATTTATGAAATATTAATGTGTAGAGGCAGTTGTGTGAGGCCTGAAGCTTACACATTCTGGAAGAAACATCGTAAGTAGAGGAATACAGCTATAAAATTATTGGCATCTCACACGTAGTTAAGGGCATTTGTCAGTTGAACTGTCAAATATTTATATTTGAAGATCTGCCCCGTGCTAAACATTTTTCTAGGCACTGAGGATGCAGCAGTAAACTCGGAGATTTATGTTTTACTGGGGGGAGACAGGCAGCAAACAATAAAATAGGCAAAACATATGCTCTGTCAGATGGTGATAAGTGCTGTGGGAATAAAATAAGCAGCGAAGGGTGATTGGGAGTGCCAGAATGGGTATGGGAGTGGGACAGCAAGAGACAGTGACATGATTTTATAGAAGCGTCAGTGAGGAGGTGGTGTTTGAGGAAAGACCTGAAGGAGATGAGGGACCCAGTCATATTTCCTTCTAAGGAAAGGGAATTGTAGGCAGAAGGAACAGCAAGAGAAAAGCCCTGGAGGCCCATTTGGGGAACTTCAAGGAGACAGGGTAACAGGGATGAGTGAGCAAGGAGAAGAGGAACAGGCGATGAGGTGGGGGTGGAAGTGAGGTTTGAGAACTGGCAGGAAGATCACTCAGAGATTGGGTGCCCAATGGAAAAATTTTGAGAGAACCGTTGAAGCATTTTTAGCAAAGGAGTGGCATAATCTAATCTAATTGATAATGTAATAGGGACATTCCAGAAGCTGTGTTAAGAAGAAGTTGTAGACAGCAAGGGTAGAAATTACAGTAATTGTTTAGGGAACAATGGTGGGACTTGGATCAGGGTGGTAGCTATAAAGGTAGTGTCTCAGACAGTTCAGGCTGCTATAACAAAATATCTTAGACTGGGTGGCTTATAAACAATGCACATTTATTTCTCACAGTCCTGGAGGCCGTGAAGTTCAAGATCATGGTACTGGCATATTCAGTGTCTGATAAGAGCACTCTTCCGGACTCATATATGGGTCTCTCTGGAGTTTCTTTTAGAAGGGCATTAATCCCATTCATGAGGCTCCACCTTCATGTCCTAATCTCCTCCCAAAGTTCCCACCTCCTAATACCATCACCTTGGGGGTCAGAATTTCAAAATATGACTTTGGGGAGGGGGGATATAAACATTCAGTCTACTGCAGATGGTAAGAAGGGATCAGATTGAAGTCCAAGGCAACAAGATTTGCTGGCCATGGGATACGGAATATGAGAGGAAGAAGGAATCAGGGACGACCCCAGGGTCTTGGCCCAAGCAACAGGAAGGATGGAGTCACCGGTAACTGAGATGGGGAAGACAGTGCATGAGTAAGTTTGCAAATGGAAGATCAAGGAGTTTGTTTTTGGATATGACAAGTTTGAGTTGTCTATTAGACACCAAAGCTCAGACCTGCAGTGTGTACCATGGGTTCAGGGAGAATAGCGGAGGAAGGAAGAAAGACTAACCTTCTGTCCTAGTGCACCTTGCAGACTGGGAATGAATCCTGTACAATCTCCTTTACATCTGTTAGCATACCATTTTCTTCAACAATTTAGAAGTTTGGCCAGATCCGCTGATTTGAGTACGACACTGTTCAGAAATCATCTGCACTCCTTTGACTAAAATGTTTGACCTGATGAGATGGAGAACTTGTGCTAAATTTGGTCACTTGGAGATTAAAGATTTTCTACTATTGACACATTACAATTTTCTCCTAGGTTGCTAAACTCAGTGGTGGTCTTTTTTTCAATCTTGATATTTAAAATCTATTCAATAGCATTGAGCTCAGCTTAGCACAAGAAGTACTACATATATTGATCAAATCACCAAACCCACTTAAATACTTTGAAAGAAAAAATAGTTTTAGGATGGTGCCAGAATCCAATTCAGATAGTATATTTTTGCATTTTCTCTCCATGAAAACCATAAACTGGTGTCAGCTGTTATTAGCATGTTGCTTTGCATCTCCACGTAGATATCCACATTTTCCAAAGGAAATCTATTGCAGTGATGGTTATAATTTCCTTTCAGTCTGATGGTATTGAGATGGCAAGATCAATGTCCCCTGTTGGTCCAAATTCAAGGGATCACACTGGGTTGTCCATTCGCCTCTCATAAACTCCACATGCTCATTTGCAAAAGTACATGGAGGAAACAGACAGAGTACCTCTTCCCGCATTCTCACCTTCATGTCTCACTTTATGGAAATACATGCACACATCTCCTAATCATATTTTTCCCTTTTACTCATGTCTTTTAAATTTAATATTAAAAATTTTTTTCGGAGAACAATGATTTTGGATGAAGCTTAAGTTTCAAGAATTGCTTTTATACAAGAAGAAGACAAGAGTATAAAACATGCCAATGCGTATTAAATAGAATTGACCGCTCACTGTCTCTCTTGTCAGTTGCAAACGTAAAAATATCAGGATTTGGGATGATTACCTAGGAGAAAAGTGAGATTTTTTCTAAACATGACTGTTCCTTTGGGAAAAGAAAATAAACTCACAAAGGATATAATTTGTTAGTTGAGTTGAAGTGAATCCTCAAGTTAAAAAAAAAAAAAGTCACGATGTTTCGTTCACCTGAATTTGGGCTAGTGCTTTTTCACAGGCAGAGAAAATGCCGACTGAGAGAGGAAACAAACTGGACAATTTCCCACGCACTGACTTGGCCAGGAAGCCTCTAGCTGCAGAAGGAGCAAGTGCAGGGGAGCTGAGAACAGCAGCCCTGGCGGTGCGAGCCACGCGGTGTGCCAGCCGCCTGGGTTGAGAGTCTCAGCTTGTTGATGTGTCTTGATCGCGGCTTATGTGTGAGATACCATGTTAACGGTCCGGTTGCTCACTTTGCCCTGGCTCAAGATTTAAATAAAAACAAATTACAGGTCTTAACAGTGATAGATGGACTGCTTTTACATTTGTGTAGAGTATTTTTGCTCTAAGATTAAAGGCTTACGCATTTATCTGCATAAACTAACCCCTGGAGTAGGGTACTGCTGACATTTTCCAAGAAAAATGAATATCCTAACTTATTCCAAAGAGAAGACTTGGTATTTGTATGGCCAGAGTGACCTTTGCAAGTGCCCTTTCAGATTAGGTGCACTACATGGAAAATTGTGCTCTTACAGTACTCCATAAATCATACCTACCAATTTTCTTTAAAGGGGTATGTAAATATCAGTGTACCAGGTGGGTAAACAACGCTAACCTTGTACAAATGGCTTGAAAATTGAAGAAAAGCACCTTATTTTGCTGCTGAAATTGCTTTTGAAGCCCAACATCGGGGCTTGGTTTGTAGAATGCATGAAATGATTTGTGCACAGGGAATAGAAAATGGGCTGATGATAACCACCCTTGACACAGTTCTCGTATTTCTGAGTCCTTTCCATGATCAAAGATATCATTGCTGTATATTACTTTTCCTTGCATATCCTAAATGCATGTGCAATTTCAAGTGACGTCTTCATTATCTGCATATTTCCAAAATGGTCAGACAGCCATTTTAGCTGGCTAATATTTCTGGACAAAGTTCATGGAAGTCTACTTATTTTGATTACATAACACTTCATTTAGAAGGAAAATAGAAAAACAGTATAGGAAAAATAAAGAGATAAGCTATAGCTTTTGAAACTTCCATCTTAATACGAATAAGTATTATTTCCATGATTTAGTGAAATGTGCTAATTGAATCTCTATTTTAAAACTGGAATAGACAAATGGTAAAAATGGGTCCTGCTATTGAGACATTTTAATGGAATGTCTGTGGCATAAGATACAGCTTGTACTGCACCCAATTGACCTGAATATTTTGACACTCAGTTTTGTATGTTTTTCATGAAATAGAAATGCTTAACTTTGACACATTTGGGAGTTTGGCGCAAGACTCATAGTTGATATCATCAGAAGAACTTTACATATAGTAAAATTCACATTTCTTAATCAGACAACTTGCCAAAGGGATAAGATTTTTATGACACAGGGTTTAAGTGAATGATACTAGACATTCCTGTGTATTGTAAATAGTTAGGAAAATTCCAAAGTGATTTCAACTCATTAAATATATCTTATTCACCATTCAGTGTGCCAGTTATTTTTGAATGAACGGTTTATCTTAAAAGGGAACCATGCAAAATATTATTTCTTTACAATAATTTTCATTTTCTATTTTTCTTCCACTGAGGAAAATTACTCCTAGAATGAAGGCTTTCGTTTTCTTGCCCTTAAACAATGAAAAATGAATTTCTGTACTTTTTAAAGAAATGCATTTGTAAAAATCAAATCATACAATGGTATAAGTAACATTTGGGCATCCAAGTTGCTTTTCTAGTTCTTTCTTCTCTAGTTAGTAATAGTTGCTATGTGTCTTCCATCCCTAAGACCAAGTAAAAATGCCTAGTCAAGTCATCAGGACGTAGGTAGGAGGTACGCTGAGTAAATTGTATTACTTGCCTTAAACACATTTTCAGCTTTGGGCTCTGTTCTCCGTTTGTCCCTGTGTATGGTATTTTACAGCCCATACTTTCCCACTTTGGTTCATCGATGTCCTGTTGTTCAAACGCATAATCCTTGATACTCCTTCTGAACAATATTTCCCAAACTCCTTATTAAAAAGTGAAGGTTGAAGGCTTTTACTTCATATTTTTGAAAATGGAGATTAAAAATAGAGTGAATGTGATTTCAAAACTTGACCCTATTAATTATTTTTACCTTTCACTGTTAATGGAGTCACAAAAGTCTCAGATTTCAAAAAGAAAAATTCTTTTTGAAGGCAAAATTTCAGAGCATGAAAACTCACAACTCAGCACAGCTCTTTTGTTGAATAATATATAGACCTTGGTATTAAGCATCAAATTAAAAACAGGTAATTTATGCTCATTAGTCTACAATTTTTTAAAGTGTTTCCAAGGTAGTTGGTACTACCTTCTCCAGTCTACACCAATATATGCTACTTGCCTGGAAAAATGGTATTATTGGAAAGAAGGATGTTTTCATCAAAGGAACAGTTCTGCTCATCTGCCTTCATTGTTAGTCTGCAATCCTATGGCACCTTGCACTTCACAGAACTTTCTGCTTACACCCTCTCCCACCTTGATTCATTCAACAAATATTTATTGAGTGCTTACTCTTTTCCAGGGACTGTTCTGGGCCCTGAGTATACAGAAGTAAGCAAAACAGAATAAAACAATAATAATAAAATTCCTGCCTCAAGACTACAGAAATGATAATACTATAAAATGACATCAGCTACCTATGAGCACAGCATTATCTTAGCATATTCTCCAAGAAACGACCCTATTTTTCATGTCATCATAATTGCATCATATTTTAAAGAATGAAAAAGATCTCTTTTGTTTAAAAATTGAACATATAAAAGAATATTCAGTATTTTGCTCTTTACCATATTTCCAATTGTCTTCATTAAGAAAACATTTTTGAGACATATAATATTTATTTTTTAATTTATTTCTAAGAAAGGTTATCCATTTTTCTACAAGGGGTAGATTATATGAATCATTAATATTCACCTTTTATGATGCATTTTTATTATTAATCACAATGCTTAGCCTTGAGTATCCCATAGATTTTTTCCAACTGGCTTGTGGCAAATCAATTTCTACCATCTAGGTCTTCTACTGAACTTACAGTAGGCGTTGCACAATTCTGCAACCACTGATTTTCTGGTTTTAGTTCCATTGGCCTGGTTTCCCCTACTGCTTTGAAAAACCCTGAAAGAATGATTAATTTCTTATACTTCCATTTCCCTCAGAAGCTTCCACAATGCAGGCAGGAGGAGCCCAATAAACACATTTCCTTTCTATTAAGTTCTATGTCAGGGTCTTCTTTTTTTTTAATTACTCAATTCTAGATTCATTAAAGCTGCAGAAAGATTTTTGATAATAGGAGCTTAAAAAAGATGATAATTTTTAAAAAGAAAGGTTTTCATATTAGGGAAAAAAAACATTTCATTAGGAAGTTTTGTTAAGCAAAATGTAATATGCCCATGATATTCAAAATATACATCTTTGAATTGAAACCTTCCTACTTCCCTAATTAAATATAGAAAGTGATCCTGTATATTTCACACATTTTAAATCAACTGAGTATGGAGGTCAAAAAGATTTCTAATGTGAAGACAAATTTCAGATATATTTTTTCTAAAAAGTATGTCAACTTTTCTACCTTTCTCTTTTAAGAAGAAGAAGATCAGGTCCCAAATTTTCCAAGTTTAAGGTAGATAAAAATGTAAGTAGAAAAGACCTTTAGGTCTCATCTTATATTTTCATTTGCTTCTTCAGTTAATCTTACAAATACAGCACAGGTAAGGGGGCTAGACCTAACATGGAATAAAAATAGATAAAAATGTCCCAGTTCCACTGACATTTGGGGGTGACATTTATACATATGTTTTAAAAATGAGCATGCTGCGATCTACGAGTCCATGTGAAATCGTAAAGCCACCACATTCATTATTAGTTCCCTATATTTGTTAGTCCAGATTCTCTCTTTTTGGACACTTCCTTTAAATGGACCACTCATGTGATATCTTGTGCTACTTGGAGAACTGAAAAAAGTGGTAGAGGCCACGTTCTGCACATCCGCAGTTGTTCTTAGGTAAAATTTAGAAAAGAACTGTATCTTCAATCTCCCTTTCACAGCCCTTTTCCCTGCAAACCATGTCTTACTTCCCCGTTTCCTTTCACCCCCAAGGCCATCTATTGCCATCATTCTACCTGCTGGTCTTCCTGATCCCTCTACTATGAAACCTCAGCCTGGCTTATCTACCCTGAAAATATCGCATGTTCCCAGTTGTTTCTTTTTATTGTCTTCCTAAACAAAATTTACTTGTCCTGGGTCCCATTTCCTCCCTTCTCTTCATTAGCTTGCTGGCATACATAGCTACTTAGTTAAAGATTCATTTACACAAAGCTCTTAATGGCGGATAATGATTTAGTGGGTTACCTCTCCCAGAGTAACTAAATTTAAGCAGGTAGTTGTTAGTTTTAATGACAGGTTTTTCAGGTCTTTCTCTAAACCAGGGCTTGGGAAATTTTTTCTGTAAAAGGCCAGGTCATAAATATCTTAGATTTTGCAGGTTATATGGTCACTGTTGCTCAACTCTGCCATTTTAGCTCAAAAGCAGCCAAGCTATTAATAAAAAAAATAGGCAGGCTGTGTTTCCATAAGACTTTATTTACAAAAACAAGAGGTGGGCTGGAATTAGCCTGGAGGCCGTAGTTTGCCAACAATCTCTAGATTATTCAAATAATTGGGGGAGGTTGGGAGGGGAGAGGACACAGAGGCCTTTCAACCCCCATAAATCCATACCACATAGCTAATTACACTCACTGAAAAGTCTTCCTTGAATAAGTGAGATGCTAATGGATCCAGCCAGTTTCTAGCAGCAATTAAGTTATATTGAAAGTATTAAATGTCCAGTGTCCCTATGTAATTTTCCTCCTACCTCCTGTTCTTTTTTTTTAGTGAGGAAGATTGGCCCAGAGTTAACATCTGTTGCCAGTCCTCCTCTATGTTGTCTGTAGGATGCCAGCACGGCATAGCTTGATAAGAGGTGTGTAGGTCCATGCCCAAGATCCGAACCCATGAACCCCAGGCCGCTGAAGCAAAGTGTACAAACTTAACCACTACGCTACCGGGCCAGCCTCTCTCTCTCTCTCTCTCTTTTTTATTTTAATGGAACTGAGCCATAGAAGCAGTGTTTCTTTCATGAGCAGACATGCTTCCTTTCATTGTTTCATTGAAGAAAGTCTATCAAGCTTCTCTCTTTGCCTTGGTCATTAGGAAACTCACAAAAAAGTTTTGAGCGCTATTGCTGTAGTTTTCCTCAGCCTTGATAAAACTTTCTCTTCTTCTTCCCGTTTGATCTGACATTTTTTCCTTAATTTGTTGTTAATGATGTATTGCTATCATATTATAGTCACTGAAGTCAGTTCTAATTCTTTTGGGAAGGAGTGAGAAGTAAAATATAGACTGAAGAGAAGTACATGAGAGATATTTGGAAGAAAGAACGGGACTTTTGCTGATGAAACTAGAGCCACTTCGTAAACCATGTCAGGCAAACATATGCTTCAGATGAGCATGTTTGACCATATTGCAGGGTTGAAAACATTTCCCTACAATTGCACCGACAGACAAAACAGTCTGCTAGTCCAGACACCTTATGGAAGGTGTATCACATTCTATGTTTGTAAGTGACCTAACTCTGACCGATCAGCCATCACATTTGACCTCCACGAAGCAAGGTGACTGGCAGGGGTGGGGCTCTTCCTCCATCCTGGAAGCTGCTTTGAAGGTCTGTAGCTTGGGGGCACAGGCTTGCTGCTTCCTGGGATCATTAAAATAAACTCTGAGGATCTTCTGATGGCAGCCAATGAGTTGGGATGAGAGAAGTGGAGCAGGGCAAGGGGGATAAGAACAGCAGGAACCACTGCTGAGCTGTCTGAATAATGCCCTTAACATGGAGCTAGGCTAGCCCCTTCTACCTTATCTCAAAGACCAGAAGGAAGCATGGCAAGCTGGGAAAGGCAGTGGACCAGCAGCTAGAAGATTTGTATGTAGCCTGGCCTCTGTCCATAACATGTTCATTGATTCAACCATTGTGAAATCAAGGGTGATTTAAAACCTTAACCAAAGCATCCTGCCCCACCACACACACAAAAACACTCAGCAGTAGAGGAATATTTCTCAAATGAGTGGATGAATCTCACCTCCCTTCCCTCTCTATTCCTGCATCCTTCTCCTCTCACGCCCTAGTTACACAGCTGAGCTAACCTGTGATCAACTCTTTTGCATGGTATTGCAGTGTAAAGTCTCTCCTTAGGTAAGTACAACTACACTGGGGGAAAATTGTGGATAAAAATATGAATAGCGTTTACAAATATATATATAGAGAGAGAGAGCCAGCCCTGGTGGTCTAGTGGTTAAAATTCAGCACTCTCACTTCCACGGCCCAGGTTTGTATCTGGTCAGGGAACCACACCACCTACCTGTTAGTTGTCATACTGTGGTGGCTGCATGTTGCTGCAATGCTGAAAGCTATGCCACCAGTATTTCAAATATCAAGTGGGTCATTCATGGTGGACAGGTTTCAGCGGAGCTTCCAGACCAAGACACACTAGGAAGAAGGACCAAAAACATTGGCCATGAAAACCCTATAAATGGCAGTGGAGCATCGTCTGATATAGCGCCAGAAGGGGAGAGGATGGAGCAAGAAAGAATGGTCAGGGTTCCACTCTGCTGTACACAGGGTCTCCAGGAGTCAGAATTGACTCAATGACACTAACAACAGATAGATAGATAGATAGATAGATAGATAGATAGATAGATAGATTTACTAATACATATACATAAATGCTTGTTTAAATATTTAGCAGTTGGACTCAATTAGGCACTTTTTACAAACAAATAAGTGGCTGATGGCCTTAACTTCCAACATCTCCGAATTACTCCAGGTAAATGTTTTTAGGACCTCAGACCTGCATTTTTGTAATGACTTGTGTTCCATCTCAAAACCCTTCTTTTACAAACCAGGCAAATCCATGTAGAAGTTTTGTGGTCCCAAAGACTCTCTTGCTCAGCGACGGACAGGCTGTGAAGCACTTCAGAGAAGTGAGTAAACTCCAGGGGTGATGAGGCAATAAGCAGACCTCCTAGAGACCCTTAGTGTCACCAAGACCTGGCTTTAATACCCAGGATCAACTTCAAACCCACAGTGACAATTGTCGGTCTATGTCTTGCCCGGCAGCAGCACTCCCAGCAGTCAAGTGGAGGAAATGTCAAGACTTTGCATGAAACCCAGGATCTCTAAAACAGGTGGCAAAGACCATATCATCCTAACTCTGTTGTTTGTTATTTTAATATGGTGCAGATGAATCAACCCACAGTTGAGCAAATAGCCCAGACCGCATTACTGTGAATAAACGCACAGTTTCCATGTGGCTTTGAAAATGTGAATGTTACAGCATGAAAATACGTCTCAGTTTTTTCAATCCCTAATGGTCAGAGGACCCCAGGCTAAAAACCATGAACTAATGCAGAGCTCTTCATTATGATGTACCTTGTGATGAAGTGAATATCATTGACCAGAGTTTTTTCAAGGGAACGAAGAAGAGGAAGAGGAAGCTAGCGGAGCGTGGTCAGGTGCTGTACTGACAGTACAGTTCTAATGTGGCATTGTGTTGTCAGGCTTGGCTGATCCTCGCATCAAAAGAGCCATCAATCTTCCCCAGATCTATACAGATCCGTCCTGGGTCAGAAGAATAATCAATAACCCTTAGTTCTCACTTCACAAAAACAAAGGAGCTGTTGGATTGTTTACCTTTCAGATTGTGTCTTGATTAGGGATCATTAGTGGCCATTGTGGAACGAAACTCTCTGTGTATCGCTAACTCAGTCAGGTTTACATTTCAGGACGCTGCACGTCACACAGAGGCAGACCCACACATCATGTTCAGAGGGATTCAGGGTGCAAGGGGCACACACGCCAGGGCTGGGATGGCGGGACGTAATGAAAAAGCTATCGAGGATTAGAGATGAAGGGATATTAGAGATAATTTAGCACAAACCCCACATTTTACAGATAAAGAAATTGGGGCTCCGCAAGGGCATTAACCTGCTCAAGGTCACTTAGCTGGATAAAGACAGTCTGAGTTAGAGATGATACACCTGCCACGTGTGTATTTATTTCTTGCCTGCTACAGACATTAGTTAGGGTTTATTACTATGTGTTGGAGTTTTGTATATTCCCAGCCAGTTTTGTTTTCTAAGGACTCAGTAAGTTGTAGTGGAAATACGTAAGATTTGGAATCAGACAGGCTTGAGTTCAAAGCCTGGTCTGCCATACAAGCTGAATAACCTTTACAGAGTTAGGCACTTCCAAGAGCCTGTTTCCTCATTCCGATCCTGAAGATAATATCTGCATCTTAAGGCTGTTGTAAGAATTATGTAGAGATAATATACATAAAATTGTCCAGCATGATACATGGCACATGGTAGGTGTTTGACCAATATTTGCTTCCTACACTCTCTTTTCCTTTCCTCAACTGTAATACAAACTGGTTCAAGCTATTTGGGGACAACTTGTCCCTCTCTTCCACAGCTACTCCTGAAACGTGAATAACGGAATTTCTGTCTGGAACATAGGTAGGTAGAGAGATAGATAAATAGATGCATATATGTGCAAAATTGAATAGCTTATACCTATAAATAAATGCTTGCATATATATTATGCTTGATCAATATATCCATATATGCAAATAGGGTTTGGTCACCAACAGAACAATGGTAAAATTAAGTACTAAGATGTAAACTTTATCAACATTTCAATATAAACTAGGAGAAGCACCCCAAATTATCTCAGATAATAAAATAGATGCAACCACCATTAGGAACAAAACTACAACAATAATAACTGCTCTAATATAGCAGAATTGCACTGAGTCAAAATCCATAAAAAAGTAATCTTCTTTCAAGTAACATTCGTGATTATTTTTTTTAACCAAAGAATGGTATGATAGCTAGCTTGCATCTTGAAACAGGAATCTTCAGGCTATTCCAAATAGTTCAACTGGACAAGTGTCCACAACACTGAGACCGGTGAACTGAAGTGGCTGGCGGTCTGGAATCAGCTCAAGCAGGTTTATCTTTTCAGTTTTCAGTTGAGTTTCGTTTTCCTGTGTCACGTTGCCTCTGGTGGGGAGACAGTAGGGTCAGTCAATCAACAGAGAATGAGAGGAGGCCCAAGCAGGCCTGTGATGATACACATGACACAACGCCCTGGTCAGTGACCCCAGGAGCTTTCTCTCCACCTCCCGCCTGGAATCACTGTAAACGGCTTTTGCACTTACACTCCTAACCTCAAAAAAATGTCTCCAGGCTGCATATACTTCTCCTGGTCTCAACCCACCCATTAGCATCTGCTTGTCCAGGTTTCTCCCCCACTAAGTCACTTATACCCAGATTTTCAGATCTCTGGCTGACAATTTAACTGGACAGTCAACTTAGCTTTGATTTCATTTTCTCCATAAAACACTACCTTTGTATGGCTTCAGTCAGCAATCCCAGGAGGCTTCCCTCCTTTATTTGGGTCAGGCCCAGAATACATTGTGTAGAATCTACTTTGAATGAAAGCCCACCTACCGGAGTTTCTAGTGTTCTTTCTTACCGTTCCCCCATGTGCTGTATTTCAAGGGCAACATCTCCTTTAGAGCTGAGTTAATTTAGGTTCTACGTGTCCTGCCAGCATTGAGACACAAAGAGGATTAACGGTATCACTGTTTAAAAGTGATGGAGAAGAGAATCTAGCCCTAAATGATGAAAAAACATGCGACTAAGAGTAGAAGTTCTCGCACATTCATCTCCTACTACTTTTCTAGGGGATTCTGCCAGTCATCCTCACAGCAAGCCAGCAAGGATGGAAACATCATCCCCACTTTACAGATGATGAGGCTGAGTGCTCACGCCTAAGTCACACAGCTAGGAAGTGGTGGGCATGAGATTTGAAACCAGCTCTAATTGGCTGCAAAGCCTGGACCACTACACCGTTCAGCCTCTTCTGCTAAAGGCAGCTAAGTTTGAAGAGAAATTCTGGGACATTGAGGAGGATGGTTGGGCTGGGCAGTTCTGAAGAGCAGGGAATTTTAGTCTGGGTGGTGTGAGGATTGAGGGCCTAGAGAAGAAAGCATGAAAAGGAGCAGGACTCAGAGTGATAGCGCTCCTGCTTTGATCTCCTACAACTTTTCACGGGTATTCTGCCAGAAGCAGCATTAGCTTTGTTCCCTGTGATGACAAGGACAAAACAGGGTGAAAGGCTGAAATAGACAAAAAGCACATAAGAATCTTGAAAGAGCTTCCTAACAAGTAAAACTGGGCAAAAGGTGGCCAGGAGGAGCTGGTGAGCTCCTTATCACAACGTATATTTTAAGCAGAGGCTTCAAAAACCATTTAGTGATATTATTAGAACACAACGGAACACCTAAATGATCACTAATGTTACTGAGTGCTTATGACGAGCCAGGTATTCTTCTGGGCACTTTTCACATATCATCTCAATTAATCTTCCCAACGACATCCAAAGCTGGGTACTACCCCATTTTAAAGATGAGAAAACTGATGGTTGCGGTAGGTAAGTAAGTTGCTAAGGTTATGCAGCTAGTTGAGAAGAGCTGGGATTTGAGCCCAAGTAGTCAGGCTTCAGAAGCCATGCCTTTATCCGAGAGACTTCAGAAGCCCCTGCTAACTTTGAGATTATATGAAAACCTCCCTCTTTCAAGATTAGAGGTAATAACTTCTCCATCTCCCCACGCTCACAAATATTTCCCATTTATCGTCAAATAGTGATACTATGGTCTTATTTATTTACCACGTCAATGAATAACACATTAAAATGAACAATACCTCAGAATAATGATCAGCGTCCATTAAAAAAGAACAAATTAAAGCTAGACGACACATCTTTACCAACACCTCCGCAATGCACATGACAGGTCTCTGATACTTAAGGACATAGTCAAAGAAAATGGCACTTTGAACTATAAATTTATTTGTACAGAAGTAGCGAAGCATCGTATGCCCTTGCATCTATCTTGCAGGAGAGTCAGAAGCTGGTTTTGACAGCTAGTTCTAATAATAAAAAGGTTTTAAATGTAAGGTATAACAGCATTCCAATCAGTGCCTAATCAGGGTTATGCTTTTCAAATTATATTGTGTCTGCTTTCACCTCCTGCCTATTATCTGCAATAAAAACAGAAGTGCTTAAGAAAATCCTTGATCTGTGCACATATATTTTTAATATTAATATGTCAGGCCAGTGGCAATAAGGATATTAAAGAAATGACGGAATTCTCCCCCAGCTGGACATGTTAATTGAGAAGCCAAGTTTTGGAGGCAAAGTTCACATTTGTGCAGATGGCGGGACAATGCCGGTGTCAGCGCAGGTCAGTGTCAGCCCCAGTCCCGACTCTAATGGCTCAAATCTCTGCTTTCTCCACGTCAGCTGGTCCCCCTGGGCTGTATAGGTTGGGGAAGTCTGTCTCTCCATTTCTTCTGCCCTTGACTCTGGGGTAGTAATTTCTCTTGAGATGTCAATGTCCTTTCTTAAAAAAAGAAAAGAAAAAAGCAAGGGGGAGAAAAAAATGTTTACTCTTTCTGGTTGGAAGAAATAGAAGTTACAGCTTACTCTGCCCTTCCCCCCAAGCCCCTATCAAAAATGAATAGAGTCACCCTCTTATTCGGGGAGTGGAGAATGTTATAATCTTCTCAAAGCAAGAAGTTGAGCTCTTAGGGACTCAAGATAGTGACTGGCCCAATCCATATTTACTTTTTTATCTGGTTAATTTTCAATTTATCCCCATTTGTTGCCAATTTTCCACCTACCACTTATTGCCTTTAATGTGATTTATGTATTGCTAGCCACCCTTCAGATACAGTAGTATGGTACGAGCAGTCTTTAATAGTTTGTTTCCTAAGTGATGTAATTATTTATTATCTCTAATTAAAATTCAGAGTTTGGCTTTCAGCATGAGTCTAGATGCGAAGCCGGCTTTAATGAAAAGAGCAACTGTGAGCTCGAAATTTCTTTATGAAGGAGATAACTTATGTAATCACTGGTAACCTTTTTCAAGAATATTATCTCACTATTTATAAAACAATGCCTTCTTTACTTTAGAGAAATTTTCATTTGCATATGAAAAAGACGTATTTATTGATGCTTTTGACTGATGCACATTTTTCATTCAGGAATGCTCTTTTCAAATCATTATATACCATTGAATTTTTCTTTGAAAATTCAAAGCCACAGTCCTTTAAATGATGTTCATATATATGTCCGTTCACGCATATACATGAGTAGCCATCAAGAAAGCTTTCAATTATTGGTTTCTTTTAACAATTTCTAGTTTGAAAATTCAGAACCCTTTATGCTGCTGAAGCCACTTGTAATAAGCAATGATTCCCTATATTTTTTCTCCCCTCCATAAGCATGGACCTAAAATCCTTTTCTTTCAGAAAAGAGATTGTGTTTGTGTTGAACCATGATGAATTCTAGCTAAAGATATTTTAGGTGCCTACTATAATATCAGTAGCAGACACTTTTATTTTATTCACAACTTTTTTAAAGTAGCTTGAGTTATTTCGCTAAGAAACATATTTGAGGAAAAGTGGCTCCACAATATAATATTGATGCAGAAATTTGCTTATGAAATTTTTCTCGTGGAGGCCAGAGCAGGTTGAAGTATAAGTGTTTTTAAGCTTTGGCCGTGTAACTCATCATGTCCCTCCTCAGGCTCTTGGTTTTGCCAGACCATCAGTTTATAATGAGTCACTATGATGAAACAGACACCGTGGTTTAACCACCGCCTACAACAAAGGGAACTGAATGGATCAATGACTTTTTCGTCCCTATTCTCCCCTTGCTCAAGCCTCCAATCATTTCCATATCAGTTCTAAGATCTATTTTTTTAATTGGAAATTTAGGGCCTGTTGGTTGAGTATATGAAATAAAGTAAGCAAGTTGAAACTTTATTCCCAGAGTTATCTTAAAATTTATCAGAAAACCATTCCTTACTGTGCCATCTAATCACACCCATGTGCATTCTCTTTTTAATTAAGCAAGTTAACTTATTTGGCATTTATGTTTTATGCATGAGAACTCTCAGCTTTCAGATTACTTCATTCTTAGGCCATGTAATTCAGAAGCAAAAAGATCCATATAAACATCTTTATCCTGGTTGTGGTAGACAATATCATTGCCAGAAGAGGACGCATATGCATGCCCAAAGGATATGTCCAAATTAATCAAGATCAAGATTTTGCATCTCCATGACTTTTTGGTCAAGGCAATCATGATGTTTCATTAGGAGAAGGACTTTTAATTAAATTTCTTCTATCGACCCAGATACCAAAACAATAAGGAAAGATACTTGTCATACGTGATTTACATTGGGTAAGAAAAATTCATTTTTATAATTTATGTACACTTCCATTGTTATTTTACTTATTCATATATATTTTAGATGTCGGCTGAGTGCCCAACACTATGCTAAGTGCTTGGGGAAAGTGAAGATGAGTAAGGCTCAGTTTTAGGTCTCAGGAAGTTAGAGAAGGAGCTGACATATACTCAGTTGAATCTATTGCAATGTAAAACAAGGTTTCACGGCAGAGGTAGAAACCAAGTTGCTGGCCTTCTCTATGGACTTATTTATTACTTGGGTTTTAAGGCAGTTTGCATAGTGGTCAGGAAAAAGCTTCTTCGGTCAGATTGCCTCAATTTAAATCTGAACTTTGCCAGTTACTAGCTGTGTGACTTCTGTGTCAGCTTCCTCATCTGTAAAATGGAGATGCAAATAGTTCCCAGCTCGCCTTGTCTAGCCAAGGAGTAATGAGTCTGAATTAGAGGGGTGCCATGAGAATGACAAAGGGAACCTCTGAATAACACCAAGAAGATGGAGTAGAGACAGGTGAGACACCCAAGACTCTAAATTGTGGCTTCACTTCATGACACATATTAACTCAGAAGAAAATGACAAACTCTGCCCAAATCAAAGAGGAAATAGGACAAAATAGATTCCAATATATTGGTAAAAACACTACCAATTTTAATTTAGAGAAAAAAATCTGGATTTGATGTAGTATGATTCTGCAGTCCTATTAATTATTTCATTCAAAGATGTGAACACTATACTACACAGAAAAAAGTTGCAAATATGTGATGAAGTATGACTTTTCTTCTATACATTACATAATTCCATTCTGGTGTTGAAGATCTGGGTGCTCTCAGTTGGTGCTCTCTGGGAATAGAAGAAGGCATATTCACTTTCTAAAACAGAACTGGAAACTAATGAAAGGTTTCTAAGTAGGGAATAAAAATCATGTTTCATAAACACATAATTTATTTCTAAAATATTTGGGTAAGCAACAGTTGAGTCTTAACCATTCGGTTTAATTTATTTTTTAATTTTTAAATTTTATTTTGATTTATAATAACAGGCTCTAACAATTTACACTAGACTGATGAAGACTAGAAAATATCTCTGTTTTCAATAATACTTTACTCTGCATAGTGAAAGAAACCCTCAGTCTTTCGTAGAAACTTTTGTTAGTGTGGTTTCATATTTAGGACGATAATATATCGGGTGAAGTTGTTTTTACAAAATATCAGTGGAACAATTCAGGGCAACTCAAAGTGCTCTGCTTCTTTTTATCTTTAACTATTCAGAGTCGTTTTCAACACAAAATTCCCCCCTCCTTCCCTCAAAGCACAAAATTCGTCTCAGCTGACCTCACCATGTATTTTTTTATCTAGTCTTAAATGACTCCTGATTCCTTTGTTAAACACTAATGTATTTTGCATTACTGTCAATGGTAAATCTAAGGTTTTGTAAAACTAATTTTAGGATTAGTCTCTTTCAGTAATAGGGAATAAATATTGCTGCCCTATTGTCAGGCTTAACGCAAATACTAACAGAAGCCTTAGTGTATCCACTGACAATTCATTAATACTCCAGTCAGCTTGATTAACATTGATTCACCATATACACGGGTTGTTACAGAATCCATGTTGTATGTGGTCAGTAATAATATAATTACTTACTCTAAGCATGTCCGCAGACCTGCTCTACATTTCATTATTGTTGCCATAGCTTATTCACATGAAATTATGAGAGATCTTCAAGTCCACAGTCTTTGACCACAGATCCAAGCAGGTGTTTGCTTAGTATTTTGGTCAAAGATCAGTGTGTTAAAGGTTAGGCCAGGGAGAGTGAGAATAGAGGGGTCATCGCACTTGCAGGAGGGGGGTGAGACTTGATCTTCTCGGGTCTGGAACGGTCGAACCCCAAGGTCACCCATTAGTGATCCTGCCTTTAAGGACTGTGAGATGTCAACAATAAATTCACCATGCCAGAACCTTTAACCCTCTTAATGCTGTGAACACCGGGAGCCAAGGCCAAAACCCAGAAGGAAAGGACCCGGGGAGAGTTATTCACACAATTGTCTGAGGAATGTGGCATTTATGTCCTTTAGGCTTGCCTCTGTTAGAACAGACAGCTAAGATAAAATGGGAATGTTTTTTGATGTCCAAACTTTCTGTGCAAACAATACATCCATGCACGGGATGTAGACATTAAATAAATATGGTGCAAATAGCATTGTTCAATTGTCACAAGTGTATCCAAGTAACAGAGAGTCTTAATGTAAGATTCATCCCCCCTCCATGACATTTAGAAATAATCAATCCATTAAAGATAATGAGATTAACATGAGACATTAGAAAATTTCTTTCCTAGTAACAGCAAGATTAATATAGGAAAGACTACAAATTTTAAGAAAGCCTAATGCTTGGATCTCAAACATAATTTTGCTTAACATACCAATCACTCTACCAGGTAGTCAACTCCAAATTTATTGTCAAGACTTAAATAACATGGACAAAGACAGCTTACTCCATGCTGCCACTAACATTATTAAAGGGAATATGGGAGCTTCCCCCCAGTGGTCTCTTATGTCATAAATTGAAGCATTCTGGGAGCAATGATCCTCACTAAATATTTTGTATGTGTGCTATAATCATTTCTGAAATCCAGTCATATATCAAAAATGTCACCAAATGCTTTTCAAAGTCAATCCCCTCCCAACAGATATCTATAGTGGATTGGCTTAGATTTAAACCAGCTATGAACATGCTGATGCTTCTGATTCAATTTTTTAAACCCTTGAAGTGGTTACTCCATTCCTCAAATAGAGATTTAAGCTCAACCTACTGTTGGGAAGCAGGTTTTTGTCAGCATTCCCCTAGCAAGTCTGTGGGACTGAGAAAAATAAGAAAAATCACTCACCATATACAGAGCTAGAACCACATTGTAGTCCTGGAAGCAGCATCCTACAAAGAGGCAGAACTAGACCAAGAAATATGTGACTCTTCTACAGCCAACAGATATTTTGTAGGTGGATTTGTTTGGTAGTAAATTCACTGGTTTTGAAACCTGTTGCACTTCTGATGGGCAATGTTGCTATTCTTATTCCCACCTCTGAGTTATGGACCACCTGGTTTTCCTGTGGTCCAAGGATTCATCAAGTGGAACATTTTTCTCGGACAAGTGTCCCAGGTTAGATGAAAAATTACATGGTCATTCTACCGAGAGATACGTTTGAGTAGTCACAGTGTGAAGGCAGTGACATACATGCTAGGTGCTGAGCGGCTCTGTTCAAAGGACTAAGAGTCTACCCTGGACCAAAGGAATTTGTATATACAGTGGGTGGGAGAGACAGAGGAGAATGTTTCAGGTGCAAAATGCCATGAGAGCAGAGAGGAAAAAGAAATTAATCCCAATTAGGGGAAATTACAAAAGAGCTGAAGCAGTAAAATAAAACTGGGATGTGGAAGAAACAGCACTGATTGTCCTGGAACATGAGGCACGTGAGGAAAAAGAAAGACCAGGACAGGAGGGCTGGGGCATGTGGTGGGGACTTTGAACACGGATTAAGGAATTTAAACTTAGTCCATGAGTGACTAGGAGTCTGAGAGATTTTCAGCAGGGAAATTTCATAATCAAATATCTATTTCAGGAAGATATCTCTTCCCAGAACATATATAGCAGGAGGAAATAGTAGAGAATGGTTTGGAGGCTACTGCTACAGACCAGGGTGAGAAGAGAAACATCTTAATTTAGAAGCTTTTCCATACCAAGTCAAATATGCACTTTCATTCAATCTTCAGAACAACTTTATGAGGCAGGCATTATTATTATTGTTGTTGTTGGTATTCTTTCACAAATGAAGAGCGAGCGTTAAGGAGGTTACGTTAGTTGCCTGGGTTCGCAGGCAACCGGTACAGAGCGTGAATTTGAACCCAATTCTGCTGACTCCAAAACCCTTGCTCACTCTAGTACAGCACCAAACTGTCTCTGGAGAAGAGAGGCAAACTTCGAACTAGCATGCATTTTCAGGTATCCAAATAGAATTCCTGTTTTGGTATTTCAGGAAAACACTGCATAGCACTTTAGTTTTATAGTCTATCAAATTTAACAGGACAACTTTCTGATTTTCTTCAGAAGAAATAAAGTTTACCTAAAGATTTGCAAGGAGACTTCAGAAAAATAGTTACGCGCAGTTGCTAGATTTTCGGAGTCACATGAATCCGACGTGCTTCTCAACAATATTTCACAAGTCTCTGGCGTCTACAAGACATCTGGTGAGTCCAAGAGACCAAACGAACTAAAAGCGCCGGGATGAGGTATAAAATCCCAGTCCTCAAAAGCTCCCCAAAATGACAACTTCTGCACTCAATAAATTCCTTCTTTCTTGCCTTCCTCTCCATTACATGAGTCAAACAAAAAACTAGCAAAATTTAAAATCAATAACAACAAAAATCAATGTATCTGAGACGGCAAGCTCGACAAGGAAAAAACAAACAAACAAAAAAACCCTTTTATCTAAGTGGATTTAGAGCCATTTTGAAAGCCTAATGAACTAACAAACAATGCTTCTCCAAGAAAACTGTGAGGCATTAATTTCCACAAATCTGTGTCTAGGGGTATAGAGAGAAAAGAAGAAAGAGAAAGACGCTTTGACCCTTTGCGAAAATATTGATAGACATTCCAAAAAAGACCCAGAATTGTGATCAATTAAAGCCCAACTCCTGGTGAGGTTTGAGAATATTTAGTGCATCTTCCAAACGGGCTGCCCCTTCTCAGGCATACTGTGAAAGATGCTGAGTGCACCTGTTTATTTTGCTCTCATTACACAAGAGTATATTTTGGGTTGGAATCATTAGTTCCAACAAATGAAATCCCTGTCTTTATTCAAGTAAACATAAGAAATGTTTAAATGATTCTTCAAAATCAGAGCATGCACCAAAGACAACAAAATTATGACAACAAATTATGTAAACTTTTTTTAAATCTCAAATTATATTTCTCCCTGAAACTAGAACACCTACAATATGTTTCCATTTTGGTAATTTGTGTATTGTTGGAATTTTTCCCCCAGCTTCAAACATCCTTTGAAAATAACACACTTTTTTCTAAAAATAAGAAATGGTTCTAAAACGATAGAGGAAAAATATGCTCGTCTAACCATATTTTTTTTAGAGAAAAAAACCAAGCTGCTTTAAAAACTGAAAGACAAAGAAAGTATATTTCACTATAAATTATTCATTGCACTCATTTTGGATCAATATTTATAGATATTCACATGCTTTTTATAAAGCTTGGGAGATTCTTTTAAATGTCATAATTTCCTCCTCAAAGCCAACGTCAGAAGCACAGCTTAGTACTGGCAATAAATGAGCGCCACTTGAGGCACATGCCCTATTTTCTCCATCCTTTAGCATCAGGGCAGCTTGAAACACTGTGGATTTCTGCCACTCCAAAACACCTCATTACTGACCTACTACGTTCTGCCAAGTGGCTGAATTTTATAGGAATAAACAGAGAAACTGGTCGCCCTAACCCCCTGAATAAGAACAGAAATGCAGCCACTCAGGATCATGGTTCTAAATAGCAGAATTTGGAGTAAGTAGAATTTGCATTCAATCCCATGAACCCACAGTAAGTGAGCAATGAAGGTTCCTAGAAAGCCTGGTTGCGGGGGGCCCTGCTTACACTTCACAGCTTTCTGGAGAACCATTTCCTGCCTTTGGTTTGCTGGGGACAAGTCTGAAGAAGAGGTTTAGAAGAGAGAGGGGGTCAAATCAGAGAATGCCCTGCCAATATCAAATATCATCTGCGTCACTCCTTTCATGCTCCCAAAAGCTCAGATTTCCCTACTGTGAAAAGATCAGCAACTACAGGGCTCTCTTCTTAGGCCGTTTGCCAGGAGCATTGCTGCAGTGACAGAAAAACGGTTTTCAAAAGCTGCCACAATTAATTCACCTATCTTCTTTAGGAACCAAAAAAATTTCCTCCTTGCACCATCAGAAAAACATTGTTTTTGTATCTTCCTCATTTTTTGTTTTTGATTACCTGCCCTTCCTAAGGCAAAGGAATGGGAAAGCAAAAGAATTTTGGAAATTCTAAGCATAGTAAAAAGTCAAAGAAATTATCACCGTTATTCTTACTGACTGCACAAACAATTTTCTTTTCTGTTACGTTGAAGAGATGGGGCCAATGAAATTGTATAATTGTTAATGGTTTTGTAGGAACCAAAAATAAAGTCTAAATCTGAAAATGTAGGAGGTAGTGCAGCCAGGTACCCTCATCTGGGTCTTGCAATTCTTGCTTGTCCTGTGTCACAAATGGGTGCTCCCAAAACAATGGTTGGACTTCCAAAGGGCAGCAGAATTCAGCAACAAGGCCAGTGTTTACATTGAATGCCACCGTGAAAAGCTCTTGCACCCTTTATTCTTGATCTTAAAATAATCACTTCATTCAAATGGCTCTTTTCAATAAACGCATTGCCTTCCAAGCAGTAACAGCAATTCAGTCACTGACTTTACTAGCATTTGTAATCTGGAATTTTTTTTAACGATTTTAGCTGCAGTATGCTTTGGTAATCTTCAGGTTGAAGGGTGTTACATCACTGTGAGAAATCACTAATGCCAAATAATAAGTTTAGACAGAAAGCACTATATGCAAACCTTGATACATATCAAAAGAGTTACAAAAGCCCTTCTAGAAAATGATTGATGGTAATCTGAGCACGATTTTTCTTGAGCAGGGTACAGGCCACACTTTAGTGAATAAGGAACAAAGTATTTCCGTTGTATTTATTATTCCAATATACAGACCCATCCCAAATTTCAGCTGTTTTTTTCCTCTTTCTCAATCAAAACCACACCAACTCGGGGCCAATGCCAATACACACACTTCCTATCTTTGTTTGAGGCTCCCTGCATCTCCAGAGAGCACTGATGTAGTCCAGCATCTTGCTTGAAGCCTGCAGCCGTTTCCTCAGAGTCTTCCTTACAAGACTCCAATGCTTCAGTGACTTTCTGCATCAGCAGTTCCATCTTTGGGGCACGAAGATTGATTTTCTTTCTTCCTACAAGGGAAAAGTCCAGAGTGTGTGCCCCCCGCCTCCTACCCAGAGGGACAGACAATACAACCACCAGGATCAACTTGAAAAACTCGTCCAGGGGGAGCCTTCCCACCACCTCTGTGCTTCTTACTAGGTTAAGCGCTCCATATATCAATGAAGGCGAGCCCCGCTAACCCGAGTGCCCACAACAGCTGCGTGCCGTAGTTATCTGTTTCTGAATTTTTGTAACCCTCCATGGCTCCTGCACAGAAAGTCTGCACACAGCATTTCAGGGCATGCGTGATCATTCAGAATGGAATTTTGAAATGGGGGCCTGAAGATCACATCTTGGTCTAGGGTTGCAGTAAAAATAACAAGGTATCTGATTGGTTAGGAAATCATGAATGTGGCCATGCATCTATGTGCACCTTACCAATGTTATTTATGGTTGTTTTTAACATTCAAACTGCCTCAATGTGTTAATAGATTGCTTAAAAATAAAAGTTTTCATATTTCAGAACTGGGAAAATTCCCCTTTTAAAGCAGGCTTAAGAGTCTCAGGAACATATTTGAATTTTTAATTGAAATAGTTGGGGAAAGGGAAGGGCAAAGTTTAATGAGCCTCAACAATACATCTCTTTGCAGAGGGATTACGTTCTGCGCTTTAAGAAAGTACTTTTCCATTTTACGCAAAGGAGATTGATGGTAGGACAAGGCAGTGGAGGTAAAGAGATAATATGAACACATGTGAAGTAGACCAACCAGATTCCACATTTACCAGTAATGTGGACCTACAAACCTATTTAAAGAGCGTGCGTGAAATAATGTTATGTTGTTTATTAATATCACAGATTTAAGAGTAACAATATGTTATGTTTCCTAAGCTCTACCTCTATACAAATAAAATAAATAGTAATGATTAGAAAGACACAAACTGGAAAGGCACTCACGTTATTTTAATAGAAACTACACTATGATCTTAGCTAGGAAGGGCATTGGTCATTTCCTCATTAGCAACTGACTACCACAGTTTTCTAGAAGAAAATGGCAAAAACCTCCAAATCATCCTTTGAATAACAAATTAAGCAAATAAATGTTGCCTTGAATCAAGGTATGAAAATTGGCTATTTCACTTTTTCGAAATCATCCATACAGTTAATTGACATTTGATTATACTGGCATGATACTTCAAATTTTAAAAATTAAATTATTACCATGTGGTCTGTCTTTGAAACCATCCATAACACATCTTTAGAAAAATAAATGTGATACCATCTGATGATATATTAAATTGTGATTTGTTTTATTCACAAAATGATTTATTTTAGTCTATATTTGCTTTCTATGCTATATCAACCTTAATATTTTCTGATACAAGTTGCCAAATAAATATTCTTTATCAACTCAAATGCATAGCATGTGTTTGCATCCTGTTTATCAAGACACGCTTTATGAAGTCCCTCACATTTTCGAAAGAACCTATTGAAATAAAATTTGAAGAAAATGTCCACAAATGAAGAAGGAGAGAACTTAGCCAATGTCTGGAGATTTAAATGTCAAATTCATATCAAAATTTCTCATGATTATATAAAGGCACATAATCTTATAAAGAAAAGTGAGTACGTTTATCTTTAATAATACAAATAAATAAAAGAGCAGCGGAGATTCACAGTCCCTCTATGACTTTCATTAACAGAAATCTGGCAAGCAAACTATTACAAGTAGTGTTGACTTAGCAACATTTTTTTTTTTTTTTGGTGGTAGGGAGTGGTGATGAAAAGGGCAGATTAGAATGATATATGTCAAATATTAGTAGCCTTTTAAGAAGCCATCGCCCATGGCCCTTAACCCTTTACAGATGGCAAATCAGGTGCAGAGCAAATGAAATTAAGATGATACTTTGTTGACAGGAGCAAGCAGATTCCGTTTTCATCCCTACAGACAACAGGAATGACATCACATCTTTTCAAACTGACATGTTAATGAATTTAGCAACACCTGAACTTTTCTGGCACTGGACACCTTTGACCCAGTAAGTTCTTTCGTGTCAGTAATAATAGGATTCCGTATCATTCCCTCACTCCATATTTGATGGCAGAATTACCTTTTGGGCCCTAACAAGTTGACAGGGTTTCATTTTGCTTCCTCTTTTAATGACATCTTCTTTGCAGGTGAACTGGAGATGTAATGACTTCCTTTTTTGTCTTGGAGGATTCCTAAATGTCAAGGAGAGGCCCAAGACGTCTCAATCTCGCTTAACGCAAACGGGAAGCCAAGGGTTTTTAAAGGTGAAACGGATCTTGCTAATGAAGAGGTATCACTCTTCTCGGGGCGTGCAGCTTGTTAGTCCGAGTGAGGTGAGTGTCACAGGCTAGGGTTCAAGTGTGACACAGGATGTGATTCAAGATGTCGTCTTTTATTTATTGGGCTTTTAAAAAACATAATTGAATGGTTGGGCAATAAAAACAGGGAATCCTTTCTGCATTTGGGAGCGATCCAAAGAGAAAGGTAATGAGCTCTTGCCTCAGAAATTTGCAATGATGGGGTCTCAATTATGATAAAGTTCAAATATGTGAACTTTAAATATGTGAACAGTAAATCCACACTGTAAATACAACTGCCTATTCATGGGGACCAGAAACTCAAGTTTTTGTTTATTTCGGTTCTTCAGTCTTTTTATTTTTCCCATGAGTGTGACTCAATAGTTACATAGCTATCTCTTTGTTTCATTTCCCTTCTTTTCCACAATAAAAAGGCAAGAAATACAATACTTGGGGCTATCATTAATTTGCAAAATGGTCATGAAGCCCAAAGAGGGTTGGAGAGGGGTCCTCCCAGATTTAAAAACTTGGCATCGTTAAAACTTCCTACGCATTTAAATCATTTGGAAATTCTCTGTTTGCTGAACTTTTCTGATATTACTCATCCGGCTTGTCACCATTTGGGGGAAATATAAGAATGGAAAATCCGATTCACACAATGACATAAAATCCATTGTGGGTAAAAAAAAGCCAAACCTCCCAGCAAACCCAACTTAAATGTGGAAGTGCTCGACCAGGGCTGAAAGGGTGAGAGACACCAGCTCAGCTGTCAGCCAGGGCCACCTTTAAATTACAAAGGTACATCAAAAATAATGTCCCAAATTATGAAATGATAAGTTTTCAATCCATCTAAACTAATTGGCAGACTCTGCTTGACTTGAGATACCCTTCTCCCTTTCCTTTTTACCTTGAAATCTCTAACTACCACAGCCCAAACTTCAGATTCAGCAGGTTTGTTCGAAAATGCTGGACCTAACCAATTTAAAAGAGGGCTACCCTGCCAAGTAGCTCCTCTCTTTCCCCTTTTCTGCGGTTTCGAATCCAGATAATTATTAACCATTAGGTTTGCCTCATTTATCTTCATGAAACGAAAGTTATTCATTAAAAGATGAGGATGGTTTCTCAATTAAAAGACTTCTATGAGTCACGGCCTCCATGTCATTTTAGGAAAAACACACAATGGCATTTGGTTATAACAGGTAAAATAATGACTTTTTCACCTGTCAACGGCTAGCTTAAAATTCCCACACATGTAGGCCATGTCTGTTTCATCTATTCTTTGAATTTCAGCTGCTTTGCTTTTCAATGCCTCCGTTTCACTGGTGTCTCCTTTGTGTCTGAGACTCTCACACTGGGTTCTCCCTCTTTGGTGCTGGGCTTTCTTTTCACAGTGACATTTCAACATAAACAGTCAATATTCATTACCTCAAAGGAGACTTCCCTCCTATTGCTGACCAATTAAATACCAGCTGAGATAGGCAGACAAAGGTAAAGGAGCTGTAACATAAGACAGGCTTCAGGCTTCGAGCGTACTTTCTGCTCCCTTCAAGGAAGAAAAATTGTAATCAAAACAAAGAGAGCTGGGGACTTAGGGACTATCTCTATCCAAGAGACACAATTCCGGTGGATATTATGGTTCCCTATCTTTTCATCTGGCATACTGCAGAGTGTGTGGGGTTTTTGTATTATTTTTTTGTTATTGTTTTTAATAATTCAGCACCATGCATTTTTGAGGTTTCACCGAGAAGGACAATCAGCCCTTAATTAGTTCCTGACTGAAGATGGCCATATTGGCATAGGCTGTTTACTCAGATGCTGGTGGACCTGACCTTTATTTTCTTACTCTGCTGACTAATTTGATTTAGCTTGATTTCTGTATTTCTCCACCACACAAGAGCGACTCAGGAGGCGCCACTTAGAACATCTGTTGAGACTGAGCCCTTTATGGTGAACTCTCCACTGTATCGGGAATTACTGGGTATGGCTGTGAGACTCGTCAACTAAGTCCTCTGAGCTGTGCATTCACTTCAGGGGGAGAAAAACATTTCTTGTAGATTTCCTTAAATCATTAAACAGCTCAACTCCCTTCCCACCCCATCCACCCCCTCCCCCATACTCACACACTCACCAAGATACACTGCAAAACAAAGGGCATTTAGGAAACCGTTTTCTTAAGAAACGCGGAGAAATTTTTTTCTTTTTAACAATTCTGCAAATTTCAGACTATTTCACTTTTTCACAATTCTGAGCAGCATGCATGTGCCAAGCTGCAAGACATTTCCTCCCCAGAAAAGAACCACATGATGAATTGGGCATTTGGGTCTTTCCTTTGTGGAACCATCCCACAAGTAAGCCATTTATTCTACCTTCACAAACGTTCTTCTCTTCAGTGGCAAGGGAACCACTTGGGGTACTGATTTTTATATTTGAAATGTAGCCTAGATTTAAAGGGTTGTAACCGAAACTCGTATCAGGACTGTCATCCACAAATTCAACGTTTTCTTAAGGACTGATTTAGATAATATTTCCATGCAGAGTGACCTTAAAGTAGGTTACATATAAATGAAGTATACATGCCTCATTCATTTTCATAAACATACATATGCTTCCTAGCTTTGTCATCAGTTCTAAAAACCATCACAGTATTCCTGAAACAAACAAACAAGCCAAAGTCACTCTAGGTTGCAATCCTTATTCAACTTCCTTTAGAAACAGAATTAAAATCAGTGATCAATAGTCAAAGCAATGCAGAGTCCCAAATTTTTGTGTCACATTAATCATCTGCTTGAGAGAAGTGTTACACCAGTTTGATTTTCTAAGAGGTCTTCTTGAATTATTATTCTGCTCTGTCTTCTGAAAATGAAAATGCAATTAATTCAAGAAGGTAAACTTTTATTTATTTGGGTATATTTGTATAAAGAAAAAAGAACTCTAGCTCATCGAAATAGTGTTTTTTCCCCCTCCAAGCCAGATTAGGTGAATTTAATCATCAGAGAATTTTATTTTCCATTTGTGCTTCCAGCAGCTAGAGGGCACAAAAGAATGCTTTTACCCTGCCTTGTCTTTTTGTTTTTTTAATCACTGAGTGGAACTATATAGACTCAGAAATAAACAAAAATACAGGGAAAGCTGGTGGATTTTATTGCAACTTCCTTCCTCAGATGTCAATATTTCATATTTTCTTTACCTCGGGAATCCAAATTCCAGACGACAGTCATCTGTGAAACTGAACTAGAGAAACTTCACCTCCCTAAAATAAAGAGTAAATCCCAAAGAATGAGAGACTCAGACTGGGCACAATTCTTCCAAGCCTGGCCCATCGTTACATTTCTGAACTATTTTGTGAAGCTCTTTGTTCAAAAGCAATATAAACACATGTTTAACCTTTATCATTCAAGCATCTTAAATATTAATGTTGGTTGTGATTCTGCATTAACAACATCTATTATTTTTGCACTAATAAGAGGCTTACAAGAATAAACATAAAAGGCTTGGAGCAACCTTCCTGTCAATTAAGAAACAGTCAGTAGTACTTCAAATGAACAGTTCCAGCGGATCTCGGCAACTGGAATCAGAGTGGAAACGCACACTCCAGGAGCTACAAAAGCGGCTCCAACCTATGACTATAAGTTTTGCAAACCATCCCCTACACACACTTGTACACCCCCCCATCTCGTAAAGCTAGCTACCAATACGCCACAGTAAAAGGCATTCTTTTTGGACCATTTATTTGAAAGCGTAATAGTTTGGCATTTTTCTGCAAGAAACACTAATAAACCTCAGAAGGAGTCGCATCTGTTGCTGGAGTACAAAATGGGTTGGGCCTCAATAGCATAATATATATAAACACTTTTTCCCCCTAATGAACTGTACCACCCCCTTAGGCATAAATGAGTTGGATCTGGATAGAGTGCCATTTGCCAAATTGTAAATTGCCTACATTTATTTTGGGAGTGCACTAAACAGAGTGCTAATTGCCTTGTTTAGCACTTTCCTTTCTTTCATTTGCACTGGTGTAAAATCTTAGTAAATTAACTCAAGGCTTTTATTATGTAGGTAGCATTTGAACAACCAAGAATTAGTGAGGAGGCAGCATGAAAGGACTGATAAAAGAGGAGTTGGCTCTACCCATAATGCCATTTATATGTCCCTTGAATTAAAAGGATGGAATTAACTTTTAATCCTTGGGCTTTTTAAATAGCTGATGTTAACACAGAATGTATTACGAAGGCATTTTATTCAAATTTGCTCACTTAAAATGGGTAGAATGTTAACAACCATGATCGTATGGGGAAAGTGCAGCTAGCTGTATTCATATACACAAGTGTATATATTAAGATTCATTCCAAATAGCAATTTATGTAGTTGCAGTCAATTGCATAGTCAAGATTCCGGCTTATTGTCAAAGACAAAACACTCCAAAGTCATTAACATCCACTGCTGTGCAGTAGCCTATGTAAAACGAGTTGGGAATCTCGTTGCCATTCCTAATGGACAGGTGCACACTTAAGAAAAGCCATCACCAGATTTAGCACAGCACAGAATGTGTGCGGGCTGTTTGTATGGAAAGGATGGAGGCAAAACAGCCCCCAGAGGCTGAAGGTCTTGTACTCTTACAGGTGGCCTCCTGTGGGGACTTTGTCCAGGAAGCTGTGGAATCCTACAGATGCAGTCCTCTCTGGATAAACAGAGAATTTTCTATTCTCAGTGTTCTTCGTTCATTTCAACTCTTTTCATTAGGTTTTCCAGATCCATTCAAAAACCATGGATGACCCTCAAAAATTTCCTTTCAAAAGAAAAGAAAATAGGTTGCAAATGATGATTTGAAATGAAAAGTAATAAATAAATCCATTATCTTTTTTTTCTTCATACATTTTCCTTTAAAAATCTTGGAAATTGTGTTTAGATAGAAATTTACCAACATAAAAAACTGAATGATGAAAAAAAGTGTTTCAATTTCTTCTTATCATTTGTATTAACCTTTCAAAACTTTAGAAATGTTTTTCAGGAAAGGTATTATTTATTTTGTGGGCGATGGCAGGGGACACAGGTTTCCTTGTTCAAGGTAGTGACAATGGAAGAAAGTTTTGGAATGTAGAAAGGCAGTGGGTATTTGCTATGTTGAACATCATTGTCAATCCAGTTAGAAAGATAAATTCAAGTCTTGATGATCTTATGAGCAGAAAAGAAAGAGTATGTGTTTCGCTTAATATTCTCTAGAAATCCGAGTAGTATCACAGTCATTTCTTAATAGGTAATATATTGATGGTAAAAAGGATTCTGAAGTCAGGCAGACACATGTGGATCCCAGTTCAGGTCCTGGAACTATGATCTTTAGCAAGTGACCTCATCGTTTTGAGTACCTGTTTCTTCATCTCTAAAATGGGATGACAACACAAATATGTAAATGATGCTGTGAGAATTACATGGCAATGCCTAAGTTTCTAAAACATGGTATGCACTAAGAAATGTTAATTCTCCTTCTGATTCTCTTCCTAGTTTTGTTCACCTCTAATCTCATCTCTTCATTTACTTAATGAAGCAAAATTCCCGCTTGGATATTAGAAGCTACAGTAGTATAATTACTTCTGTTCTTCCAATGCAGAACTGGACAATAGCACTCCTCTATAATAAATATCTGTGGAAAGAACAAATGAATGAGAAACAAAATCAGACAATGTTTTAAGATTGCATCTGGAACAATAACAAATTTGATGGGAATAACAGTTGCCAATATTATTTAATATTAATCCCCTACTCCTTCCCACTCAGACTTAAAAGCAGCTGGTAGCTTTAAGTATGCACATGATTATGGTAGATGCTTGTAATATATATATTATACTAGAGGCTTCACGACGAAACATATTTGTGAAGCTTCCAGGCCAGAATGATTTGGAGCCATTTCAGATTGCTAACTGGAATTCCACACACTTCTCTGGATGCTATGAGGTTCTACCTATCACTCAACACCAAACTGTGGTTATATATAAGTTTTGCATGAAATGAGACAGGATTTAATATATTTCCAAAACTAGCTTATTTGCCAGGGAAACAAAATGATGGCTTAACTGCTAAACTTTATCCAATTTCCCATTTAAAGGGAAACCATATTGGCAAGGGACAACTGGTGAAGAATGAGATAGAAGAAAGCTAAGAAAGGATATTTTAGCCTATGTGATTTATTTTATGTTCTTCACAATACAAAGTGTTTCCTAATTTAGAGTGATTGTCATTTTTAATGGAACAATTTAATGGTAGTTCTATGAAATAATAGTTCCATATGAAATGACATAGGTTTCAGTCATATGCGTCATATTAGAAATCATTTATTGACTGATCCTTGATTAGAGCTAAACTGAGCTGAAGATTGGTCTTTAGAGTCTCCCCCAAAAGTGATTCCATAATTACCAAGGTGAATGTTTACTCTAACAGAAGACTTGGCCAAGGATTTCAGAAATGCAAGCTTTGGTTTTCCATGAGACTTAACAAGGGAGAAGCCAAAGACTGGTCATCCATTCTTTAATTAAAGAAACTGAGAGTCTGACTAATGATAGATATTTCTACCATTTCATTTCAACATGTTTTTCTTTCTTAAGTTCTTAGACAAATAGTCTAAAAATTAATTGTTCATGCCTTAACTTATTATTTTAACAAACCTACGATTTTTATTGGTTTATATTTTAGTCTCCAAAAACGTAATGGTACTTCTGATTCTCCGTTTCCTACGTATTCTCCTCATCCTTCTTCCTTTTCTTTGATCTAATCTGTGACATTTTAATCTATTCACAGATACTGTTAAAAAGGAGCTTTAATGGAAACTATTCAAACAGACGAGCCATGAAACTTTTGTTCAAAGAAAAATGTGTTCTTTATGGGTTACTTTCCTATCATGTTGAATCTTACGGTTCCTGGGGTTCAGTTCTTTTTGTTTTGGAGTCTTCATAACTCCAATGACCTGCAATCAACTTCCATCTTGAATAAACTTTCCAAATGTTTAATGAGTGTGTAATTTACTTTTACTGGCTAACTGGCCTTGGTACACAGAGTTTTTAAAGATCCACAGCTACCTCTGATAAGAAAG
Organism: Equus asinus; assembly: GCF_041296235.1. Classification (NCBI taxonomy): domain Eukaryota; kingdom Metazoa; phylum Chordata; class Mammalia; order Perissodactyla; family Equidae; genus Equus; species Equus asinus. The sequence goes on along the minus strand of NC_091791.1, from coordinate 109,100,297 downwards.
TGTTGGAAAACCCAAACAAAAAATATTTGTTTTCTTAAGAAGGAATTCATAAAAACGATGGTACTGGATTTGAATACAAAAGTGCTATGCATAAGTTTTCACAAACACACCACTTATAAAATGTAGCATCAGTTTATCAAGAAAAAGTTGGCTTAACACGGCACTTACCCTTAAGTTATCTAGATTGCTGTAGCCTAGGTTCTTTGTGTAACACAGGGTTAGTTTTCATCCACTGGAAACACGCCGGACTTGAAACCTTAGCAGGACAGTAGATGCTAATCCAGGGTAAAGCCTGAAGGAGGGAAACAGTATATATTAAGAGAAAGCCTTATGATGATCATGGGATCAAAACCAAACATACTCTTATCGATGATTCTTTGGGTTAGAGTCAATCCATGGAAAGCCCCTCACAATCCCAGAGGTTTTCTGGGACATGTCCAACCATGCATCTAGTAGAAGAGATCCCTACACCACAAGCTTCATTAAATATTCAGTCAATTGTGCCAATAAACTAATGTCCAGAGACTGGGCTGGGCTAGCAGTTTGGCTAAGATCATTTCCAATAAGGAGTGAAGAGTTCTCACACACTCTAATCTCTATCTGTGTGTGATACACCGCCTATTCTGACCACTAGGCATGAAAGGTCTATTCAAACATGCTTCTAAAGTCTTACAACATTTTCCTGTTTATCCTTGGAGCTAAAGCTAAAAATACTTGAGTGATTTTTTTTAAATAGGATTTATAGTAAAGAGGCTCTTTATAATCTGTTGCTTTTGAAGAGTTTACTCTGCCTCTCTAGCTGAAATTTATATTAAGAAATAAATTACAAATGAGGGAAGACAAACAAAATGATTTGATTGTATCATTATTTAGAGTAGTATTATTTTAATATTAAATAAGAGATTTGATAAACCCAAAATATTCAATTCAGAAGAGGAAATGTCATGCAGGCAGATAAAAAGCATGTTTATGAAGATTCTAGTAGTGTGCTGTAATATTGACTGAGAAAAAAGTAAAACACAATTTATATATGACATGATCTTGACTCTGTAAGGAAGAAAAATACAAGTATAATTAAAAGAGAATGAACTGTGTCAAAACAGTTATTCTGTTTGAGCTGGAAACTAAGATTATGTAAACTTTTTTCCTACTCTAGTATACATAGCTCTGTAGGATGTACTTTTATAATTTAAAAAACGTAAGTAATTGGGGAAAAAAGAATTCTTCACAATGATTGTTCAAAACAGTCTTTTTGTGGAGATGTGGCCACGGTTAATTATATAAAAAATGGTACAACATATATATGCACCTGTCTTCAGCCCACCACCTCTTTAAAAGTTCAAAATAACATGAGACTCACTGAACCAAGTCAACGGGAGCATTGGAACCTAAGAACATTTTCCTTTGCTGAACTAGAAACAATTTGGGGCCATCTTTATCTTCCTTCTCTAAGTGATCATTTTAAATTTACAAAGTTCCTTGTCCTCCTATTTTATTTGGGAAGTAAAAAATGTAAGTAGAAATAGATGGTTCAGGAAAAGATGAAAACAAATTCAAAAACAAAGAAACAGAACAAACAAGGACTAAAACCTCAGTCCTTCTTCCTGAGAAATTCCAGTTTCTCTTACCACTTTCTGGCAAAATTTTAGTTCACATGTTTCTTTGCTGCCTGCATCCCCCATGATGCCCCTCACCTTCTAGAGTGCACACTTCATCCACAAACTCGCTCGTTCACACAGAATTGCCTCTGTATTTGAGTATGCAATCAGCAATTCAGGTTTCCTTTAATAAGCATGCAGATAGCTCTTTGTGTTTTTAAAGAAATTTCTCCAACAATATTGGTCTGTGAGGCTTACTTAATTACCAACTCTCTTACTTAATTTCAAGTAAGACTCCAAGTAAGGAAGCTAAAGCAGAGAGATTAAACCACTTTCTGAAGATCACCAAGTCAGCAGTGGAGGCCGGGCCAGAATAAATTCCAATAGTGTTTCCCTTCAGAGATGCCTGTCACTTTTAATCTGCACGGTTAGAGTTTTCCCCCCTAAGCCGTAAGTCTGAGCCATACATATTAAATGAATATTAGACAGTGTGCTCATTGGTTGATCTTTGAGGTGTTCGGGCTCTCTGCCCACCAGTCTAAAGAAAATTAAGCTTATTTGAAGGAAACGTGGTCTCTATTAGTAAAGGGTTAAACACAGATTATGCAAATAAAGATATTGTCGTTGGTCCCCTCCGTTCATTCTGATGGCTGCTTTCCTGTTGTTGTTTTTCTTCTCCTCCAATTGAGAGATTAACCTGGTCCCAATTGAAATGGCAGTCCATATCATACCTTTCCTTGATCCCACAGCATGGCTAATAACAGCTGGGGCCCGCCAAGCAAGCGTCTTTATTTTTCCTTTATTGTTCCAGGCTACACATCCGTGAACCTTCAGCATGTTATGTACTTAACCATGGTCAGGTTGATGTCATTATTTTCCGATTGTCCAGGAGCTCCCGGGGTACTGGCCCATATTGACAGAGAAGGGCTGGCATGCTCTTTGTAGGGTAACCTTTGAAAAAGAAGCCCTCGACCACCTGCATGTTTAGCCTAGAGCTGTGACATTGCACTAGGCCAATTGGTACGCTTCAAAACACATATTAGCACCAGTTGTGCTAGTTCATCTTGCCTTCTAATTTTCACTTGGTCTCGTTAGATAAACCTTATCTGTGCCACAAGCAAATGCTTCACAGAGCTGATTTTTAAAGATCTTTGTAAGAAGATCTGGTATGTATGGGTCACTGTGTGCTTTGTCTAAACCTAAGCATAGCTATTTGTTAGCTTCCCTGCCTCTTTTTAGTATTTTTTTTCTCCTGTTGCCTGTCCATATGTCTAACTAACTAGCCAGGCTAGCCTAAAGCAGACAAAACCAGAACACGAGCACAGAATGGCAAGAAGAGTGGAGCAAAGTGCTTCTCTGCGTGAACCATCTCTACACTTAGCTTTTACAATCCTATAAAAATTGGTCTACTTGTTATCAGTTCAGACTGGAAAGCAAGCAACAGCCCTCGATGCCTCGGGCTTTGATGTAAGCACCCCTGACTATTTCTGTTTAAACTCTAGCGGATGGAAGACACCTATAAAGATATTAATTAGCTCCAGTTGTCACCAGATGTGGATCACATTCTCTGAGCCAGCTCTGAAATACTGGAATTTTTATTAGGCAAGGTAATGTTTATGGCTCTCATTAAAGTCTGAGTCATAAAAGACTGAAGATGAGATCGGAGGGGGTGGGGGTAGTTTTGTCTTTGTTTATCAACTTTCAAAAATCCCAAAGACCTATATTTTAGGTTTGAGTGGCATGTTAACTTTGAAGGATTTGGCAAGAATCTTATGGTGTTTACACTTTGAGGAAACCTTCCGAGTTATACTACATAAAATGACTGGTTTATGTCAGAATTATGAGTTACATTTACATGCTTCATTAAAATAATGTCAGACGACGTGTAGCATTGCACCACGCAAAAGAATTCAGTCCTAATTGTTATTGGACAGGATACTTACTTGTGGGCTATAATATGACAACAAAAGGAATTAATTGTTTATTCAAAATGGGTGAACAGTCCTTCTTAACTGTCAGGGCGGGGTGGCAGTGAGAAGAAGAAAATCCAATAATATCTTCTGAACACTTTTCTCCAAGGCTCCCCTCCCTGCCCAGTTATTGCCATGCCTTTAGGATTCTTAGGAAATACTTTTGATAATTTTTCCCTTGATAAAAGAAAGGGTAATAGTGAAAACATGCTCAGGTCTACTAGCCTATTTAGAAAAAAAAAATCTTAATTTGAGAAAGATTTGCAGGCCAGAATAGCCGCTCAGTTTCCTTCAAAGGCTTCTCTGACCTCCTTTTAAAGTTACTCCCCCATGTAACCTACACACATAATAAGACCAGCCCAGTTCTTCTGACAGCCCACACGACAATCCACGGTCTGGGGTCCCCAAATGGAATATATCTTCAGCTTGAATCCTCTGATGACTACATCAGTGCATCCGATTTACAGTTTCATAAGATCTTTGAAGATTTTAAATGATATTCAGAAATATGCTTATGCATTTTTAAAAGATTCCTTTTTCCCATCTGAACTCTTTTAACAAAGGTATTACACTAAGTACAAAAGCTGTCCAATTTTTTCCAACCTTTTGGTTCTTTCTAAAACACAGTCATTTTGTTAGACATTGAAAATGTCTTGATTTAGTTGTCTTGCTATTTTGGGCCTGTCCTGCCCCCTGCAGTGGTAATAAGGATGGGGGTTCCTGCTGAGCCCTGAAGAATACCATTTCACGGCCGCCACAGAGCTGGCGGCTTTTATTTATGGAGCCAAGAAAATGAATGGGTATTAGTGTCCAAACATTTCAACATGCTCCCGCGGCCATGCACAAAAGGGACTGATTTGCAGCAAATTTCCACTTATTTTCCAAAAGTATTTACCTTACCGAAGCTTGGCTGATCACTATAATGGCATAGCTGAGGGGGAAAAAAATGACCATTTCAGAACTCAATTTTTATATATATATTTCTGAACCTTGAAAGTGCTCTACTTCTTCCGAATAAAGATAATACCTTTGGTTGCTAGGCTTTTACAGATATATGGATAAATCTAAGGTCCTGGAGTTTCTAGTTCTCATTGTTGTCTTAAAAAAGAAAAAACTCTATACAGCCCAGAGGAAGATAGCTCATATCAGCAGATATAGGCTAGACAGAGAAGAGCATGCTACAAGTGCCCTGGTCACCTTTGGGCACTCCCAAAGAGCAAGTCCAGCAGTTTAATGTCTGGAAGTTGTTCCAGGAATTGAGGGCTAACATGTTCTATAGCTTGGTTTACTATTTGGCCTCAGGCTAATTGGTTGGTAGGCAATGCTGAGATGCTGTGCAATCACTTTGCCTTTCTACATTGTGCAATTCACTCATTTTGTCAACAAATGCTAATTGAACACCTACTATGTGCCAGGCATTTGAAACCTGCCTCATAGAGATATGAAAATGGCTTTGAAAGTGGCTTCCCAAGATCTTTGCTCAGGATGCCAGCATCCTCTGCTCAGGCAGACACTTAGCAGACCACTTCTCCATCTGTTTTCCAAGCCCTGTCTCTGAGCAGGGCTGCTCCTCATTCTCTAAATATGGCATTGCTATCTCAACTCTGGAGCTTGATTCACTCTGCTTAGCACATGAGGAATATCTTTTGCCATAAATCAAAGTTTCTGCTCCTCAAATAGCCGCCAAAAGACCCATTCTTTCAAGACCAGGCCCCAAAATCCCTAATGTGGATGTAAATTCTCCTTTCTCTGAACTCCATTTTGTTTTACTACTTTTGTGTTTATTTGAGGGTGTGAAGTGCTGGATGATAAACCAACTGAGAGATGAATTGATGCCAGTCACATTCCCTAAGGCTTGTATGCACTTTGCACATAGTAGGTGATCTCTCAAAGGGGGCAGGGGAGACCTTGATGAAAGAATGAGTTTCCATGATCTCATAAATCCCATTGTCTTTTTCCTGCATAACACCATTTTACTCCACAAGAGGTAAGATTTACAAGTCCAAGAGATGCGTAGATTTTTCTCTTCTGCCTGTTCCTCCAAGGCTCATGTGTACTTTTCTAACACCTATGTCAACTTCACCATGGCTATGAATCTCCTAGTCATCCTTCACAATGGTCACCTTTTTATTGCTCAAACTTCAGCGTGGAACAGTATGACAGTCTCAAACTACTTATGTAGATCAGCTATAAGATACTAAAATGTTGAGCACAATATAAGAAGTTTTTATAGTATAGGAAATGTGCAATAAATGATAGAAACAAAACCAGCAGTATTTCATCCTGGCTCCATAACTGCTAGCTATATGACTCTGGGCTGGTTACTTAATTCTCTATATCTCAGTTTCCATCTGTAAAATGGGGATAGTAATCATAGCTACCTCATGAAGTTACTGTGCACATTCAGTGAGTTAACATAAATAAAACGCTTGGAATATAGAAATTGCTTAACCAATGTTAACGATTGTTTCATATTTGAGAACATATGGCTTTAATTTACGATAAGCGTTTGTAGTTTTACTTGCAGTCTTTGAGTAAGAGATAATAAAGCCACTTTGGCCTGGGATGCTGTACTGCCTTTGCTCTTAAAAAGATTATTTTTAGAAAAGCTTCTTCTAGCAAATTCCATCATGTAGCCTTCTGATGCCCTGGGTCTCAAGGGATTTCCAGGCCCATTGTGTCCACATCTGCATCATAAGCTAATAAAGCGCCAAATGGCCTTACACCTTTAGATTGCCAAATGGGCATGCTATAGGCCAGTCAATCAATGGCTCTTTTTCCTGACCCGTATGGTTCTCCCAGCATCTGCGGAATTGGATGTGTACTTACTGGAGGGCTCTCACGCTAATTATCAACATCCTGGTGTTGGGCGAGTCTACCTAGCTGTCTTTCATATTTTGGGCTTGGTGGGGGCACAATTGACCTACTAATCACCAAGGTCCAATGTGTCAGTCATCTCGGTGCCTACTTCTCCCTTCTCGGAGGAGGTAGCATCTCAGATACTTTCCTGAACACAGCCAAACAAGAAACCTGCACACCACTTTCATGTCACAGTGAACAGAGCTAAAAACATAACAACGAATGACACAGTTTCACCCTCAAGAAGTTCACAGGCCAATACAAGAAATAAATGTAAAAATAAATAATTACGAGATAGATTGATAAGCATAAAACTACATGTGGGCATTAGAGCAAGTTTACCCAGTATCTGTTAGAAGGGGGATGGAAGTGGAAGAGTTGGAAGAGGAGCAGAAGGAGAAGAAAAAGGACGAAAAAACAAAATAGTCTGAATCTGGGCATGGTTTTCTTTGGGAAATGCTGGGAGAGGCAAAATTACACAGCTTTCTTTATTATAGGACTTCTCTGAGCCTTTAAATTATGACTATGTATTGTGAATCTCCAAGAGATTATTTGCAAAAAAAATAAGCTTATTTTTATCCCTTATATTTTTCATGTTTAACTGCTGTCATCTTAGGAAAATGAATAGTTGAAGAAACCCTACACTGGAGAGATAATGATGAGTATGCACATAGTAAATGAGTGATGAAGCCAAATAGTCAGAAGTCAGGCCCTGACTCTTTCAATAATAATACCTTTCTCATGACATTGTCGTGAAGATTAAATAAGTTATATAAAGTGCTTGGATGAATGTTTGGCATACAAAAATATTTAATAAAAGTTTATTATCATTATCTGATTGTTATTATTATCGGAACAGAGCAGAGACTCAGCAGTACTATTGGGGGCTGGTGTTTCTTCAAGAAATTCCTAAATTAGTTCCTTAACTGTTGACTTCGATTCTTCAGGTGGAAGGGACAGAGGTGGCAGGACGAGAGCACACCAGGCAGAGGAAACAGCATAAAGAAAGATCTACAGCCTTAAACCAGCAGGAAAGCATGGGTCCATTCGTTTAGAAATGAGTATGCAGCAGAATAATGCTCACAACCTCTCCTAAAATTAAAGGGAGGTTGGAATGGGTGTCAACCATGACACGGAGCATTTCCTTGCCCTCCTCTTTCTCAAAGGTCTCCTAGTGAAGAAGTTAGCCTAGTTCACAGCAACACTACCCAAAGGCCATTATTAAATATCTGGTAGTGATGCTTCAAGTTAAATCTAGCCATTATTTATTACAGCACCTCTTTCCAAATTTATTATTTCCAGGAGAAGCCTTAAGCAAAAAGTTTAGTGAGTTGCTAGGATAACTATGCTTACTGACACTTTCTAGAAGCACTACTTCTCAAGTGTTTTTACCTATATGACAGTTTTAAACAAAATATCAATACTTAATAAACCAGTAAATTCTCACTGTTTGCAGCAATTCACAAGTAAATTGTCTATTACACCACAACTGCAGCGATGATTACACAAAAATACCAGGCTAGTTTTGTTTTTTATTCCATTGTTGCTTTTGAAGAAATAGTCTAAACATAGGTCAGATTTTTCAATAAATATTCATGAACAGCTTGCATTTATGTTTTGCGACTTCTTCCGCTCTGTAATTGTTCAAGTATTTTGCTGAATTGAAAATTTTCAGAAATTTTAGAAATCTTAGAAATGAAATTTCTCTTTCTTTCTCTCTCTCCCTCCTTCTCTCCTTCTTCTCTCCCCATGCCCCTCCTCCATTCTAAATTGACAGAAATCGACTGGTGAGACAGGCATGGACTTCCATGTTTACGTTTCAGTGTATTCCATATTGAATTCGATAAAGCTCATGGGGGAGGAAGTGAGAAAGAGGGAATAAATTTCACAAGTTGGCAGTATCTCAACGAATAAATGTAACAATTGTTCAATCAGTAGCACCCACTTACTGAGCTGTTATTAAACGCCAGGCACTGATTACACCCTGCACACACAGTAGACCCTGCAATCCTCACCAGTGAGGGGGTCCTACTTGACAGATGAGGCAACTGAGGCTCCTCAATGCTGATAAAATTGCCCACTTCATGCAGCTAGTGAGTGATGGCATGAGGACTTGAAAACCGTCCACACAAACTTCAAAATCCAGGCTTCACCCATCAACCACATCGCTGCTTCCAGGAGCTTCTCCTAGAAAAACTGAAAGCTTTATGTCAGCAGAACAGCTCACTGGCAGAAAGCAATTTAATATGGCAGAAATCCCTTGAGTTCTTGTTAGTCAGCGTCAAAACAAATTTGGAGGAAAAAATGCTTTTGTGTGTGTGAGGAAGATTGTCAGTGAGCTAACATCTGTGCCAATCTTCCTCTACTTTTTGTATGTGGGATGCCACCACAGCATAGCTTGATGAGAGGTGTGTATGTCCACACTGGGGATCTGAACCCACAAACCCCAGCCGCTGAAGCAGAGCTTGCGAACATAACCACTATGCCACCGCGTTGGCCCCTGAAGTAAAAACTTTTATCCCCTACCAGGCTGGAATAAGATTGACTTGAACACTTACCAGCAAAACCCCTACCTCTCCTGGATGCCTACATACAAGGATAGAGATCAAAGTTAGCAGACCAAGGGGGCTGCCCAGGTTCAGGCTTTTACTTAGCTATTTGATACCGTAGCCTCTCGAGCCTCAGTTTCCTCATATGTAAAATGGAGATGATAACTTCATTTCTGCTTATTTCTGAGTTGTTGAGAGGATTATATAAGCTTAAATATCCATATGAAAGTACAGTATAAATATATAGAACATTAATTAAAAATATGACTATTGTCATCATTATGTACTCTGAACTGATTAGATTCCCAGTTCTCAGAAATACCTAGTTTTGTTCCGTTTTCTTGCTTTTGCATAAATTTTGGGATTAAAGAAACTCAAAATCGAAGTCAGAGGAAAACTCCATCCAACCCAATATTGTGTCTGTGACAGAGCCTTCAGGCTTCTGAATTCACTTAGTATCTCTATCTCCATTTAAATTAGGATTATCATCAAATATAATAAAAATTAGAAAATAATATACAAACATCTGTGTACCCATCAAATCTTATCATTTTTCCATTTTGCTTCAGGTCTTTTCTTCAACAAAAATAAATAAATGAAACATCACAGGTAGAGTTGATGCCCCTCGTGTGCTTCCTCCGGATTCCATTGCCCTCTTCCCTCCCCAGAGGTAACCACAGTCCTGAAGTTGGTCTCTTATTACGGTACAAGTTTTTATGTTTTTCCTACTAATCCTTTTATATTTTTACTTGTACTCTAAATTTCTATATAAATGTACAAACAATATGCAGGATGATTTTGCATGCATTTAAACTTCATTAAAATTGTATCATACTGTATATATTTTCCTCTTTTCCAATTAACTTCTTTGTAAAAATCAAACTCATTAATTGTAAGTGCTGTTTAAGTGTGCCTCACAATTTACTTCTCTGTCCATTCTCCCAGTGATGGACATTGAAGTTGCTTTCAATTGCTTGCTGTTACAAACAGTGCAATGAATATTCTTATGTTTGTCTCCCCGGGTACATGCAGGCAAGTTCTCTAGGACAGTGGTTCTTGAGGCATGCTCCTGAGACCACCAGCACTGACATTATCTGGGAACTTATTGTCCATGCAAATTCTTTCGTTGCAGCAGATTTTAGTAAGCCCTCCAGGTGATTATGATGCAGGCTAAAGTTTGAGAACTACTGCTCTAAGCCCAGACCTCGAAGTGGTTGGAAATGAAGTATATGTGTCTTTGGTTTTACTAAGTATTGCCAAATTATTTTCCAAAGAAGTTGTTTTTGCTGCACATTCTCATCAAACTCTGCATCAGCCTTTCAAGTTTTGCACATTTGCTGGTTGCACAATAGTTATCTCCTTGTGATTTTAATTAGCATTTCCTTGATCAGTATGTAAGGTTAAGCATCTTTTCATACATTTATTAGCCATTCATATTTTATTGTATAAATTCATTCAGTTTTTCTATTAAGTTGTTGACTTTCTATTGATTTGTAGGGCTTTATGATTATACTAGATATTAAGCCTTTGTTTGGTCATATAAGCTGCAAAATATCTTCTCCCAGTAAGTAACAAAACCTTTTACTTTTTAATGCTGTTTTTCTTTACATTGTTTGTTTGTTTTAATTTTAACATGGTCAAATTTATCAGCGTTTTCCTTTATCTTTTTATCTTGTCATTTAGGAAATCCTTCTCTATCTGAATATCTTAAAATATTTTTTCTTCCAGATACTTAAAGTTTCACTTTTCAGATTTAGATTCTTAACCTACCAAGAACTGATTTTTTGAATATGAGGATGCTGTTTAATTTTTTTCACGAGGATCACTAATTAATCCAGTCTCATTTTTGCATTATCCATTTTTCCTCCACTAATTTCCAATATCAACTTTGTTAGATGTCATGTTTTCACATGAACGTATGTGAGCCTGTTGCTCAGCTCTATACCCTATTCCAGGGTGTTTTTTTGTCCATCTCTACATTAATTCTATACTGTCTTTCCTATTATAGGTTCACTTTTTTTTCTCAATCAATATTATCAAAGGTTTATTTTTTTATTAATTGTGTTTTTCTGGATTGCTATTTCATTAATTTCTAAATCTCTTTCCTTCCTTCTATTTTTTTACTTTGTTCTTTTTCTAAATTGTTAAGCTGAATGCTTAGCTAAAGAATTTTCAGCATTTATTATTTATGATGTAACATTTAGGGCTATATATTTTCCTCTAGGTACTGCCTTATCTACAGTCCATGTAATTTGATCTTTACTATTTTAGTTTTGACATCTAAATGTATTTTATCTTTCTCTATGTTTTCTTCTTTTCCCCACGAATTATTAAAGGATACTTTACATATCTAAATATGTTCGGTTCTTTGACTATTTTTTTCTTATTCATATCTAATTTATAGTGTTGTAGTCAGAGAACATGTTCTTTGTGATATCAATTATTTACTATTTACTAGTAGTTCCTCTCTTGCTCAGAACATGGGCAATTTTGATAAATATATCTTGTATGATTTTAAAAGACTCTGTATTCTCCAATCTTTGAGTACAAAAATAAATATATAATTTTCTCTATTTCCTTTTCTTTCTTAAATACAGTTTATAATTGACCATGGCTTCCTTCCTTTCCTATGTAAAAATAAAAACAAAAACATCTCCTTAAAGTTAATCTAAGAGAATATTGATTATAAGGTGAGCCCTTATTTTATCCATCACCAACAAAGAAAATGTGCTGGTAATTAATTTTAAAATTATAAGGTACATCCTGATTTCAAGCATTTTAAAATGTGAGAAAATAAAAATCATTCTTTTGCATTTAACTTTGGAACTCACCTGCAAGATACTTCTTTCTGTTTTTTTCCCCCCTCAACTAATTTGTAGGTTTCCAGAACTTTTACATTTTTAACACTTAATAGCATAAGCAATTCAGTGTTGAAAAGCCTATCTTCTTTTTTCTTTCTTTGTGAGTTATTCATGACAGTTTGATGTATTACTTTATGTGTAGGTATTAACCCTTAGTTAGAAAGACTAAGGGGACCCAGCAATTCTACAGCATCAATATTCAATATTCTGTAGACGACTCATAATTTCCTAAATCTAGTCACACGTTTTCTTTTTCCTGCCCTCCAGTCCACTATTTCCAGTTTTCTGTATATAGTGAAGACCATGTACTAACTCTTTAGGTCTAAATAATTCTTTAAATTACTGAAGCAGAACTTTTTGGAATCATAGTTTGATCCCCTAGAATGATTCTGGAGGATACCAAAAATGACATCTTAGAATATCAGCTCTCAGAAACTTCACCTCGTTTGGCTCAGTCACTCAAACCCTCACTGAATTTGGTGGGTCTGTCTTCACAAATAAAGGGTATCCCTTCACTGGCTCCAGTTTTGGAACATCTAACTTCAAATGTGCCTCAAGGTAGAAACCCAAAAGAGACAAAGGTTTCAAATTATATATTGCAAACATAGAGAAAGCCTTAAGAGAAACTCTAATTTAAGCATAATTGATTTTCATCAGTAGAAGAGATTGTATTCACCTTTTATTAAATCCAAGAGAGATTTCTGGATGAAATTGGCTATATTATAAAGAGGAATTATCCAAAACTGGCTTGAAAAAAGAGAAAAACCCTTAAGTCCTGTATGTAGGGAGTAGAAAATGCACTACAAGTGAAGTCAAAAGAACTGGATTCAATTTCTAAGGCTGATCCTAAGTAGTCTCAGTCTTTCATTTGTAAAGTTAACTGTAAGGCAGTCTCCAGTTCTGTAATCCTACAGTTTTGATTTACTAGCTCTTTCCATTATTTTAAAGCCAAATGTTGTCATTCAAATTTCTCTTTTCTAATCTGAAAATATTTCTTTTTTTTAAATTTTATTGAGGGTGTAATAGTTTATAACATTGTGAAATTTCAGGTGTACATTATTATCTATCTGTGTAGACTGCATTGTGCTCCTCACCAATAGTTTAATTTTTATCCATCACCACATATATGGGCCCTTTTACCCCTTTTGCCCACTCCTAAACCCCTTCCCCTCTGACGACCACTAATCTGTTCTCTTTGTCCATGTGTTTATTTGTCTTCCACGTATGAGTGAAATCATGTGGTGTTCATCTTTCTCTGTCTGGCTTATTTCGATTAACATAATACCCTCAAGGTCCATCCATGTTGCTGCAAATGAGATGATTTCATCTTTTTTTGGGCTGAGCAGTACTCCACTGTGTAAATATACCACATCTTCCTTATCCATTCGTCAGTGGATGGGCACTTGGTTTGCTTCTACATCTTGGGAATTGTGAATAATGCTGCAGTGAACATAGGGGTGCATGAATCTCTTTGTATTGTTGATTTCAAATTCTTTGGATAAATACCCAGTAGTGGGATAGCTGGATCATATGCTATTTCTATTTTTAATTTTTTTGAGAAATCTCCACACTGTCTTCCATAGTGACTGCACCAGTTTGCATTCCCACTAGCGGTGTATGTGGATTGTCTTTTCTCCACATCCTCTCCAACATTTCTTATTTTTTTCTCTTGGTAACTATAGCCATTCTGACAGGTATAAGGTAACATCTAATTGTAGTTTTAATTTGCATTCCCCTAATAATTAGTGATGTTGAACGTTTTTTCACATGCCTGTTGATCATCTGTATACCTGCTTTGGAAAAATGTCTGTTCATATCCTCTGCTCATTTTTTGATTGGGTTGCTTTTTGTTGTTGAGTTGTATGAGTTCTTTATATCTTTTGGATATTAACCCCTTGTTGGATATATAATTTGCAAATATTTTCTCCCAGTTGGTGGGTATTCTTTTTTTAGTTTGATGTAGTCCCATTTGTTAATTTTTTCTTTTGTTTCCCTTGCCTTAATAGACGTAGTATTTAAAAACAGGCTGCTAAGACCAGTGTGAAAAAGTGTACTGCCCATATTTTCTCCTAGGAATTTTCTGGTTTAAGGTCTTACATTCAAGTCTTTAATACATTTTGAGTTAATTTTTGTGTATAGTGAAAGATAATGGGCTATGTTCATTCTTTTGCATGTGGCTGTCCAGTTTTCCCAACACAGTTTATTGAAGAGACTTTCTTTTTCCATTACAAATTCTTGGCTCCTTTGTCAAAGATTAACTGTCCATAGATGTGGGGTTTTATTTCTGGGCTTTCAATTCTGTGTCATTGATCTGTGTGTCTGTTTTAGTGCCAGTATCATGCTGTTTTGATTACTATAGCTTTGTAGCATATGTTGAAGTCAGATATTGTGATGCCTCCAGCTTTGTTCTTTTTTCTCAAGATTGCTTTGGCTATTTGAGGTCTTTTGTTATTTCATATAAATTTTAGGATTCTTTGTTCTATTTCCATGAAGAATGTCATTGAGATTCTGAAAGGGGTTGCATTGAATCTGTAGATTGCTTTAAGTAATATGGACATTTTAACTGTGTTTATTCTTCCAATCTGTGAGCATAGAATATCTTTCCATTTCTTTATATCTTCTTCCATTTCTTTCAATGATGTCTTACAGTTTTCAGTGTATAGGTCTTTCACTTCTTTAGTTAAATTAATTCCTAGATATTTTATTCTTTGTGTTGCTTTTGTAAATGAGATTGTATTCTTGACTTCTCTTTCTGCTAATTCATTATTAGTGTATAGAAATGCAACTGATTTTTATAAGTTGATTTTGTACCCTGCAACTTTGCTGTAGTTGTTGATTATTTCTAATAGTTTTCTGATGGTTTCTTGAGGGTTTTCTATATATAGAATCATGTCCTCTGCAAACAGCAAGAGTTTCATTTCTTCCTTTCCAATTTGGATTTCTTGTATTTCTTTTTCTTGCCTAATTGCTGTAGCCAAAACCTCCAGTATGATTTTGAACAGGAGTGGTGAGAGTGGGTACCCTTGTCTTGTTTCTGTTCCCAGAGGGAAGGCTTTTAGTTTTTCTCCATTAAGTATGACATTGGCTGTGGGTTTGTCACAAACGGCCTTTACTACTTTGAGGTACTTTCCTTCTATATCCATTTTATTGAGAGTTTTTTGTCCTAAATGGATGTCGGGTCCTTGTCAAATGCTTTCTCTGTATCTATTGAAATGATCATGTGATTTTTATTCCTCATTCTGTTAATCCAGTGCATCACATAGATTAATTTGTGGATGTTGAACCATCCTTGCTTCTCTAATGTAAATCCCACTTGATCCTGGTATATGATCCTTTTAATGTATTGCTGTATTCAGTTTGCCAATATTTTGTTGCAGATTTTTGCATCTACGTTCACCAGTGATCATCCTGGACTTTTAATTTTGGGTAAGTTTTTGATTACTGTTTCAGTTTCTTTACTTGTGATTGGTCTATTCAGAGTCTCTATTTCTTACTGATTCAGTTTTGGGAGGTTGTATGAGTCTAAAACTTTATCCATTTCATCTAGGTTATCCAATTTGTGGGCACACCATTTTTCATAGTATTCTCTTTTAGTCCTCTGTATTTCTGCAGTATCCATAGTAATTTCTCCTCTTTCATTTCTAATTTTAGTATTTTGAGCCTTCTCTCTCTTTATCTTGGTGAATCTGGCAAAGAACCAGCTCTTAGTTTCACTGATCCTGTCTACTGCTTTTTAGTCTCTATTTCATTTATTTCTGCTCTAATTTTTATTATTTCCCTCCTTCTGCTGACTTTAGGCTTTGTTTGTTCTTCTTTTTATAGTTCTGTTAGGTGTAGTTTAAGATTACCTATTTGAGATTTTTCTTGTTCTTGAGGTGGGCCTGTACGGCTATGAATTTCCCTCTTATGACTGATTTTGCTTGCATCCCATAAGAGTTGGTATGCTGTATCTTCATTTTCATTTGTCTCCAGGTATTTTTTAATTTTTCCTTAGATTTTTTCATTGATCCAATTGTTTTTCATTAGCATGTTGTTTAGTCTCCAAATATTTGTGAGATTCCCAGCTTTTTTCTTGTAGTTGATTTCTAGTTTCAGAGGATTGTGGTCAGAAAAGATGTGATTTCAGTTTTCTTAAATGTGTTGAGGCTTTACTTGTTTCCCAACATATGGTCTTTCTTAGAGAATGTTTCACGTGCACTTGAGAAGAATGTGTATTCTGCTGGTTTTGGATGGAATACTCTCTATGTATCTATTAAGTCCATCTGATCAAGAGTTTCATTTAAATATACTATTTCCTTGTTGACTTTCTGTCTGATTGATATATGCATTAACGTAAGTGGGATGTTGAGGTCCCTTACTATTATTGTATTGCTGTAAATTTCTCCCATTAGGTCTGTTAATAGTTATTTTATATAATTTGCTGCTCCTGTGTTACATGCATATATATGCATAAGTGTTATATCCTTTTGGTGGAAAATCTCCTTTTATCATTATATACTGCCCCTCTTTGTTTCTCATTGCATTTTTTATCTTGAAATTTCCTTTGCCTGATATAAGTATAGCAAGATCTGCTTTCTTTTATTTGCCATTTATTTGAAATATCATCTTCCATCGCTTCACTCTGAGCCTCTGTTTGTCTTTAGAGCTGAGATGTGTTTCCTGGAGGCAGGATATTGTTGGATCTTGTTTTTTAATCCATCCAGCCACTCTGTGTCTTTTTATTGGAGAACTTAATCCATTTACATTTAGAGCTATTATTCATATATGAGGGCTTAATACTGCCATTTTATCTCTTGCTTCCTGGTTGTTCTATGCTTCCGTTGTTTCTCTTCTTTTGTATTTCCGATTGCCCAGATTTCATTTTGGTAGTTTTCTGTGGAGGTTTGCTCAGTTTTCTCCTTTTTTATGAATTGTGGCTCTGCTCTGATTTTTTGCTTAGTGGTTACCTTGAGGTTTGAATACAAGGTCTCATAGATGAGGTATTCCATTTTCTGATAGCCTCTTATCTCCATTAGCCTAATTAGATTCCATCCCACTCCTCTTCCCCTTCTGAGTCATTGTTACAAATTATTCTGTTTTGTGTTGTGAGTTTGTGACTAAGTTGAAGTCTTTATAGTTACTTTTGATGCTTTCCTTTCCTACATCTTTTAAGTTGTAATTAATATTTGCTTCCCTGTTCTGCAAGAGAGCTGCGGTTTTCTGATTTTGTCTATTTATCTCCTTGATCAAAGCTTTGTAGACCTTTGCCTTTTTGTTTCAGGTGTGAGGGATAACTTAATAATTTCTTGTAGGGGAGGTCTTGTGGCAAAAAACTCCCTCAGTTTTTGTTTATCAGTGAAAGGTTTTATTTCTCCATATTACCTGAGGGATACTTTCACTGGAGAGTATTCTTGGCTGAAAGTTTTTGTCTTTCAGCATTCTGAATATATCATTCCATTCTCTCCTAGCTTGTAAGGTTTCTGCTGACAAATCCACTGAAAGCCTGATAGAGGTTCCTTGGCAGGTTATTTTCTTCTGCCTTGCTGTCCTTAATATTTTTTCTTTCTCATTAACATTTGTCAATTTTACTATTATATGCCTTGGAGAAGGTCTTTTAGAATTGATGTAATTAGGACTTCATGTATTTAGAAGTCTGGTTCCTTCCAAAGGTTTGGGAAATTCTCAGCTATTATTTCTTTGAACAAACTCTCTACTCCTTCTCCCATTCTTCTCCCTCTGGAATATCTATAATCCTTATGTTGCTTTTCCTAATTGAGTCAGATATTTCTCAAAGAATTACTTCATTTTTTAAAAAAATCGTAGTTCTCTCTCATCCTCCACTTGAAGCATTTCTATGTTTCTATCCTCTAAATCACTAATTCTTTTCTCTATAATATCAGTTCCATTTTTTAAGGATTCTAGATTATTTTTTATTTCTTTAATTGTGTTCTTCACATCCAGAACTTCTGCTTCATTTTTTTTTTATAGTTTCAATCTCTTTGGTGAAGTATTCCTTCTTTTCATTAATTTTATTCCTGAGCCCACTGAAAAGTTTTTCTGAGCTTTCTTGTAACTCATTGACAGCTATTTTGAATTCTCTGTCATTTAGATTGTAAATTTCTGTGACTTCAGGATTGGTTTCTGGAGAATGGTTATTCTCCTTCTGCTCTCAATTGTTGCTGTAGTTTCTCAGGGTGTTTGATGAACTAATCTTTTGCCCGGGCATTTGTGGTAGTATCAGTTTGCTGATGCCACCTGCTACCACTGGGGGGAAGCAGGAGCTGTGTTTCTGATCCCATCCCATCTGCTGGAAGCTGCAGGGTACTTTGGGCACTTGTGCCAGCTGGGAAAATGTTCACCTGGGTGTTTAGATCTACCACCACCTCTTCTTACAGTTGCACTGGCCACTGTGCTTGGTGAGCAGGGCTTCATCACAGAATCCAAGCCTGGGCCACCCCTTGGGATGGTAGTGGTGTTGTGGGCTCTCCCACTTGATAGGGAAGCAATCACACATGTGTTCAGGGCTGCTTCCATCTGCTCCCACAGTTTCTCTGAGGTGAGTTCCCATTCTTGGAGCCACAGCAGTACTTTGGGTGCTCACACCAATCAGGAGAGTATTTGTGCACATGCACAGGGCTGCTTGGGGGCAAAGGAGTGCTCACCTTGCTCCACCACCTCCTAGGGGTCAGTCTATCCACCTTCAGATATATAGCTGTATGGGTCTCTCAGGTGTCCTGTTGTGCTGTGTGGATATCCTCCATTGATCAATGAATGTCCATTTAGTTGTAGTTCAAAGAGGGAGAGATAAAGGGAAAAGTTCACTCCAGCATGTTGAGGACATCACTCCTCTAACCTGAAACTATTTTTATTGGCTTCTTATAATTATTTAGTACAAGCTTTTGGGTCCAAAATTCATTTGAACATTGGAGTTTCTTCCTAGGTCAAAGACCTCCATGAAACTCTTGATATCATGCATCAGTGTAAGCTGGAAATTGAGCAGAACCTGCAGCCTGTCTTACCTATGCCTGGGTGGTAGAATGCTCATTAGAAGAGTATTTCCTAATTTCCTTCTATTGGGAAGCAAGTGCTGGCATTCCCATTGGCTTGAGAGCAGGGCAGAGTTCAAGTCTGATAACATTTGAAAGGGTAATATGAATCTAGTCTTGAGCTTAACTAGACTGGGAAATTCTTATACCTTGCAACCAGAAGGTCATATAATGTTACTGAGGAGAAACAAAGTTTGTGGAACAATGGGAAGCAATTATGTTAGTTGATGAGACCCAATTTGGAGAGTGAGATGAAGAGAAAAATTCTAGTTTTGACACTGGTATGAACTGGTTTTGTGATCTTGGGTAAGACATCAAATTTCTCTGGGCCTTATTTTTTTCCTCTGTAAGATGTGGGGTACTGATTTTACTAATGATTTTCACATGCTATTTTTGCCACTCAGCCCTTTACTTTAAAAAAAAAAAATTGACTGTTTAGTTTTACCTCCCTAATATTCACTAGATCCTTTGGAGAGTTTAATAAAAATGATGCTTTTTTGGATTATATAGAATCCCAGAAAGGGAGGTCTTTTTTATACAACAAGAACAAAATAAATACATTATCCTCTCTTAAAGTATTGGCGTTAACATATACTAATGTCTATTAAGCTTATCTATGATATTGAAAAAGACTTTGGCTCTTCTAAGCCATCATCTTTAACTGCTGTTAGAAGTAAGCTTTGTCAGAACAAGATCAATGCCTCAACCATTTTCAGATTATTCCCCTGTATTCCTAATGTAGCCCAGGCTGCTTTCTCCAAGTAAAATGGAAAAAAAGAGCATGCTGTTGCTTTCATTATATATTTATTTATAAACTCTTGCTTCAAAAGAGATTTAATTTCAGGGATCAAGAAATCAGAAGTTACTCATCATTTACTTCCCAGAACCATTCTCAATAGCTAGACTATTGCTCACAAAGTCTTATTTCAGCAAACTAAAATTGTCCTTAAATAGTTAATTTGACTGTCATAAATACTTGTAGATGTTAGTGTATGAATCTGTTGGGACACTGGAGGACTTTGTCATGAACACTATAAAAACATAGCAAGGGCTACAAATATGTTCTAAGTCAAAAGTCTCTTTGAAAACAAACGCCACCATGATTCTTATATATTTGAAAGTCATTCATCAGCAGAGTTCTTTTTAAATATTGTTTGTACTGAAGTTAGGGAGAAAAGAATGGCTAGGTTGTGTTTTCTTTCTCCTCCGTCTTTTAGATGTGTATTTAGCTAGCCTACTGAGTAAACATAATCGTTATCATCACCATTTACCATCGTTATCACCATTATTTTCTGCAGCAAACAGCAGTGAAGAAAGGGGCCAATATTTAAGTTGGGCAGCATGATATTGCACCATTAGTTTCAGTTTTTCTTTTCTATTCATCACTACTGTGCCTGTGATCTTTTTGCAAAGTGTATAAAAAGCCCCAAATTTTCATTACATACATTTTTTTTTAAGAAAAGAAACAGACTTTTCTTCTCTCTAATTTTTGGGGACGGGGAGGGGAGGAGGATTGGCCCTGAGCGAGCATCTGTTGCAAACCTTCCTCTTTATTTTTCTCCCCAAAGCCTCAGCACATAGTTGTGCATCCTAGTTGTAAGTCATTCTATTTCTTCTATGTGGGATGCTGCCACAGCATGGCTTGATGAGCAGTGTCTAGGTCCATACCCAGGATCTGAAACAGCAAGCCCCAGGCCTCCAAAATGGAGCACTCTAACTTAACCATTCAGCCATGGGGCCAGTCCCTAATTTTGATCCCACAATTTCCCTTATATAAATTAATGCTAAGGGCAATAAACATGAACTGTGCAAAGTTTAAGCCAGAAAGATATTAAGCACAGTATTATTTGTAACAGTGAAAAATTGAAAACTGCCAAATATACAACAATAGCAGGTTAAGTAATTTAAGGTACAACCATATGTTGAAATAATCTGCAGATATTCAGTATGCGTGTTACTGGAAAATATTTAGTGACCTAGTAAATATTTACTATATATTAAGTAAAAAGTTTCCAAAATAACATGTACAGTCCACCTCAATGTTGTTAACACATATTTTATATCTATATCTATATTTATCTCTGCATGGCAAGGGAGAGGAATAGAAAAGAAGAATGGAAATAGGAAAAGTTATAAGTGGATAATGAGCTGCCAGTTTATTTTTAGGGTTTTTTTTTTGACAATTCCATTTCCAAATGTACTTTAAAATAATTTTTATGTAAGTAATGTGTGAATACATTCTCACCTTAAAAATTTCAACTGATTATACACAATAGAGTATTATGTAAAAATTTCCCAAGGCCAGCCAGGTCACGTAGTTGCTGAGTGTGTACTCTTCGCTTTGGCGGCCTGGGGTTCACATATTCAGATTCTGGGCATGGATCTAGCACCACTCATCAAGCTGTGCTGTGGTGGCGTCTCACGTAAAATAGAGGAAGATTCATACAGATGTTAGCTCAGCGACAATCTTCCTCAAGCGAAAAGAGGAGAATTGGCAACAGATGTTAGCTTGGGGCCAATCTCACTCACACACACACACACACACACACACAAATTCCCTTCACAAATCAATTTCATTATTTTCCTTTTAAAACTTTTTCTTTGGATTTAGAAGCATATATCATTACTTATGCAGAGGTTCACTTTCTTAATTATATGGAAGCCTATTGTACATGAGGTTTTGCAACTTTATTATTTTTACTTAATAATACATCTTAATAATCTTCCCATATCAATACATATAGAGATACTGCATTCTTTTAAAATGCACAATATAGAATTACTATAATTTATTTAAGCATTATTCTATTAATTGATTTATTGATTATCTGTGGTTGAGTAATGAATTACTCCAAAACTTAGCAGTTTAAAACAATAAACGTCAGGAGGTGGCCACCAGTGAGGGCCATCAAAGGAGCTGTCATTCACAATGGACTTGTTTCTTTTTCTTAATTTGTACAATCAACATTATTATACAGACCCTTGGTATGTACACATTTGTGTATATATGTGAATATTTCTTTAGGATGAATATCTAGTAATAGAAATTGTACTCATAAAGCACATATAATTAAAATGTTGACAGATATTATTAAGGTGCCCTCCAAAAGGGCAGTGCTAATTCAACTCCCCCCCAATGCTGAATAAGGAGTCTCTTTCCCTACCAGACAAGACAGGACATCATCTATCTTTTCTTTAATGTTTTGTTTTTTGATAAGTATAAGATGGCATTTTGTTATTGTGTTAATTTGCATTCTCCTGGTTATTAATGAGATTGAATATTTTTATATTATCAGCCATTTGTATTCCCACTTTTCAAAATTTTACTATGTTAATATGGTCATTTCTTTTTGAATTTTGTATTTTATTGAAATATGATATACATACAGAAAAGCTCATCGATGAATATTCACAAACTGAACACACCCATGTAACTGCCAACCAAATTTAAAAGAACAGAGTATTATCAGGACCCATTACTCTCTTTTAGCCACTGCCCTCCCAAGGGGAAACAGTCTCCTGATTTTTAATGGCAAAGATTAGTTTTGCCCAGTTTTGTGCTTTATATGAATGGAATTATACATTATATATCCTATTGTATGTGGCAATTCTTCCACTTAGCATTGTTAGTTATAGTCATATCACACTATAATCAACATATGGATTATTTATTATTTATATATATGTGTGCATATATATACATTATCAATATTTCACTATTTCATAGTAGTTAAGAGTACAGACGCAGAGTAAGACTTGGTGAGGAAAAGATTCATTGAGAATGGAGCTTCAAAATAAGGACCTAAAAAAATATGAAGGAGTTAACCTAGACCATTCCAGGGAAAGGTCTTTTTCGTTTTTTTGGTGAGGCAGATTGTCCCTGACCTAACATCTGTGCCAATCTTCCTTTATTTTGTATGTGGGATGCTGCCACAGCATGGCTTGACAAGTGATACATAGGTCCATGCCCATGATCTGAACCCACGATCTGAATCTGTGAACCCCGGGCCGCTAAAGCAGAGTATGCAAAGTTAACCACTATGCCACTGGGCTGGCCCCTAGGGGCCTTTGAGAGTGGTATTTTTTTGTCGTCTTAGCCTATCACCTTGATGTCAACAGAATTTGGGAATGTACAAAAAGGGCCTGAGTAATCCTTTAGAGATCGTGGGATTTTACCTTGTTCTTCTGAATCAACACACCTCCCTTCTTCATACCTGTCTCTGGAATAGCTCAAGGATATAAGGCATCAACGAGAATGGGTGGAGTTAAAGAATTAAGTAGCAATGAGAAATGACTACAAAATCAAGAAATTTGATTGGAAGGAGTAGGAATCTGATAAAAGGGATCTAAGCCCCCTTTAAATTGGAAGGTACGTAGAGGCTACCTCAAAGCAGAAAACGCTTGAGATGTTTTCTATCGGAGCTAAGTAAGAGTCTGAGTGCCAAATTTAATGGTGAGTTTATAAAAAGGCATATTTTTAATATAGAAGTGAAATAAGAGGAACTTCCTGGAAGAACCAGCAGCCTTATTTTAGAAAGCTACCAATTTCATTTTATTCAGTTCCCATGAGTCAAAAGGACTTTTTAACAAAACGAATAACTTTCCTCCTTTTTATTGCTTTTTAAGTATATTCAAATTTGGCCAATGATCAAAAAATACAGCCAAGCCCATTCAAGATTCTTTTTTCAATCATCAAAGTCAATTATACGTGAACCTCACTTACTAAAAACATTTAATCCCGTCATGTTAGCAAAAAGAAAATTCTGCTTTTTCTTTAGGTTAACAATTTTATGTGACAATGGCCTTACATACTATAGCATTAGTTTTGCAGTCAATTACACTGCAGGTAGGTGGAATTACATTGCTTGACCGAAGTGTCTAACCTGCCCAGACCCTTGTTTGATGAATAGTTTTTCATTTTGCACTGCAGGACCTTTCAGATAAGACTTAAAAAAAAATATGTTCAGAGAAAGAGAGATGGAGAGAGAGAGAGGGAAAGAGGAGAGAAAGGGACTCTGTGTCAAAGCATTTTGTTATATATCCTGACGACTGAATTCTGACATCCGTGCCAAGTGTTTGTTAAGTAAGCCTTGCAAAGAGACTTGCTTCCTGCATGGCCAGCACCAGAAGCACCTCAAAGCCCTGACTCCAGATATCAGACACTCCCCTCCATGGGTGGGAAATTTTCACGATTCCTGGGTAGGTCAGATGATCTATTGCTGCCTAGAGGATCAAACCACCTTTGGAGAGAGGTATTTATCTATAACTGATGACACTAAGTGATGTTGAATTATCTATTTACTCATCAAGTAATTGTTGAGATTCTACTATGGGCCTGGCAGGATGACACACACGGAGACACAAAGATGCCATGGAGGAGTGTACAGACAAGTGGTGGCCCCAGACGAGGGAAAATGAGAATATAATGTGACAAGAGCTTCAAGAGAAGGAAACACAGGGGACCAGGAGACCAGTTATTGGGCCATCCATGAACCCAGCCTGAGGAGGAGTGCAGACAGGGCCAGAGCAGTGGCATTAGGGAAAACACAATGAAAAGGTCCTGGGACGACTACTTCTGTAAGTTTAAACTTCTTATCCTTCCCTCTCCTTCCTAATTATTTCCTGCTCTTGTATTATCAAAACACAACTGCTCAGTGTGACCAATACAAGTTTTTAGATTACCAATTTAGAACACCAAAAAAAAGCTGCAAGGATATCCAGCTAGGCATTCACTGCTGCAATACTTTCTACTGAAATGTTTTTAATACATTTTTGGTAAATGGGTTTTGTTTTCTGGCAGATATAGGAAATGCTAGCTTGCTTTACAGTTCTACTTCTCTCGTGACACTTTAATGATTTCATCCTGACACATTAAGATTCATGTTCATAAACGTGATCTTCTCTGAGTGAACTTAAGGTCAGTCTACCTTTATCCTGATTTTAAGTTTCTACAAGATACGGAAAAATATTCTATCAGAGAGACAGAGAACTGCCTTCATCGAATCCCAGCTCTGCCATTTACTGGGGATGTGACTGTGAGGTAGTGACTTCTCCAGGCTTAAGGTTCCTCATCTAGTACAGAACAAGTGACAATAACTGTGACCAACAACAATAGTGACAGCTGAGATAAAATGATTCCACAATCTTAAGTAATGTGATAAGCCCAGGTAAAAAGAGTTGCCCTGAAGGAAGTTTTGATCCAAAATTTAATTTATACTTTTAAAAAATCTCCTAGTTCAGAATCTACTAATTTCATTGTAGAAACTGGAGTTTTTGCAAAAAAAAAAATTAAGAATTCCCTGTTCACCACCATGAAACTCAACTTCTAAATTGATCGATTTCATTTCATATTTTGGTTCTTCCAAGGATAAGAATCTTAAAGTTTTAAGTTTAGGCTTGTGGTTTAGAGTGGTTTATAATTGACTTCAAATTTACGAGAACTGAAGATAGGCTGGGACTTAGCCAATGCCTTACTTTAACATCATTATGCAAATGACTGTGCGTAGAGTATGAGAAAGAGCAGGTTCAGAGGGGCTGGCATCCAGGTGTTTGTTAGGACAGCTTTTACATGAGTAGAAAGGTGAGAGGTGGGGCAGGGAAGGGGGTGGTGTTACAGAGTTTGAGACCCTATTCCAGGCAAATTAGCCTCAAAATTCATTGACTTGTTTTAACCACTCCTGAATTTCAAAGATTTAAGTGATTCCTTTGTACTCTCCTTTGCCAGATCCACATTTTCTTGATCTACTTCAAAGTATTCAGTTAAGAATAAAATAGAAGATTCTATTGCTTATGCCAATGTAATGATTACCTCATGACTGTTACTTACTTTCCTACCTTCTGAGCTATCATTCTGCCTCTGCATGCTCATTTAGCTGGAGCATTCCACTGGTAAGACACTTAACCCTTGCACAGTCTTCATTCACCATTGGCTGCTACTTTCCCATCCCCAGTTCTCAATGACATTATCAACTGAACTTTGGTCATTGGGGCAGGTGTGTGTGTCTAGCTGGGGATTGGGAGGGGGTCTTTGGATCAATTGCCACAAAGAACAAAGTTCTTAAAGAGTTGATATATTTGCAAAACAGAGGATCTGTAGATAAGCAGAACACTGCAGCTTAAAACAATGCTATCCAGGGGCCGGCCCAGTGGTGCAGCAGTTAAGTTCACACATTCGGCTTCTCAGTGGCCCGGTGTTCACTGGTTCGGATCCTGGGTGTGGACATGGCACTGCTTGGCACGCCATGCTGTGGTAGGCGTCCCACATATAAAGTAGAGGAAGATGGGCACAATGTTAGCTCAGGGCCAGGCTTCCTCAGCAAAAAGAGGAGGACTGGCAGTAGTTAGCTCAGGGCTAATCGTCCTCAAAAAAAAAAAAAAAACCCAATGCTATCCAATAGAACCTTCTGTGATAACAGAAATATTCTCTATATGCTCTATCCAAAACAGTAGGCACTAGTTACATATTGCTATTGAGAACTGAAATGGGGGTAGTGTGACCAAAGGAAAGAATTTTAAATTTTAATTAATTTAATTAATTTAACTTTAAATAACCACAAGTGGCTAGGAGCTACCATATTGGAAAGTTCAGCTTTAAATAATCAAGCAAATAATATAAAAATGTCAGCTTGCAATGTCAGCTAGGGAGACCCCATTAGTGGGATGGAACACCATTAAACTTAGGTGCCACCAGGGGACTAGAGCAAATGTGAGCACAAGGAATTCAGCAGATGAATAGAATGTAGTGAATCATAGTGTGGTTAAACATTGAGGAGTCTGATGCTAACATAGAAAGAGTAGGATACCAATAAGTAAGTCATTTTATCTGGGGTTTATCAGGACTACTCTAAAATGTTGGAATGTCCTCTGAAGCCAAGCTAGATGGAATTTTCTTCAAAGTCTTGTATCTCCTTACAAGTCTTAAAAAGTTATCATTGAGCCATGGGAGACTCAACTGTAGGAATTTAGCCTCTGCCTTCAAAATGAGCAATTTCAAGGATCTTATATAAGATGAGAATCAGTGAAGCCAAGCATCAGTTATCAGAGGTCCTAATTCACCTTCATGACACATCATCACCATGTGTACATTTCATACACAGCACTCCTTTCCCATCTTACCATGACTGCATTGGTTCATATCTTGCCAAGTTGGTTTAAGGCTAAACATGAAGCTCTCCTCTTTGACTTCAGGCAAAGCATCGACTTCTCCAATTCTGTAGAGTTTACACCATTTTGTTGGGTGCTTAAGCTTCAAATCTGTGTTATCTGTAACTGCTTCCACAATGTGCCTTGCCCCACCCACACTCCTATCTCTACTGATCTAAAGCTATTTTACCTGTGACCTAAGTTGTCACGTAAATTAGAACTCAAGATTAGGGACTGAATCCCAATTATTCCATTTACTTTCTGCATGACTTTGAACTCCTTAATATCTTTGAGTCCTCATATCCTCAACACTAAATGAGGGCCCATTGTATCTACCTCATGATATGATATAAGTAAAAGCATCTATACTAGCATAAAGCTTAACAGTTAGCAGAAATGAAACAAACAGTAGTCCCTCTTTCCCTTCTTTCCTTTTTCACCTTCGCCATCTCCTAGATTCTTTCATTCTGTCCACTGGTTTAAATACTATGAAGATATATTCTAAAATTCATGTCCTCATTCCTGTCCTCTTCTCTCTCCCAGATTTGTATATAAATTTGCTGACTTGAGATTTCCATTTGGATGTATAAAAGGTATCTCACCCCCTTACCCTAAATCCACTCTGCCCTCAAACTTCCACATCTCAGTATGTATTCATTTGGTTTTCAGGCCAAAAACATAAAAATCACTAAGACTTCTTTCTTCTCATGTTCCAATTCCAGTCCTTCTCAGTGCTTTCAGTCTGACTTTCATCCATCCACTTCTTTTCAACCTCCACTACTAACAGCTTAGTGCAACCTGGATCATGGGCACAGACTCCAAAAAGTTTTCTCTGCTTCCTCTTTTGCCCATTACAGTCTATTCTCCAAACAGCAGCCCAAATGATGTTTTAAAAACCTAAATCAGTTCACCTCACTCTACTGCTTAAAACTCTCTACTGTCTTTCCATTATGTATAAAATAAAGTTCTTACCATAAGCTACCAAACCCTACATCTTCTGAACTTGACTACAACTCCAACTCCATCCATTACCATTCTCTGCTTCACTTTTTCATGTTACAGCCTCATGTGGGAAACTTCTTGTGGTTCCTCCAACAGTTCAAACTCTTGTTCCCTCTAACCAGAATACTCTTCCTCCAGATCTTAAGTTTATTCCATCGCTTCACTCAGACTACCATTAAAGTGTCACATTCACAGAGAGGAGCACTGCCCACCTCCATTCTCTTTCCTTTATACTGCTTTATTTTTCTACCTAGCATCTATCACTCCCTGTCATTATTATATCAGTTTGTTCTTTTCCTTGATGTCTGCTTCCCCTATTAGGATGTAAGAGCAGAGAATTTGCTATTTTGTTCACTTTGGTATCCCAACAATTAAACGGTGCCTGGCACAGAGTAGGCACTAGTAAGTGACTGGTTTGCTACAGATATACTGAGATATTCATCCCCACAACCCTCATCCTTTACTCCAGTATACCATATGCAAATTATGATTATGTATCTATGCCATGGCATGAGAAAGTTGAGAAGGACTAATTTGGATCATATCAACGCTCAAGTTAGAAACTCCAAAGATGTCCCACTGCCCAGATTATAATCCACACTCCCTAGAATGACATCCAACACTCTCTACCATCTGACCTTAGATTGTTTTATCTCCCACTTTTCCAGCTTCCATCCAAACACCTCCCTGACAAGCCACAAACATGCACTTCTGCTTCTGGACCTTGCCTTGTTCTCTGCCTGAACGCCATCCACACCAGGTCTCAGGAGCGTGATTTTGACTGATCCTTCATATTCAGCTCAAATCTCACCTCTTCCATGAAGCTTACTCTGATCGCTACAGTAATACGTAATCTCTCCCTTCCCCAAACACCCTCAAAACTTCCTTGGACTTCATGGTTTTGTCTCTGTCTCATTGTTTTCCACTTATTTGTGCAAATAGATCTAATAAATTTTTCCTGCCACACCTGTCTAATCAAACTCACTCTTTCATGTTATGCCAAAGACAGGTTGCAGTCTATTTCATCTCCATCTTACTCTTGACACTGCCATCTTTCTTCAAGTCCCCTCTTCTTTGTTCTGAAAGCTGAGGGCAGATCACTAAGTCTCTTGGCTAATCGGCAGTCCAACTGAGGAGTAAACTACCAGCATCCCCACACCCTGTTCTTTCAGCTATTCCATCTTTACTCACCTGGTGGATGATTGGGCTGGTTCTTTGAACAGTGCTTCTCCGTATGTATGGGGCAGGTGGCTGGTGGGCCTGAGGGCTTAGGCTGATGGCCATCTCTTTCCCTCAGATTTGGCCCTTATGTGCTATTCTGAGATAACATGATAAATCATACTCAGCATCCCATCTAACATTATAAATTATTTAAGCACCACACCCTCTCCCCCTACTGAAAGTTTCCAAAAAAACTCTGTGCTCACAGCAATAAACACTAACTTTTTCATCTGATTCTTAGCACACTTGTACATCATTTGTTCTAATCATATTAATTAGAGTTGTTTGGCAGCTAGCTACAGAATCTTTTTGGGAATTCAAGAGAAAAAAATATATTAGAATAGGGGTAAGCTTATAGAATTTAGGGCAAGGCAAACAGCTAGGTCTCCGAAAGCAGTACTTCTCAAACTGCAGTATGCTTCCCTCACTATCCAAATAGAAAGTCAACTGTCATCAAACTCTACTTCGTTGCCCCACATCGAACTTTAGACTAATGTGCAGATTTCCACGGCAGGCCCTCTTATTCTGGCTCCTGCTCCTTTTAACTCTAGCCATTCCTCAAAAGGAAATGCCTCTCCTGAGTCTTGCAGAATTATGTGCCCAGTACATCTGAACATACACCATCCTCTTGTGTACCTCCAGCGCTACTTATGGGCTTCTTCTTCTGCCTGAAACCTCCCCCAAGATGTAGATGTTGGGGACAACCCTCCTAAGTTTCATCCACCAAAGCAGAATTAGCTGACCACGTTCCCATCCCAGAATTGATAAAAATCCTACACAGCTATGTGTTTTCACAGCACTTTTGCATTAGACTGTGGGTGTTAATCATTTATCTATCTTTCCCACCAGACTCTAAGCAGTGTTAAGGAGGACCTCCTCTTATTTAACTTTGAATCCACAAGCCAGGCGCTTATAGTATTTAAATATTTGGTACATGAGTAAATAAGGAAACGAAATATTATTTTTATTTAAAAATATGATCATATGAGAACATCAATATGAAACTTCATATGTTCATACTGACTACCTGCTTATCTCATAGCCTGGCATACAGTAAATATCTATATGTAGCATCTATTGCTTTTGCCCTTCTGTGCTAGTCTGTTCAGGCTGCTATACCAAATTACCACAGATTGGGTACCTTAAACAATGGAAACTTATTTCTCACAGTTCTGGAGGCTGGAAAGTCCAAGATCAAGGTACCAGTTAATTCAGTTCCTGGTGAAAGCCCTCTTCCTGGCTTGCAGTCAACGACCTCCTCACTATGTCTTCACATGGTGGAAAGAGAGAACTCTGGCATCTCTTCCTGTTCTTATAAGGGTGCCATCTCTATCTGATTAGAGCCTCATCCTTATGACCTCATTTAACCATTCTCACCTCCTTACAGGCCCTATCTCTGAGTACAGTCACATGAGAGGTTAGAGCTTCAACATTTGAATTTTAGGAGCACACAACTCAGTCCATAGCACCTTCCAACATTCATTCCTCCTTCTTCTGATAAGAGTACTTTGATTTCCCTTTAGAGAAGAGGTTCTCAAACTTTCACATGCATTGGAATCCTTCAGAGAGCTTATTAAAATACAGATTGCTAGAAATCACACTCAAAGTTTCTGATCTGGTGGGATCTTAGAATTTTGCATTTCCAACAAGTTCCTGGTTAATCCTAATGCTTCCGGCCTGGGGACCACATTTTGAGAACTATCGCTTTAGGGACTCTGCCCTCACCTGTTGCAGGCACCTTAGAGGAACTGTCAATCAAATCACCTGTCCTCCACTAGCTAAAGGTTTGGGGGACTAGGGTGACCCAATCTGAGGCAAGCAGATTCTCCCAGAAATGTTAATTTTGAGCTTGCAACCCAAAGAAGATCCAACCAGACAGCAATGCCCTTGTCTGGAGGAAAAAGATCTTGTCCACTTGTTCCTCCTCCCTAGATCCCTGGAAGTGCCTTGGTTTCTGTCCTTCAAGGCCTCAACTCAAAGTGAGGTCAATGGACCAGCAGGATCTCCTCACCTGAGACCTTGATAGAAAGGCAGAATCTCAGGCTGCACTCTAGATCTTCTGAATTAGAATATGCATTCAGCAAGACCCCCAAGTCATTTTATGTATATTAAAACTGGAGGAGACTGCTTTAGAGACCTGGTTGTTCAGCCTTCCATTGATTTCAACACTTACCCCCTTCCTCTTAATACATTCTATTTTTCACTGAGTTGCCTAAAATGGGTTTATCTAGCTGGAGACCAATAAACCCTAGTCAGGCACTCAGTAAGTGATGGGAATTTGTGAGCATGTAATTTGTACAGTTCTGCTGTGTGCCTTACAAGGACATATGAAGAAAATAAGCCAAAGGAAGTTGACAAACTCATCCAAAGTCATTCAACCTGCAAGTAATGGACCAGAGATGAGAACCCAGGAAGATTGACCTCAGAGGC
Organism: Equus asinus; assembly: GCF_041296235.1. Lineage (NCBI taxonomy): Eukaryota > Metazoa > Chordata > Mammalia > Perissodactyla > Equidae > Equus > Equus asinus. Next base: position 109,068,640 of record NC_091791.1, on the reverse strand, counting down.
CATGCTCAATCCCTGCATTATATATATCACCTCCTCTGTTAGCTGCTATAGTTGTATGAAACTAGTGAGCATGAAGGATCATAAAACTGGAAGTTACTTTAGAGGTCATCCAACCCCACTATCTCATGTGGAAGAAGGGAAGTGAAGGTTCTTCAACTAGGTAAGTGGCCCTCCCAGTCCCATGGCTGGCCGGCCCCAGAATTGCCACTGAAATGCACATCTCCTGATGTCCAGTAGAACTTCCTGCTATTACCAGGCCTTAAAAAGCACCATTGATAGGCAAAAGACACACCCAGGTAGAGGTGTTTGGAGTTATTCATCCCTGTTTTACATTTATATTTATTGATAAGCTATAAAACCCAGACTTCCAATCCTTCAATCTTTGCATTCATTGACTTGCATCCTTTGACTTGGCATCTCCCTGGCCAATGAAGAAATGAGAAAGGAAAGGACATTTTAGAATATTAGTGTAACAACGAAAATGATAAGTTCTTCCTAAAGCTTACACCAACTACAGATAGGGATGCTCCACAGAAAGCCATGTTTAAATCTATAGCTACGTCATTCCATTGCCAATCGATATACCCACTCGTGGCCCTTTTATCTAGATCGTTCTTTTTTACTGGCATTACTAGATTAACATTATTAACACTCCAGTTTAATAGCCTTCAGTCTCATTATTGGATGCAATTTTCTATGTAAGATAATTCTCAACTTTTAAAGCATTGCTATTTTTGCTAAATGGCAGGAATTTCTCTTCTACACCTGGCGCTTTATTGGGATATGATCCACACTTATTAAATATGTGCTGGTGGAGTGCTTTTGTGCACTTTTTTTCCCACAAAGGTCTGAGGTGTAACTTTTATAAGTTTGGGTTTATACAAATAGGAGACAAGAATATGTTGGTAGAAAGCCTAAAGTTTTCTAAATGTAGATGAGCACAGATTAAGAAAGCAGTAATTAATTTCCTTTGACCTTGAGCTGAAATTCCTTTCTAAAGCTGTCATAAAGAGAAAGAGGCCAGAGAGGAGAAGTGAGACTGTGTAACAATGCAATTAAACCCTTGTAATGAGGTCGGGCCTTGGACTTGTTGCAACTGATATCATTATAGCGATGAGAAGGCCCTATATGGATGGTCGGATTTTTTTTTAATGCATGCTTTTTTTGTTTAACTCTTTACCACCACATATGTACTTCATTGTAAGGGAAATATATAGGCATTATGTATAAAGAAATATAAATTATTCATTTTTTTCAGAAGAGACATTCAATTGGCTCAGGCTGGTAATCTTTTGTAAGCAAAGCAGGAAAGTGTAAGAGGAGCAGAAAGAGCTCAAGACTGAGTCAAGACAGTGAGCTTATCTCCTGCACTATGGCTCTTAATTTACAGGTGTTTCCAATGAGTTGAGGCCAAGCACTAGACCATAGTGCTCTGGTCTCTTGAGTCTCCTGCTAAATAGCTGTGTGACCTGAGGCAGGCCCTGAATGTCTCTGAGCCTCAGCTCTCTTATTTTACTAAGTGAAAAGAATACTGGTTTCTTTCTCTATGGTTTATGTCATAATTAATGGGATAAATTTGATCTAAGTTGTCCTATATTAGGTATGTGTCAGACTTGTTATCTCTGCAAATATATATCTATTTGAGGCCAACCATATCTGTCTGAGATTTCTAGTAGTTCTATTAGGAGGTGTATAACTGTGATTGAGAGCATTCAAAAATCAGATCTTCTTGATTTAAAACTTGCTTTGCCATTAAGCAGTGGGAACTAGACAAGGTACTGAAACTCTCTCTGTTTCCTTATCTATAAAATGGGCACCTTAACAGGTTTACTTCATAGGGTCAGCATGAAGCTTCAGTGAACTAATGCATGAAACGTGCTTTAAAGAGAGTGAGGCACATAGTGGGGACTCAGGAAGGGTTGACTCACTGTTATTTATCAATTCAATTCCATTCTTGAAGAATTGAAGAGTGACAGATTTTGCTAAAGTTCCCAGAGAAAACCTTCCTGTTTCTTGAGTCAAGACACATGGAAAATGCTCCTTTCATTAGAAATGAACATGCCTGGGGCCGGCTCCGTGGCTGAATGGTTAAGTTTGCGCGCTCCGCCACAGCAGGCCAGGGTTCGGATCCTGGGCGCGGACATGGCACTGCTCGTCAGGCCACATTGAGGCAGAGTCTCACATCCCACAACTGGAAGGACCTGTAACTAAGATATACAACTGTGTACGGGGGGGTTTCAGGAGATAAAGCAGAAAAAAAAAAAAAAGGAAAAAAAAGAAGATTGGCAACAGTTGTTAGCTGAGGAGCCAAAAAAAAAAAAAGAAATGAAAATGCTTGGATCTCTACCTTGTATAATCAAGTTGCAAACCTCCCTCTTTGCTATAAAAACAGAATGGTCAACATTTAAAATGATACAAAGCCTTACCTGGAAAAATGAAAATGGGTGAATGGGATAATTTTATCTACGTTCTATAAGTCAATAAGCATTATGGAGCACGTGGAGAAAGGAAACATAAATAAAAATAATAATAATGAACATGATTTCATTCCTTTTAATAATATCTTCTTTCATTCCTTGCCATTTTCCCAGTCAGTTTTCCAGATGCTTCAACATCCTCAGTTATGAAGTATTTATGAAAGATGTAAGGAAGCTTATAAACCAAAAAAGAAAAAGGAACCTGAAAAATTTTAGAACAGAACAAAGATATGTAAAGGAAACAGACATACCCCAAGAACCTAAGGTTATTTGTGAAAGTGGCCTCAGAGCTTCCTGGCAGACGTGAAGTGAAAAGAAATCTTATGTTGTGCATTCTTATGTCTGATGAAAGGAACCATGCAAGTCTCTCCATTTCATCAATCACTTATTTAAAAGTGTTTGTTCCTCGCTCACCATATGCTCCACACTGTGCTGAGTGCAGTTGATATGAAGAATAAAGTCCAGTTTACGTCTGCAAGGAGCTTGCAGTCTGCAGGAAAACACATTCTTGACTCTGAATTCTAGGATGCATTGATTAGAGGGATCTATCTTAGAAAGACATTGGATAGAATCTTCAAACAAGATTTTCTAAATGACATAAATTTTATTGGAACTTTAAGGAGTTTTAGATTGCCTCTCTAGAACAGTTATTATAACATGATCTTAACCCCACTAAAACCATGCATTCCACAATGAGCTAAAATCATGCATGAATCAATCAGGGTCCAACCCGGAAGATGGAAACACTATGGTTAATTAAAACAAATAATATGGGAGATTGGTTCACAGGTTATGGAAGAACCTAGAAGCCCAGCCAGGAAAGGTAAAGCAGCGTGGGCAGGAAGTCATTGTTGTCGTAGGACCAGACAGACAGAGGAAGTCGCTCAGGAGAAGCTGGAGCCACAGATCACAGCTTCTCTGGAGCTGCCAGCCAAAGCAGAGAAAGAAAGAGAGAAATACCCTAGCTGTACCCTTCCTCTAGTCTCCTGCCGCTGCCTGCTGCTGGCGGAACCCAATCTAGAAGTCATCTGACCTGAGTGTGGGGAACATGCAGCCTGAGATACCAAAAAGAGCAAGGAGAAGGGAGAGGAATAATTCCAGGCCACTTGGGCGTAGGAATGGCACATCCCCACTTTCTGCTGATCTTTCCAAGCAGAACTTAGATAACTGAGAAAGTCTCAATATTAAATAAGTCCATGTGGGGGCCAGCCCAGAGGCATACTGGTGAAGTTCAGGTACACTGCTTCAGTGGCCCAGGGTTCATGGGTCAGATCCCAGGCATGGACCTACACACCACTCATCAAGCCATGATGTGGCGGCATCCTGCATACAAAAAAATAGAGGAAGATTGGCACAGATGTTAGCTCAGGGCCAATCTTCCTCACCAAAAAAAAAAAAAAAAAAAAGTGCATGTGGTTTGGGAGTATTGTCAGTTTATAGTAGAGGTTTTGTTACCTGAAGAACTTTTTCATTATTAATTATGGAGCAGTCTCATATTTTTGATATCACATCTGTCAGTGTAGGGCTAACCTGTTGTGAAAATTTATCTGGCTGGTATTGCTGCCCAGGTACCAGCAAGTTCTCGTCCACCTAAAGATAGGCCATATTGGGGCCAGCCCAGTGGCATAGTGGTTAAGTTTGGAATGCTCCTCTTTGGTGGCCCAGGTTCACGGGTTTGGATCCCAGGCGTGGACCTACACTGCTCATCAAGCCATGCTGTGGTGGCAACCCACATACACAATAAAGGAAGATGGGCATAGATGTTAGCTCAGAGCAAATCTTCTTCAAGTAAAAAAGAGGGAGAGTAGCAACAGATGTTGGCTCAGAGCCAATCTTCCTCACCCCCCCCCCCCAAAAAAAAAGATAAGCCATATCATTTCTCCTTTAAAAGTCATTTTAATTCCAACCAAGTACTTCAACAAATAGCAGGTTGGGATTCCAAGGCTCAGCATCATATCTGGAAGAGAGGATTTAAGATCAGGTATTCCTGATGGGCCTCATTAACTATTCATTCACATCACAAATGTTATTGACTTTTTGAATCATGCCAGATCTCATTTGTCCTCAACACAACACATGGTCCTTGCTCTCCTATGCTGGTTTCCATCTGGAAACCAAGGCTGACTTAAACAATCTCACATGTTAAGTATACAATTACAAAGTGTGGTTAGAACTAAAATGTAAAGCACACTATGAGCATTCTAACAGTGGATTACAATTAGATCAGGGATCAAAAGAATCTTTTTGTGGCCTTGTTAAACACCTGGGTGGATCCCAACCCCATTTTGTAAATTGTTAAACTCTATGAAAATATTAAGAACAAATTTTTGAAAACTATAAAAATCATCTATAAACTCCTTTGTCTGACACAGTTATTTCTATTTTCACGGTTTACCACTTTCCATTGGTTTGAAGAAAATATTATTATGCATTTATTCTCTCAGCTTGTTCTGGAAATTATTTAATATTGATGTAATTGCAATCACACTAAACATACAATGTTATAATTCCATTTGTAACCCAATATCATAGTTCAAATGTCTCCACATATTTTCCTCCTCTTTACAATCATGGCTTTTAAGTAATTCCTTCAGTGCATACTCCCTAAGACCCCAGCATGTGCCAGGCCCTGGGCTTCTGGGTCTGCAGCAAATGGCAAGTCAGACATGGTGTTTGCCTGCATGGAGCTTACACACTGATAGTTACACAAGACTTCAATGAGTTTGGGGGTCATAACTAATTTTCTATTTCACTATTAAAATGTTTTCAATTAGATGTCAAAGCATAGAGTTTTCCTGGGTCTATCTTCCTTCTCCACTCAAGACAAATTCTTAAGAGAGAAGCTATTGCATCCAAGGATTTGGACAATTTTATATCTCTTTATTTACTAGGACAATTGACAAGTTCACCAAAATCTATAGAAGACTGCCATTAACACTTCCAGAATTGGTTTTCTTTCAAGTGGTATTATACTTCATACATGAAATCTCATTGTTGTTTTTAAATCGAATTAACACATCTTATTAGGAATTTGTTTTCCTATTTATTTGTTTTCTCTTTTAGAGTCTAAGTCTTTTTTGTATATTGTTTTGTCCCTAGCATCTCCCTACTGAGCCTGGAACACAGCAGTTGCACAATAAATTGTCTGGTGAGTGAATAAGTACAACCCTCTAGAGCAGCGGTTCTCAACCTCGGCTACACATTAGAATCGCCTTGGGATGCTGTCAAAATCCTAACACCCAGGCCACATCATATTTGGGTTGGTTCAGAATCTCTGGGTGTGACTCAGTTGTCAGCCTTTTTTAAAGCTCCCCAGGTGGTTCCAATGTGCAGCCAAGCCTGAGAATCGCTGCCTGAGCCTCTCTGCTGAAGGTGTCATCCAAGGACCAGCAGCACTAGCTGGTTAGAAATGCGGAATCTCAGGCTCCATCCAGACCTAACGCGCCTCAGTCTGCAATTTAACACAATCTCCAGGTGACTTACATGCGTTTAAAAGTTTGAGAAGGATTGCCCTACACAAATTTTCTGAAAGTTTTAAACCAATACATCCAACTGTTTCTAAGACTTGTTCCCACTGCTTGATACTAAAGCCACATCATTGCATGGAATAGAGTTGTCTTCTTTATACGTGAACAAGAAAATACAAGTTGGCAATCCTCAAACAAAGGTTCCTTTTTGAGCCAATTACCTATGTCTAAATCCTTCCCAAGAGGAGAAAGGGAGAGGCAGGGACCTCCAAGCTGGAAAAGCTGGAGTAGAAAATTCCCACATGAGGCAAATGTGGACACTGAATACCAGGGAAGAGCCAGAGCTGGAAATCTCCATTCATAGATCCAAAACAAAGGGGCCCTCAGGCAGGCAACTGAGGCAGTAAGAGCCGGGGCATTGCTGGAAGAATAAGAATACATGAGTTGGGACCAAATAAGGTGGGACAAGGGAGTCAGCCATGAGCTGCCTGAGCTAAAAGGACCAGACAGGAAAGGCAGTTCCTAGCTTATATGAATGGAAAGTGTAGAAAGCTGTAGAAAGATTGGAGACTGGCAGACTTGTGTTTGAATAACAATGTGACTCTTATAGAAACTGGGAAAGTTCTTCAACTTCTTTGATCCTCATCTGTAATCCGGGGATAGTGATTCTTACCTCATAGGTATTGTGAAGATTAAAAGTGGCGACGTGTGTAAAGAGTTTAATATCATGCCTGGCCCACAGGAACATCTCAATCAGTGGAAGCTGTTGCTCATTGGTATCTTAAATCTTTTTGACAAACATATAAAACTGAAAGGAACTGAAAAGATAAAAGTTGTGTTTACTGTTTTTTTATGTCTTTTCTTTCTGTTCTTGTCCAAAACAGCCTAAAGAGAATTTAGTATTCCTGCGGGTGCCTGGCAAATTCCAATGAATGCCTCAACGGATTGTATTTTCCAAGATGGCCATGACGTAATCTCCCATCTCACGTGGTCTTCTTCTGTGACATTGGCACTCCTCCCAAGAAGAGGAGGAGTCTATGTGCCCCCGCCCCCACGTGTGGGCAGGTTTGTGACTATGGGGCAAGTGATGCTTTGTGACTTCTGAGGCTAGGCTACTAAAGTGGTACAGCTCTTGGGTTGCTTGCACTTGGAACCCAGACACCATGTTGCAACAAAGTATAGACAAAACATGGAGGGACCACTTGTAGGTATTCTAGCTGATTCCCCAACTCAGGCCCAAGCCCGCAGCCAGCATCAAGCTCTCGAATGTGTGTAAGCAGGCCCTCAGCTGATTCCACCTCAGTCCTCAAGACACCTCCTGCCTTTGAGTCATCCAAGCTGAGCCCAGACATCATGTCCCCTACCTCATGGTGGGCATCCCCTACCTTGTCCTTTCTATATCTCTGACCCACAGAATCTGTCAACATCATAAAAAATTATTCCTTCTGCCCCAAAGTTTGGGGTGATTCGTTACATAACAGTTGATAACTGGAACACTGACTTCACAATGTTTTTTCATAATATTTAAGATTCCTACTGTTCCAGCCCTAACAGCCCTCTTTGTTACTACCCCTCAGCAATAAGCTATTAGAGGGTACATTTAATTTAATTACAAAGATAGTCTTGTGTCTCAGAATTGCATTTGGCTGCATGTAACAGAAACCCAAATAAAATGATTTTCCTTTGTACTAAGAAGTCCAAAAGTAGGTGATTCCAAGGATGGCAAGGTAGCTGTAATATACCATCAGACCCAGGCACCTTCTTTCTTTCCATTCAGCAATCCTTACTGTGTCTCTTTCATCCTTGTGTTTGTAAGACCACTACTGCAACATGTGAGTGCGGGTACAGTCTCAATCAAGGCAGAAAGGTAAAGGATCAAAGGCAAAAGGCAGACAGCATCTGTCCCTTTATATCTGGGCAATAATAACTTTCATGGGAACACCACCAGTAGAATTCAGCTCATATCTTCTTGACCAAAGTAGACAAGGCCTCTCTTGGTTGCAAAGAAGAATGAGAAATTAATTTTCTTAAGTGGGTACATTGCTACCCTAAGCTAAATTGGGGAATCCTGCAAAGGATGGATTATAAGTAGACAACCAGTAACACATGCCATGACTTCAAAATAGAAAAATTAATAAAAGGGTACCTTGAGGGGCATGAGAAGGGAAGGAGGCCGTGATGCTTGTTGGGCAGAAGACGGGAGAAACACCATGATGCAGAGCACAGGGATGGGGACTGGGGTCAAGAAGTCATAGGCTCAAATCGCCACCAGGTCTCTGTTTTCACAACTGAAAAATGGACATTATGAGAATCCGTATATAGCAAGGTTATTGAAAAGAAGAAATGAGAAGACTGATGGGAAAACACATGACAACTTTTTAAGCATACTAATTCCCTCTCTTCCACAGTTTCCCTTGTCATGACCCAGAAGGTAAACGTTAAGTTCAAAATCACCTTAGATTTGTAACTGTCAATGTTTCATGGTACTGAATTTCAGAACTTAGAGGAAAACCCTAGACCTCGGACAACCTAACTAAAGATGGAGTACTCAACATCACTAATCCTCAGGGCAATGCAAACCAAAACCACAATGAGATACCACTTCACACCTGTCAGAATGGCGATTATCAAAAAAACAAAGAATAACAAGTGTTGGCAAGGATGTGGAGAAAAGGGAACCCTCGTACACTGTGGGTGGGAATGTAAATGGGTGCAGCTAACATGGAAAAGAGCATGGGGGTTCCTCAGAAAATTAAAAATAGAACAACCATACGATCCAGCAATTGCACCTCGGGGTATTTATCTAAAAAAATGAAAACACTAATTTGAAGGGATATATGCACCCCTATGTTCACTGCAGCATTATTTACAATAGCCAAGATACGGAAGCAAGTGAAGTGTCCTTGGATAGATGAGTGGATAAAGAAGATGCGGAATATATTTACAATGGAATATTACTCAGCCATAAAAAAGAATGAATCTTGCCATTTGCAACAATATGGAGGGACCTAGAGGGTATTATGCTAAGTGAAATGTCACACAGAGAAAGACAAATACCATTTGATTTTACTTATGTGTGAAATCTAAAAACCAAGACAAACGAGCAAAAAAAACAAGCAGAAACATACTCATAGACACAGGAAACAAATCGGTGGTTACCAGAGTAGGAAATAGTCGGGAGAACAGGTGAAATAGGTGAAGGGAATTAAGAGGTACAATCTTCCAGGTATAAAACAAATAAGTCATGGGGACGTAATCTGCAGCACAGGGAACATAGTCAATAATATTGTAATAACTTTGTACGGTAACAGATTGTAGCTAGACTTATCATAGTGATCATCTCAAAAGGTATATAAATATCAAATCACTATGATGTACACCTGAAACTAATAGGTGACATAGATGTATGTCAATTATTTGTCAATTAAAAATAAATAAATAAAGAGGAAGTGCGGGCCTGCCACGTATCTTATATCTCAGACCAGATTGTTGCAGCAATTGCACATTTGTTTTATCTTCCAAGAACTAAGGAAGCCTTGCTTAGTACCAGGTCAGGCCAGGGTTCAGCTCGTAGGCAGGCTATTAGACTGAGCCAGGTCACCATTCAAGACAAGACATTCCAAAAATGAGAGTCAGCAGTGATAAACAGACCTCAGCTGTAAGGAGAACTTGAGCTGAATGCCTCCAGAAGCCAGCTAAACTGGACTAGAAAAGGAAGGGAAGTCTCCTAAAAAGCTTACTTTGGATGAAGACAGACATAATAATAGCAAGGAAAACACTTTGCTTCAGCACTCTGACTTTTGCTCGCATGAGAATGAAAAAATATGAGATGGTAAGAAATCTTGTGACACTTCCAAATCTTGATCAAATGTAGTCTTCTCTCTACTCACATCACAGCTACAGAACAATTCCCACCTTGACGAGAACCAATGGACGACTCGCTATTAATTTAGCACTTCCAGGACTAGACAACCGATGGTGGTGCTTCTGTGGTCTCTTCTCCATGTTTGACAGAAATGCAAGGTGGCATCTCTGGGATTGCATTTATTATTTAACGCTCCTCTGTGAAAAGTTTCTTTTACATTGCAAATGCTCAGAGTCCTCCTTGGTTGGTCTCTTCAGCTGACCCTTTGCCTTAAAATAAGTGATCAAGGCTGAACACCATGATTAGTATTCAGAGAAGTAATGAGTGACACTGAAATGTAAATGAACAAGGAAAGCACCTTCCATTTTGTAAAATAATTATCTAGCCTAATAATTATTTCCATGACTCTTTTTGATTGATTGAGAAAGGGCAAATAGAAGCTGAGAATTGTCTTTCAGATCTAAATTCAAGTAGCAGAGCCCAAAAACAAGGTCGCCCTTGAAGTGGAAATGGCAATAGGCTGACTCTGTTTTCATGTGGGGAGGCTGGTTTACACGCTTTTTTTTGCACTTTTAGCTTTCTTTCACTGGTCGTGAAAAACACAGCTCGGTGAGGACCAAGGTAGAGCCCACCTACTTCCAAGTTATAATTTTAAGGGCCAATATATATTGTAAATCCCAAAAGAGACCTTTCTTTCTTCATTGAGCTGTCTCTGCAGATAGAGTGTGATGAATTTGGGGGGGTGGGAGTGGGAAGAGGATTTTTTTAAAGTTAGGTTTTCCATACCTTCATATTTATGTCACTGGAAAAATGCGAAACAGCAGTGTTTATGTGTTGTTTTCCTTGGTCCACACTGAGGATGTTCAAACCGCTTTTCCTTTGTCAACCTGCCTCAGAGCTACTTGGTCTGTTTCACTTTGATTTCTATAATAAACTAGAGCTAGAATTTTTTTTAGGAAATAAGAAACATTCAAACAATTGTGAAAGTAAGACAGTGTCCTTAGATAAGTCAGTAACTATGTCAAAAATCATTTTTCAAAACCTTTAGTAATAGGTAAGATTGCTAATTGTTATCATTTCTCTCCTCACTCATTATTTAGTGCTTTCCTCCCTTTGACCTGCTGCATGAGAGGTAAGCCTGGACAATTCCCAGAATGACAACATATAGACTATTTATATGCATGTGGCATATAGCTACTTTCTGTTTTCTAGCAGAATCCTGGAGGCTCTTGTGCCTGAGACACGATGGAATGGAGAGGATAAAGTTCAAAAAATTTAACCCACAAAAAAATTAACCCACTGGTTGTATCACAGGATTGTCAAGCTCTAGGGCAGCCTCTTTTACATTTTTGAAAGGCAGATAAGAGAAGTATTGCACTGGAGGGGGCCAGCCCGGTTGCCTAGTGGTTAAATTTGGCACACTCTGCTTTGGCGGCCCAGGTTCAGTTCCCAGGTGTGGAGCTACACCACTCGTCAGTGGTCGTGCTGTGCTGGCAACCCACATACAAAATAGAGGAAGATTGGCACAGAGGTTAGCTCAGGGCAAATCTTCCTCAGCCAAAAAAAAAAAAAGTATTGCACTGGAATTGGCAAGGTGGATCACAGATAAAATAATATACCCTTCACCTAAGAGGATGGCACCTAAGAGGATGGCAATCATGGCATCCTCTGGGTGGCTGAGATTCAAGGAATATAAAGAGCAAGAGGGGATGATTCCAACAGAGACTGAGGAGACAGGAGTACTGACACTTGTCTGTTGATACGTTTCCAGGGAACCCTGTGGTCACACCTGGGGCTGCGGTGGTAAGCTCAATTCTTGCTCTTTTTTTTTGCTACTTTTTGAAAGCTTCTCAGGCTCATTTCAGTTGCCACCTTCTTCAAAAACCTTACTCATAGTCTCCAGTTGGGATTATTCAAGCTCTCCTTCCCAACTCTGGACCCTCTTTTTCCTCCTGGTGTTATTTTATGTTGCTCCCATAGTTGTGTCCTATAGTATGGGCATTATATCACATTACAGGCCACATTTACTGAGCATCCACCATGTGCCAAATAATTTGGCAGGAACCAAGGAGAGAACAGGGAACATGACTGATACAGTCTGTGCTCTCAGGAAGCTTATAGTCTATTGGAGGAACCAGACAAAAACAAGTAAACAAACAAAAAAAATACAATAATTACCAACTAGTTCCAGCTGTTGTAACATGCAGTGTTCTAATAGATATCAATAGTAATTAATAAAATATTAACAAACATATGGTACCCTTCTTTCTTACACACAATATTGAATAAAACCAACGATCATTTTCTGAACATGTAGCTGGGGACTTCAGCTCAGCCCCACTGAACTGGACAGTGTTTCTAGGTTGTGCTGTACTTCTCTGTGAGGTTTCTTGTGTTTTAGTCTGTATTCAGCCATGAGCAGCTCTCATAAGGGAAGCGGGGCCTCCAACAGCAGGTTGAGTGAAACCTCTCCGTCAGGATAGCAGTTGGTATGTTATTTGATGGGATTAACTCTTGCCCCCAATATCTGGCAGCTCTCTCGGCTGTAATTCATATTTCCTATCTCTTGCTAGTCCACACTGATTTCACTGTGTTCATTATTTGAATCCAGTACTTTCACTTCATTATTCTAACAGTGTTTTTCTCCCCTTCTCATTTCCAATTGTTCTTCCCTTTTTTTTTTTTTTCAGTATTCTCCATCCATTTTCATCTAGGAATTTCATTTCCATCTCAGGGTCTATTTGAACTCTACTCTTAACGTTTCATTAGCATTTCATCTCTGGTGTTCTGAGTTCTCTCATATGATTCAGGAATTTTTAGATGACATCTCAAACTTTTAAAACTCTAATAAGTGCTTGCAATGAATAAAATTCTTCAATTAAGAAGATTAACTCATAAATACAGAAAAAATAGGATTGCATTGCATTAGATCCAAAATAGATGATGATTTTTCAATGTCACCCTTAGTTTAATTTTAAAATTCTAAGTAAATAAATGCTGTTAAATGCATATAATTTATGTAAATAGTCACTACCTTCTTGCTTGTCTCTGAGTTAATGTCAACATTTAGAAATTATCATAACTGGGTTTCTCCTGATCATTAGATGCAATGCATTCATTGGCTGGGCAATGATTCTCAACTCGGGCAGCACCTTAGAGTTACCTAATTTAAAACACCCCCATTCATTCTCCACTCCAGAGAAATCAAATAAGAATATCCATGCTTGCGTCTCCAGCAACAGTATTTTAGAAAAGTTCCCCAGGTGGTCCTAATGTGTAGGCAGGGATGAAAACTACAAAAAACCATGCCCAGCTAAATCTTGGAGAAGCAGGTAGAAGTGTTTTTGAACATAGAGCATATGAGAAGTGCTAGGAAGAAAACAAAAACAATAATGTGATGAACTGTCATAGGTGTGTATTAATTATGCCTTTTATTTTCTGTGTTTTCTGATGCCTTGACATCTGGAGACTTGCTAATCTTGGGGAGACAGTCCCTCTCAGGGCTAGCCAATTCCTGCTTACATATGCAAACCAACCATCCAAAGCCCATATTCCTCAACTCGCTTCTTTATCCAGCTCTCACACTCTGGGCTACTCTCCATATATACTAACCACCCGAGGGCCGGGTATCAGACAACTAGAGAAAACCCCAGGGCCCAGAGTGCTGAAATTATTCAAATTAGCCAATCCCAGGCCTGGTTAGCCTGTCTTTCCCTACCCACATTTTCCTCGCACTTCCTCTGCCTTCTGTCTGACCCTGGCACGTCCCTATGTGGCCTTGCATGGCGCGGCGTGCCTCCTGTTTATAGGCATCTGGGAGTACAAACTTCTTCCTTTGTGACAGTCATTTCTGTGTTTGCATATATTACCAAGCTGATAAAAACAAATTTCAGAAACATTTTTAAACGCAAGTGAAGGCTTCTCAGAAAAAGTGATATGTACACTAACACCTGGAAGGAAAGGGAGATAGAAGGAACAAGGAGATCCAGAAAGAGAGACCCCCACAAGCCAATATCCCTACTGTAGTCAAGAACCTAAGTGAACTGAAGCAAGTGGGAAGGAGACTAGCAGTGAATTTGGACACAGAGTAGAAGCCAACTCACTGGGGGAATGTGTGACCTTATTCTAGGACAGCCATGGGGAGGCGGCTAAGAAGCAGAAGTACCACTTATGTGCTACTCCTGACAAATGGGCTCATTGTTGCTTACATTTCTGTTATTTGAAAAAGACTTCCTGATTCCTTTTCCTGTACAAAGCTCAGAGCTAGATGCCACAAGAAAACAGAAATAAAAATGACTTGGTTGCTTTCTCTCTTTTTTAAGTTGTCATTTCAAGTAGGAGAGTCAGACAAGCAATTAACTTTAATTTAAGGTCGAGGTGAGGCCAAATTCTTTCATTCAGATGCTTGAGCTTCAAAATTTCATTTGGGAACATTGGGGTTTTAGCACGCAAAGGCTGCTTTTACACACTCTTACAATATTGTTCTGATCTTCGCAAACCGTGCTCATTTTTATCTGTTTGATGGCTTAAAGTCTCCCAGTATATTTTTTTTCTTTTTTTTCTCTCAATATAATGTTAGCCACGTATGAAGGCTCATGTTATTGTGCCTTCACTGTGCTTTTTCCTGTTATCATGGCCTCCTCTCTCCTCTCCTCCCCACCCCGGCACCAGCCCCCACAACCAAAGAGTTGTACTTTGGTATTAAGATTGTAAGCCTTTATTCTTCTTCCTTTTGTATTTTTCCAGATGTATTTTTGCCTCCCAGTTTTCATTGTTGTTACTATGTTGTTTGCGTATTTCTTGTAAACAGCTCATAGTTGAATCTCGTTTCTAATCTGAGGCCCATTTTCTATATGAAATTACAATCTTTTTTGCAAGTGGACTATTATAACTAGTATGTTTGATCATATTTCTATCAGTGGATGGGCGCATGTATCACTTGGAATGTTCTTCACCTTAACGGACCTCTGCTGGCTCTCAGGATAAAATTGCAAGCCATTCTTTTGTGTTGGATTCCACTTCCGAGAGAAGAACAAAAAATGATAATGTAGAATTAGGATCAGGTAAAGGTAGCTTTTGGAACCAGTCCCTCCTTCTCTGAGGCCCTTTGACATTTCTTGGGGTTTTCCTTCTTTCCTCTGCTCCTCTTACTCTTATGGCTGCCCATACCCTCCCCTACGACCCATTCCTGCTGACTCACTTTCCCACACACTGCCCACTGTCTTACTCCATCCTTCCCTCTTCCTCATCACTCTTACTCTGAACTCATCTTGAAAGCAAGTAAATTCTCACCAAGGAGTCAATTACTCCAGTCCCCACTTAAACTTCCTGGGTAACAACAGGTCGTTGATTAAGTGGAACATGTCAGATGGTCTGGGACAGATGTTTTTCAGTAAAAGGTCTTTTCTGCTGGAAAAAAAACAAGGCTGGGACCCATAGTCTTGGGGGCTCAAAAACTCTTCCCGAAGATCTTAGAATATCTCATTGTGCATCCCAGCCGCCCATTTCTCTCCCTGAAGATTGCCCCACAAATGCTTCCTTTTAGGCATCAGGCCAGTTCTGATTTAAAGGAGGTTGAGGGAACTCCAGCATTTATTGTTTATTTGGCACCTTCATGCTTCCTGATAGACATTGCGAACACTAGTCCCATCCCAGGGGTCCAGCTCAAAAAACATTTGTCCATTGACACCTGGCCCCGCCAGTAACTGAACCTCCTAAGTCCTCAGCTTATGATCACTATGATAGAATTTCACTACGGACTGCAGGCTCCAGACTTATACAGATTTGGATTCAAATCCACTTTGCCATTTCTGATCTCCAGGACCTTGAGCAATTACTTAAGAGCTATAGATCTCACTTTCTTCATCTATAAAATTAAAATACATTATGTGCCCGATTTGGTTGTTTTGAAGTAAAATGAAAAAATATAAGGAAAGGGCCAAGCCTCCTGCCTGACTCAATGTTGACTATGATTATGGTTATTGTCATTATGACTCAATGGTATACAATTTTCTGTAGTGGCCAAATGACTGTGCTATCTGACCAAACTTGACACAAAGGATATTTTTAAAAACCTTGATTTAAATTTTTTAAAGGAAGGTTATTTGATTAAAAATCTGTAAAATTTTTAAGCATTCTATCATATTGCAGAGTACCAACAAAGAGAATCAACTAAAACATTGCAAAAGAGGGTTGAGTTCTAGAGCTTGCTTATATTATAAAGGCTATTGTTTGAAAACTTGGTTTTAAAATTGAGCGGAAAAAGGGGCAGGGAATAATTCAATGAGTTCTAAGCAGTTTAATAAAATGGGAAACAAATCCAGTATATATGAATGTTCAAGATACTCTATCAGGACAAGGCAGAGAGCATTTCAGAGAAAAGGAAATTTCTAGAACTTCAACCTCAAATGGGACAAATACTTGGAGATTGGCTAAAGCTGGAAAAAGGCTGGCCTAGCCTGATGGAGTAGTCCCACAAAGTCAACAATAAAAGGGAAAGTGCGATTCCTAGAGGGCATGTCCATTTCTGAAGCACAATTAGAAACACCAGCATAAGAGATTTTTCTCCACAAATTGGTAGAGTAGATCTACTTCTCACTCGACAGCTCAATTAAAGCAGTTCCTCCAAATCTAAACTTTTCATCAAAACAAACCTATGTGTTGGATGTCTTAGTCTAATCTTATGTTTAAATCGATAGGCAAACATAAAGGAGTTCATGCGGGAAGCTACGTTATTCACTCTCTTGTCATTCGCCAATTGGGGGGAGGAGGGCTGGTGACTGGGAGAAACAGTTTATTTTTTTAATGCTTGCAATATTTTTTGCTGCTCTTTTTACAATCCCAGTTTTCAAAGTTGTGTCATTCAGAAAGCAACATCCTAACAAATTGGCCCAAACCAAGAGCCCTAGGCAATGATGAAATGACAGCTGCCACTCAAATTCTTTACAAGTTATAATCAGTACAGAAGTTAAATAATGTATCAAAGGATTCTCTGCCTTTTTATGACTGTAAAAATAGGAGAGAGTGACTACTTCAGTGTTCATAATATTGTGGACATGGTAAGTCTGAACATGCCATCAAACTCTGTCCAGCCACCTCCCCACCCCAACTTTAATTTTTTTAAATTTGTAATTCTAAAGTGGTATGTGGATGCTTTGTAATTGGTGCCGGGATTTTTTTCTTCCCCAAGATTTTCTTGCCAAGGATATCATTATGAGATTCTGCAGTAACAAGCATTCTTCTGTTCAAATTTATATCAATTAGTTTAGGACAGTAATTCAATTGGACGGCCCACTGGACTTTGAAAGACTTGCGACCATGTCAAAGTGATGACCTTTTTCCTTCTCTCTCAGCCAAAAGCAATTTTTTAACAAGGAGCCCTGGAAAGAAATGCTGGTTTAATAATTAGTTATTGATCATGGCCAATGCCATAGCAAGCGCCACTGGATTAGTCAGAGACCAGCAAACTGGGACATGGGAGTTTCCCTCATCAAGTTTCTGAGGGAGAAAAGAAAGCAAAGAACTGACAGAATAGGAGATCAAAAATAGCTTAATTAGGCTTGTTTTCATCTTGGAGATGGTTTCTTTTCATTTTCAAAAGTAGAAGTAAAATCTTTAACCTGGGTAGATTCTAAACCAAATTACCTAAAGCAACTGAGTTAATATAAAGCAACTTAATGCTATATTTTTACTTTAAAACACTGTAAAAGCCCAGATGTGAGTTAAGTAGACTTGGAGACCACTAAAATTGCTTTGAAACAACACCATGCAAAGTTATTTTGATAAATTAACCCTGCTTTGGCCAGCATTTTTGCTTCACTAAGATACATTAACCCCCATGCCCTGAGATGCCCATTAGAAACAATTTGGATACATGCACAAGGAGACCATAACAATTATAGACAGTCGCCTTAAAAGTATAATTGACTTTTCTGAGTGCTAATTTAGGCATCACTTTAGAGCTGCATAAAAATCTCCACATATGAGCCACTTAATGGAAGGAGAAACTTAAAAGAATGATTTTATTGTACTTTGCGGGGGGGAAATGTTTCCATTAGTTGTATGATTTCTTCCTAGAATAGGAAAAAAAACACACTGAAAATGTACAGCCAAGTGACAACAAAGTCACAACTTCTAGCTAGTCTGAAGGTGGGAATGTCCAATCCTTATGGCTGACAAGCCAAATGGAGGGCCTGATATGGTTCATATTTAGTGAGGAGTTTTTAAGTTGGAATTAACCAGATCTGTGATAAAGTAGTATGGTGTAGAAATACCCTTAAAAATAACACTATTTTAGAGATGAATATGTAGATACAGCGCAGATGAGTTAAATCACTGAACTCTAGCCATACGGTTTTATCTTTTGGGGGGGGGGGGGTCACGATTTTCCCAGAACAAAAGCACATATCCACTAATTTTGCATCCAACTTCAGATAGTTCTGATGGTTCCAGAGAGTGGTAGCACACCCATATGTTGGGACTATTTGGGGTCAGTATAAGAAAGAGATATATGAAATTTAGCTTGCTGTCACAAACGCAGAGTTATGTCCCAAGAATCAGTTTCCTCCCTATAGAAAAGATGCTCAGACCAAATCTAGACAATGATTTGACTGAGATGTCAAAGAGAAGAGCAAACCTCTGCGATTCTTCACAGCCCTCATTCAAGATATCTCTTGGCTTCTAGCTGATTTCAGATTCTCTAACATAAGAACTGTTTATCTCCAGAAATATAAAAATATCCTGGAATTCTTCTTAGAAGGTGAAGGAACTACAATGATCAAGTTTACCAGTTCACCGTTTTTTATGTCAACCTGACCTTAGAGGTTAAAAAGAAATTGTTGGTCATTGAGAGGCTGAGGTATATTGCTATCTATATATTAATTATATGCTTCTCAAGAAAACCAGCTCAGCACTTTTTTGTGTGTGTTTAAGAGATTTCAAAAATTTTTTTAAAAAACAACGAAATGTGAAAAGCCATGGGCTTCAAATAAAGTGAATGTTCTAGTCTTGGTTTGACCTTTAATGAGCTGGTTGACTTTGGACATGTCACTTCAACTCTCTGGTCTTCGTTCTCATCTATAAAATTAGTATGATGTTTAAATCCTTAGTATTCATAGCATGGTCCATGGACCAGCAGCATCTGCATCCCCTGAGACTTGTTAGAAATGCAGAATCTTAGACCCCCCATCAGAGCAACTGAATCAGAATCTGCATTTTAACAAGATTCCTCAGGGAGAAGCTCTGGTCTGAAGGATCTTTAAGATCACTTTCAACTCTGTTCGGGGGAAACGGGAAGACAAATTGCTTGAATTGAAACGAACAACTCCACACTTCTGTATTGTGTGTGTGTGTTCACTTTCAAATGTTTAGCTTCTTTACCACATGGATGCCCTGAGCCTGTAAGGCACACCGTTTAGCTTCATGTTCAGCTAAACAAACGTGCTGTCAAATGCCCTGAGATGGAGCCAAATGGGATGAGGACCCTAGTTCTGCTGTGTTGTTGGTCTGACTCAAAAGTTTTCCACTTGGGTCACAGTCAAAGAATTAAACCCTCATTACCACAAGAGCTCATCTAAACTCACATCCAAATTAGGAAACCACAAGAAATAATCTTATCTGTCTTTTTTTTTTTTCCAGCATCACCTGATCTGTCAAGTCTGTCTTTAGGAGCCTATGCCGAGCTGACAGCTCCCCACACTGTATCTGGATCAGTGGGGACAGACGCCCCACCCCTCGGAAGATTCACTTACAGTAACTGCTGAGGTGCAAGCAGAGAATGAACAATAGAAGGCTGTCAAGCCCGACAGCCAGCCCTGGATGTATGAGCGCTGGGCTGACAGCAAGGGCCTCAGAGGGTAAACTGCTTTGCTGGAACTAATTAAACAGATGAAATTATTACATGAATATGCAGATGTTGTTTACATTTTACCATATGGTATTATTTCAGGTAATAACTCGCAGGAGAATCCCTTCTTCTCATCAAGAGGAAATGGGTTGAAAAGAAGGCCCCACGTGTCACCTTTCAGTTGCTAGGCAGACACTGATAACGCAGGTTTCCTCTTTGAGTCACGGTGAGTATTCAGCCTGGATCCCTGTGGCACCACAGGATGAGGCTAAGGCTCCTCTCTGGAAGTAATGGGGGAGGTGTATGGGGGGGGTCTGCTTTAGGGGAGCTGAAATAGCTACAGCTGCTATCAGATCCATCCTGAGGTGGGAGTGCCTCCAACAATGGACATGCTGCCAGTCTGCAAGTTGCAAGTAACAGCCAACAGACTTATGGCATGCTGCTCTAACTGGCGTTTCCTCCAAGACTTGGGAGTGTCAAGGCAACTTATTTGTAAACTAACACCTCAGAACCGAACCATCCACATGAGTATCAGGCCCTCCAAAGGTGCCACTGTCAGAGGAGACAAGGCACTGAAGCATTAAATGAGAAAACTTGGGGGAGCCGGTTCAGCAAACCCAAACTACTCATTCTTCTCCCCACTCGACCCACCCTTCCTTCCCATCTTTTCCATGCCTCTGTCAGGGTATTAACATCAAGCCATGCAGCCAATGGAACTTGAGCTGCTTCTTATCCCTCATCACATACATCCAACTACTCATGAAGGCCTTTAAGTTTTGTCTCCAAAATGATCCTCACATGTTTTCTTGCCGCCTAATCCCCCATGTGCCATGCCCAGGCCTTCAGCACTTGTAACTGAACGATGGTAGCAGCCTTCCTGCTGGTTTCTTTTCTCTCTCTCCGCTGTCTTCAGTCCACCTTCGGCTCCACTGTCAGAATCACTTCTAAAAGTCAAATCTGATCAGGTCTCTCCCTGGCTTAAAAGCAACCAACCTCTTCCCAGTGGTTTCAGTCCCAAGCCAAACTCAGCGACCTGCTCTACAAAGCTGTTTCCAGTCCATGTTCTTCCCATTCTAGAGTTGTTTCAGTTTTCGTATCAGGCTGTTTCCTGGGCTGTCCCCCTTACCTGGAACATTTCCCCACTTCCGCCTCCTCCTAGCTAACAGCCAATCATTCTTTTGAGTTTGTCTTGGGATCTGTTGGCATGATTGTTATTATTTTAAAGAAAATGTAATCATCTCATCTGGTCCCCCTAAAACTCTGCATTATTTACTCCTTTGAGATAATCGGGCCAAAGAGCCTTCTCTAAATTTATCCACAGCTTTCCCCATGCTCACATCAAACCTCTACAAAGATATATATACATATACATATGAAGTCTTTATTACAGACCTGGGATCCTATTATTCATGTTACTCTTCAGCTAGCTCTTGTCCCTTAACCATGTCAGGGACCTTATCTAGATCAAAAGAGAGAAATACAGCACATTCTTTTCAATGCTGCAAGATATTCCGTGCCGCCCACACACCATCATTTACTAAACTATTTTGCTATTACTGAATATTCAGGATGTTTTCCTTTCTTACTTTCTGTCTTCTTTCCTTGTATTTTTCTTTCTTTGCAAGTGAGAATAATCGTCCTGTATGTAAGTCCTTACATACTGATGCCTTTATTTCAAAAGGATAGATTCTCTCAAGCGGGACTTCTGGGTCTAAGGGCACCATGCACTTTTGAGTTTGATAGATATTTCCAGATTGTTTCCCAAAAGGTTGTAATAATCTAGACTTTCATTAGCAATATCTGAGAGGGCCATTTGCCTACCTCCTTGATAATATTTTACTGCTTTTTACATTATTTTTGTTGCTGTTTTCATTTTGCAAATAATAACGATGAAAGTGTTGTCTTATTTTCATTTGTGGCCCCTTCCCTGTGAGAGAAGTTCAGTATCTTTGACTAAGTTTATTGTCTGCCACGATTTCCTCTTCCTTGAACTGGGTGCTGATGTCCATTTTCCATTTTTCTATTGTTTGTATCTCTTATAACTTGTAGGATTTCATAGACTCATTCTTTGTCTCTCACATGCCTTGCAAATATATCTTCCCAGGCTATGTGTGTTTTCCCTCCGAAAACTTTCTTAAGTCTCTTGAGAAGGCCTTTTCCCACGCTAACTTTATTCAAATATTCACTGAATGTTTAATTAGTTTATTTTTATACTTCCTTTTTCTTTTGGAAAATTTTCTTGGCTAGTTTCAATATTTATTTTTCCATGTGAACTTCAAATTCCTTCTGTCACATTCCTTACTCATCCTCAAAAAAACTGATTGGAATCCTAATTAGAATCATATCAAATTTTTATATTAACTTGAGAATGTTGCCATTCTATGATATCGTGAAATAAAAATAGTACTCACTATTCTGTCTAATTTGTTGCAGGTTTTTGACCTTCAATAAGATTTTGCAATTTTCTTCACTTAAATCTTATGACTTCTTGTTACATTTTTTCTTGGAATTTTACCTTCTATTTCATTATTGTAAATGCACTTTTTTTATCTTTCCACTTTCAGCTAATGATTACTATACGTGAGGGGCTATGAATATCTATATTACCTTATCAATTCTAATTATCAATAATATCTTATTAATTCTAATAGATTTTAGTGGCTTCTTTAGTGTAGGTTTACCAAGTATGCAATCATATCTTCTACCAATAAATATAATTTTATCTCTTCTTTTTCAATAAGTAATTCAACTTATTACATATTCCTGCTTTATTTAATTAGTTAAAACCTTCAAAAGAATGTTAAATAATAGTGATGATAGTGAGAATTATGCATTGAATCTGCATTTAATAAAATGACTTCAGTATCTCACTGTTTAATATGGTGCTGATTGTTGGTTTTGAGATATAGATTTTAATGATATGTAGTTATATTTTGCTATAAAGATTTTATTAGTAATAGCTTCTGAATTTTTTGAAAATGCCTTTTTTATCCATTGATTAAATAGATTATATTTGTTGATATAATTAATTATGTTGGTAAAAGTCCAAATATTGAATCTTTTCTGAATTTCTATGAGTCATGATATGCTATCTTTATAATACATTGCCAAATTCAACTTGTTAATACATTTTTAATTCATACTTGAAGCAAAATTACACTGTTTTACCAGGTCTTGAAATTAAGGTTCTTCCAGGTTCATAACTTGAACTGAGAAACTTTGGTTTGGATTAATCCAAAGGCTTGTGCC
Organism: Equus asinus; assembly: GCF_041296235.1. Classification (NCBI taxonomy): domain Eukaryota; kingdom Metazoa; phylum Chordata; class Mammalia; order Perissodactyla; family Equidae; genus Equus; species Equus asinus. The sequence continues at coordinate 109,045,738 of NC_091791.1, read as the reverse complement.
TCAAAGTGTGGTTTTTAGATCAGTAGCATTAACGTCATCTGAGTACCTATTAAAACTGCCAAATCTCATGCTTCCCCAGAACTGCTGAATTAAAATCTTCAGATTTACAAGATCCCCAGGTGAATGTAAGTATATTGAAGTTTGAAAAGTACTAGTGTAAATAACACAATGATTATACACTTTTTAAAAGTTACATTGCCCTCAACTGAAAAACCATTTGGCTGTGGCACCTATTTAAAAATGGGAGATCCTTGATTATCTTCCCAAATTTTTCTTATGTATCTGTTCAGTCACTTTTCTACTTCTTGTTGAATCAAATGTGAATGCTCTATTTTGCTAGGTAATTATGTTTCTTCTCACTTTTCCCTACAAATACTTCAGGTCTCAGCATAGAGATGCTGGTCTCCAAGGATGTCCTCCCAACATCAGTAGCCCTGCCTCAGTTCCCTTACTGCTTGCTCCTTTAGGACTCTCTTCGTCCTCTTTCATCATACTTATCATATGTTATTATCATGTCTTCTTTAACTGCCTTTCACCCTGCTAGACTATCAAACCCAGGAGGGATGATACCATGTCTATCTTGTTTATTTTTGTATTCTTGGCATCAACCAAAGTCTCTGACACATAGCAGGCATTTAAGAAATAATGCCGAGTGACAACTAGATGGATGAATGGCTAGATGGGTGAGCAGAGTGTTCGTAAAGGTAGCAACCAATACATAATTTCTTTATATCTCTTGCACATTTCACAGTGCCCAGTTTCTTACACACTTCTTGGCCCATGGAGGACACTCAAATTGCCTTTTAAAATGTAAAGTGCTTTGTAAACTCTAAAGTGATATAATGATGGTACTTGGGCATATGATGATAAATAAAAAAGACTCCAGAGACGCCTACTTACAAACCAGTAACATTTTTTGTTTTAATTTGCTTAGTGGCATAGTTTAGAGAATTTTGGAACTCCTCTTGAGTTATCAACTTTCATACCTGCCTGAGAAAATCCTCAGGGGCAGGGAATCAGTGCGTAAAAAGATAAGTTTTATTTTTGGAATCAGACAAAAATAATTTACTGCCAGGGCTAGAAAATAAGTATTTGATATTCAAGCTTGGCAAAATAATGTCAAGTAAAAAACATCAAATATGAATTTGAAATAACAAAGCCAACTTTCTTATGACATAACCACGTGAAAACCAAAATCACAGCTGAAAGAATACCTGTTTAGAATGTGTTGAACAATGGAGCAAGTGCTCAGCCCCTGGAGGGGTGTGCGTTGAGGGTCACCCTGAGGCAGGGGTGGAGTTCTAGTTTCTGTGTCTGCACATCATTTATTCTTTATGGGCATTCCCCAGTTCATGGACAGATCATTTCCAAATGGTGGTTTTAAAATCGTTGTTTATAATTTATAATATTGTTCCTGTGGGCGATGTGTTGGGATCCCAGGACAGACCACAGGAAGCTGTTGGATGAATACATTATGGAATCATGATGCTAAGAGGACTGGCCACATAGTGCATCTAGGGATCTGTTTTCTGATCATATAGGACCCCAGAACGAATATTAAAATAGACACCTATATCAGTCAGGGTTCTCCAGAGAAACAAAACAATAGGATACGTGTATATGTGTGTATGTGTGCGTGTGTGTGTGTTTATTTTATGACATTGGCTCACAGGACTGTAAGGCTGGCAAATCTGATATCCATAGGGCACGGCCATAGGCTAAAAACAGGCAAGGGCTGATGTTATAATCCTGAGTCCAAAATCTGTAGGACAGACAAGCGAGCTGGAGACTTAGGCCGAGTTTCTAGGTTGCAGTCTGGAGTCAGAATTTCTTCTCTGGGAAGCCTCAGGCTTTGCTCTTAAGGCCTTGAAATGGTTAGATGAGGCCCACCCACATTACAGAGGGCAATCCCCTTTACACAAGGTCAACTGATGGTAGGTGTTAATCATATCCACAGAATACCTTCACAGCAACATCTACACTCATACTTGACCAAACACCTGGGCACTGTTGTCTACTCAAGTTGACAAGTAAAATTAAATCTTCACAGCACCCCTCCATCCATACATACGTTTCCCTCATCCCATTCCAAAGCCACTATCTGCCTCACCACAGCCTCGTGAAAATCTCAGCCTTCCTCACATGCTCCCTATTCAAGCTTTTTTCAATTTTCTCTTGATCATTAGCCCCAAGAAAAACACTCATTCCTTCAACACTCAAAAGGTCTGAAAAAAAGCAATCTGGTTAGGGTAATTTATACTAACATGTGCTAGATAGCTGGAATTTCAGGAATCGAAGTAAAACCTTTCTGCATTTTTGGAGTGGAGAAGGAGCTATTTGTAGGAATAACTTGCACTAAGCTAGGGGGTCACAAAATACATTACTAGAGGAGCTGGCAGGTGACAGAAGCAAGGAAAGTGGGCTTGGTCTAGAACAATGGATTCGGGGTTGAAAAGACTTACAGCAAATTGGACAGTGCCTAACCCAGCTCATCTCTGGCCACTTCTTGCCACGTGGGAGCAGTCCCAGTGTTGCCATATTTTTCACTTCTTCAAGAAAAGCTGGAACTCCAGATTTTTATGTGAAATTTCACAATAATGAAAACACTCTGCTAGCTGCCAATTTGAGACTCCTCCCCTAATTTTTTTCTTTGTCCTTTCTTCCCTGTAATTCTGAGTTCTCACATCATCTAAAAGTTCAGAGTTGCCACAGTGTGACTCCACCAACCCCAGGGGAAAGCCTGGGGACAAGGAGAGGAGGGAGGTGTGAACGGTCTTTATATGTCTGGCTCATTTGTCCAGAGCCGGGTGTTTCTAAGTTAGGGTTTTTTTGCAAAGTCCTTCCCCCATTACAGGGTCTGGTGGACTTTGCCACATACATGGAGTTTGTAAATCGGGCATTTCTTTTCGTAAGATTTCACTCATGTTGAAAAGTCTGATGAGTGCTCCTGGAGGCATGTAGTTCCTCTAGACAACAAAATTAAGGATCAGTGATGACAGAGCTTCTTCAGGACCATGACACTTGGCATGCTACAGCCGAGATCCTCAGAGAATAATCACAAGATCCTAATCAGACCAACTTCCAAAAGGAGGACAGAACAAGAAACCATTGGCCGCTTATTATTTATTCATTTATGCGGACAGAGATGTTTCCATATCTCTTTATTTAGGTTTATTAAGGAAAATATCCAGGCCACTCAATGTGAAAAGTGTCGTAGCAGTTCTCATGGGAGTTGAGAGACTCTCCTTTGGTCTCAGACTTCCCCTGTGAATGGCGCCTAATGTGGTGCTTCTCTCTCTTCAGTCTGCTTAAGATTCAGATGAGGCACCTGTTAAGAATGCAGACCCCCAGGCTTCACTCCTGAGAGTCCAACCCAATATATTTAAGGATCTGCTTTTAAAAGTGCCCCAGATGAGGTGAACTGAGAATGAAAGTTAAAGAACATCATCCTAGGGGAAGGAAAGTAATGTATTTCAGGAACTACTCAGGGGCCCCTTCTAAGCTGGGGACTCTACTTCAATAGCAATAAATGATGCTTGGCAGTTTCTCTGAGAGTCACAAATAAACCACGTATGTAGAACTCAGAGTTTCTATTTAGATGGACCTAGTTGTCTTAATTGAGAGGCCAGGGTTGGACTTCCATAACAATTGGATTTCATGCCTTCAGTTTGCTCTTCTGTGCAACTCCAAACACTTTTATAAAATATTGTGATGGGAAAATTTGCCCCGCAATAGTCAATTATCCATAGTTTGTCGGCTCACTGGTCAAGCAGAGAAGTTCACACACTGTTGCTTATCTCCTTTCACACACCTAAATTCATTTTCCAAAGAATTGAAAAAGACTCACCAGGCCTTAAAATGAAAATAGTGATGCAGTGTTTAAGTAGGATTTGAATTTAATCCCAAATCTTCATAGATAAGAGATTAAAATGCATACTGTTCTTTATTTGATACTTTAGATAAACAAGCACAGACACATCTACCAGGGGCTCAGCTGTCAGTGCCAATGCAGAAGAGCATCACGTCTGCCTCTGAGGGATTTTTATGTACCTGACAGTCAAATACAGTGTCCTCTACAATGGCCCTACGTAAACTGTCTACAATCTCAGAAAACCTTTGGCGCACACACTGCAAATGGTGGTTCTTCATTGGCTTATTTGAGAGGTTATGGAATTATAGGCCCCAAAGTCCTGCTAAAATGACAGACTTGCCTTATTTATGGGGGAAAAAGAAGTATTTGAGGCAACTAAGATTAGCAACTTATTGTATCTGGAAGGTATTGTTTTTACCATGCCCTTCTGAATGTTTATACATTGCATGCTTGCCGCAATAATTTATTAGATAACGGGCCCTTTTCTAGTCCTCATCTGCAGTGACTGATAAAAAATGCCATTTTAAGTCATTGAAATTTGAGACTAGGAGGAGTAAGCCTTGTTAATGCTTTCTGTTTTTAAAAAAGTCTTCACGCAGAGAGTCTCAACCTAATGCATATTAGAATAATCTGGGATGATTTTTAGAAATGTTAATAGTTTCAAGCTCACTCCAGACCATGAAATCAAATTCCCTGGGGCTGACCAGGTCATTTAAGCCTCCTCAGGGATATTAGGGCAGCCATGGCTGTGAGCCACTATCAGATTGCTATCCAATACATCAAAGGTCATGCCGAAGGGTTGCCTCGCAGGTGAGACCACCTTTGAGACGATGCCCTTTTGGTAAGCAGCTCAATAGCGAAACACCTGAATGGGGCTCATGGCAACGCATCATATCAAATTCTGTGCCATCTTGAAGTGTCAGAGTGAGGTTCCAATAACAAAAGACTGGACAGTAAGACGGTAAGAGGTGATTCTGAGCTATAGCAAAGAAGGGCACTTTTGTTTAAGTGATGTTTATTCTAGGGATCAGTTTTAAATATAAGGATCCACAGGTTTAGTTTGAATCTTTGGGGGTGGGGTAGGGAGAGGGGAACCTAAGCAGAGTCTCAGCTCAGTTCAACAAATGCCATATCTTTCTCTCTCTGAACAGCGACTCCCCCATTGCCCCATCCGCCCGCCATTATCATGGAAAGCAGAATGGAGCAAGCGCTGGTCATTTAGAAAGCACTCTTCATATGTTTTCTATATTAGAATTTGCAGGTAGTTGCCTGCATTAATTGATAAACATCAGGTTGGAAGACTGTTCTTACCAAGGAATGGAGGACCACAAACAGAAGTTGGAACAAAAGCAGCCAAGTCTATTTGTGCTAGCTGGACACCTTGGAAAGGTGCTCAGTAAATAGTGGTTGATGCCTCCTCTCTCCCAACTCAGGCATAGTTAAGATTTGGAGAGAGTGATGATTGAAACGAAACAAGAAACAAAAATATGCTACCTAATAAGCTGCCTTGGCATAGTCATGTAGCTCCTGGAGAACTCGGGCTGCGAGCAAAATAAACCCACCTCTTCAACTCCAAATCAGAGCCTGCATTGGTCCCCAGTGGCACTACGGTTGTAATAGGGGTTTATCTTTGTGTGTTTTTCTCCTTCTAGGTAAAATTATGACAAGTTTTGTTCAGAAGTTCTCAGAATCTTTCATTTCGTTTAGTGTCATATTTTGAACAGAATAAGGTATACTATCTGAAAATCTCCAGATGTTTACAAACTAAAAGTCAAAAAATTGGTTGACTCTGTTGTGCCTCTCCAGAACCCAAGCTCACTCTTCCAGCTCCCAGATTTTCACTTCCTTTGACATTTGTGAAAGTGATGAACTCTGGCAACTCATGTCAGTGGGTGGTCTGGCCAAATGTGGGACCTGGAGGGAGGCAGTTTTCCGTTGCAGTGAAGGTGGGCATTCTTGAGAACGGGCTGCATGGGGCTGCTCAGGAGGTAACCCAAGTTGATGGAGTAAAACACTCTTCTCATGGCTAATCCCCTGCAGGGTTCAGGTAGCAGATCAGACATCACCTCCTGGAATACCCTCTTTCAGTCTTTCTAGCACATCGCCCTGTTTTCCCCAATGGCATTCCCCTCCACTGTCATTTTCTTGTCTGTTTATTTGGTTATTCATTTATCATTTATCTCCCCTCAAAAAAATGACAAGAGCAATTAAAAGAGGGACCTCATGTGTACTGTTCACCGCCTTATCCTCAGCCCTTAGCACTGTGCCAGGTATAGTGGGCACTTGATAGATATTCACTGAAGGAATGAAGTGATACACAAAGGTGTGAGTGAACCAGGGGACCAGATCAGGCAGATACCCGGTGAGTTTCCTAAGCCCTCTGAATAGGCGCTGGTGCAGGGAGAGGCTGGAGAATTAGGGCCTGCATGAGTCTGGACAGGAGCCCAGAGGATGGAAGGAGCTTGAGAGGAGACACTCCAGTCCCCTATTAGCCATTCAACAAGCATGTATGCCACACTTATTTTTGGAGACTCTGCTATAGCCCATGCACCGGGAATACAAAAATAAATGTCACATGCCACCTGCAAGGTCTGAGGCCAGGAGACCAGTTCATGGACAAAAAATTATTTAGGAGATGTTAATAACAATGAGCACCACCATCACATCTCATATTTATTGAGCACTAACTACGGACCAGACACCAAGAGAGCCCTTTAGATAGATCAATTCATTTAATCCTCAGAAAACCATATGACATTATTATCTCCATTTTGCAGATTCAGAAACAGGTTAAGTCAATTGTCTACGGTCACAAAACCAATAAATGATGATGGCAGGTAGGTAAAACGTTAAGTGGTTATAAAAAAAAATGACAGCAGGAAGGAAACAGAGAAACAGAAAGCAATCTAACAAAACAGCTGCTTAAGGAATGAGGTTTCTTTCTCTTGGGTGGTAGTCTTGGGAGACAAGGGGGCTGCTGCTTCACGTGGTCACTCAGATCCCCTGGTCTTCCATCCAGCCTCTCTGCCCTCCCCTGTGCTCATCTGCTTGGTTAAAGCTTGGGAAGGGAAGGGGCATGCGAGAGGTTTCCTATCTTGTCCCAGATGTAGGCTCACTCATCCCAGAACACTCCCACTCGTGTGCCATTGGCCAGGACCTGGTCATGCTGCACCCCTAGTCACAAAGAGGGCTGAGAAATACAGTTCTTCCTTGAATAACTGCATGTCCAGCTACAACCATATTCTTATGGAAAAGGAGGGTGGATGGATTGGGGTGGATGGCAGACAATCTCCGCTACAGCAGTAAAGCTGAGCTACACACCTACTCCCAAGTAGCAAGACTAGTATAAACAAGTTAGTCTCTCTCTTTGTAGGAGAGGGGATGCCCTTTATCTGTAACGGCCAGGTCAGAGAACGTACAGAGAAAGACGGATATTCAAAATGGGCCAAGCAGAGTTCTAATGCATGGCATAGTGATTATAGTCAATAATACTCTATTATATACTTCAACATTGCTAAGAGACTAGATCTTCAATGTTCTCATCACAAAAAAGAAATGATAATTACATGACATGATAGAAGTTTTAGCTAAAGCTATGGTGGCAATCATATTGCAATATATAAATATATCAAACCAACACGTTGTACACGTTAAACTTACACAATGTTATATGTAAATTATATCTCAATTTTTTAAAACATTGGCCAAGCAGAGTGAACAGATATTTGTCAAGCAGATGTAGGTAGTGAGGGTTTATAAACACCCAAGTGGTAACAACATGAGCGATGCAGAAAATATCCTGCATACAATTTTTTTAATGCTTGTTGGCGAAGAAGGTTGGCCCTGAGCTAACATCTGTTGCCAATCTTCCTCTTTTTTTTTTCCTCCCCAAAGCCCCAGCACATAGTTGTATACCCTCGCTGTCGGTCATTCTAGTTCTTCTATGTGGGGTGTGGCTACAGCACGGCTTGATGAGCAGTGTGTAGGTCTGCACCCAGGATCTAAACTGGTGAACCCAGGGCCACCAAAGCGGAACGCACAAACTTAACCACTTGGACACAGGGCCGGCCCCCGCCTGTATACAATTTGTGTACTGAAAATTAAGTAGCCTAGGGGACAGAGATGTGGGTAAAAGGGGTCAGGGATAGTGTATGCTGACCACAGATAGAGGAAAGATTGAGATCAACCTTGTTTGTATTCCACCCTATGGAATGTGTGGGCAGCGGGGAGCCATGAAATTTTTTAAGCACCAGCCAAGTGGGTGACATGATTGTATCTCTTGTAGGATTGTCTAAATTTTGGATGATCTCCTGGAGGAAGAAGGTGAAAACCTGCTCTGACCAACCCCTGCAAAGAGACTCCTAGCCACATAGGAACCCCTATGTCAAATTCAGCTGAGAGCCGCCTGGAACAAGGAGCTCCCTTCCACCTAGGGGACCTGTATTTCTGTTTTTCTGGAGGAAAAGTTGGAAGTGTCTCATCCTAGATGGAAATTCTCCTCTCCCAGAGCATGAAAACGTGTGCCACCAAAAATTGTAAAACCAATTTTGCTAAGGTTTGGAAAGACTCCCATACATTTTTGGCAACAATTTTCCTGATTGCTCTGGTTTAGGCTAATAGTGGCACGTTGACATTCTCTAGGCCAACAGCTTCGGGCAGTGGGGAGAGGTGAACCGGGAGCATGGCATAACAAGAGAAATACATCAGCCTAAAATGAGAATCAGCTGAAATTCAGTCACTAAATTAACAGGGTGCTAGGATGGAAAAGCAGCAACGAACACAGGAATAGGAGCAGCTCATCATTGCATGAAACACATTCCATCGCGAAATGGCCCAATTCATCTCACAAATCATCAGAATCTTGAAATCCACATTCAGGTCAGTATTGCAATGTGTTTTCCTCTTAAGGGTGAGGTTAGTGCCTATTTTTAGATAAGTCTCTTAAAATGGGGTCTTCATATTCTGTGGGTCATGGATGCTTTTAAAAGTAGAATAAAATTTGGGAGGAACACTCATGATTTTGTTGGGCTCCTTGGAAAAGGGGTCCATGGTCACTAATAAAGAACCCCACTCTTGAAGATCAAAACCGTGTCTTATCACAAAATGAGGGCCAGCCTTTACTCTGGGTGAGGAAGAGCCCCAAACAGTGGCCCAGGGCTCCAGGTTCATCATTCCCCAGATTCCCAAGATGCCAGAGAGGAAAGAAGAGTGTAAGAGGGTTCAGGGTTTAGCTTTACTGAGGAGGGAAGGCTAACTGTAAACAGAGGTCCTTGCACATCAGGGGGAACGAGCAGAAGCCACATTTCTTGGAAAAGATATTCGACAGGAAGAAAGAAAATTCTCAGCATCTCTAATCCCTAATAGTAACTCAGATCAAATCAGTAGATATGTCTATTCTAATTTTTAAAAATATTATTCTTAAAAAATGGATACAAAGGGCTGGCCTGGTGGCACAGTGGTCAAGTTCTTGTGCTCTGCTTCGGTGGCCGGGGGTCCACGGGTTCAGATCCCCAGCATGGACATACACACTGCTCAACAAGCCATGCTGTGGAGGCATCCCACATACAAAATAGAGGAGGATTGGCACAGATGTTAGCTCAGGGCCAATCTTCCTCATCAAAAAAAAAAAAAAGAAGAAAGAAAGAAAGAAAGGACTGAATACGATTGTACAAATTTTATGTTACTGATGAATATGAAATTTAGTTTTCCAGGCAGAGGTATTTTCTGAGTTCTAATGCTCCTACACTGGTTTTGCTATACAAATTAACATACCATTTTGCAGGGAGGTAATAATTAGATGGCTATGTAAAGAACTCCACAGTTTAAACAAGCTCATTGCCATTCTTACCTCTCTTTAGGTCAGATATGTATTTTGGGGGATTACTATCCAAGTTAGAATTTAAAAGTGTGTCCAGCTTCACTTGACAATTCCTCTCTTTTAAAGGCAATAGAATGTTTCCTGGATTTCTAGTAACTAGATTCTGTTTTGATGGCTTGACCCTTCTGATTTTACAGTCCAGTGTTTTCTGGCTAAAGTCCCAAATCTGATTCTGGAAGTTACTTAACTTTACATCCAAAGAAAAGGTTTCAAAAGTGATCTGTTTCTGGTACCTTCGAGGTTCGTTTAATGTGGGGAAGCGGACACGTATAAGCTAAACTTGTTCCAAATTACATGAAAGCAGGAGTGAGAAACTCCTGCCAGCCCTGACCTCGCCATGCTGAATTCCACCGTGGGAGCTCCAGCTATGAAGGGAGTCGTGTCAGATTCCCTGGCTTCTCAGGAATCAGTCTATTACTATACTGACTGTTTCAATATTCATGAAGATGCTACAATTTGCATTCATAGTTTTTCTATGGCAAAAGAACCCACTGAACTTTTTCTTCAGGTTTGAAACATTTTTTTATGAATCACATACAGAGTTCCTCATAAAAGTGAGCAATATTTCAAATTAAGTAAGTATTGAATTAGTTTATTTGGAGTGAACAAGGCAGTGTGAGTATTTTACAAACCTCTCACTCGTGTAGATCTCGCTTGTGTCTCCGGTGCAGCTGGGTCATTTTGCTGTGCTCGAGAACGAGGGACTTTTCCAGCCTCTGCAGCAGGAAAGAAGGCTTTTCATCTTGGAATGGTTTCTATCATTTACCACATGCTTATTAAGCACCATGTACCAGGCACTGGTGTGCGGCAGCCAACAGGCAGAGAAAGAGCCTTAGGGAACTCACAGTCTGGAAAGACAGACAACAAGCAAGTTATAACAATAAGGCGGTGCAATGAGTGTCACGCTTGGAAGGCACACCTCACAATAGGACATCTCCCCATTGTGCAGAACTGCTGTGGCCTCTCTCCAACAAAGAGAAAGATTCTGAGAGCCCTTCTAATTGTTTGGATTTTGTATGTCTAGACCCAGCCCTGAGAAATTTGGACATAGTAGATAGCATAGCATCAGACCACGGGCTTCAGACCCTGACTCTGCCACTTTCCAGCTGTGTGGAAGTTACTTAACTTCCCTGTGACTCAGTTTCCACATCTGCAAAATGAGACTAATAATAGTACCTATCTCACAGAGGTGGTTGTAAAGATGAACATATGTAAAGGGTTTGAAAGAGTGCTTAGCATACAATAAGTGCTATACAAATTAGATATTTTTTCTACTAAATAAATATTTGTTTGGAAAATTAATGAACGAACTAATGTAGAGTCCTTTTTTGTGATCTAAGTAGGGTTTTAGCTGTCATGAATAATATTTTGTAAAGAGAGAAAGTGAGTCAAGGAATACTTTAGGATGTTTATTGATTTTTTTTTTAAGGTTAGAAATTATGAAGTTTCTCTCTCTCATTTAACGCAGGCAGAAGCTGAAGTCCCACTGCATACTGTACATTGCTTCATTTCTCAGAGCAACCCTATGAGGAGGGGAATTATTATCCCTATTTTATGGGTTTTATGGTGAGGAAGCTGTGTCTCCAAGAGGTTGCAGAATTTTTCATCAGGTCACGGAGCTAGTAAGTGGTGGAGTTGGGCTTCAAAGCTAGGTATCTCTGGTCCCTCCAGAAAAGGATCTTGCTGCTCCTGATTGGGAATACCTTGCTGAAAGTCAGACAGCCGAATTAAAGGCACAGTCAGAGCGCAAAGGTTCTGTAGTGTGTGTCAAGATCACAGCTCTGTGGTTCCGCGAAGACCAAGCATTCTGTTTTCTTAGCCTAAATTCCCTTCTCTACTTGTAAATAATGCTGTTTGCTGATTAAGCAATAGTGTCTCTATATGATTCAACCAAGAGGATTTGGAATTTTTCATACATTTGATTCATTTCTGGAAATATACAGCCACAAATAGGTCACAATCTCATTAAGTCTCATGTTTGCCTTCCAACCTTGGCTTTTCAAAATCAGGGGGCGTTATCCCTTAAAAATAATGCCTCGTGACTGACTCAGAGTGGATTGT